>NC_133406.1:227297777-227956388 GCF_049350105.2 Macaca mulatta
TGTCACTAGCTAGTTAAGTCCTACATCCCAAATTACATCGAGAAAGAGCCGAGGCAGACAGACACACACACACAGACCTCTGTTTTTGGGGACCCGGGATAACGTTCCACTTCCCATTCTCTGGGCACATCACACACGACACAATTCCTACCTGCTTGCATAAGTTGGCACTGCTGACCAAAGACGTGGGAGAAGGTGACGGGGCCTGTGGCAGAACTGGATGTCGCCAACGTGGATTCCATGGCTCTTCTGGGGTCTTTGGTGTTGGTCATGTGGCAGCGTCCAGACCCTTGGAGTGTCAGAGCAAAGGATGCCGTCGCTGGCCCAGGAACTGCAGATCTGAGGCTACTTGTCACTTCCAAGAAAATGTCTACCCCAAAGTTTATATAGTGTTTCTTCCTTTCGCCACCCTTTCCTTGCAGTTTTTCTCAAACACCAATCAAGTAAAAAATGAAACCCTATAAGGCTTGGCAAATCTTGCACAGCAGCAGTTCCAAGCAAAACAAAAAGCTAAGTTTCCCCCTAACTAGGAGTCGCTGCTTTTTGGCCCGGAAGGGTGGCTAGAACTTGACCCCCGGGCTGCCTCCCCTGGGATCACCTGGAAGGGGCAGAGTCCCCGGGAGCGGCTCAGCCCCGGCCGCGTTCCAGCACCAGCTGCCGGCAAAGCGCTGCCCAGGCCCCGCGGCGTCTCCGTCCAGGGAGGCGTGCAGGGCACACGATGCTGCTCCAGGCTCCCTGGGGAGCTGGCCGTGCTGGCGCCGCCCCGCTGCCCGCAGCGCCGGCCCTGGGCTCCTGCGTCCCCGCGCAAGTGCCGCGGTCCCAGGTCCTGCGCGCGCAGAGCGTCCGACTGCTGCCAAAGGCAGAGCGCGGGAGGCGCGGGCGCGGTGCAGCTCCAGACCCGCAGGCGTCCCCGCTCATCCTCCAGTCCGGACGCCTCGGCCTTGCAGCTCCCCACTCCTCGCGGGGCAGCAGGGAGGGACTGGGACCTGCTACGGTGGCCCCCAGCCCGCACCGCCACCCCGTGCCGTGATGCAAAGGGGGCTGTTCCTGGGAGATATTCTGGAAGCGGAGGGAAGTGCTAACTCAGCCCAGCAGGCTCCAGGGCTGCTGTAACCTCTTCCTGCCCACAGTCAAGGAAGTGCCAGGCACGGGAGACCCGACTGCCTGCGGTAAAATCCAGAGACCAAGAGAAAAGGAGAAAATGCCACACATCCCGTAGGGCGCTCCGGTGATACAGAGATCTGAGTGCTTCATCTTAGCCGACCCAGCCCTGCTGTGTATGAAGAAGGATCTGTCCGCTGCTCCAAACCAAAAGGGGCCACTTCTCTGGAAAAGGAGGAGGGGGAGTACTTTTTGCATGATTCCAACAGCTATTTCTGCCAGTGCTGGGTTTATTTCGCTAAGTTCCACCTGCTAATCATGAAGACGCTAACTCCAGAAAGGCTGCATCATCTCGGGCCAGCATTTGGGGGTACTCTGCTGGAGGATTCTGCTGCGACATTGGCACTGGCAATCACCTTGCTAGGCAGCAACACACGTGCAGGGAGAGAGAGGCTGTGCCACAATCAGCACAGCTGCAGCCGTCAAAGCACCTGCGTCTGTTTCCCTCCGGAGAACTTTGATTTAGAAAAGCCATTTGCCTCTTCTGTATTTAAGTAATGGTAGATAAACTCACAACTGATCTAGGGGCCAGAAAGACTCTCAAACGGAGTCTTTTTCCATTAGTGCCCTTGGCCAGCAAAGACATACAGCTTAGTGATGTTTTGAGGGTTCCTTGGGATGGGTAAGACAAGGCAGAGGAGCCGTGAAGTAGTTCCAAGAGTTCAAATGAAGTCTGACTTTGTTAATGCTTTCGGGTAGTTTAAGTGATTGGCATCCCTTTTCTTGTCATGTAAGAGGCTCTTCTCCACGTCATGAAACTGTAGGACACCAGGGACCATTTTTCTCTAGGGGTCTAAGGTGGTCCAGAGCTAGGGTTAGAAGACCAGATCTCTTGATATCTGCAGAAATCCCACGCAGGAAGAGAAATAGAGTGGTTTCTCAGGTCTGAGTGGAAATGGAAGTTATAATGCATCCCAGCAATGACCTGTTAGCTGCTGTTAAAAAAAAAAAAAAAAATTCCAAGGTGAACCTTCATATAGTAGTTCAAGCTGCAGATGTCTTCTGTTTGGCAATCTATATCTTCCTGCATTCTCTGTATACCCAGTCCATTGCTTCTCACTGCTACATGGTGTTTCATATATTAAATGTACCATTTTACTCTATCTGCTCCCTTAGCACCACCGGGCAACTGACTTGCTTCCGAAGCTCTCCTCCTATAAACAGCACAGCACTGGGAGCAGTGGCTCACACCTGTAATCTCAGCACTTTGGGAGGCCAAGGCGGGCGGATCACCTAAGGTTAGGAGTTGAGACCAGCCTGGCCAACATGGTGAAATGCCGTCTCTGCTAAAAATACAAAAAAAAAAAAAAAAAAAAAAAAAAAAATTTAGCTGAGTGTGGTGGTGGGTGCCTATAATCCCAGCTGCTTGGGAGGCTGAGGCAGGAGAATCGCTTGAACCTTGGAGGCAGAGGCTGCAGTGAGCCAATATCTCACCACTGCACTCCAGCCTGGGTGACAGAGCGAGACTCGGTCTCAAAAAAAAAAAAAAAAAGAAAAAGAGGAAAGAAAAAAAAAGCAGCACGATGATGATGCCATCAAGCAGTAAGGTCATCAAGCAATATATTGTCCAAATCAGGACACTCTGAAAGTGAGTGGAGGTGCCACTAATAATTATACTGGGATACATGGCATAAACCAGGAGAGATGGAGAACTGCACAAGAATTTCCCTGGCTACACAACCAGGAGTAAAACTGTGCAAGGATAAATGCAAATTTGATTTCATTAAATGTTTCCAAGTACTACTCCAGAATGGCTCCAGAATGTGCTGGTTTACATGCCCACTAGTACTACACACGGTGCTCGTACTCCCACTTTCCCACACTTTTGCCAATAATTGTTGTTGGCAGAAATTAGAAAGCTAGGAAATTTAATAGCTACAGTTCATTATAATTCATTGTTTTGATTTGCCTTTCCTTAATTACTAAGTCAAGTACTTCTTGAAAAGCTTACCAGCCATGGAGGCTTCCTCCTCAGGAAATTTCCTGTTCATAGTCTTTGCCCATTTTTTCAGTCATTTTACTATTTTCCAGCATTCCTGTTGATTCATTAGAGTTCACTGGTTTTGCTAGATATTAACCTCTAATCTACTTACATTTTACAAGTTATCTTTTCCCAGTTGGTCATCCAACTGATAACTACCCATGGTGTCTTTCCTTGACTTGAAATAATTAATTTTAGGGTAGTCAGGTCGGTTGCTTTTTGACTTATAGTCTGATCTGGGGGTCTTGCTTAAAACATCCTTCCCTCTTGATTACAAACTTAGCCTTTTTTATAGTTTTACCTTTCATACTCAGGTCTATCTGGAGTTTACTTTTATATCCGGTATTCGGTACGGTTCACCTTTTTCTCCTCAAGATTCTGAAACAGTTTTCCCGAAACCATCTTTTCCTTATGCAATGGACTGAATGTTTATGTTCCCCGAAAACTGCTATATAGAAATCCTAACCCCGGATATGATACAATTAGGAGGTAAAGCCTTTGGGGGTGATTAGATCATGAGGGTGGAGCCATTGTGAATGGGACTGCTGCCCTTATAAAAGGGATCCCAGGGAACTTTCTGTCTTTCCACCAAGTGAGGACACAGAAGCTGGCAGCCTGCAATCTGCAAGTATACCCTCACCAGAACCAGGCCATGCTGGCACCCTGGTCTCAGACTTCCAGCCTCTAGAACTGTGAGAAATACATTTCTGTGGTTTATAAACCACCCAGTCTATGGCATTCTACTATAGCAGCTCGAACTGACCAACGCCCCCTACCTACCTTTTTCCACTGTGGCACCATTAGTATTACCTATCATGTTTCCATACATATGAGTGTATTCTTGAGCTCTCTATCCTATCTACTCAAACTATGCTATCAATGTTCAAATTTTAAAGTTAGTGGCCAACATTTTAAGAAGTTTGGATTCTGATTTTTCAAGACAAGTCAGATTTGATAGGGTTGAGTCTGCATGTCTCACCACACAATAAATTGGAGCAGCAATTGCCCCCTTTATATGGAATATGCTTGCCATCCTGTTACACCCAGCATGGTCTGCATTCATTTATAATACAAGCCTATTCCTCACAGAGAGGTGTTCACGTATTGAAATGTCACTGGAGATAGAGGTCAAAAGAAAGTCACACAGGAGAAGTCATTAACTGATGTATAGGACTCTTGTTACATATGCATTAATAAGAATCATTTGTTTAATATCTATTTGATCCCTAACCCTATGCTAACCACAGGTAGATGGGATAGTGGTATGCATAGAAAGTGGTAGAGGGAAGGAATGAAGAGACAGTGAGAAAAGCAACACAAAATATATCTATGTATATATGATAAACACAAACAATGATTAACCACACAAGCGGAAAGACACAAAACCACACTGGGAATTATGGCCATGAAAGGTCTTGTCATTCTAATGCAGGTGACAGCTAGAGCCTTCAGGGAGAGCTTTACAGGAGGCAGTGTTAGACCTGGGTCTAAGAAGAGAAGTAGGATTTGTTTCAGCAGAAGGAAGAGGATTGGGTTGGGGAGGGAATTTGGGCAAGTCATTAGGACAAGGCTAACATAAATATCTTTATACTGAAAACACTTTAAAGTCTAGTTCAGGCTTTTTAGATAAGAAACAATATAAATTTGCTCTGGTTCAAATCACTAATTATCTCCTTGTTTTTAAGATTTCCTGTAGGGGATCTGTCAGAGTGGTGGGAAAAACTATAGGGAAAGGACACAAACCTTCTGAAAGGTCAGAAGATTCTACAGAGCCCTGGGGGAGAATAGCTGAAGGCAGCTGTCCTATAACCCTGAGTAGAGGGTAAGGAGTAGGTACAAGGGAATGTGGGGGAATTTAACTTAAACAGGCTTGTTTACTTATGTTGACCAGGAACTGACCTTTGATCATCTGCCCACGACTTCCCTGAAAGGGGAACAATAAATGTTAATTACCTACAGGTTGTGTTGGCTCCAGGTTTTCGGCATTGTGCCTGCACTGAATAAAAGGAAGCAGCTCCAGCTTCTTGGGGCTGCTCTCTGGCCACTAGAGCCAGGCAGCCACCTTGCTGCTCTTATACTGCATACCTCTGTCTGAGTACTCATTTCATCCACCAGCCAGGGTCTGAAGGACAGACCCGGCAATCTCCTTGGTATGTTTTCAGTCTGATAGGCTTTCAATTGACTCGCCCCAAAGTGCTTCCTTGACTGTGCTCACACTCTCATACTCTCACAGAAGTTAAGAGCTGCTTGCACACATCAACCCAGGCTCAATACATCAGCTGTTATCACCTACAGTTCCCAAAAGGTGCAGAGTACCCCAGCCAGCCGTTATAGACAGAGATAAAATGAAGAGCAATTTAGGAAAACATGACACCAAGCTCAGAGCAACTTGTTTTATGATACTGATAATTTATTATGAGAAATAAAGTAAGTGGAGGCTGCTATATGACATGAGCTGTAGGGCATCAGGAGCTCCACAAACGTTCTTATTTAGTGATAGATTCTAATGTGCCCTCTTCCGAGATGAGGAAACCTGGGCTTAAAGAAATTCATGTCCTTTGCCCAAGATTACCCAGCAGAAAAGTTACATAGCCATTCACAGTAATCTACAGGATGAATAGGCCTATAGGTTGGTCCTCTGCTTTGAAACTAGCTATTATCTATGTCCTTGAGAAGTCGTGCTATTAACTTATATTCCACAAATGTTTCCAGATTGATCCAAGGTTCCTAGCAAGTCACGATGAATGTCTTTATTTTTTTAATGTTTAAGTAGCTTTACTGGAATATAATTCACATGTCATACGGTTCACCCACTTGAAGTGTACAAGTCAGTGATCTTTAGTATATGCAAATACATGCACAACCATCACCACAGTTGATGTTAGAACCCTTTCACCACCTCAGAAAGATACCTGTACACTCTAGCTCTCACCCCTAACTCCATGACAGCCTCTCAACCATCAACAACCACTCATCTACTTTCTATATCTATTAATCTCCATCTTCTGGATTTTCCTATGAATAGAATGATGTAATATGTGAACCTCTGTGTCTGGCTCCTTTCAATTAGCATGATCTTTTCAAGGTTTATTCAACTTGTAATATATACCAATATTTCATTTCTTTTAATGACTGAATAATATTTCATTGTATGACTATACCACATTTTGTTTATACATTCATCTGTTGATAGACATCGGGTTGTTTCAACATTTTGGCTATTATGAACAATGCCACTATAACCATTTGTGTATAATTTTTGGTGTGGGCATTTTATTTTTCTCGAGTATAGGTCAAGGAACAGAATTGCTGGGTCATATGGCAACTATGTTTAATGCTTTGAGGAACTGCCAAAGTGTTTTCCTGTGGCTTTATTATTTTACATTCCTACCAGCTGTGTATGAGGGCGCTAATGTCTTGATGCAGAGCTAAGTCCTATTATTCTCATAACCTTAAAAATGGCAGGTGCTGAAATAGTAACTGGCTCAAAAGGAGCTTCATTAGATTTCTAAAGAGACTTATTTATAAAGTTAACCCTTTCTTTGACTAGAGAAATCACTGATCAATAGATCCAGGCAAGACAGAGCTAACATTGTCTTTTATTCTGTCACAACAGAACCCATAGGAATGAATATAATACTTCTCTGGAGGAATATCATTATCATCACTCATCATTATATCATTATCCCTAAGTCTTATTTTTATAATTTCATAAATACTGTCTAGCACTGAATTTAAAATAACAAGGTATCTACTTTTCTTCCTTCCTTCCTTCCTTCCTCAATAATTCAACTCAATGCAAAACACTGGGCAAGAGAAGTAGAAATCCTTGCCAAAGGAGTAGGTGGTGGAGCCCAATACTAACTCAGAAACCCAAGCAAGATAAAGGGGCATTTGTCAGGCAAATGTGATCATCACTGCACTGCAGAAACTTACAACATCTGTGATGTAAGGAGGGATGACAGAAATCCCTTAGGGTCACAGCCCAAGTAAGATAAGTAAGGCATTCACACAAGAAGCAGCAACAGCAACAGGAGATTGGTTATACGGGATGAGATTGAGCAAATAAGTAAACATATTGAGGATAATGGGAGCCAGGTCTCACTGTTAGAGACAAGGGAAAGCTAGAATGAAATCTGTGATGCTGAATAGAAATTATAAACATTGGTGTTTTTAATCTATATATAGTCACATAAATATATCTAGATTTAGATGTAGGTGTGTATCCAGCTGTGTGTATCAGAACATACATACTCTATTCCCTAATTCTGTCCACTGAGAGGGCCTGGGAACAATGATACCCCAATAGCAATGTGCTATCCTATAAACAAGATCTATGCTCTAAATATCATTCCTCCACTAAAACGAACTAGAGCTGATTGGTCTAGGACTGATGCATGAAAAACACAAAGATATCTTGATATCTTGTTTAGCCAGGAAGTAAGGAATTTCTCCAAGATGGGTGGAGACATTCCAAAAAGACATAGTAGCCAGCTTGAAGAAACTCCCACTGGCCAAATCAAGAATAATTTTTATATAAAAGTGATGATAATGAATTATAACTCATTGAATAGAAACCTATAGGTCTATATGGGTGGAAGGATGATGGATGGATACATAAATATATCCACAAATAAATGCACACAGAGAAGAAAAAGTTCTTTACAGTCAAATGCCAACCAATAGATGCATAAAATGATGGACTTGTAAAATTGCCATTTGACAGCCTCTCATAGTCATAATTCAGGCAGGAAATGTCAATGAATGCTAAATCTAGTGGGTGAAAGCTTGACGAGAAACAGTAAACTTACAGCTTCAAACTCTGTCCCCACAAAATCTTTATTAATCACAAAAAGTAAAAGGAGTGACTTTACAGCGGGCAAACCTGGAAGACACTATCTTAATCAAAGTTAGTTACAAAGTTAACCTCTTTAGTCATAGGATAAATCAAAACCATGTACCACCTAAAAAGGATGCAATAAGAAGAACTCAGCATCACTTCTGCAGTATTCCTGACAAAGATCTATTACTTGCAACTAATCAGGAAAACGTTTTATAAACCCACACTGAAGAACAGCCTACAAAATAACTGTCCTATATTTTTAAGTGGCGACGTCATAAAAGTTAAGGAAAATCTGAGGAACTGTTCCAAATGAAAGCAAGTAAAAAGGCAACAGGACTAAATGCAGCCTGTGATCCTGAATTGTTCCAATAAAACTTGAATGGAGCTTGCAAATTAGAGAGTAGTGATGGATCAATGTTAATTCCTTGAATTTGATAGTTGTGCTGTGGTAAGTAGGAGAATGTCCTTGATGTGTAGGAAACACACACTAAAACATTTGGGAATGATGGAGCATCGTGTCTACAGCAGACTCAAATGACTTGTAGGAGGAATGTTTACTATTCTTTCAGTTTTCCTACAGTTTAAGAAAAACAATTAGTTGGACAAAGACAATATGGTCAAAAGGCAAGAGAAACAGACAACAAAAAGAAAACCCCCAGGCCAGGCACAGTGTCTCACGCTTGTAATCCCAACACCTTGGGAGGCTGAGATGGATGGATTGCTGGAGCTCAGGAGTTCAAGACCAGCCTGGGCAATAAGGTGAGACCTTGTCTCTACAAAAAAAAATACAAAAATTAGCTGGACATGGTGGTGCACACCTGTAGTCCCAGCTACTGGGGAGGCTGAGGTGGGAGGACAGCTTGAGCCTGAGAGGCAGAGATTGTAGGGAGCCAAGATCACACCACTGCATTCCAGCCTGGGCAACAGAGCAAGACCCTATCAAGAAAAGAAAAAGAAGGAGGAGGGAGGGAGGGAACAAAGGGAGGGAGGGAGGGAACAAAGGGAACAAAGGGAGGGAGGGAGGGAGGGAGGGAGGGAGGGAGGGAGGGAGGGAGGGAGGGAGGAAGGAAGGAAGGAAGGAAGGAAGGAAGGAAGGAAGGAAGGAAGGAAGGAAGGAAGGAAGGAAGGAAGGAAGGGCGGGCAGGACTACTAGCTGTCCAGATATCAGACACAGACCACAGTAAGTTTGCTTAACGTGGTTAGGGAAATGGGGCAAGGTATAGGATTTGGGGGGAAAAAAACTATAAAAATTTACCAAACTGATATTAGACACAGGTGGAAAGAATTAGTGACATGGCAGATCAGTCAGAAGAAAGTCAGAGTGAAGCACAGACAACAGGATAGGAAAAACAGAGGAAAGGACGAGACATTGGGATTCAGTTAAAAGGACTGACACGGGTTTAACTGTCATCCCAGAAAGAGAGAATAAGAGAGGATGAAGAAAAGTAGTAGGACAAAAGGAGTAGAAGCAATACCAACAGAAAACTGTTAATACCTGGAATGGTGAATTGTATGTGTCAACATGACAGGGTTAACACTATACAGTTCAGCAGGTCCCTTTCTGGCAGGGTTGGCAGGGACTTCGGGAGTGAACACGCATTGTGAACCTGGCACATGGGTGACAGGATTATGATGCTTCTGCAAACTCAGCTGAGCCTTTTTTAAAACATGCTCCATCCAGAGCATCTGCAAGGATGAAGGGGCAATGGGACAGACTCTAGGCAGTATCAGTGCCCTTCAGACAACAAAGGACCCAAAACACAACCCCTTTCAGTAGTCAGATCAAATCTCCTCTTGCAAGAAGCTTTTAATGGGGGGTTAAAGGATACTGAGAGAGCTGGTTACTTCTGGGTGTGTTGGTGAGGGTGGTTCCAGAAGAGGTAAGTGTCTGGATCAGCAACTGAGTAAAGAAGGTCCACCCTCACCTATGTGGGTGAACATCATCCAATATATGTTGAGGCCTGAATAGGAAAAAAAAAAAAAAAAAAGGAGAGAGAGAGAGAGGAATGTCAAATCCCTCTCTCTGTGTCTTCTTGAGGAGCTGGGGCATTCATCTTTGCCTTCTCTTAGATACTGGGGCTCCTGTTCTTGGGTCTTCAGACCCCAGGACTTACACCAGCAGCCCCCACCGCAGCTCTCAGGCCTTCAGCCTTAGACTGGGAGGTGTAACATTAGCTCCCCTTGTTCTCGGGCCTTTGGACTCAGACTGAATGACATCACCAGCTTTCCTGGGTCTCCAGCTTGCAGACAGCAGATGGTGGAACTACTCGGCTTCTGTAATCATGCAAGCCAACACCCATTATCAATCTCCTCTTCTATGTCTATGTATATCCGATTGGCACTGTTTTTCTGAAGAACTTTGATCAATACAACTTTGCAACGGTGTAAATTAATACTTAAAAAGCTCAATGAGCCCTAAATAGGATAAATAAAAAGAAAATCATACCTAGGCTTATCATAGTAATAAGTTGAAAACCAATAACAGAGAAAGTCTTAAAAGCAGCTGTAGAAGTCAGGATGAGGAGAAAACAAAGAACCTTCGATACAACAACAGAGACCCACTTAGATCTGACTTCAACACCAACTAGGGAAACCAGAAGTCAGTGAATGAGACTTTCAAAGTGCTCAAAGAGAGTAACTGCCACGTAGAACTCTATACCCATTGAAAATATCCTTCAATAATGTAGGTGAAATGAAGACATTTCAGACCAAAGAAATCTAGGAAAATTTAACACCAGCAGACACATCAAGAAGACAGTAAAGGGAGTTTCTTCAGGGAGGAGAAAAATGAAGCCAAATGGAAGCTCAGAACCATAGAAAGGAACAAAGAGCTGTGAAAAGGTTAACTGTGACTAAGTCTAAATTAAATATAACGTTGACTATGAATTCATAATTACTAATGGTTAACATTAATTTATCTTATATTAATAGATCAATGATGCACCGTGGGATTTAAAGTCTATATAGAAATAAAATTCAGAGCAAAAATAGCTTAGAAGTTGAAAGAAGAACGGAATTAAAATGTTCTAAGGTCCTTGCATTGTCCAGGGAAAAACAGATTATACCTTAATAAGTCGAGGATACACACTGTAATCTCTTGTATAACCACTGAAAGTTTATAAAAGCATACAAAATTACCATACTAATAAGGGAAAATGAGTATAAAAATAATCAATCCAAAAGATGTCAGGAAAGGAGAGGAAAAAGAATTCTAAAGAAAGCTAGTATACTATGTTGCTATCAGACAAAGTAGACAAAGATAAAAAAAACCAGTTCTAGCACCAAAAACATCCTTCATAATAACAAAATGATCAATTTAACAAGCCTCCAAACACGAGCAAAAAATTGACAAACTGCAAAAAAATAAACTCAGAAG
The DNA here is from genome assembly GCF_049350105.2 of Macaca mulatta. NCBI lineage: Eukaryota > Metazoa > Chordata > Mammalia > Primates > Cercopithecidae > Macaca > Macaca mulatta. Next base: position 227,309,139 of record NC_133406.1, read on the forward strand.
TGAAAAACTAAACAAAAGGCAAACAATATAGAAAAATTGAACATAATTAACATATTGACCAACAGACATATCTAATGGATCAGTTGTGCCTGCCAAGTACAGCGTATACATTCTTTAAAAAAAAACACACACACACACACACAGAACATTACAAAAATTATCCCTTTGCCAGACCTTATTCACATCTCAAAAAGTGTCACAGAATAAAGAGAATTGTTTTAATGTGATAAAAAATTTGTATTAAAAAGCCTCCAGAAAACATCATTCACATTCATGAAATATTGAAGGCTTCCTTTTAAGCTCAGGAATAAGACAAGAATGGCCACTATCATTTCTATACGACATTATACTGGAAGTAAAAGAGATAAGATTTGAGGTTTGAAACAGAAAAATAGAATTGTCACTATTTGCAGTTGGCATGATTGTGGTAGAAAATCCCAAAAGTATACAGATAAATTATTAGAATAAACTTAGCAGCATTGCCACATAAGCATAAGGTATATGTTAAAATGTAAATTATATTTCTGGACGTGAAACAAAATAAACTTTAAGAAAATATAACATAACATCAAAATATATCCAAATAACAAGGAATAAATCTAACAAAAAGCCCTTAAGAGCACTCCACAGAAATCTATGAGACGGGCAGAAAGGAAAGAAACCTGAACAAATGAAGACATGCACCACTGAGTCATAATTTGATGACTCAATGTTGCAAAAACTTCAATCCTCCCAAATTCATCTACACATTTAATCAGATCAAAATTTGAGATTTTCTGTAAATATTGACAAGATGATTCCAGAATATAACTGGAAAGGCAAAGGGCCGAAAGCTATTGGTGAAAGCCACCAGAAATGCAGACTTGCTCCACCAGATCCTCCAGACAGATCATTAAGCTTCAGTAGTTAGGAGAACGTGGTACTGGGCTAAGAATACACAGAGAGATCAATAATGAGAATGAAGTGTCCAGAGGCTGACTCACTCATGGCATTGGGACAACACCATCACTGCAGGGCAGCGGAGACGCTTAATAGCAGTCAATCAAGTAGAAACTCATACGGAGAAAAAGAAGTGAAACTTGACCCCCACTTGACACCATAGATCAAAGTCAGTTACATGCAGATTGTAGATTTCAATGTGAAATCAAAACAAAACTTTTTCTACTTTTCTTTTTCCAGACAGAGTCTTGCTCTGTCAACCGAGCTGGAGTGCAGTGGTACAATCTCGGCTTACTGCAAACTCCGCCTCCTGGGTTAGAGAGATTCTCCTGCCTCAGCCTCCCGAGTAGCAGGGATTACAGGCGCCCGCCACCACACCCACCTAATTTTGTGTTTTTAGTAGAGACAGGGTTTCACTGTGTTGGCCAGGCTGGTCTTGAACTCCTGACCTCAAGTGATCCGCCCACCTCAGGCTCCCAAAGTGCTGGGATTACAGGTGTGAGCCACCACACCCGGCCAAAAGAAAAATGTCTTGACAATGATAGAGAATACCTCTATGGCTGTGGTAAAGGTGGGCGGGCAATACTTCTTAAATGAGACACAAAAAGCACCAACAATTAGGGAAAAAATTGATAAATTAGATATCAAAGTTAAAAACGTCTCCCATTTCTGTGACTAGTCTTTCTACTCTCTTATTATTGTTTCTTGATGAAGGAAAGAAATTTGTAACACCTATAACCAAGAAAAGATTCATATTCTCATTATAGAAAGAACTTCCCCAAATCAATAAGGCAAAAAACTCAATTAAAACATAGACAGGACTGGATGCAGTGGCTCACACCTGTAATCCCAGCACTTTGGGAGGCCGAGGCAGGAGGATTGCTTGAGTCCAGGCGTTCGAGACCAGCCTACACAACACAGTGAAACCCTGTCTCTATAAAAAATACAAAAATTTGCTGGGCATATTGGTGTGCGCCTGTGGTCCCAGCTACTCAGGAGGCTGAAGTGGGCTGATGGCTTGAGCCCAGGAGGCTAAAGTTGCAGTGAGTCGAGACTGTGCCACTGCACACCAGCCTAAGCAACACAGCCAGACCCTGTCTCAAATCAAAAACAAAACAAAAATAGACAGGAATATTTGGACAAAGCTTTTCACAAAAGAAGGTATTTAAAATGGCCAATATGAAAAGATGCTCACCCTCATTATTCACGGGAAAAGCCAATTAAAACCACAATGAAATTCAAACACATACCCACCATAATAGCCAACATTGGATCAACAACTCCAAGTGTTGAAAAAGTTGTGGAACGGCCGGGCGCGGTGGCTCAAGCCTGTAATCCCAGCACTTTGGGAGGCCGAGACGGGTGGATCACAAGGTCAGGAGATCGAGACCATCCTGGCTAACCCGGTGAAACCCCGTCTCTACTAAAAAAATACAAAAAACTAGCCAGGTGAGGTGGCAGGCGCCTGTAATCCCAGCTACTCGGGAGGCTGAGGCAGGAGAATGGTGTAAACCCGGGAGGCGGAGCTTGCAGTGAGCTGAGATCCGACCACTGCACTCTAGCCTGGGCGACAGAGCGAGACTCCGCCTAAAAAAAAAAAAAAAAAAAAGAAAAAAGAAAAAGTTGTAGAACAATAGGAACTCGCAGACCCTACTGATGTAAGCATCAAGTCATGCAAACACTTTGGAAAACTGTCTGCTATGATATTTTAAAGTTGAGCATCCATCTGCTCTATGACCTAGCATTTCTACTCCCAGGTACCTGGCCAAATGCATTCACAGGTGCACCAACATATTACCAGAATGCTCACAGATGCATTCATTATTCATAATGGCCCCCAAATGCAAATAATCCAAGTTTTCATCAACAACAGAACAAAATGAAAGGGTATATTCATACAATGGAACCCACCCAGGAATAAAAGTGACCAAAAAATACATACACCATCGATGATTCTCAAGGTTGGAGGAAAAAGCCAGACATAAAATACATGCATAACTATATTTAGTTTTATCTTTTTGGACTTCATAGAATCATTAGCCTGAGGGATCAGGATGGTAGTCCCCTTTAAGGATGGTGGCTGGTAATCGGGAGGACCCCCCAGTGAGGCTCCTGGGGCTTGCAATGTTCTCTGGACACAGCAGCTCCATCTTACCACCATCTGTGTTCTTGCTGTTGTTATACTTCAATAAAATTTACTTTTAAAGGTCTGGGTGGATTCAAATCTAACTTAATAACTCTTACCCTAAAGCAGTAGGACAACTGAGAGCATTGCCATTATTCCCTTGAATTGTCCAAAACAAACTTGTATAGTTGTAATTTTTTAAACAATTAAACATTGAATTGGAGCAGTACATTCGCTTTCACCAAGAAGGTTTTCTATTCCCCAACCACTGTCACTGGAAAAGCCTTCACATTTGAGGAGTGGCCTACGAAATGAAGGTGAGTGCTACTTTCTCTTACTGATGTCTTTGTTTCCCCTTGTTCTACTTAAGCATTTTCCTAAGTACAATGAAAAGTATGATATCGGATCCTAGAAGTCTTTCTGCCTGGATTTGAGAGCAGTACCTAGCACGGACATGGCCTCAAACATTAACGGATAAAGGGGCACAGTCTGAGATTTGGTGAATTGTTTTTTTGCTAGGGGTGGATTTCTCTAAGGAGCCGGCAGGGAGCTGCTCCATCAAGCATGGGCTTAGCGTTCTCAGTTTTGTGTCACTAAGGTGATCGTGTCATTTATTGCCAAACTGGGACACTAGAAGGTGAAAGGGGGTGCTATTAATAAATATGAGGTATAAACCGGGAGTGTTTTAGGCAAACTGGGACATAAGGCTACACGCCAGCTTGGTACTAAGAACTCACTTGCTACAGAAACCTCAGAATGTAAACCCAGGATCCCCCAGGATTAGAGCTGTGCTGTCAACCATGTTATTAAAACAGGGTAATTGTGCTTTCTTACTTTCTACAAAACAGCTAATGCCATTAGCTCTGAAATAGAAACCTGTGCTAAATGCATCTTTTATGAGACGCAGGGCCTTTTGTACTTTTCCTGGCTGATTTGCTGGGTGCCAAATACCATTTCTCGGTGGAAGAGTACCTGGGGCATCCTTTGCCAACGTGACCGAGGCATGCCGAGACCTAACCTTCCTTCCGATTGCCTCTCTTAGGCTTTTCCAAGTCAGTAGGTGGGGGGGAATTCCGGGTTGTTAAAGGCCAGGAGACCCCAGGGCTCACAATAGGAGCTCAATAAATCTTTGTTAAAGGGATCACACCACAGTGTTCTCCCCAGGCCCTCTCTTTGCTGCATTCCCTCCAAACATCCAGCTTTTGCTTCTACGTCTCTCTCGGCCTGGGATGCCCCTACCTTTTGTTCGCCAGGTTAACTCCTTCCAGCCTTCAGTTCTCAGTCCTGACATCATGTCCTCACGAAAGGCATCTGTGATTGCCCGAGTAGGTCGACGTCTGTGTCACACACAAAACGGACCTCCTGGGGGAATCAGGTTTTGATCTGAGATTCAGTGACTTTCGTTTTCTAGGGTAAGGCAATCGAGGCAGTCCCCCAGGTGCAAAAGGGAAGCGGAGACCAAAAAAATCTCAATAGTCAAGAATAGTAGTATCTTAATTCCAAATATTTCAAATTGAATGCAAAAATCAAAATGTTAAATAAAGGCAGGGTCGTGAGGCAGGGCTTCAAGTCCAGATGGCTAAGCCACATCCCCAGGGTTTCTGATTCCCAGGTCTGGGGTGGGGCCGGAGGATCTGCGTGTCTAACAGGCTCCCGGGAGACACTGGTGCTGCTGATACTGACTCCACCTCCCACCCTCTGCATCAAGGTATAGGAAAGTAATTACTTCAACTCCAGGAGCAGAAATGGGCAGGAAAGCACCCACTTCTAAGCAGCCATTGCACTATGAGATAAATCAACACATGTGACAGTCTAATTCCCTATAGTAGGTTAAATAATGCCCCCTTCAAAGATGTCCATGTCCTAATACCCAGAATCTGGGCATATGTTACCTTATGTGGCCAAAGGGACTTTGCAGATGGGACTGTGTGAAGGAGCCCGAGGTGGGGAGATGATCCTGCGTGCCCAGGCAGGCCTGGTTCTTCACCACAGTCTCTGTAAGAGGAAAGGCGATGTGATGATGGAAGCAGAAATCAAAGTAATATGCTTAGAAGACAGAAGACAGGGCCGCCAGCCAGGCAGTGCAGGTGGCTAACAGAAAAGGCAAGGACATCAGTGCCGTTTCATTTCTGTGGTTTCTTCAAACACCCTGAGCTCTTTCCGCCTTCAGGGCCTTTGCGTGTGCTGCTGTCTGAGCTGGAATGTCTGTGCAGGGCTTTGGTTCATGGACCTGTCCATGAACATCTCCAACAGCAAGAAAATGAGAGTACAATTCCCAGCAGGGGGCTGGGCATGGAGGCTCATGCCCGTAATCCCAGAACTCTGGGACGCCAAGGTGGGCAGATCACTTGAGCCTAGGAGTTCAAGATCAGCCTGAGTAACTGGACCAAACCCTGTCTCTACAAAAACAACATAAAACTGGCCAGGCACGGTGGCTCACACCTGTAATCCTGGCACTTTGGGAGGCTGAGGCGGGTGGATCACCTGCGGTCAGGAGTTCAAGTCCAGCCTGGCCAATATGATGAAACCCCGTCTCTACTAAAAAGACAAAAAATTAGCTGGGCATGGTGGCAGGCGCCTACAATCCCAGCTACTCAGGAGGCTGAGGCAGGAGAATTGCTTGAACCAGGAGGTGGAGGTTGCAGTGAGCCAAGACTGTGCCACTGCACTCCACCCTGGGCAACAAGAGTAAAACTTCATCTCAAAACAAAAAAACATAAAACTTAGCCAGGTGTGCTGGTATGTGCCTGTAAGTCCCAGCTATTTGGGAGGCTGAGGTGGGAGGATTACTTGAGGCTAGGAGGCCAAGGCTGCGGTGAGCCAAGATCATGCCACTGCACTCCAGCCTGGGCAACAGAGTAAGAGCCTGTCTCAAAAACAAAAACAGAAACAAAGACAAAAACAGTTCCTAGTAGGGCCTGAGGATGAGAAGGGAAACCCATGATGCCAGAGACTAGAACAGGACAGCCCTACGGAGATCTCTTTCAGGAATTCGAGTGTCAGGCAGATGACAGGTAACAAAACCCAACTCAAAAGGCTTGAGCAATAACTGGTCTAAAGACATTAGTCGGGCCTGGTGGAGCACACCTGTAGTCCCAGGTACTCAGAAGGCTGAAGCAAGAGGATCGCTTGAGCCCAGGAGTTGGAGGCTGCAGTGAGCTATGATCACACCACTGCACTCCAGCCTGAGCGACAGAGAGAGACCTTGTCTCTAAAAAAAATAATAATAAATAAATAAAAATAAAAAATAAGGGGATTTGTCACCCCAAAACCAGTCTCAAGGTAGATGTTATGGACTGCACTGTGTCCCCAAAAGTTTCTACGTAGAAGTCCTACCCCCCAGAACTGCAGAATGCAGCCTTGGAGATGAGGTCTCTACAGAGGTCATCAAGTTAAAATGAAGGCATTAGAGTGGCCCTGAGCCAATATGACTGATGTCCTTATTTAAAAAGGGAGGTTTGGATACAGGCACACACAGAGGGAAAAAGCCACGTAGAGATGAAGACGGAGACGGGGAATGCTTTTACAGGTAAAGGGAGGCTAATGATTGCCAGAAAACCCCCCGGGAGTTGGAGAGGCATGGAACGGATTCTTCCTCACAGCCTCCAGAAACAACCCACCCTGCCAGCACCTTGACCTCAGACATCCAGCCTCCAGAATTGAGATTCAGTAAATGTCTGTAGTTTAAGCCATCTCTTGTGTGGTACTTCGTCACCATCACGGCAGCCCTAGCAGAGACCACGACAGTTCCGTGATGGTTAATGCCATGGCTCCACGGCATCATCTGGGACTCAGGTCCCCTCCACCCTTTGTGTGCTGCCCCCGCCACCCCTGGTGAGTCAGCATTGCCTTATCACCTCCAAATAGCTGCCACACACAGGCATGAGAAAGCCCAAGAAAAGAAGGGCTATTTCTCCCCCATGCATCTCATTAAGGGAAAAGAAACCCTTTTTAGGAGTTCTCTGGGAAACTGTGCCTTGCATCTCACTGGCCAGATAGCATTCCCTGGCTAGGCCAGGTCAGCAGCTGCGGGAATGGTTTTCCCCACTCCCGATATTCCCATGTGGCTGGTGGAAGGTCATCCTTCCCTACAGAAGGTGGTGAAGGGTGGACCCCAGTTTGACTTACCCGTGAAGCAGAGTAGGCACCAGGGCCTAGAGCCAACAACACCTTTAGAAGCCCACAGAAATGGTTTACTTCTCACAATAAGTGAGTGTCTACTTCCAACATCATTTATATAATTTTTTAATGTTTTTTATAGAGGAATGGAGCCCCCAAGCGCAAAAGTACCCAGGACCCACAAAAGTCATCATGAGGATCCTTCGGCCAACAAAGGAGAGGGGGTAAATAGCTTTTGGGTGGGCAACCAGTGGAGTTTGCTACAACTCAACACAGGGAAGGGAAAACTTACAGCCACCAGTGATAGCAGCTCATCATGGCATCCGTGAGACTAGCTCAGCATGGCAGGGGTTTCTCAAGTAGAAATGGGGTAAGGGATGATTATATAGCTGGAAAAAGTCCTCTCCCATCACCCAACAATTGGTACTTTGTACGGAAATGTCAACAACTTCCCTCACCTTTTTGGAGTGCAAGTTTTCTCATTGTTATGGACTGAATTGTTTTTTCATGTTGAAGCCCTAACCCCCAACATGACTGTGTTTGGAGAAGGGATCTACAAGAGGGTAAGGAGGGTTAAATGAGATCATAAGGGTGGGGCCCTAACCCAATAGGATTGGTGTCCTCCTGAGACGTGGGAGAGGCATGGGGTTGAGCAAGCAGAGAGAGCTGGAGGGAGGACACGGAGGCAACCACCTGCCCACCAGGAAGAGAGGCCTGGCCAGAAGGCAACCCTGCCTGCACCTCAGTCTTGGACTTCAGCCTGTAGAACTGTGAGAAAATAAATGTGTCACCTAAGCCCCCGCCCTGTCTGTGGCATTCTGTTATGGCAGCCTAGGCAGACTAACACATGTATCTATTTCAATCCCCTCATTCTACGGGGGACAGTTATATCACAGAGAGCCAGTGACTTGCCCAAGTTAAAGCAGAGCTTGGCCAGAATCTGATCAAACCTGGCCAGCTCCAGTCAAGCTGGCTGGGGGAAGAGTGAGGGGTCTGCCTGCCTCCCAAGTGGCACTGAAGAGCACACCCACTGTAGGTCAAGGTGCCATTCAACTCTTTAACCGCAGGCGATAACTCAGCTTCTTTCCATTCTAGGGTTGGCGCTACTGTGGGTTTTGTTTTTTTCACCTCTGGGCTCACTCCGTCGGAAGGATCTTGGACTATAATTGCATGACCAAGTGCTCTCTGAATGGAAAGGAGGCCCAAACTCTTCCCCACAGCTCCCACCATCATTAGCATGGAAGGAACCTCCTCCTAATGACCGAGGGGAAGGGAGGAAGCAAACTCATCGGCTTAATCAGAGAAATATAGTTTTCAGGAGAGGTGCCAATTCATCAAAGCACAGCCAACAGAGACAGTGGCTCCACTTTCATTAGCCCCATGAACACAAAACAGAAGCAACTGAGCCCAGCCTGCAAAGAACAATGAATGCTTCCAAGGAGCCCCCCGGGTGATTGTGGATTTTTCACATGAATAAAGAGGAACTGATTAATCAAAGACAGTGAATAAAAGCTGCTGGCTATCTCCCGAGACACGAACAAGATCTAAACTGGGGACAGAGCTTACTGCCCCTTTCCCAGTTGGAGCCCCCTCTTCCATCAGGATGAAATGTGACAAGAGCAGATGTTTGAGGAGGCAGCTGCTCGGCCATCTCTTCATTTCTTTTTCTAAATAATCGATACACGTGGATTGTGGCTGCTATAAATGTCAAGCCACAATTTGTGACTAAGGCCAGTGCGAATCAGTTCAGGCAGCTCTCAACTGGAGGCCTCCCCCACTGGAGCCAGAGAGGAGCAATAAAAATGCTCAAGGCTGCAGCGGTATTTTTTTTTTTTTCCTATCAAGTCTCAGTGCTGGAGGTTCAAGATTTCATTTAAGCCTGCAGACTCCCTGGGAGAGAGAGAGTCACAGCCTGAGGTTTTTCATGAGGCTCAGTTGACCTTGGAAAGCTCAAGGACTCTAGGGGGATGGAGGGAGCATGGACTCTGATCTTTAAAAGTACAAATCTTTGGGCAAAGTGACCCATCACTCCTACAGACCGCAGGGAAGAGCTTTTATTTTACAGACAATGGTAATGCCCTTGGCCTCCAGGCCTTTGCACCTGTAATTCTCTTGGCCTGTAATGTTTTATTTCCTTCTTGCCCCTTGCCTTGGTTAACTTGACTTGTCATTCTGGTTTCAGCTTGGTTGTTTCCTCCTCCACAAAGTCTTCCCTGATCTACCAGGCTGGGTTGGGCATCTTCCTCTATGCTTCCATAATGCGTAGGACTTGCATAACCTGGTTTTCCGTGCCCAACAGCACTTACTCCTTTTTCTAACAACACAACCTCATGTCCTTTGGGAAGTCCCCTGCACTCCTGCAACAGCCTTGGCACACTGTCAATCAAGAGTCCTGTTCTCTTCTAGCTGAAGAAGTGGACACAGGACTGAAGTCAAGCCAGATTCCCATGCTGAGGCAACCTAATATTGATCAAGTTGAGAAAAATGGGGAGAACAAATCTGTCCCAACACCATAGACTCCAGAAGAGACTGACTGTATTTCCTCTCTTTAGGTCCCCAGAGCTGCGTACCCCTGTCCTTTGTGAGCCTGGCTGCTCAGCTTCTCCTGTGAATCATTCCATAGCCTCCCTATGCACAGTCTTTGGCTGAGATCAGCCAGAATCTTCTTCTGTTGCTTACAACCAAAGAATCCTGAGATCCTCTGACATCTCACCCATCACTCTATGTAGTGATGGCCTAAGAACAGTGGCTGTCACTCACCTTCATGCCCTCAGGACCTAGTGCAGGGCTTGGTACATGGCAGCTCTTCACTGGTTTATTGAGTAGAAACTCCTTGTGCTAATCATTAAGTAATGCTGCTTTGATCTGCTGTGGCAAGAGCTGTCAAACTGACAAGCATCCTATACTGACAAAGCTGCTCAGGGGTGCCAGCACTTGGAGAGGAACATGACATAATAGAAACACATCAGGCTTCAAGGCAAGAGCTTACAGGAAAAGCACTAATTCATCAGAGCACAGCTAACATAGAGACATTCGCTCAAGACCTACTGAAAAGCAAGTACCTGGTTACTGCAAAGAATGTTCCAGAACAATGTATATAAGCATATATACAATTCAATTAATCTGACTTCGTATCCAGCTGCCCTTTGCATCTGCCCCCTAAAAAGTGTCCCATCTCCTCCCACCTCCAGAAGAGTTTAGAAAGTCATTCTTATCTGAGAGATCAAACATTACTCTTCATCTTAGATCAGGAGTCAACGAAATTTTTGTGCAAAGGGCCAGATAGCAAATATTTTGCAAGCCATCCAGTCTCTGTTGCACTCCACTTTGCTGTCATAGCACAAAAGCAGCCATGGATGGCATGTAAACAAATCAGCATGGGTGTGTACCAATAAAACTTTATTTATGGACACTGAAACTTCAATGTCATGTAATTTTCATGTGTCACAAAGTAGTTTTCTTTTGATGTTTTTCTCAGCCATTTAAAAATGTAAAAACCCAGGAGCTAAATAAGAACTTAGGAACACAAAGAAGGAAAGAACAGATGCTGGGGTCTACTTGAGAGGGGAGGGTAGGAAGAGGGAAAGGAACAAAAAAGGTAACTATTGGGTACTGGGTTTAATACCTGGGGGATGAAATAATATGTACAACAATATGTAATATGTACAACCCGTGTTTACCTATGTAAGAAACCTTCACATGTACCCCAAACCTAAAATAAAAGTTAAAAATAAATAAATTAATAAAAATGTAAAAACCATTCGAGAGCCATGGCCCATATTTGGCCAATGTGTGCTGGTCCTAGTCTAGTTGGTGGTTTACCTGTTCACCCATGACACACAATGACCATGATGCTCACTCCACCCCTTCCCAGCCAACTCCCCCCAGGAAGCAAACTGCACGTGGTCAGGAGCACGCAGAGGAAGCACAGACAGGAATCCTGTTCTCATAGGAGGTACAGGGAGCAAGGTCAACAGCTGTAGAATCAAGACCCAGGACAGAAATCTATTATTTCCTGCTCTCCATTTGTGTAGCTCCCAGCAATTTGGTGAACTTTTCTAAACCTTGGTTTTTATCTTATGAAAAATGGGTGCATCCTGTCTCAGGGGGTTGTGAGGATTCCACGAAATACCCTATGCACTATAAGAAACTTAAACAAATTTACAAGAAAAAAAAACTATAAAAAAGTAAGCAAAGGACATGAACAGACATTTTTCAGAAGAACACGTACATGTGGCCAAACAAGCATATGAAAAAAAGCTCAACATCACTGATCATTAGAGAAATGCAAATCAAAACCACACTACAATACCATCTAACACCAGACAAAATGGTGATTATTAAAAAGTCAAAAAATAACAGATGCTGGCGAGGTTGTGGAGAAAAAGGAACACTTATACACTGTTGGTGGGAGTGTAAATTAGTTCAGCCATTGTGGAAGACAGTGTGGTGATTCGTCAAAGACCTAAAGACAGAAATACCATTGGACCCAGCAATCCCATTACTGAGTATATACCCAAAGGAATATAAATAGTTCTGTTATAAAGACACATACACGTGTTATGTTCACTGCAGCACTATTCACAATAGCAAAGATGTGGAATCAGCCTAAATGCCCATCAATGATAGACTGGATAAAGAAAATGTATTACATATACACCATGAAATACTATGCAGCCATAAAAAAGAACAAGATAACGTCCTTTGCAGGACACAGATAGAGCTGGAGGCCATTATTCTTAGTAAACTAACACAGGAACAGAAAACCAAATACTGCATGTTCTCACTGAGAAGTGGGAGCTAAATGATGAGAACCCATGGACACGTAGAGGGGAACGACACACACTGGGGCCTTTTCGAAGGGTAGGAGGCAGGAGAGGATCAGGAAAAGTAGCTAATGGATACTAGGTTTAATACCTGGGTGATGAAATAATCTGTACAACAACCCCCATGACTCAAGTTTACCTATGTAACAAACCTGTACTTGCACGCCTAAACTTAAAAGTTAAAAAAAGAAAGAAAGAAATATCCTATTCAAAGCACTTATTCAGAGCCTGGCACACAGCGGTAGCTTAATGGTGCTGGCTAGTCACGCAGAGAAGGAACGGGACAGTTTCAATTTTTTTAATGCCAATTTAGATGTAACTGTGAAGAATATACGTACGTTCTATAAATGTACATTTACACAATGTACATACAGAACAATATACGTACAAAACAAGTTTGCCGTGCCCTGATATAAATGAAGAACTACGTTTGATTTCCCAGATAAGAATGACTTCTAAGCTCTTCCAGGAGGTGGGAGGAGACAAGAGAGGTTTCCTGTGGCAGATCACCACGGCAGCTAGAATGTACCCGGTGGCCCCCTGCTGATTTTTTACTTAGCAGAAACTCAGCTGGGTTTTTCTCTTCATGCTCCTTTTCTATTCCTTCTGCTTAACTACTAAGACTTAGCTCTGCATTCAAACTAAGGGGCTCCTACGTTGCAAACAATCCTCTCTAACTTATTCCGTATCAAGAGTCTTGGTTTGCCACCATTCCACAGCCCTCTCTGCCACACTGAGCAGATGGCCCTTGGCCTTGACGGATAAATAAGTCTAAAAGCTTGGGATGATACAGCTGGTTGGGCCAGATTATCCTTGAAATGACCACTAGCAGTTTTTAAAGGATATTTCACTTTCAAGAACTGCAACAATTATCTAAGGTGAGAAAAACTCCACTTACAGATAAGTGGTGGAAAGTTCTAGAATTATCCACAAAAAGAAAGAGAGGAGGAGGAGAGAGTGTAGCAGATGAGATCTCAGATCCCTCCTTCCAGAAAGGGCTGGCTGCCCTGCTGCTAGTGGTACTAAAGGTCCTGCAGGATGGCCTCAGCTGCAGAGAGGCGCAAGGGCACGTCCCTCCTGCCCCCAGGAACCCTCCACTCCTCATATCTAAAGATGGCCCAGCCATTCTGGCTCAGTGTGGGGCACTCCAACAAGCCATTTCAGCTTCCAAGCAACCTGTGGGGTCAGCCAGGCTGTGGGGCCTGCGTGGAAATGAACTTCTCCATCTGTCCAATCCTGACTCTACCTCCTCCCTAAGGTGGACCCCAAGAGCGCTTCCCTAAAACCTCCCTTAGTATTAATTCTGACTCACAGTCTGCATCCCAGAGAACCCAGACAGTGACAGTGGGGCAGCAAAGAGCATCATCTCCAGAGTCAAACTCCCTGGCCAGGCGAGGCTGGGCCACACAGTGGGAAACTCTGACCCTTTGCAGGTCTCGATCCCTGACCTAGAAAACAACCAGTGCCTTTTAATAATAGGGCATAAACAAAATCCAGATGCAAGGTGTGTAGGATAGTGCCCACCCTGAGAAGAGTAACTCAGTCATACCAGGATTCCAGAAGGAGGATCCTGGAGCTATAGCCTGTTCCTCCTGGATCTGTCCCTGGGAGATGAGAAGTCTATAGGCACACTAGGGGCCAAGCAGGAAGGAACCTAAAATGGCACAGAAAAGTAGGCCACAGGGGCCTGTAGCTGCAAGGTGCATGTCCAACGCACGTGTTTTTCTACAGCGTGAGGCCTGCTCCAACCAGCCACAGGACGCTGTATAAAAAGGGAAGAGTTCCAGTACAACACAGAAAGGAGACTGAGTGCCACACATCTATCTTCCCTAGTGCTGCACAAGGTCAAGCACCAAGTGGGCCCTTGAATACCTAATGAGCGAAGAAATAACTGGGGAGATGGGGAGGTGATGGCTAAGATTAATTCCTGCAAGTATCTGTGCCAGATGTTCTTCCAGGTATAAGGGATACAGCTGTGAACAAGGTGACCCATGCCCTCATGGAGCTAATAGTCTAACAGGGTGGACATAGATTAAACAGGCAATCACAGAAGCATAATTGCAAGGGACCAGTGCATCGTCCCCACAAAGGGCATAATGAGATGACAGGGGCACCCCTGTAGACTCAGGGGTCAGAGAAGTGTTTAAATCAAGAAAGTGACATTGAAGCAAATTACCTGCATGATTGGTTAATTAGCTGGTAAAGCGGTAGGCATTGGGGGTTGCGGGAGAACAGTGAGGACACGTGCTAACGAAAGGACATGCAAATGTGTCCTGGGAACCGGAAGGTGTCACTGTGGCTGGAGCACAGCCAGAGGGAGAGTGGTAGGAAGTGATGCTGGGAGAGGAGGCAGCAGCTGGACCACATAGAGCCTCACAAACAAGCCATAAGTCTTTGGGGTTCTCTGTAATGCACAATGGGCAGGCTTTGGAAGGGTCAATCCAAGTAGTGTCCTGATTTAAATTTCAAACAGATACCCCCAGCTGCAGAAGAGACAATGGGCCATAGTAAGGCAACGGGGGGAGCAATGAAAGTCATTCTGATCGTAGCTCCAGCCAGGGTGGTTGGGAAGAAATGGAAAGACAGATAAATGGGATCAATGTGGGATCTGTTTCAGAGATAGAATAAAGGGGGGGGAGAATATTAAGAGTGACTTCCAGGTGGTCGGGCGTGGGGGCTCACAGCTGTAATCCCAGGACTTTGGGAGGCTGAGGCGGGCAGATCAAGAGGTCAGGAGATAGAGACCATCCTGGCTAACACGGTGAAACCCCGTCTCCACTAGAAATACAAAAAATTAGCCAGGCATGGTGGCGTGCGCCTGTAGTCCCAGCTCGTCAGGAGGCTGAGGCAGAAGAATGGCATGAACCTGGGAGGCGGAGCTTGCAGTGAGCAGAGATGGCACCACTGCACTCCAGCCGGGGTGACAGAGCGAGACTCCATCTCAAAAAAAAAAAAAAAAAGTGACTTTCAGGCTTTTAAAGCTGGCAAATGAGAGGATACATGAGCTATTTAGTGAAGGGGGAACATTTGAAGGAGGAGCTCATAGACTGGGTTGAACGGTAACCCCCAAAAAAATCCATGTCTGCCCGGAACCTGTGAATGTGACCTTATTTGGAAATAAGGTCTTTGCAGATGTAATCAGGTTAAAATGAGGTCATACTGGATTAGGGCAGGCCACATCCCCCCTACATCCAAATTAGGACGTGATGCTAACTCAATGGCTAGTGCCTTTATAAGAGGAAGGCAATCTGGACACAGGGACACACAGGAGAAAGGCCACGTGCAGATGGAGGCAGAGACTGGAGTTATGTAAGCCAAGGAGCACCAAGGATTGCTGGTCATCAGCAGCAGCTGGAAGGGACAAAGAATGACCCTCCTTTAGAGCTTTTGGAGGGAGTATGGCTCTGCTGATACCTTGATTTAGGACTTTTGACCTCCAGAATTGTGATAGAGTAAGTTTCCGCTGTTTTAAGTCCCCCAGTTTATGAAAAATTTGTCATGGCAGCCCTAGGAAACTAACATAGCCCTTGAATTCCAGAATCTGGAGCCAGCTGTTCTCTAGAGCACAAGTCTCAGTGGGGCCCCCGAGCCTCCTCTACCCCATCTCCAGGCAGACCTGGCTCTCACTGATCTCTTCAACGAGGGTAGCTACAAGAGTAGCTACTACCCATGGAGACAGCAGCTGCAGGATTTTTGTGAATAAATAACACAGGGCACTACAGCTTCAAAAGCCTCCTGCCCACCCAAGCGCACATGGGTGTAAGGAAGTGGCATTACAAATGGCACAGGGTGGTAAAGGAAGTGATGGTAAGAAGCTGGGAGTAGGATACCTCAGCACGCTTCACAGCCATGGCGGATTCTTGGAAGAGACAATAGCAGGGAAACTTTTAGAGTGGAAAAGAAGAGGAGCTGGCTAGGTGGAAGGGAGTGATCCTGAGGAGCATAAACAAAGCTTCAAAGATGAAAAAAGAGCATGGCGGGCTAGGAGGGGCAAGTGGCGTGGAGCAGGTGGAACAGAGCAACGGGCCAAGGTCAGAGGGCCACCCAGGCCATGGTAACATGCTCAGACTCCGTGCAGCTGTGATAGAAGCCTCCCAAGAATTAGCCATGAACAGGATACAGGCAGGCTTGCATTTTTACGGCTACACACAAGATAGATTTGACTTATGTTTCCTTAATGCTCGCTATGTTGACCCCCTAATTGCCTGATGTGTTCTGTAGGATCCCAGGAGGGTCCAACATTAATTTTTCTTGTTTTTGTTTCAGTTTGAGGGCAGTAGTCCCCAATATCACTATGTAGCACTTCCCCTGCAAATAATACAAAATATCTTGAGTCCTGATCACTTAACAGGGTGACAGGTACCAGTTGGAGGGAATTGAGGCTCATTAAAGTGAAGGATTTTGGCTAAACTTTCAGTGCACTCATAGCTTCACCCATTACCAGAACTACAACCATTTTTAGGGCAGCAAATGAAATAAGCGCTTTCTTTTACTCATCATAGGATTAGATATGATCCTCGGTCCAGGACTGAAAGCCAATAATTCACTTAGAAGCACCACAAAATGACTGTATTTGGGTTATCGGGCAATGACATCCCAACAAGCTCAATAATACCCAAATTCATTGAGGACCCAAGATTAGCCTATCGTTCAGGCAATCCCCAGCTCAAAAATAGGTGAGTACTGAAGGATTAGTTTTTATTTTTTATTTTTATTTATTTATTTATTTTGAGATGGAGTCTTGCTCTTTTGCCAGGCTGGAGAGTGCAGTGGTGCAATCTTGGCTCACTGAAACCTCCGCCTCCCAGGTTCAAGCAATTCTCCTGCCTCAGCCTCCCGAGTAGCTTGGGACTATAGGCATGCACCACCACGCCCAGTTAATTCTTGTATTTTTAATAGAGATGAGGGTTTCACCATGTTGACCAGGATGGTCTCGATCTCTTGACCTTGTGATCCACCCGCCTTGGCCTCCCAAACTGCTGGGATTACAGGCATGAGCCATCGCACCTGGCCCAAGGGTTAGTTTTTAAAAGCTTTCTTGAGCTATCATTCATATAACCGTGCAAGTTACCCATCTAAACATACAACTCAATGGTTTTTAGTACATTCAGAGTTATGTGGCTATCACCACTTCTTCATTTTAAGAAGCTCAGAATTCACAACACAATTCAATGGGTATTTTGGGGTATCGTAGACCCCTATTGGTTCCTAAAAACCAGGGACCCTCTCCTCCAAAAAGTTAGCATGCATGCCTACACACAAGAACATTTTACACACAGCTTCCCAGGGGGTTCTGGTTCCCCAGAACTAGTTAAATCTCCTTAACCAAATTATAGTAGTGGACGAAGTAGTTTCTTGTTCATGTTTACATGAAACTGCCTCCCCACCCCCACAATAATGAACTCCTCAGAGAAAAGCGCTCGAGCTTGAATGTGCCCAGTGAGAATGGATTGCCCACACTGACTCGTCTTACAGGCCCATCTCCAAGCGCAGGCGCCGTGCTCACTGCTGACACTTCAATGCGAACTGCCAGCTCCCGGGCCAAGAACGTAGAAAACGCTCTTTGTGGCCAGTCTGCGATAAACGGCTATAAGCAGAAGATGTACAAGTGATTTTCTCCCCTGAACATTATAATCAAGCTGATGCGTCAAGAACAAATTCTCAGCCTAGAATTCAACATTTCCAAAGTTCTAAGATGCACCAATAAACAGAGTTCAGTGGGGACGATGATGCCTACCGCACTGTGGAGGAATCTTTCTGTGTAAGACACAGGCTTCCGGCTAGTGAACAAACAGAAGTTATTGGAAAGAAACTGGGAATCTGCAGAACCCACATGAAGCTAGGGAAACCTGGAGAGGAAACCAGCAGTTTGGTGGGCCTGCCCACTTCTGGCTGCATAGAACTCAAAATCAGTGGGCGGGTATGTGACCCAGTCTTGGCACACCCTCCCTCCAGGGACACTTTGAATCTGCAGACAGTGGTAGAGACAAAAGGACAATTAAGGATAATCCCACTCCATTTCTACTAAAAATACAAAAAATTAGCCGGGCGTGGTGGCGGGCGCCTGCAGTCCCAGCTACTCGGGAGGCTGAGGCAAGAGAATGGTGTGAACCCAGGAGGCGGAGCTTGCAGTGAGCCAAGATCGCGCCACTGCACTCCAGCCTGGGTGACAGAGTGAGACTCCGTCTCAAAAAAAATAATAATAATCCCAAGGTAGCTATGGGGGTGGCTTAATGACATAGCAGCATGTGTCAGCAGCTGCAAATTTGTTCTCGTGGACTGTTTCTATTAAAATCTGATTTTCATGCTTCCTACTTCTTAACACTCTAGAGCATGTTTGGTTCATTCCCAGGTTCTAAGTCTGGTCCTTCAGCCTCCCACCAATTTCTAGTTTCCATATTCTTCCAATACATTCCTTGCTCTTACTTGAGAAAGCCACAGTCGGCACTGTAGCTTGCAACCAAAACCCTAATTGGTACAAGAACATCTAAGATACCTCTAGGGACTTGGAAGCAGAGACTGAAGAAGCCAAGTATACTTACAAGGCAGAAGTATCTGATCAGTGAACAACAGCTGAGATGCATGACTGCCAACCATTTTTTTCTGCTGTTGCATCACTCAGAATTCAGAGTCTCAAACAAGGGCATCTGACTGACACAGCTTGGGTCCCCTGCCTACTCCCAGGCTCTATTAGGATGGCATGAGGAAGGAAATGCCCTCTCAGCAACTAAACAGGATGCAAAGAACTGACCTGACTTGTCCTGGCTAAAGCACCCACATAGGGGAAGAAATAATCCCTGAAAATATCAAGAAAATGTTAGGAAGAGAATATGAGTGCTGAGCTAGCAAAATTGCCAGAGTCTATTACACACAATGAAAGTTCACCCTTTGAAACACTATGAAGCAATTATTCTCTCTATAGTATCCAAGCAAAGACAGGTGCTATATCCTCCAGGTAACTCTGACCTGAAAATATATTTCAATAGCTACAATACATAAAAACTGACCTCACATGCACAGAGGACTCCAGACATTGATTATATCCTATGCTAGAAACAGGTTCCCAGGGGGCTAAGATAGAAAATGGAAAAGCTACAAGAAGTAGAACTCCCTAATCCATACTTGTCTTATCTTTCATGTCTCCCAGATCAGTCATTTCTTATCCTTCTTTTACTCTTTTCTAATGTGAAGTGACACCTTCTTCATATAGATGACAAATGACTTGCTATCACATACCAGGTACTGCACAAAGCCATCATTCTTAAATGCCCTGCCTTTCTACTGCGCCTTCTTTCTCAAGAGGTGTTCACGTGCAGGCTCAGGTCTGGATCATTGTAAGGGTAGTTTCCCTCTTTTAAAAGTAGTTCTTCAGGCTGCACATGGTGGCTCATGCCTGTAATCCCAGCACTTTGAGAGGCTGAGGTGGGAGGATTGCTTGAAGATAGGAGTTTGAGACCAGCCTGGGCAACATAGCAAGATCTCATCTCTACCAAAAAAAAGAAAACTTAAAAATTAGCCAGGCATGTTGGCGCACACCTGTAGCTACTTGGGAGGCTGAGGTGGGAGGATCGCTTGAGCCTGGGAGGTCGAGGCTGCAGTGAGCCATAATTACTCCATTGCACTCCAGCCTGGGTAACAGAGCAAGACCCTGTCTCAAAAATAAATAAATAAATAGTTTAAATGTGATAGATTAAACATACATTTATAATAGTCTCTTCCCATAACTCCAATAGAATGATCCATTCTTTGATACAGAGTCTCACTTTGTCACACAGGCTGTAGTACAATGGCGTGATCTCGGCCTGATGGTGCTCATTGAACACCTCCTGGGTTCAAGCGATTCTCCTGTCTCATCCTCCCAAGTAGCTGGGATTACAGGCACCTGTCATCATGCCCAGCTAATTTTTGTATTTTTGTAGAGACAGGGTTTTACCGTGTTGGCCAGGCTGGTCTTGAACTCCTGACCTCAGGTGATCCGCCTGCGTCAGCCTCCCAAAGTGCTGGGATTACAGGTGTGAGTCACCACACCTGGGCAGAATGATAATTTTTTAAATAAAAAGGTAGAAACCCACTGAGGCAACAAGGAGAAGGGAGATGGGAGAAGCAAAATGTCAATAAACATTGAGAGCTGGAAGGGAGATATCTAAGGGATGATCATCATAAGGCAGAGAAATACGAAAGTGGAGTTGGATGGCAAGGAGGAGTAAAGGGCAGTCAACAGAAAGCTGCAACACACACCATAGAAATCCAGAAAGACTCAGAACTAGAGGCAGAGGGCATTTCTGAAGGTAGGTATTGGAAGAGGGCTGAAAAATAGGAAGATGAATTGAAAATGTATAAGGAACACTTAGATTGCCCATCCCCCCTTCCCGCAATGTGATTTTTTTTAACAGTAAGGACACTGCAGAGAGTAGCTGAGCCAGGAAGTCCCAGGACTCATGAACGCCAAGCACAGCTAAAGGCAAGAGCAAGGCTGTAATAAAGACAGGGAAATTAAGAAAAAGCCTATATATTGTATTTCTCCACTCAGCAATCAGAATGCTAAAGCCAGTTCTTTATCACCCGGATACATCTCCTTTCAGGACACTCCTGAGATACTGACATTTAGGAGTCCCTGCTGAATGTCCAGGTCTCTACCCAAACACCCTGCGAGAGGCTCACCAGTAGACAAGCATCACCCATGCATACAAGGCTTCCTGTCAGCATTGTGTCTCTCGAAGTATGACAAAACAGCCCACTCTGACATGACTGACCCCTGAGAGAAGCATGTAGCTCCTAGTTATTGTGGCTAAGAGTATGGGCTCCAGAGTCAAAGCCTGGGTTCAAATCCCAGCTCTGCCATCTGCAATCTGTGGGACTTGAACAAATGACTTTGGATCACTTCATAATACCTCCCTCAGAAGTGGTAGATTATAAAATAAGTAAATACTTGTAAAACCACCTAGAATAGTTACTGGAATACAAAAGAACTATATAATTTAAATAAAAGCTGAAACAAGAAGCTCTCTAGAAATAGTCAATGTATTATGTATCAGATGACTGCAAAAAAGATGATTTAGAGATGATTTCATACCCATGAAATTGTGAGATGCTAATACCAAGGAATAACAAAATAGACATCTTAAAAAGTAAAAATGAGACCAGGCATGGTGGTTCATGCCTGTAATCTCAGCACTCTGGGAGGTCGAGGTGAGTTGATCACTTGAGATCAGGAGTTCGAGACCAGCCCAGCCAACATGGTGAAACCCCATCTCTACTAAAAATACAAAAATTAGCCAGGCATGGTGGCAGATGCCTATAATTCCAGCTACTGGGGAGGCTGAGGCAGGAAAATAGCTTGAACCCACGAGATAGAGGTTGCAGTGAGCCGAGATTGTGCCATTACACTCCAGCCTTGGTGACAAGAGTGAAACTCTGTCTCAAAAAATAAAAAAAAAGGCAAAAATGATTTAATTTTTAAAAGACTTGAAGTGTAATATTGAGAAAGTCTCACAAAAAAATATAGAACAAATGAATCGAGAGCAAAACAAATAGATCATTCCAGGAGCTAAATGTCTAAATAATAAATGTTCCAGAAAGAGAAACGAAATACTTCTTTCACAATATTCAAGAATTATAACATTTCAGAATCCCAGCAGTGCACCCACCAAGTACTGCAAATGTAAAGGCACTCATACCTAGCCATACTGTGAAGTTTCTGTCTCAACATCAGTGATCAAGAGAAGATCCTAAAAGCTTCTGAAGAAAAACAGGTATGGCATCCAGCATACTGGATTTCCTGACAGCAAGAACATTGGAGGCTGAAAAAGGATGAAACAAAGTCCTTAAAAATGTAATTTTCAACTTAGATTTCTACTGGGTTAAGTTATAAAAGAAGCACGAAAGTACAAAAAAAAATCTTCAGATTAGTAGAGACTCAAATTTCATTCCCATGCACCCTTTTCAGGAAGCGACTAAAAGGCAGAATTCAATAAAGAAAGGGAATAAACCAAGAAAGGTGGCCCCATGGAACTCCTGCTTCTGAGATCCTAACACAAGAGGATATGACATGAATCCTTGAAATGATAGTGAAAGGAAGACCAAGGAGAGTGGCAGCTGTTGAGTCACTAAGGGTGACCAGTCTAGTTGATAGCAAAAGGATTAGGACTCTAGGGGTAATATCTCAGAGTGTGAGAGAGTGAGCAAGAACAAGAAAGCAAGAGAACCAGTTTGACCATATTGAGGTGTTTTACAGCTCTGGCGAACACTCTGGGGATGGGCACAGAAAATAAGGCAAATAAATAACTAAGCAAATAAAACAAAATGCTGGGGTGGAGAAGTTAAAAAAAAAAAAGCAATCACAATGTATTACTGGCTCAGCATAGAACATGTTTGCATCATCACAACAAAGACTGACTATTGACTATTAATTCAATGCAAAATTGTAATTTATGGGTTATAGTGGGAGAGGATGGTATGGAAGTTTAATCCTCATTTTCTCTTACAGATGTGTACAGTCAGCCCTCTGTATCCATGATGGATCAGTTCCAGGATTCTCTGTGGATACCAAATTCTGGGGATCCTCCAGTCCCTTATGTAAAATGGTATAGTACAGTCGACTAACCCTTCGTATCTGCAGGTTTTTATCTACAGTTGGTTGAATCCACAGATATAAAATGGATATGCAGGACCAACTATAATAGATAATATTCATTGATTTTGCCAATTTTAGGTGACATTAGCATACCATATATAAATGGGTAATACCAGAAGCAACTAAAAATATTAAAAGTGGTTTCTTCTGGAAATGAAAATTTGGGGTAAAAAGGCTGGCAAGAGTTCTGCTATTTTGTTATCAGACATGATGATTTAACTTTTAAACTACGAATGCATATTACTTTATTTTTTAAAAAAATTAAGTTTAATAATGGCAGCCTAGGTAGTAAGAAACAGAACTTTTTTAAGTTTCAAAAAATACAGGTAGAAATTTCTGCCAAGAGAAAATAGTAGAGTTACTAAGTATTGAGCACTTACTATGTTCCAGAAAACAGGCTAGAAGCTTTACATGCATTCTCCATTAATCCTTAATCCCACAAAATAATATGCAATCATCATCTACAGTTCAAATACAGAAAGAGGCAATATATAACTCATTCAGGGAAACAGAACTAGATAGCAGAGGAATCAAGATTCAAACATAGGTCTGACTTCAAAAATTGTGTTTGTCCCTACCACTTTTAATTCTGATTCAACACATTTTCTAAACACTAATTTGATGTCTAATCGATTAGACCAGGCTGCATATGGGGTTCTCGTACTGTGGTGTACATTACTACCATATTTTCCATTTTTCCTTCCAAGATTCATGATAGGAGTGCATTTCCCCTTATGATTGCATAAGGCCAGGCAACTAGTCCTTGCCAATGAGTTAGGAATGGAAGTAACATGCATTACTCTATGGTAGAGCATTTAGTTGCAGATGTAAAACCCTCCAGAGTCCCCTTTTTCTCTGCATTAGTGATTAGCAAAATTCAAGATTGTAGCTACATGCCCATTGAAAACACTGATTATAGTCTACTCAACATAGTATTAGAAGTCTTAGGCAGAGTAATCAGGCAATCAGAGAAAGAATAAAGAACATCCAAATAGGAAGAGAGGAAGTCGAACTATCTCTGTTGCAGACGACATAATTCTATATCTAGAAAACCTCACAGTCTTAGCTCAAAATCTCCTTCAGCTGATAAACAACTTCAGCAAAGTTGCAGGATACAAAAATCAATGTACAAAAATCACTAGCATTCCTATACACCAACAACAGTCAAACCAAGAGTCAAATCAGAAAGGTAATCTCATTTATAATTGCCACACACACAAAATACCTAGAAATATAGCTAACCAGGGAAGTAAAATATCTCTACAATGAGAATTACAAAACACTGCTCAAAAAAAATCAGAGATGACACAAATAAAAAAAAAAAATTCCAGGCTCATGGATAGCAAAAATCAGTATCATTAAAATGGCTATACTGCCCAAAGCAATTTACAGATTCAATGCTATTCCTGTCAAACTACCAATAACATTTTTCACAGAACTACAAAAAAATATTTTTAAATGTATATGGAACCAAAATAGAGCATGAATAGCCCAGGCAATCCCAAGCAAAAAAAACAAAGCTGTAGGCATCACGTTACCTGACTTCAAACTATACTACAAGGCTACAGTAACCAAAACAGCATGGTAATGGTACAAAAACAGGCACATAGACCAATGGAAAAGAATAGAGAGCCCTGAAATAAGGTTGCACATCTATGACCATCTGATCTTTGACAAAGGTGAAAAAAACAATGGGAAAAAGACTCCCTATTCAATAAATGGTGCCAGGATAACTGGTTAACCATATGAAGAAGATTGAAGCTAGACCCTTTTCTTATACCGTATACAAAAGTCAACTCATGATGGATTAAATACTTAAATGTAAAACCCAAAACTACAAAAACCCTGGAAGGCAACCTAGGCAACAGCATCCTGGACATAGGATTTGGCAAAGATTTAATGACAAGAACACCAAAAGCAATTGTAACTAAAGCAAAAATTGACAAGTAGAATCTAAATAAATGTAAGAGCTTCTGCACAGCAAAAGAAACTATCAACAGAGTAAACAGACAACCTACAGAATGGAAGAAAATATTTGCAAACTATGCATCTGACAAAGATCCAATATCCAACATCTATAAGGAACTTGAACAAATGTACAAGAAAAAAACAGTCTCAGTCTCATCTGAGACAAGGCAAGTCCCCATTAAAATGTGGCAAAGGCATGAACAGACATTTCTCAAAAGACATACATGCAGCCAGCAAGCATATGACAAAAAGCTCAATATCACTGATTATTAGAGAAATGCAAATCAAAACCACAATGAGATATCATCTCACACCAATCAGAATGCCTGTTATTAAAATGTCAAAAAAATAACAGATGCTGATGAAGCTGTAAAGAAAAGGGAACACTCATACTCTGTTGGTGGGAATGTAAAATTAGTTCAACCATTGGGGAAAGCGGTATGGCAAGTCCTTGAAGAGCTAAAAGCAGAACTACCATTTAACCCAGCAATTCCATTACTGGATATTTACCCAGAATATAAAGCATTCTAGCATAAAGATGCATGCACACAAATGTTCACTGCAGCACTATTTACAGTAGCAAAGACATGGAATAACCTAAATGCCCATCAATGACAGACTGGATAAAGAAAATGTGGTATATACACACCATGGAATATTATGCAGCCATAAAAGACTGAGATTGTATCTTTTGTGGGAACATGGATGGAGCAGGAGGCTATCACCTTTAGCAAAGTAACTGTATTAGTCCGTACACTGCTACAAAGATGCTATCTGAGACTGGGTAAAGAGGCTTAATTGGCTCACAGATCCACAGAGCTGGGAAGACCTTAGCAAACTTACAATCATGGCAGAAGGCAAAAGAGAAGCAAGCACCTTCTTGCGTGGTGGTGGTGGTGGTAGGGACAGGGACAGGGAGAGGGAGAGGGAGAAGGAGAGGGAGGAGAGGGGAAAACTGCCACTTTTAAATAATCAGATCTCAATCAGATCTGCCTCACTATCACAAGAATAGCATGGGGAAAACCACCCCCATGATCCAATCACCTCCGTCAGGTCCCTCTCTCGACATGTGGGCATTACAAGTCGAGATGAGATTTGGGTGGAAACACAAAGCTAAACCATGTCATTCCACCACAGCCCCTCCCAAATCTCATGTCCTTTTCACATTTCAAAACCAATCTTGCCTTCCCAACAGTTCCCCAAAGTCTTCTAGCATTAACTCAAAAGTCCAAGTCCAAAGTCTCATCTGAGACAAGGCATGTCCCTTCTGCCTATAAGCTTGTAAAATAAAAAAGAAATTAGTTACTTCCAAGATGCAATGCAAGTACAACAAGCATTAGACAAATGTTCCCATTGCAAATGGGAGAAATTGGCCAAATCAAAGGGCCCCAGGCCCCATGCAAGTCCAAAACCCAGCAGGACATTCATTAAATCTTAGCGCTCCAAAATAATCTCCTTTGACTCCATGTCTCACATCCAGGACACACCGATGTAAAGGGTGGGCTCCCAAGACCGAGGACAGTTCTGCCCCGGTGGCTCTGCAGGGCATAGCTCCCAAGGGTGTTTTCATGGGCTGGCATTGAATGCCTACAGCTTTTTCAGGTGCACAGTGCAAGCTATCAGTAGATCTACCATTCTGGGGACTGGAGAATTGTGGCCATCTTCTCACAGCTCCATGAGGCAGTCCCCCAGTGGAGACCCTGTGTGGAAGCTCCAACTCCACATTTCCCCTCTGCATTGTCCTAGTAGAGGTTCTCCATGAGGACTCCACCCCTGCAGCAGACTTCTGCCTTGACGTCCAGACATTTCCATAAATCCTCTGAAATCTAGGCAGAGGTTCTCAAACCTCACCTCTTGTCTTCTGCACACTCACAGGCCCAACACCACATGGAAGCCACCTAGCTTGGGGCTTGCACCAACTGCAGCAATGGCCTGAGCTGTACAATGGCCCCTTTTAGCTATGACTGGAGCCAGAGTGGCTGGGACACAGGGCACCAAGTTCCCAGGCTGCACAGAGAAGCAGGGCCCTGGGACCAGCCCACAAAACCATTTTCTCCTCCTAGGCCTTTCAGCCTGTGATGGGAGGGGCTGCCATGAAGATCTCGGAAATGCCCTGGAGACATTTTCCCCACTGTCTTGGGGATTAACATTCTGTTCCTCGTACTTATGCACATTTCTGCAGGTGGCTTGAATTTCTCCACAGAAAATGGGTTTTTCTTTTCTATCTCATGGTCAGGCTGCAAATTTTTCAGACTTTTATGCTCTGCTTCTCTTTTAAATAAAAGTTCCAGTTTCAGATCATCTCTTTGTGAGCACATGTGACTGAATATTTTCTGAATCAGCCAGGTTACCTCTTGAATGCTTTTCTGCTTAGAAATTTCTTCCACCAGATACCCTAAATCATCTCTCTTATGTTCAAAGTTCCACAGATCTCTAGGGCAGGGGCAAAATGCCACCAGTCTTTTTGCTAAAGCATAGTAAGAGTGACATTTGTTCCAGTTTCTAAGAAGTTCCTCATCTCCATCTGAGACCACCTAAGCCTGGACTTCACTGTCCATATTACTATCAGCATTTTGATCAAAACTATTCAACAAGTTTCTAGGAACTTTCAAACTTTCACACATCTTTCTGTATTCTTGTGAGTCCTCCAAACTGTTCCAACCTCTGCCCATTACTCAGTTCCAAAGTCACTTCCACATTTTCAGGTTATCTTTAGAGCATACCCCTCTCCTGGTACCAATTTTCTGTATTAGTCTGTTTTCATATTGCTATAGAGACACTACTTGAAACTGTGTAATTTATAAAGAAAAGTGGCTTAATTGACACACAGTTCCACATGGCTGTGGAGGCCACAGGAAACTTACAATCATGGTGGAAGACTAAGGAGAAGCAAGCACCTTCATACATGGCAGCAGGAGAGAAACAGCATGCAGGGGAAATTGTCACTTTTAAAATATGAGATCTCACAAGAACTCCCTCGCTATCACAACAACAGCATGGGAGAAACCTCCCCCATGATCCAATCACCTCCCACCAAGTCCCTCCCTCAATACATGGGGTTACAATTAAAGATGAAATTTGGGTGGGGAAACAAAGCCAAACAATATCACTAATGCAGGAGCAGAAAACCAATTACTGCATGTTCTCACTTATAAGTGGGAGCTAAATGATAAGAACCTGTGAACACAAAGAAGAAAACAACAGACACTGGGGTTTATTTGAAGGGGGAGGGTGGGAGGAAGAAGAGGAGCCAAAAAGACAACTATTGGGTACTGGGCTTAATACCTGGGTAATGAAATAATATGTACAACAAACCCCTGTGACATGTGTTTACCTATGTAAAAAACCTTTACGTGTACCCCAAAACCTAAAATAAATTCTTTTTTAAAAAATGAACAACAACAAAAAAAAAACAGAGAAAACATTGGTTGTATTCCACGCCCAGTGGCAAGGAGCATTCCCTAGTACCGAATTGTCACTGTGAAGCAACATTCCTCATTAGAAGAAACCAGGGTTTCTTGGAGAAATGGCTGATTCCAGGTGTGTCTAGAGCAGGAAATGTACAAAAAGTGCCTGGGCACATCAGATAGCAAGGAAACTATACCCAGTGGGGGAAAAGCAATTTGTAAGACAGGGAGTTTTTCATTCAGAAACCACAGATGCCAGAAAGGAGTGACAAAGTTTTCAACCACTGAAAGAAAAGAACTGTCAACTTAGAATCCTACAGCCAATGAAAATATCCTTGAGGAATAAAGGGCAAACCAAGACATTCTCAGATGAAGGAAAAGTAGGAGAATTTGTCACCAGTAATCTACCCTTTCTCTGGTAAAAGTTCTCTAAACAGAAAGGAAATGAAAAAAAGATTACACTTGGAATATCATTGTGGTAAAAAGAATGGCCTCCCAAAGATGTCTGCATCCTAATCCTAGGAACCTGCGAACATGTTACTTTACATAATAAAGAAAACTTTTCAGATGTAATTAAATTAAGGACATTGATATAAGATTATCTTGGATTGCCCAGATGGGCTTAACATAATTACAGAGGTCCCTTTAGGAGGGAGGCAGGAGAGACAGAATAGAAAAGACTGTGACAATGAAAGCAGAAAGAAAGAGGAGCATTTAAAGATGCTACACTGATGGCTTTCAGATGGAAGAAGGGATCATAAACCATGGAATACAGGTGGCCACCAAAAACTAGAAAAGGCAAGAGAACAGATTCGCTCCATTACAACAATCAGCAAAGGAGCAGATACTCTCTTAAATTCTTCAAAAGAAATGTACCCCTGCCAACCCATTTTAGACTTCTGACCTCCAGAACTATAAGATAATAAAAAATTGCTGTGTCTTAAGCCATCAACTTTGGGGTAATCTGTTACAGCAGCAACTAATACAACCAGAAATAAAGAAAAAAAGGGTAAACAAAATTATAAGTAAATATAATAGGCTTTCCTCATTTTGAGTTTTCTAAACTACATTTGATCGATAAAGCAAACATAACACTGTCGGATCCGGTTCTAAATGTATATAAGGGAAATATCTAATGTA
Organism: Macaca mulatta; assembly: GCF_049350105.2. Classification (NCBI taxonomy): domain Eukaryota; kingdom Metazoa; phylum Chordata; class Mammalia; order Primates; family Cercopithecidae; genus Macaca; species Macaca mulatta. The sequence continues at coordinate 227,338,296 of NC_133406.1, forward strand.
ATTATGTTATAAATAGGGAAAGGTAAAGAGCATAAGGTAGGTAAAATTTTGACACTTCACTTTAAGTCATAAAATGATGATACCAGTAGGCTCTGATAGTTGTGTACGTATAATATAATGCCTAGAGCAACCACTAAAAGACCTGTAAAAAGATACAAAAAGATACACTCAAAAACACTACCAATAGATTAAAATTGAATTTTTAAATGGTCAATTAACTCACAGGAAGGTAAATAAAACAAATAAAAGACGGAAAGAAAAAAAATTTAAATTATGGACTTAACCTCCAACATATCAACAATTGCATTAAACGTAAATAATCTAATTATATTAATTAAAAGGCATAAATTGGCAAAGTATTTTTTACATGGCCCATAGAAATCCTAAGCATGTATATACCAAATAACAGAACTCCAAATATGTGAAATACAACTGATACAACTAGATAGAGTAATAGACAGATCCATAAAAATAGTTGGAAACTTTAACACCCTTCTTTCAACAACTGATAAAATAACAAGAAATCAGCTAACACATGTAAAATCAAAACACTATTGGTATTAGTCCGTTCTCATATTACTATAAAGAACGGCCTGAGACTGGGTAATTTATAAAGAAAAGAGATTTAATTGACTTACAGTTCCACATTGCTGGAGAGGCTTCAGGAAACTTACAATCATGGTGGAAGGCAAAGGAGAAGCAGGAACCTTCTTCACAGGGTGGCAGCACAGAGTGAGTGCAAGCAGGGGAAATGCCAGACACTTATAAACCGTCAGATCTCATGAGAATCACTCATTATCATGAGAACAGCATGAGGGAAACTGCCCCCATGATTCAATCACCTCCTCCTGGTCCTGCCCTTAACAAGTAGAAATTAGGGGGATTTACTAGTCCCTGTTTAGGCTGCTGATAAAGACATACCCAAGACTGGGCAATTTACAAAAGACAGAGGTTTAACTGGCCTCACAGTTCCACATGTCTGGGGAGGCCTCACAATCATGGCAAAATGCAAGGAGGAGCAAGTCACATTTTATACGGATGGTGGCAGGCAAAGAGAGAGCCTGTGCAGAGAAACTTCCATTTTTAAAACCACCAGATGTCATAAGACTCATTTACTATCATGAGAACAGTGCAGGAAACACCCACCCTCCTAGTTCAATCACCTCCCATCAGGTTCCTCCCACAACATGTGGGAATTGTGAAAGTTACAATCAAGATGAACCAAACCGTATCATTCCACCCCGGCCCCTCCCAAATCTCATATCTTCACATTTCAAAACCAATCATGCCTTCCCAACAGTACCCCAAAGTCTCATTTCAGCATTAAGTCAAAAGTCCACAGTCCAAAGTCTCATCTGAGACAAGGCATGTCCCTTCTGCGTATGAGCTTGTAAAATTAACCAAGTTAATGACTTCCTAGATAAAATGGAAGTACAGGCATCAGATAAATGCTCCTGGTCCAAATGGGAGAAATTGGCCAAAACAAAGGGGCTGCAGGCCCCATGCAAGTCCAAAATTCAACAGGGCAGTCATTAAAGCTTAAAGTTCCAAAATGATCTCCTTTGACTCCATGTCTCACATCCACATTAAGCTGATGCAAGAGGTGGGCTCCCATGGTCTTGGGCCGGTTCTGCCACTGTGGCTTTACAGGATACAGCCCCCTCCCATCTACTTTCATGGGCTTGTGTTGAGTGTCTCACTTTTTCAGGAGTATAGTGCAAACTGTCGGTGGATCTACCATTCTGGGGTCTGGAGGATGGTGGCCCTCTTCTCACAGCTCTGCTAGGCAATGCTCTCATGGGGGTTCTATGTGGGGACCCTGACCCCATATTTCCCTTCCGCATTGCCCTAACAGAGGTTCTCCCTGAGGGCTCTGCCCCTGGAGCAAACATTTGCCTGGACATCCAGGCATTTCCATATACCCTCTGAAAGCTAGGCACAGGTTCCCAAACCTGAATTCTTGACTTCTGTGCACCTGGAGGCCCAACAACACATATAGGCTGCCAAGACTTAGGGCTTGCACCCTCTGACGCAATGGCCTGAGCTGTATGTCGGCCCTTTTTTAGCCACAGCTGGAATGCAGGGCATCAAGTCCCAAGACTGCACAAAGCATCAAGGCCCTGGGCCTGGCTCATGAAATGATTTTTCCCTTCAAGGCCTCTGGGTCTGTGATGGAAGGGGCTGCCTGAAGACCTCTGACATGCCCTGGAGACATTTTCCCCATTGTCTTGATGATTAACACTTGGCTTCTTATTGCGTATGCAAATTTCAGCAGCTGGCTGGAATTTCTCCCCAGAAAACAGGTTTTTCTTTTCTACATCACAGCCAGGCTGCAAATTTTCCAAACTTTTATGCTTTGCTCCCTCTTGAACACTTTGCTTCTCAGAAATTTCTTCCACCAGATACCCTAAATCATCTCTATCAAGTTCAAAGTTTCACAGATCTCTAGGGCAGGGGCTAAATGCCACCGGTCTCTTTGTTAAAGCATAGGAAGAGTCATCTTTACTCCCAAGTTTCTCCTCTCCATCTGAGACCACCCCCACCTGAACTTCATTGTCCGTATCACTATCAGCATTTTGGTCGAAGCCATTCAACAATTCTCTAGGATGTTCCAAACTTTCTCGCATATTTCTGTCTTTCATTGAGCCCTCCAAACTGTTCCAACCTCTGCCTATTACCCAGTTACAAAGTCACTTATAAGTGGGAGCTATTATCCAGTTACAAAGTCACTTCCACGTTTTCAGATATCTAAGTAGCAGCACCCCACTCTCTGAAGTAGCAATTTACTGTATTAGTCTGTTTTCATGCTTCTATAAAGAACTGCCCAAGACTGGATAATTTATAAAGGAAAGAGGTTTAATTGACTCACAGTTCCACATTGCTGGGGAGGCCTGAGGAAACTTACAATCATGGTGGAAGGCAAAGGAGAAATAAGCACCTTCTTCACAGATGGCAGGACACAGTGAGTGCAAGCAGGGAAAATGCCAGATGCTTATAAAACCATCAGATCTCATGAGACTCACTCATTATCACGAGCACAGCATGGGGAAAAACCACCCCCATTATTTAATTACCTTTACCTGGTCATGCCCTTGACAAGCGGGGATTATGGGCATTACAACTGAAGGTGAGATCTGAGTGGGGACACAGAGCCAAATCATGTATCAACTACAAACAAGTAAGTTCTAACTGACATTTTTACAACACTCACCCCAACAGAATACACATTCTTTGCAAGTGCCCACCGAACATACACCAAGATATGCCATGTCCTGTGCCATAAAACAAACCTCAACAGTTTTTAAAAATAAAATCACACAGAATAGGTATGTGGTCAGAGGAACAAAAACAGAAGATGAGAGGAAAACTTCCAAATACTTAGAAACTAAGCAACATACATCTAAATAATCCATAAATCAAAAAGAAAGTCTCAAGAAAAATTAAAAATACACTAAGCTGAATGAAAGTGAAAATACAACATAACAAAATTTCTGGGACTCAGCTAAAACTGAAAAGGAAATTTATAGCACTAAATGCATATATCTGAAGAAAAACTCTCAAGTAAATAACCTTTTATCTCAAGAACCTAGAAAAGGAAGAAGAAACCCAAAGCAAGAGAAGGAGTGAAATAATAAAGATAACATTTTAAAAATCAATGAAATTTAAAACAGAAAATAATATAGACAATTAATGAAAAGAGTTGGTTGGTTCTTTGACAAGATCAGAAGATAGATAAACACAACCAGACTGACAGAACCAGAAACATCAGAAATAATACAGGGGATTGAAAGGAGAATAACAGAATACTGTCAATACACACATACATTTGACAACTTTGAGGAAGTGATCTATTTCATCTAAAAACATGTACTACCACAACTCATCCAATATGAAATAGATTATTTCAATAGCCCTGTAACTATTAAATAAAATTCATAATGTTTAAAAAAAAAACTCCCAAAAAGGAAATCTCCAGGCCCAAACAGTTTTACTTGAGAATTCTACCAAACATTTAAAGAAGAATTAACACTAATTCCAATCTCTTCCAAAAAAACAGAAAAGGAGCGCATACTCCCAATTGAATGTATAAAGATAGTTCTACCTTGATACCAAAGCCAGATAGTACAAAAAAAGACAACCGTAGGTCAGTATTCTTTCTGAATATAGACAAAAAAATTTAACAAACCAAATATTAGCAAATATATTAAAAGAATTATACAACATAACCAAGTGGGATTTATCCCAGGAATGCAAGGCAGATTTCTGATTCAAAAATTAATCAATGTGATATACCATATTAAGGGGCTAAAAAGTAAAAGTCACATGATGGTATCAATTGATGCAGGAAAAGGCATTTGACAAAAGTCAACATCCACTTACAACAAAAAACTCTCAGAAAGTAGGAAGAACAGGAACTTCCTCAACTTGATAAAGAACATCTACAAAACACCTACAGCTAACATTATACTTAATTGCAAAAGACTGAATGCTTTTCCCCTAAGGTTGGAAACAAGGCAAGAATATATGCTCTCATAGCTCTTATTCAACATAGTTCTGGAAGTTCTAGACAGCGCAATAAGGCCAAAAAAAAAAAAAAAGCATATATAAAAGAAAGAAAAAAAAGAAGAAAAGAAAGGAAGGGAGGGAGGGAGGAAGCTGTTTCTATTTGCAGATTGACGTGGTTTCCTATAATATACAGAAAATCCAAAAAAAAACTAACAAAAACTCTTAGAACTACTAAGTGAGTTTATCAAAGTCACAAGATACTAGATCTATACCCAAAAATCACTGCATTTTCTATACTCACAAGGAACACATGGACATCAACATTTAAAATATAATACTGAGAGGTGACAGCGTGCTGGCAGCCCTCGCTCGCTCTCAGCAACTCCTCGGCCGCGGCACCCACTCTGGCCGCGCTTGAGGAGCCCTTCGGTCCGCGGCTACACTGCGCAAGCCCCTCTGTGGGCTGGCCGAGGCCAGAGCCAGCTCCCTCTGCTTGCGGGGAGGTGTGGAGGGAGAGGCACGGGCGGGAACCGGGCCTGCGCGCGGTACTCGCGGGCCAGCGCGAGTTCCTGGTGGGCATGGGCTCCGCGGGCCCACCCCGCGCCCCCCCACTCAGAGCGGCCGGTAGGCGCCGCCAGCCCCGGGGCCCCAGGACAGTGAGGGGCTTAGCACCCGGGCCAACAGCTGCAGAGGGTGCGGCGGGTCACCCAGGACTGCCGGCGGGCCGACACTGCGCTCACCGGGCCTCAGCTGCCTCCCCACAGGGCAGGGCTTGGGACGTGGACTCCTGCGCGGCCTGAGCCTCCAGGACGAGCACCGCCTCCTGCTCCGTGGTGCCGGGTCCCATTATCCACCCAAGAGCTGAGGAGTGCCGGCTCAGGGCGGGGGATTGGCCAGTAGCTATAATCGCGGCCCTCCTGCGGGATCCTCTAGGTGAAGCCAGCTGGGCTCCTGAGTCTAGTGGGGACTTAGAGAACCTTTATGTCTAGCTAAGGGATTGTAAATACACCAATCAGCACTCTGTGTCTAGCTCAAGGTTTGTAAATGCACCAATCAGTGCTCTGTATCTAGCTAATCTAGTGGGGACTTGGAGAACTCTTCCGTCTAGCACGCTGTGTCTAGCTAAAGGATTGTAAATTCACCAATCAGCACTCTGTTGAAATGGACCAATCAGCTCTCTGTAAAACGGACCAATCAGCTCTCTGTAAAATGGACCAATCAGCTCACTGTAAAATTGACCAATCGCTCTCTGTAAAATGGACCAATCAGCAGGATGTGGGTGGGGTCAGATAAGGGAACAAAAGCCGGCTGCCAGAGCCTGCAGTGTCAACCAGCTTGGAATGCCTCGCATGGTTTGGCAGTTTTATTTTTATGCTATGATCAGTCTTGTTGCATACTGTTTGGGTCCACGCTGTCTTTATGAGCTGTAACTGACTGGGAAGGTCTGCAGTTTCACTCATGAAGCCAGCAATACCATGAATCCACCTGAAGAAACTCCAAATGCATCTGAACATCTGAAGGAACAGATTCGGGACACCCGATCTTTAGAAACTGTAACACCCACTGGGAGAGTCCCCGGCTTCATTTTTGAAGTCAGCAAGACCAAGGACTCACTAGTTCCAGACATAATACCCTTTACAATCATTTAGACTTACATGTAAGTATTACATTTCTGAGTCTATATCGGGCTTTTATTCTGAAAACCACACAACATTTATGAAAGAAATCAAAGAATATCTAGATAAATGAAGAGATGCCATGTTCAGATTGGAAAACTTGACATAGTGAAGATGAAAATTATTTCTAAATTGATATGTAGGTTTTTACACGATTTCTGTCAAAACCCCAGCAAGGTTCTTTATACATATAAACAAAATTATTCCAAAGTTTTATAGTAATGCAAAGGAACTGTAGTAGTTAAAATAATCCTTGGAAAAAAATAAAGCTGGAGGAATTAAGACATTGTAGGCCAGTGTCAAGATGGTGGACTAGAACCTGTTCTTGTGTGTTGCTGTCATGGAGTGTAAACAAAAGGGTTTGTGAACACTGACCCTACAGGTCAGTGAGAAACCATGGTGGGTTACATCAAAGCAGCAGGGGAACACAAAGCAGAGAAGAACAAAGCTGGGCACCAGTATCTCTGGGCTCAGCACAGAGCCAGGAGAACCTATCCATATAGGAAAGGGTGAGTGAGTGAGACCTCTCCCCTCCCCACCCAGGGTCCATGTAGGGGATCCATCAGTGTGGTTGGAAAAAATTATAGTAATAGGGAATGAACACAAATCTTCTTGGAAGGACAGGGGGTTTGCATAGCTTCAGTAACAAATTTGGCTGAAGGCAGGTTAATCCTCTTTACCTTTAGTTGATAGCAAAAAAGCAAACAACAAGGGAATGTGGGGAGTTTATCTAAATAGCTTGTTTACTCATGTGGTCTTAAGACCAACCTTTGATCAACCATGGGTGCATAATTGCTCTCTACTCAGGGAGTTGGTAATGTTAATTACCCTCTAATGGTGTTTACTTGAGACCATTGTCATTTAATCTGTACTAAATAAATGCAAACTTTGCCAGCTTATGGAGTCGATGTTCCAGACTCAGAGCAGAGCCTGTTAGCCAGACTGACAGGCAGAATATCTGTCAGTGTACATCTCTCATCCATCACTGGGTAGCGTCTGTGGGTTGGACCCCCACAGGTCCAAATGAAAGAAAAAACCTAGAGAGAAGGGGCAGGTCACCTACAAAGGGACCCCCAATCAAGCCAACAGTGGCCCTTTCAGCAGAAATTCTATAAGCCAAAAGAGATTGGAGGCCTATATTTAGCATTCTTAAAGAAAAAAAATTGCAGCCCAGAATTTCATATCCAGCCAAACTAAGCATCATAAATGAAAGAAATAAGACCCTTTTATATTTGTTACCACCAGACCTGCCTTACAAGAGGTCTTGAAGGGAACACTAAATATGGAAAGGAAACACCCTTACCAGGCACTACAAAACACACTTAAGTACACTGACCAGTGACACACTAAAGCTACCGCACAAAGAAGTCTGCATAATAACCAGCTAACAACATTGTGACAGGATCAAATTCATGCATATCAATACCAACTCTGAATGTAAACAAGCTAAATGCCCCAATTAAGAGGTATAGAATGGCAAGCTGGATAAAGAATCAAGACCCAATGGTATGCTCTCTTCAAGAGGCCCATCTCACATGTTATGAACAATGACATTCATAGGCTCAAAATAAGAAAATGGAAAACAATTACCAAGAAAACAGAAAAAGCAGGGGTTACAATCCTAATTTCAAGAAAAAAAATGGACTTTACACCAACATAGATAAAAAAAAGATAAAGAATGGCATTATATAATGGTAAAGTGTTCAACTCATGAGGAAGACCCAACTATCCTAAATATATATACACCCAACACAGAAGCACCCAGATTCATAAAGCAAATTTCTTACAAAGAAACTTAGATGCCCACACAATATTAGAGACTTTAACACCCCATTGACAGTATTAGACAGATTATTGAGGCAGAAAATTAACAAGCATATTCAGGACCTGAACTCAGCATTTGTCTAAATGGACCTAATAGACATCTACAGAACCCTCCATCCCAAAACAACAGAATATGCATTCTTTTCATTGCCACATGGCACATACTCCAAATCAACTACACAATTGGACATAAAACAGTACTTAGCAAATTCAAAAAAATGAAGTCAGATCAACCACGCTATCAGACCACAGCACAATAAAAATAGAAATCAATACTAAGAAAATCACTCAAAACCATATAATTAAGTGAAAATTAAACAACTTGCTCCTGAGTGACTTTGGGGTAAACAATGAAATCAAGGAAGAAATCAAGAAATTCTTTGAAACTAATGAGCAAAAGATACAACATACAACTAACGCAGTATTAAGAGGGAGTTTATAGCTCTAAATGCCTATATCAAAAATTAGAAAGATCTCAAATTAACAACCTAACATCACAACTAGAAGAACTAGAGAAGCAAGAGCAAACCAACTCTAAAGCTAGCAGAAGACAAGAAATAACCAAATCAGAGCTGAACTGAAGAAAATTGAGACATGAAAAACCATACAAAAGATCAATGAATACAGAAGGTGGTTCTTTGAAAAAGATTAAACTGCTGGCTAGACTAATAAAGAAAAATAAGAGAGAATATCCAAATATACACAACTAGAAGCGACAAAGAGGGCACTACCACTGATCCCAGAGGAAACAAAAAATCAGAGACTACTATGAACACCTCTATGCACACAAACTAAAAAATCTAGAAGAAATGGATAATTTCCTAGACAATACAACCTCCCAAGACTGAACCAGGAGGAAAATGAATCCAATAATGAGTTCCAAAATTGAATCAGTAATAAAAAGCTTACAAACTAATAAAAAGTCTGGGACCAAATGGATTCACAGCCGAATTATACCCGATGTACAAAGAAGAGCTGATACCATTCCTACTGTAACTATTCAAAAAAGTTGAGAAGGAGTGATATGGTTTGTCTCTGTGACTCCAACCAAATCTCACCTCAAACTGTAATCCCCATAATGCCCACATGTCAAGGGAAGGACCTGATGGGAGATGATTGGATCATGGGGGCAGTTTCCCCCATGCTGTTCTCATGATAGTGAGTGAGTTCTCACGAGATCTGAGGGTTGTAGAAGTGTTTGACAATTCCTCCTTCACACACTTTCTCTCTCTCCTGCAGCCTTGTGAAGAAGGTGCCTACTTCCCCTCCCGCCATGATTGTAAGTTTCTTGAGGCCTCCCCAGCCACGTAGAACTGTGAGTAAATTAAACCTCCTCTGTTATAAATTACCTAGCCTCAGCTATGTCTATAGCAGTGTGACAACGGACTAATACAAGAAGAGACTCCTCCCCACCTCATTCTATAAGGATAGCGTCATCCCAATACCAATCCCTGGCAGAGACACAACAAAAAAAGAAACGTTTAGGCCAATATCCTTGATGAACATAGATGCAAAAGTTCTCAACAAAACACTACAAACTGAATCCAGCAGCACATGAAAAAGCTTATCCACTATAGTCAAGTAGGCTTTATCTTTGAGATACAAGGTTGGCTCAACATGTGCAAATCAGTAAATGTAATTCATCACATAAACAGAAGTAAAAACAAAAAAACACACAATTAACAGATGCAGAAAAGGCTTTTGATAAAACTCAACATCCCTTCATGTTAAAAACCCTCAATAAACTAGGTATTGAAGGAACATACTTTAAAATATTAAGAATCACCTATGACAAACCAACAGCCAGCATCATACTAAATGGGCAAAAGCCAGAAGCACAAGAACCCTTGAAAACCAGCACAAGACAAGGATGCCCTCTCTCACCACTCCTATTCAAAATAGTATTAGAAGTCCTGGCCAAAGAAATCAGGCAAGAGAAAGAAATAAAAGGCATTCAAATAGGAATAGAGAAAGTCAAACTATATCTGTTTGTAAATGAATGATTCTATATCTAGAAAACCCCATATTCTCTGCCCAAAAGCTCCTTGAGCTGGTAACAACTTCAGCAAGTTTCAGGATACCAAATCAATGTACAAAAATCAGTAGCCTCCCTATATACTAACAACATCCATGCTGAAAGTCAAATCAAGAATGTAATCCCATTCATAATTGTCACAAAAAGAATAAAATACATAGGAATATAGCTAACCAGGGAGTTGAAAAATCTCTACAACAACAATTACAAAACATTTGTAAAAGAAATCAGGTGACACAAACAAATGAAAAAACATTCCATGCTCATCAATAGGAAGAATGGATATCATAAAAACGGTCATACTCCCCAAAGCAATTTACAGGTTCAATGCTATTTCTATCAAACTACCAATGATATTCTTCACAGAATTAGAAAAAAACTATTAAAAAATTCATATAGAATCAAAAAAGAGCCTGAATAACCAATGCAATCCTAAGCAAAAAGAACAAAGCTGGAGGTATCATGTTACCTGCCTTCAAATTATACTACAGGCCTACAGTAACCAAAACAGCATGATACTGGTACAAAAAAAGACACATAGACCATCGGAAGAGAATATAAAGACCAGAAATAATGCTGCACACCTACAACCATCTGTTCTTCAACAAAGCTTCAAACACAAACCATGGGGGAAAGACTCCCCCATCAATAAATGGTGCAGGGATAACTGGCTAGCCATATGCAGAATATTGAAACTGGACAGCTACCTAACACCACATACAAAAATCAACTCAAGATGGGTTAAAAACCTAAATATAAAACCTGAAACTATAAGAACCGTGGAAGATAATCTAGGAAGTACCATTCTAGACATAGGTCTTGGCAAAGATTTCACAACAAAAATGCCAAAAGCAACTGCAACAAAACACATGTTGACAAATGGAATCTAATTAAACTAAAGACTTTCTGTACAGCAAAAGAAACTATCGACAGTGTAAACAGACATCCTATAGGATGGGAGAAAATATTTGCAAATTATGCATCTGACAAAGATCTAATATCCAAAATCTATAAGGAACTTAAACAAATTTACGACAACCCCATTAAAAAGTGGGCAAAGAACATGAACAGACATTTTTCAAAAGAAGATATACATGTGGCCAATAAGCATATAAAAAATGCTTGACATCACTAATCATTAAAGGAATGCAAATCAAAACCACAATGAGATACCATCTCTCACAAGCCAGAATGGCTATTGTTAAAACATCAAAAATTAACAGATGCTGGCAAAATTGTGAAGAAAAGAGAACACTTATACACTTCTGGTAAGAGTGTAAATTAGTTCAGCTATTGTGAAAAGCAGTGTGGCAATTTCTCAAAGAACTTAAAACAGATCTACCATTCAACCAGCAATCCCATTATTGGGTATATACCCAAAGAAATAGAAATCATTCTGCCATGAAGATACATGCACCTGCATGTTCATTGCAGTACTATCCACAATATCAAAGATATGAAATTAACCTAGATGCCCATCAACAGTAGGCTGGATAAAGGAAATGTGGTACATATACACCATGGAATACTATGCAGCCACAAAAAAGAACAACATCATGTTCTCTGCAGTAACATAGATAGAGCTGGAGGCCATTATCCTTAGTGAACTAACACAGGAACAGAAAATCAAATACTGCATTTTCTCACTTATAAGTGGGGCTAAAAAACAGAACATATGGATACTAGGAGGGGAACAACAGATGCTGGGGCCTAGTTGAGGGTAGAAGGTGGTAGGAGGGAGAGGATCAGAAAAAATACCTGTCCAGTGCTACGCTTATTACCCAAATGATGAAATTCAACATCCGTTCATGTTAAGGGATCTGTACACCAGACCCTTGTGATAAACAGTTTACTTGTATAACAAACTTGCACATGTATCCATGAACCTAATACAAAAGTTTTTTTTTTAAGAAGGACTTATTTTAAGGCTGGCTGCAGTGGCTCACACCTGTAATCCTAGCACTTTGGGAGGCCAAGGTGGGTGGATCACCTGAGGTCAGGAGTTCGAGACCAGCCTCACCAACATGATGAAACCCCATCTCTACTAAAAATACAAAAAATTAGCCTGGTGTAGTGGCAGGCACCTGTAATCCCAGCTATTCAGGAGGCTGAGGCAGTAGAATTGCTTGAACCTGGAAGGCAGAGGTTGCAGTGAGCTGAGATCATGCCAGTTCACTCCAGCCTGGACAACACAGTGAGATTTCAAAAGAAAAGAAAAGAAAGGAAAGAAAGGAAGAAGGAAGGAAGGACGGAAAGAAGGAAGGAAGGAAGGAAGGAAGGAAGGAAGGAAGGAAGGAAGGAAGGAAGGAAGGAAGGAAGGAAGGAAGGAAGGAAAAAAAGAAAAGAATGAAACACTTAATGTATAGCTACGGTAATTAAGACTGATATTGATAAGACTGATATTAATTACTACGGTAATTAAGCATGATATTGGCATACAGTCAATTTCCAAGTGCCATAAGAAGGCAAAAGAAAAGACAATCTATGAAACAAAATAGGGAATACAGAAATAGACCCACCCACACATATATGCCCAACTGATTTTTGACAAGATGCAAAAGTATTTCAATGGAGGAAACATGGCCTTTTTGACAAATGATGCTGGAGTAAGTGGATATTTATAGGTGGAAAAAAAAAAAAAAACCTTGAACTAAGTCTTACACGTTACACAAAATTAATTCAAAATGGATCATGGGCTTAAATGTAAAACTATAAATCATGTAGGAAAAAAACAGAGGAAAACCCTAGGGCTGGGGGGAATTGATAGACAACACCAAAAGCATGATCCATAAAAGCATAAATTGATAAATCAAATTTCATCAAAACATGCTTGCTTCATGAAAAACCCTGCTAAAAAGATAAAAAGACAGGCTGTAGACTAGAAACGTATATATACAAACCACATATCCAACAAAGAACTGATATGCAGACTATATAAAGAATTATCAAAACTCAATAGTGAGAAAACAATTCAATCAAAACATGGGCAAAAACATGAGCCAGCATTTTACTGAGAAGGAAATATAGATGACAAATAATCACATGAAAAATAATCACATGGCTATGCACCCTTAGCCATGAGGGAACTGCTAATTAAAACCACAATGGCAAAAAAAAAAAAAAAAAAAAAATAGTGACAACACCAAGTACTGTCAAGAATGCAGAGAAACTGAATCACTTGCACATTGCTGATGGGAGCATTAAATGGTACAACCACTCTGGAATAGTTTGGCCATTTCTATAAAGGAAGGAAAGAAGGAAGGGAGGGAGGGAGGGCAGGAAAAGGAGAGAAGGAGAGAAAGGAAAGAAAGGAAAGAAAGGGGGGGCGTTATCCAGTCTCCCATTGATGGGCATCTAGGTTAATTTCATGTCTTTACTATTGTAAATAGTGCTGCAATACTGCTCATAGCCAAAAACTGGAAATAAATGCCTTTCATCAGGTAAATGGCTAAACAAACTGTGGAACGTCTGTAACATGAAACATTACTTACCAATAAAAAGGAACAAACTACTGATACACACCACAACCTTGAAGAATCCCCAGGGAATGATGCTGAGTTAAAAAGCCAACCCCAGCCGGGCGCAGTGGCTCATACCTATAATCTCAACACTTTGGGAGGCTGAGGTGGGAGGATCACTTGAACCCAGGAGTTCAAGACCAGCCTGATCAACATAGGGAGACACCATCTCTACAAAAAAACACAAAAAAAAAAAAAACAAAAAAAACTTGAATTAACGAAGTGTGGTGGCAGACACCCATAGCCCCAGCTACTCAGGAGGCTGAGGTAAGAGGATCAGTTGAGCCCAGGAGGGTGAGGCTGCAGTGAGTCATGATCCTGTCACTGCACTTCAGCCTGGATGACAGAGTAAGACCCTGTCTCAAAAAACAAAACAAAAAAAACCCCAGCAAACCCCGAAAGGATATATGCTGTATGATTAGAGAAATGAGGAATTGATTAGTGGTTGTCAGGGGTTCAGGGGAAGGTAGGGTGAGAGGGAAGTTGGTGTGGCCATAAAGGGGCAACATAAGGGATCCTTGTGATGCTGGGAATGTCATGTATCTTGACTTCATCACTGTCAATATCCTGGTTGTAATGTTGGATTATGTCTACCACTGGGGGAAGCTGGACAAAGGTACACAGAACCTCTGCATTATTTCTTAAATTAGATGTGAACAATTCAATTAGAATATGAGCAAAGAAATGTAAGACACTTCTTGCAACTACATGCAAATCTATAATTATCCTAAAATAAAAAAGTTTAATTAAAAAAATACAAGGAAGTGATCCCCATGAAAGTTAGGACAGCAATTACTTCTGGAGGGAAAGTGGGAGCTGTGATTGGGAATGAGTAGCTGGTAACATTCCCTTCCTGACCTGGAGGTAGTTACCAGGGAGTTTCTGTAATTTACCAAAGTATACATTTGTTTTGTGTGGTTTTCTGTACCTGTGTTTGGTTTTACAATAAGTTTAAAAAAAAAAAAAAAGACGCTACTTCGTCTGTCTAGATCCTGAAGTTAGCAAATATGAGAAAGGATTCCTAGTCAGTCCACAATTGACATGTATTATGAGCAAGAACTAAGCATTTATCATCAGCAACTAAGATTCTGTTGTTTGTTACAGCAGCATAATTGGCACATCCCGACTGATACTTATGCAGTAGGACAGTTTATAGATAAGTTGTCTGGATTCCAGGGCCCATTGGTTCACTTAGAACCAGTGAATCTAGCAAGGAATGGCAGTGTGCCCTTGGCGGTGGCAGGTAGAGAGGACTGTTTGATAATGTTAAGTAAGTAACAACTAAGACAAATTCCCTGCATAGGTTTCAGACTAAATCGTGCCCCACTCCTCCAAATTTATCTGTTGAAATCCCAACTCCCAATACACCTCAGAACATGATCATATTTGGAGATAGGGCCTTTAAAGAAGTAATTAAGGCTATTGATGAAATTATACGGATGGGTCTTAATCCAATAGGATGGGTCCCCATATGAGAAGAGGGAGAGACACCAGGATGTGTCTTCACACAGAAGAAAGACCATGTCAGGACACAGTGAGAAGGCAGCCATCTGCCAGCCAAGGAGAGAGAACTCAGGAGAGACCATGCCTTCTGACACTTTGATTTTAGGTTTCCAGAACTCCAAGGTATTTCACTGTGGTGACCAGAGCAGACTAGTACACCCCAGGACACAAATTGTCCACTAAAACATCAGATGACGATCTTGCACCAATAGGAACAGATCATTTCATTCAGCCGCACCACCCATCCATTGCAGATTGCTGCCTACCTATGCCCAGCACATTACAGAGTGGAGGTGGAGATAAACAGGAAGCCTGGAACCAGCATTGAGCATAAGCATGGTTTCAATAGGGGCAGGACTGGGGATTTCGGTGTGGTGGCAGCTCCATCAGCAGAGAACACACCTCTGCCATCACTGTCTCATCTCCCTGAACCTCTACCCTCACCTGCAAGGGATACGGCCGCTTCCAACAGGGATGATGAGCAGGTGCACTAATCAGCCACTTTGGTCCACGTGGGCAGTGTCAGAGGGTGGCTGGCTGCGTGTGTCTCTTGTCCAGCAGCAGCCTGCGTGGTGCTACCACCTTCCAAACAGATGAGATTCCAGGAGAGCGCTCTTCTCGAGTGGGGGTCACCCAGCTTGCTCTGGCAAGTTTCAAGCGTTCTTAAATCTATAAGGGACTCTTCAGGTCTACCAAAGTCTGGGGAGGATGGTCCAGGACACAGTCTCCTGCTGTGAACACGGGAAGAACAGTTTTCCCAGCCCACAAGTGTCCTCCTGGATTCACAAGGGACTCTCTTATGTCCCCATCCTATCCCCCAAAGCAATCATTCAGCTCTTGTCATTTGTCTGTATGGAGAATGCAAGCACACGTTTACAAAGAGGTCGTTTCACTTTTCATAGGGTTGAATGCATCCCAAATATAAAACACTGGCAACAGACTGTGAAAGAAAAATAAATCTTGGGGCTCCCAAATCACCAGTCTAAAGGGAAAAGTCAAGCTGGGAACTGCTTAGGGCAAACCTGCCTCTCATTCTATTCAAAGTCATCCCTCTGCTCGCTGAGATAAACTCGTATCTGATTGCCTCCTTTGAAAACCCTAATCAGAAATGTAAAAGAATACAACCATTTGTCTCTTATCTCCCTGTGACCTGGAAACCCCCTCCCCACTTCCAGTTGTCCTGCTTTTGCTATGAGTTGTCTCGCCTTTCTGGACAAAACCAGCGTTCATCTTACATATATCAATTGATGTCTCATGTCTCCCTAAAATGTACAAAACCAAGCTGTGCCAGGACTACCTTGAGCACGTGTCGTCAGGACCTCCTGAGGCTGTGTCATGGGTGCACGTCCTTAACTTGGGTGAAATAAACTTCTTCAATTGACTGAGATCTGTTTCTGATTTTTGGGGTTCACAAAGCATATGCTAAATAAGCCTGATTTAGGAAAAATTGGCAAAACACAAAAGGCTGAAAAGAAAAGCAAAGCTGCTGTTTGATCCCTCCTCGCTGCTGCAGAAAGACCCAGAAAGACTACAGAAAGACTATAGGCGGTGGCTCACGCCTATAATCGCAGCACTTTGGGAGGCCAAGGCGGGTGGACCACCTGAGGTCAGGAGTTCGACACCAGCCTGGCCAACATAGTGAAACCCCATCTCTACAAAAGAAATACAAAAATTAGCCAGGCGTGGTGATGGGTGCCTGTAATCCCAGCTACTGGGGAGGCTGAGGCAGGAGATTCACTTGGGCCTGGAGGCGGAGGTTGCAGTGAGCAGAGATCGTGCCATTGCACTCCAGCCTGGGCGACAGAGAGAGACACTGTCTTAAAAAAAAAAAAAAAAGTAATCAAGCCTTCACTTAGGCTAATCTGTTCCCTTGTATCTTCCATGCCCCAGGTCATAGCTCTGTCCTGAGGCCACACATTGGGTCCTGAATTGGGGGAAAACATGGTAAGCATTTGGGGACAATGACACCCTCATATTGCCCCCTGCCCATCCCCTCTCTTCCTGTGCACACAACCTCACACTCCCCAGGTTAAAAAGATCTTCCTCCTCTTAAGGAAAAGGGCTGCGCATTGGGGCTGCTCCTGCATGGGCCGACGGCATCCACTGGGGACCCAGGGAGGGATGGTGTTCAGAAGAGACAGACATACCAGAGAATAGGCCTCATGTCAAAAAGAGGGGATGGAGCCCCCAAGGAGCTGTACCCAGCCCGGGCCCCATCTAGTTGGCAGGAATGGTGAAACTAGAGTCCCCTCCCAACCACTGGCTCAGCAGGTGCAGTGTGGAGCGCATACCTGTTCCTAGCTTGCATACACATGGAAAAGCACACGCATGCTCCACCGGGAGCAGTGAGTAGGTGTATGATGTTGGAAAGGGCAGGGTAGGGGGAAGCTGGAATAAGCAAACAAAGCTGACCCTGGCCATCCAAGGTACAGCTTTTCAGCAGCGCTGATGGCACCTTCTGCCACTCCCTTCCTTCTTCGCATCCCTCCTGCCTGAGGATCCTGCTCCCTGCAGGTGCCTTCGCAGGAATGCTGTGCCGCAAGATTTCGATTTGACCTTCAGGAGCAGCAGGGGCTCTGCAGAACAGATGTACCCGGAGCTGGTGCTAGATAAACCCACCTAGAATGCCTGGCTCAGAAGGACCATGTTAAGAAATGATTGGCCCTTTCCCAGCACAATGAATGGGAAATGGGGGGGATGGCCCCCGATTGAGTCGCCCAGCATCATCTCTACCTATGTCCTGCTTGGACAACAGCCTCTCCCTCAGGTCCACGGCTTCAGGATGGCGCAGTGGGCAGCACCTAGTCACAGAAATCAGGCGGTTTGGTTTCATATTAGGTGTGCATCATTAAAGATCTAAATACAAAGCAAACAAACAAACCAGAAAGGGAAAGATTGCCCATGCTTGCCCTCTGCCTACAAATCCTCCCCATGCCTCTCTTCCACGTGGCTGTGCCCAGAAGACAAAGGGCACGTTGGTAAAAATGTAATTTCCGCCGGGCGCGGTGGCTCACGCCTGTAATCCCAGCACTTTGGGAGGCCGAGGCGGGCGGATCACAAGGTCAGGAGATCGAGACCACGGTGAAACCCCGTCTCTACTAAAAATACAAAAAATTAGCCGGGCGCGGTTGTGGGCGCCTGTAGTCCCAGCTACTCGGGAGGCTGAGGCAGGAGAATGGCGTGAACCCGGGAGGCGGAGCTTGCAGTGAGCCGAGATCGCGCCACTGCACTCCAGTCTGGGCGACAGAGCGAGACTCCGTCTCCAAAAAAAAAAAAAAAAAAAAAGTAATTTCCACAAGACAGTGGAATCCAGCTGAGCAGGCCTCAGGGTAGCTGGTTTGCACCTGGATCCCTACGTGTGCCGGAAGGGCCTTGCTCTTGGACACTCTCCGAGTTTCTCCTACCCTGCTCTCCAAGCAGGAGCCCTGCAGTGTCTCCTAATTTAGAGGAGATGGACCTGGAGCGGCATCAGGCAAACCACAGAGCCTTAGGAGGGTGGACCACAGACGGCTGCAGCCATTGGAGGATGCTCCACTGGGACCTGAGCATGGGGCATCTTCCACCTTCAAGAACCAGACCTGTGGTTCGCTCCACCATTTGTGACCTCAGGGGAGGTCAATCCATTTGAGCCTGTTTCCTCCTCCATAAATATAGGAGCAATAATGGAGCCCACCTCCAAGGGGGTTGCCTAAGGCAAAGACGTCCAGTGCAAGGCACATGGTGTGTATCCAGTAAGATTGATCTGTCATTGCTTCTTGACACAGCCATGCCACTCCATCGGCAAATGATCATACTGTGAGCAAACACATACCAAACTGTCAGTGTCTGTGTGAAAACAGAAGTAACCTAAATTCTGCCTATATTACGTACCCCCACAAACATCACCATTAAAGGTAATATAGAAGTAATAATCATCTTAAAGTTTAAAAGCCCAGTGTGATTAACATCATAACTAACACTTTACAGTTCTGAAGCCAGGCACTAAGTGTTTTGACGTAACAAACAATTTTCCTAATAACCCTATGAGGAAGGAACTATGATCATGCCCACTTTACAGATAAGAAAACTGAGGCATGAGGAGGTTCAACAAGTTCTTGAGGTCACACAGCCCATTGATGTCACAGCCAGTTGCTAATATTTATATCATAAAAACCTGAGGGATTATGCACTAAAGGGTCCATCAGGCCAGGCGTGGTGGCTCATGCCTGTAATCTCAGCACTTTGGGAGGCCAAGGTGGGTGGATCATCTGAGGTCAGGAGTTCGAGACCAGCCTGGCCAACATGGTGACACCTCATCTCTACTAAAAATACAAAATTAGCTGGGCATGGTGGCAGGCACCTGTAATCCCAGCTACTTGGGAGGCTGAGGCAGGAGAATTGCTTGAACCTGGGAGGAGGAGGTTGCAGTGAGCTGAGATCGCACCACTGCACTCTAACCTGGGCAACAAGAGGGAAACTCCATCAAAAAAAAAAAAAAAAAAAAAAAAGCCATCAGCGGCAGGATTTCTTTGGATTTTCTCTATTTTTATGGCGTTAATAACCATGTACATTTTCTAATTAGAAAATAAAAAGTCTTGGCCGGGCGCAGTGGCTCAAGCCTGTAATCCCAGCACTTTGGGAGGCCGAGACGGGCGGATCACGAGGTCAGGAGATCGAGACCATCCTGGCTAACACGGTGAAACCCCGTCTCTACTAAAAAATACAAAAAAAAACTAGCTGGGCGAGGTGGCGGGCGCCTGTAGTCCCAGCTACTCGGGAGGCTGAGGCAGGAGAATGGCGTGAACCCGGGAGGCGGAGCTTGCAGTGAGCCGAGATCGCGCCACTGCACTCCAGCCTGGGTGACAGAGCCAGACTCCGTCTCAAAAAAAAAAAAAAAAAAAAAAAAAGTCTTGTGTTTAAGCAATCACACGCAGGAATTTCCCCATGCCTCAGTGCTGAGGTAGGACACACATGTTATGAGTTCCTTAGGGCACACCCCAGGCCTAAGAGCTCACAGAGGGAGAGGCGGCTTATAGTGGAGGCCTCCCTGTCCTGGGCTTCAGGATGGGCATTGGTGAGTGTCAGGCCCCTGCCTCCCCTCCACTCCCAGCCTCAGCCTTCTGCTGGTAGCATCTAATGGCACTTGGGTAAGACAGACATATATAGACCACTCCAGTGCCCAAATTTCCACAACAGCTGGTTTGGAAGTGCTCGCCCAGCATGGCCCTGGGAAGGGGCAGGGGACCAAAGCCGCAGATGCCCAAAAATGATGTTATTTTGCGAAATCCTACCAGTTGATGCCAAAATCAGTCTACTTGTTTGCCTTTCTGTCATGCAATCTTTCACATCTGATGGCAAGAAAGGGAGGGTGGTTATTTAAAAATTTTTTTTTTAATTTTATGCATCACAAGGATCAGAGCCACAATCCCAAGATGTAGGCAGGCGCCAAGAGCCACTTGAACACTTTTAGAGTCCTCAGGGCCCCACTTGACATTTGGCGACCTTCACATCCAAGGCGTGAGCTGCTGTTAAGAGCAGAGGAAGCCGCTGCCTGGCTGCTGGGCAGAGGGCCAGGACTGGCTGAGAGCTTTCAGAGTGACCAGCTGGAACCCCTCAAGATGACCAAGAAGAGAAGGGCATCGTTGAGGGTCCTGGCCCTCTGAATAGGGTTGCCAGATTTAGCAAATAACACAACAGAATTCTCAGTTCCATTTGAATTTCAAATAAACAACCTTTTTATTTTTTATTTTTAGTATACATATGTCCCATACAATACTGGGGACATATTTGTACTTTAAAAACTGTTTGTTATCTGAAATTCAAATTGAACTGGGCATCCCGAACCCCACCTCTGAAGCAGTGATGTTTAAAAGAAAATTTCCCTCATTTTTCCCCCTGGCCCTGAAGGTGGACAGGAGAGATCCACAAAGAGAAGCAGGCCATGGTTAAGAATTGGACAGAGTGCTCTGCCCATCCTGGAAGCTGCAAACCAGCTACTTTCATACAACTGCATTGGATCCCCGAGTCAGCAAGGGCTCCTCCGAGGTCGATTTCTCTGAGGGAAGACTCCCAGTGTACCCCACAATGAATCCCGAGGACCTACGGACAGGTAGGTCCCCAGTGACAGGTGCCGGGTGCTGTCACCGGCACCAGATGCAGCATTGAACAAGACAGATGTGGTCCCTCTGCTCTCATGGGACCGACATTCCGGAGAAGCCAGGAGACCAGAAAGTCTCAGGTAATGATAAGTGGGAAGAATAAACCAATAGGCCCAAATCAGACGTGATGAGCTGCTTTGGACTCTGTGTTCAGGGAAGGACGCTGAGAAGAGGACAGTCAAGCTGAAAGCCACGTGACTAAGCAGGGACAGTCATTGCAGGGAGAGGAATTAGTTTGTGCAAAGGCCCTGTGGCAGAAGAGAGTTTATGTAGCCCAGGAGCGGAAAGATGACTACTGAGACTGCAATGAAGAGGGCAGTGGGGGTGGGGGGAAGGGTGCAGGGTGAGGCTAGGGGCGCATCTAAACCAGAAAGGGCAGTTGAATTTTATTCTAAGTGCATGGGAAGGTTTTGGAGCATCTTTAGAATGACTTGATTGGATTCAGAGATAGGCACACAGCCCGAAGAAACACACAGCATCCTAAGCTGCCAGGACCAGAACTGGGGGCAGACAAGTAAGGTGGTCAGGGTGGGAAATGCAAGGAGACCCTCAATCTCAGATCTGTCTATGTGCTGACTTTTACTGGCCCTCAGTCCCCTCTCCCAAACCCTGCACAGAAGCCACCTGATGACTGAATCACATGACCAGTCTCACCCTCTCAGCAAACCCGCCCTCCCTGTCTCACCTGCTCTGGACTAGGAGGAAGGATCAGGAGGGCATGGGAGAGCTTTACTCTGCACCCGGCCCATCGGGGACCAGCTGAAGGTCTCGTTTGCTATGGGTTGGCCCCCTGGCCCCTCCCCACCAGCCTATTGTAACGAAGGAGAGACTCCAGGCCAGGCTCTCATCTTGGGCACAGGCTTCCTAGAGCTGGGGGTCAGCAGTTCTGTCTTCTCAGCCGAGCCATGGCCAGCAAAGCTGTCAGGACAGTTTGAGTTTCTGGTCCTCCAGCCCAGCGAACTCTCACCCTCAGCTGGGCGCCCCACCTCACATCACTGCATCTCGCCCCTTATTGCACGCCAGAGGGGGACCCCAAGCCTGCCTCTTTGAAGCAGGGAGCTCAGGGACTGCTTCCCACCCCCTCAGCTGAGCAGCTTTGTGGCCCCCAAGGCTCCTTATACCTTCAGCCATAACCAGGAGCACTGCGCTCACCTACTTGACCTACCCCTGCCTGGGCAAAAGCCGGATGTCCTGGGGCCCGGACTTGAGGGAGGTCCCCATCTGCTGGCGAGAGGGGACATCACAGCCTCAGGTGAGCTGCCTGCTCCCACCTGCAGTACCCGAGAAGCCTCTGTCCCAGCCACAGCTGATGTGTTTGGTGAGCTGTGTGTGTGGCCTCCTCGGGTTCCCTTGGTGGACACACGCACAGTCCTGGTCACTCAGCAGGTTGCCAAATCCCAGACCTCACCGAAGTACTAGATCCCCCACTGCAATCCCCACTGGGTTCCCTCTAACCTGACCCAAGGAAGTCGAGGCTGTCCGCATTCTGCGTGCTGCTACCACAGAGGTCTGTGGGGGCTCCCTGTTTCCCGACCCCTGTCTCAGTACCGCTGTCCTGT
Source organism: Macaca mulatta (assembly GCF_049350105.2). Taxonomy (NCBI): domain Eukaryota; kingdom Metazoa; phylum Chordata; class Mammalia; order Primates; family Cercopithecidae; genus Macaca; species Macaca mulatta. The sequence goes on from NC_133406.1 coordinate 227,361,054, forward strand.
TTCTCCACTGGAGACAGGAGGTCAGGTTCAGCAGGCTCTGTGAGGCACCTGGAAGGTGGGCGTTGCCAGAGCCAGTCCTCCCCTCTCCTAGGAGTAGCCCAGTGCAATGTTCTAAAGAGTCACCAGAGACGCTGTTGAATGCAAACTCCAGAGCCTCTGGCAACCTCGATTTGTTGTTCTGCTGGAGGCTGGAATGCTGTTTTCAATCATTGCTATGGCCATAATCCTCAAACAGCGGGCATTCAACTTGGTGGGACATGCCAAGCTTGTTGACAACAACCCGAACCCCATTCTGATTCAACACCTGCTGGGGTGGAAACCAAGAATCTCTCTTTTAACAATAGGACCAGGTGATCCCAGAAACAGGTAAGTTTACTTACCCTAAAGAGACCCAGTAGTAGGTAATTTTATCCTCACTGAAACGTAGGAAGGTGGAAGTGACTACCATCCCCCTGTACAAACAAGGAACCAAGCTGAGACCAATGACCAGCCCAGGGTCATAGCCAGTATGGAGCAGAGCTGAGATTAACCTGGGGATGATGCTCCAACACCTTTTAAACCTGTGCGTCTTGTATGGGTACAAATCTGGGCAAAGCAAAAGCCCAAGGAGCTGATTGCTATACCCTGGGAGTCAGGGACTGACCTCTGTTATAATGTTTCCACTTTCAAGGTGGCTTGAGATCATGAGGAATTGCTGAAACAGTGGTAAAGGGTGCAGTGAGGGACAAGGATGGGTGAGTAGGACATCTTGGCTTTGGGGCCCTGAAAGTCCTGCGTCCAATACCTGGCCCACATCTACCAGCTATGTGACCCTGGTCAAATCATCGAACATCTCTGAGCCTCACATTTTTCATCTGTGAAACAGTTATTGAGATACTCACACTGCTGGGTTGTGAGATGAGAGGGGATGTGGAGAAAATACCTGGTACATCACAGTGCTCAGTAAAGGGCGCCTGTATGAGAATAGCAGCCCTGGTCTTGGAGGCAAAGGCTGGCTTGGCTCCGGGTTGATGCTGAGTAGGTGTGACCTGGAAGAGTCACCCAGTTCACTGAGCGACATCAGTGCAGAACACACATTAGACCCGCCCTGCCCACCTTAAAGCCCATTGGAAGAATGGGATGGAATTATGTGTGAGAATATCTAATGAAGCTGAAAAGCAGTCCACTGATGGATGTCATCATTTTCATTTTAATTCCAGGCTACTTGCCATACTAAGAAAACTTCTCTTCCCTTCATGAATCTTTCTAAAGCCTAATGTGGAGGTTAGGTGGGGAGACCTCACTGGGATCTGGGTCCCCTGGGCCCCCTCCTCCTTCAGAAAGCTTTCCCGGATGCCCCAGGCTGGATTTGAGGTCCCGTTGCTATGCTCTCAAAGCATCCAGGATTGGCCTCCACACTTTTCATTCCCTTAAATTCTTTACTTTCTCCTCCATCTACTCACCCCACCTCCCCCAGCCATCACCACCCCCTGTGAGTTCCCCCTTAGCAAGGCCCGTGTGAAATTCCTAGGGGACCAGCCAGTGCTGATGAGTTGCATGCCTGGATTTCACCTCATTGGGAGTCTACTCTGTTTACTTTCTAGATAACTGTCCTTCAAAGAGTGGATCGTTCATTGTATGTGTCAACTTGAATTGACCCCGGGGTACCCAGATTAAATGTTATTTCTGAGTGTATCTGTGAGGGTGTTTCCAGATGAGATTTGCATTTAAGTCTGCGGACTCAGTAGATGGCCCTCCCCAGTGTGGGTGGCATCATCCAATCCATTAAGGACCCGGAGAGAGCAAAAAGTGGAAGGAGTAACTCACCCCTTTTCCCCTGCCCCACTGTTGAGCTGGGACATCTCATCTCATCTTCTGCCCTCAGACGGGGATTTCTTTTTTTTTTTTTTTTTTTTTGAGACAGAGTCTTGCTCTGTCGCCCAGGCTGGGGTGCAGTGGCCGGATCTCAGCTCACTGCAAGCTCCGCCTCCCGGGTTTAGACCATTCTCCTGCCTCAGCCTCCCGAGTAGCTGGGACTACAGGCGCCCGCCACCTCGCCCGGCTAGTTTTTTGTATTTTTTAGTAGAGACGGGGTTTCACCGTGTTAGCCAGGATGGTCTTGATCTCCTGACCTCGTGATCCGCCCGTCAGACAGGGATTTCTATCAACTCCCCTGGTTCTCAGACCTTTGGACTTGGACTCAGTTACACCACTGGCTTTCCTGGGTCTCCAGCTTGCAGACAGCAGATCTGGGGACTTCTCAGCCTTCACAATCATGTGAGCCAATTCATCATAATAAATCATATATATATATATATATATATAGCCTTCTGGTTCTGTTTCTCTGGAGAACTCTAACACATTGCCTCTTCTCTTTTTTAGAGGAAGTGTTTAAGTGAAAAGCTAGAACTTTGGGTTCTTCCTCCTACTTTTCTGCAATATTTGGATGTGGACAAAGATCATTTTGGGGTCTCCTTCCACCCAAACCCAAGAATACACTTGTCTTTCACTCCCCATCAGAATCCCCTGTACCCATCCCCATCCTCTTGGGACTCAGATATCTAACTCTGCCAGGATTTGTCATCAGAGGGATGGTTATTCCTTCAAAGAATTCATTTACATTCACACCCAGTAGGGTGGCTAAATTTTAAAAAAGACAGTGCCAAGTGCTGACAAGAATGTGGGGAAACTGGAATCCTTATGGGTGGGGATGTGAAATAGTGCAGCTACTTTGGAAAACAGTTTGGCAGTTCCTCAAAATGTGAAATATAGAGTTGCCATATGACCCAGTTCCCTCCTAGCTATATATCCAAGAAGATCTATGTCCACACAAAAACTGTCACACGAATGTTCATAGCAGCAACATTCTTAATAGCCAAAAAGCAGAACCAGCACCAAAGTAAATCACCTGAAGAATGAGTGAGCGAAATACGGTCTATTCCTACAATGGAACATTTGGCCATAAAAAGGAACGAAGTACTAACATGCGCTGCAACCTAGACAAACCTTGAAAACATTATGCTAAGTAAAAGACGCCAGTCACAAAAGACCACATGTTATCTAGTTCAGTTCGACTTCTATGAAATGTCCAGAATAGATAAATCTACGGGAACACAAAGTAGATCTGTGGTTGCCTAAGGGTAGGGGCTGTGGGAGAAATGGGGAGTAACTGCTAATGGGCCTGTGGTTTCTTTTTAGGGGTGATGGAAATGTTCTGAAATTGATTGTGGAGATGGCTGCATGACACTGAATATACTAAAAGCCACTGATGTGTACGCTTAAGTGGTAAGTGGTATGATCTGTGGATTAGCTCTCAATAAAGCTGTTTAAAGACGAGACTATATTTGCAATCAAAAGAGGTCTTTCTGGTGTTAGTGATGTGGTTCAACTCACTGGCTGGCAGGTGGCAGAGTAGCCTCGCTTACCAGGTGGGATGTTTCCAGAGTGAGCTTCCTTGAGCCCTTGGTTCCTCCTGTTGCTGGGAGGGAGCATTCAGGGACCCGCACCCCACTCCCACCGAAACCACCACCACAGAAGACAAAGCACAGAAACCAAAATGATCACTCCCACGCTTGTTCCTCACAATCGCTCTTCACACTTTTATTGTTATTTCTCTTCACATGGCAGATACAAAGCTGTCATCTTGAAGACCACCACTGACCAGGAAACGCCACTTTTACAAAGCCATCCCCACTTTTCAGGATTGGAACAGTTTTCCTGACCATCTGGGAGCACTGAAGGGTGACCAGCACATTTGCACATGCAAAAAAGGAGTGACCCCAAGGCCTCAGCCTGGATGGCCAGTGAGTGCTGGATGGCCAGCGCTCACCATGGGCTGCAGGTGACTTGCCAGATTTGGGGTTTGTGAGCTTTCCTCACTGCTGAAGGGGGAGCCCCTCAAGAACTGAGAGGCCGGGGTATGGCTCATGAGTGTTGACATTTACGGGACAAAAGCGTATCATTAGGATAAGGAACAGCCACAGCACTTCATGCTTGTGAGGGTTAACTGTAGGAGCCAGTGAAAGGATTACAGTTTATGAAAATTTAAAGCGAACAACGGTTTTTAGCTGGGTGGGAAACAGGAAAACTGTGATGTCGGCCAATGATCACCATTTTTCTGCCCATGTGAGGGTCCACATGAGACCCTTTTTCTAGATCCTTATCAGACCCCATACTGCAGCCGATTGACTGACTCATTAAATAACACAAGTTATAAAACTTTAAAAATGGGGCATTTACAGTCAGGGACATAAATACGTGCTTTTAAAAGTGTCTACATACATATTTACAGAGTTGCAAGATCAACCATAGTAGCCCTGAAAAAAAAAAATCCCTTTATTGTGTGACAAATCGTGCTCATCAGAGCTCCCTCCTTCCGCTCTGGGTTTGATAGCTCACTATGGAAATTGGAGCTGAGAAAACAGCACCCAAATGGTCTCAGACATCCTCGTCTGGGGTCTGCCCCAAAGGCACAAAACCCAAGAACCTCACTGAACTGGGTTCGAACGCCAAGCTCAGCTCACCCGTTTCTCCGAGACATGGACTGACTGTCCTCCAGACAGCAGGAGTCAGCCCAGTCTGCCCCTGGCAGGATGGCCTCCGAAATCTCTTCTTCTTCCCCCTGTGCTTTTTAGTCTTCCCATTTTTTTTTTCATTTCCCAATTTGTTTGCTTCCTATTGCAGCTAATTTGAGAAGCTCAGACACTAAAGGTGTTCATGGTCCCACCAAGTGTGGCAATGAAGGGCACAGGAGATCCCTCCCCTCCATACACCATCCCCATTCCCTGCCCTTCCCAAGGGAGGAAATAGATCTGTAAGTGAGGACAAAGTCTTTCTCCCAGGTGCACCTGATTTGAGGTTCTCTGCAAAGACTCAAGAGCAATGGACTGATGAGAATTTCAAGTCTGGAAATGACTCAAGAGCCAGAAACTCAAGACACCTTAGGCAAGGAAGGGGATTTTCCATGTGCCGGGGCCAAGGGGAATGTTCGGGCTTGGCTCCAACGTGTCAATATGCTATTGATTCCCAGAGATGTTGCGGGGAGAGGGAAGATGGGGAGACAGGGGTGGTACTGAAGGGGAACTCGGCCTCCTCCTGAAGGCCTTCCTAAGGCTGACCCCTGGGTCAGACAAAAGTCCCCATAATGGCAAAAGACAACTCAAGAAGCTAAAAGCAGGGTCAAGGAGCTCTTGAAAAATTGCATAGTAGGAGAGGCCCCACCCCAACAGGAAGGCTGAGCTGCAAAACACGGTCCCAAGAGCTGCATCCAAGTATCATCCCAAAGGACAGTGTGGAGTCGGCCGCCTTCCTGCCGCCTCGGGGTTCAGGACCCTTGTTTGAAGACCACTCGCGCACCCGCACGAGAACACCTGAACACACACGCACGCACACATGCATGCACGCACACATGCACGCACGCACATGCACTCCCTTTCTCTCGCAGGCTCACACAACTGGGATAGGTCGGTACTCCCTGCAGGGCAGACTGCCAGTCCCTTTGGCTTCACTGATTCCAGGTCACTTCAGGTGCTGAGGAGAAAAAGAAAATAAAAATAATAACGGTGAGCACATATTCAGTGCCGATCACGGTGGTCCACGCGTTATTGCGCTTAATTTTGTAATTAAACTGTTTATTGAAACATACCGTACATACAGCAAAAAGCGCAGCTTGATGAATTTTCACAGTGAATACACCTGCAGAGCTGGCACCCAGATGAAGAACCAGAACGTGACAGCCGCTCATCAGCCCCCAACCCGTGACCCCTTTAAGGATACATGAACCCTCCTGCCCTCCGGAAGAACCACTGTCCTCACCTCTAACACCGTAGACTGATTTCACCCATTTTTTAAGTTAAATAAATAGGGTCAATCAGTACATCTCCTCCTGTGTCTGGCTTTTTCCACTGAGTGTTTGTGAGAGTCACCCATTCTGCACGTGTGGTTGATGTTTTCCACCTTGTTGTTGTGTAGTGTGCTACTATAGAAATACACCACCTCTATCCATCTACTCCTCTGCTGATCCACTACTGGGAACTTCCAGTTTGGTGCCATGTGAGTCATGCTGCTAGAACATTCTTGTATGTGTCTAGAAGACACGTATGGTACATATATGTATGCATTTCTGCTGAGCGGAAGTGCTGGGTCGTAGGACGTTCATAGATAACATATCAGCATTCTCGCAGTTGTTTCCTGGTGCACGTGGGTACATATCTGCTGAATGTGTCCCCAGCAGTGGGACTGCTGGGTCCTGAGGCACCCACGTGTTCAGCATCAGCTGACACTGCCAAACAGTCTTCCAAAGTGATGGTACTCCTGCTTAATTTCCTTTGGATGTTCACAACAACCCTCATGCCAGGCAACACAGATCCCCATTTTATATGAGAGAAATGGAGGCTCAGAGAGGAGAAATAACTTGTACAAGTCTGCCGATGATGAGCAGCAGAGGTGAGGCTTGAACCCAGGTCAGGCTCATTCACTCCAGCATCTGTGTGCTCTTCCAGTCGGGAGGGGATGGCTGTTCCCGCATGGTTCCTCCGCAGAAACCACATTTACAGTGCTTAGTCCAGAGCTGAAAATATGGGTGAACCTTTAGTAATGTTCACTAAAGACCAGGCGCAGTGGCTCATGCCTGTAATCCTAGCACTTTGGGAGGCTGAGGTGGGCAGATCATTGGAGGTCAGGAGTTTGAGACCAGCCTGGCCAACATGGTGAAACCCCGACTCTACTAAAAATACAAAACTTAGCCAGGTGTGGTGGTGGGTGCCTGTAATCCCAGCTACTCAGGAGGCTGAGGCAGGAGAACCCCTTGAACCCGGGAGGCAGAGGTTGCAGTGAGCCAAGACTGCACCACTGCACTCCAGCCTGGGCGACAGAGTGAGACCCTGTCTCAAAATAAATAAACAAATAATGTTCACTGCATTGGGTTGAATTGGCTGGGCCAAGTTCAGGGATACAGTTCTCTTGCCCAGTGGACCTGGTCACTACTGCTAAAAATAACTACTGCTATTATTGTTACTACAGTTAATAATGTAACATTTCAATAATAATAAAACCAGTTTTTTATGGAAGGCTTACTGCATACCAGGCACTTTGCTAAGGGCTTTTCATTCACTAAGCTATGCAATCCTCTCAACAAACCCATGACAGAGGTATTATTATTATTAACCCATTTCGCAGATGCGTGAATTGAAACACAAAGGAGTGAAGTAGCCACTGAAGGCATAGCTCCAGACACTGTGCAACTAACCACTACGCTATGTTCATTTCAATTCCCCGAAATGTCTCGATGGGGCTGGAAAGGGCTGTTTGCAGGGAGTGGGACACTGTGCACCTAACCACTATGCTATGTTCATTTCAATTCCCTGAAATGTCTCCATGGGACTGGAAAGGGTTGTTTGTGGGGAGTGGGATGTCTTCAAGAGAGGGCGTGTCCCTTCCCAGAGGACGCCTGCTTATGCCGCAGACTGGCCTGTCTGCCTGTGCCCATGAGCCAGGGCAGGGGGAAGAAAAGGAAGCAGAGGCGGGGCCCGCTATGGAGTGGCTGCATTCCCTTGGCCTGGCGTAGCCAGCAAGTGTGGGTCTCCCCTGGGTCACGTGGGATCCATTAAAGAAGCCATCTTGCCAGTCCCCCACCGAGAGAGCAGCCCTCTGGGGAGGTCACAGCCGCAGGAGCTGGGGGCTGGACCTGAGGTGGAGGGGAGCTCTCATACAAGGGAGATGGGCCAGGAGGGGCAAACTCCACATACCCCACTCCCAGGACCCCAGGAGAGAGCCCAGGTCAGAAATCCTGCCCACAGAGGGCCCTGAGGCTGCCGGTCTTTGCCAAAGGAGCAGCAACAGCCGAGAGAAGGATCACAATGGTGGCCAGACAGGTGAGAGGCTATTCCATCCCTGGGCCTCTCGCTGAACCTCTGGGGTGGGAAAGACGCGGGGTGAAGACAGGATGTGCAAAGGAAGCGTCCCTATAGACTAGGCAGTGCGGCACTTTTCTGCACTTAAAAGTGAACAGAAACCTCTTGGCTTTGTGTGAGCCACAGTAAAGGGGGTGCTGCAGAGACTGGTGAAAGGCAGTGCTGGCCAGAAATCACACTTCTCCGTGTTCATTCTTCCTGCATTCAGACCGTCCGGGAGACGGGTGACGAAGCCTTGAATTCGGAATGGGCAAGAGCAGGCAAAGCAGCCAAGGCCGTGGGTCCTTCAAGAAGGTCAATCTTTTCTCTGAACAAAACCCACACGCACACACAGTTTTGCATGAAGGAGGCACGGTCCACTTAAAAGTCCAGGATCCGTCCAGGGAATCAGGAGACCAGAGTGTTGATACCAGTTCTGCCACACGCTCCTTCATGTCAGTTTCCGTCTCTGTAAAATGAGGGCTTTGACCTGCACACCTTCCTGAGCTAAAAGACTTGGCTGTGGCATTTTGATAAATCTGGAACTGTGTTAAACAGTGCTATGGACTGAACTGTGTCCCCCTAAAACCCTGATGCTGAAGCCCTAACCCCGCCATGTGATGGTATTTGGAGGTGGGGCCTTTGGGAGGTGATTAGGGTTAGATGAGATCATGAAGCAGGGCTCATGATGAGGTGAGTGGACTTCTAAGAAGACACACCAGAGAGCTTGCTCTCCCCCAGGATCCTGCCACGTGAGGACACCGCAATAAGGTGGACGTCTGCAAGCCAGGAAGCAGGCCCTCATCAGAACCTGGCTATAGTGGCACCCTGACCTGGTACTTCCAGCCTCAAGAACCATCAGGAAATAAATTTCTGTTCAATATTTAAGCCACGCAGTCAGTGGTATTTTGTGATGGCAGCCTGAGCTAACTAAGGCAAACAGTATAAAGAAGATTTTTTTTTAATTATTTTAAAAATAATAAAAGTAGCACATGCTTGATGTAAGTACCAATTTATAAAATGGAAAAAAAGCTACCTAAGATTTTTAAGGAGCAAGTTTCAGTCACTTAGACATGAAACTGCTCAGTTTGGAGCCTTCGTTGTTGGTGAGCAGAGACCATAAGATGCAGGGCCAAACGACGTTAGGTCTCTCTTCATTTGATTGCTTAGCTTGGGAAACTGTATGCGTTTTTAAAGAAGGAAAAAGAAGGCCACCACCTAGGACAGTGCCTGGCCCTGGGGCAGAGCCTAAATTCATAAGGCTTGGCAAATGCTATGTACATTTCATCTTCGTCATGGCCAAGCCTGCAGTGGCCGACAGAAATGGCCCGGTCTGTTTCGGAAGGAAGCCAGCCCAGTTGCACCTGGCTCTCCCTCCGGCTGCAGAGAACACCTGCTCGGGGGTAGAAGCAATTCCCCGGCGCCCATCAACACAGAAGGTTCACGCAGCAGCCTTGGCCACAAAGAGGATGCTGGACACAAATGGTTCCCAGAGTTGGAATTGCTCATCCTGGTATGGTCTCTCATTTTCCAGAAGACTCTAGCCACGTCCTATGTCTCTTCTCTTGGGGCCTCAATTTTTCCATCTATAAAATGGGAGGTTCATCTCCCAGGGCCTCCGAGTTCTGTACTATCTTAGAGACCATTTCAACATTGTTCCGTAAGACTCCAGCTCAGGGTCTAGTCTCCAGGTTCCCCTGTCAGGGAGCAGCTGGCCCCAGAGAGACAGGTTCAGTTCTAGCAGCAGACAACAGACTCTCTGGGGAAGAGTGGATTTTATTTTTGCTCCCTCCCCAAACCCCAGGGAATAAAGCCAAGCCGGAAACTCCAACTGCTTTAGAAAGAGAGAAGTAAACAGCCAGGCGCGGTGGTTCACGCCTGTAATCCCAACACTTTGGGAGGCAGAGGCGGGCAGATCACGAGGTCAGGAGATCAAGACCATCCTGGCCAACATGGTGAAACCCTGTCTCTACTAAAATACAAAAAAAAAAAAAAAAAAAAAATTAGCTGGGCGTAGTTGCGGGCACTTGTAGTTCCAGCTACTCAGGAGGCTGAGGCAGGGGAATCTCTTGAACCTGAGAGGTGGAGGTTGCAGTGAGCCAAGATCGTGCCACTGCGCTCCAGCCTGGCAACAGAGCGAGACTCCATCTCAAAAAAAAAAAAAAAAAAAAAGCCGGGCGCGGTGGCTCACGCCTGTAATCCCAGCACTTTGGGAGGCCGAGGCGGGCGGATCACAAGGTCAGGAGATCGAGACCACGGTGAAACCCCGTCTCTACTAAAAATACAAAAAATTAGCCGGGCGTGGTTGTGGGCGCCTGTAGTCCCAGCTACTCGGGAGGCTGAGGCAGGAGAATGGCGTGAACCCGGGAGGCGGAGCTTGCAGTGAGCCGAGATCGCGCCACTGCACTCCAGCCTGGGCAACAGCGTGAGACTCCGTCTCAAAAAAAAAAAAAGGAAAGAGAGAAGTGAGGTCTTGGGGAGGGAGGGCAGGGAGAAGGAAGAAAGAGCCTTCTCTTTCTGGCATAACACAAAAGACCTCAGAGTTTCAGAATTCAGCCCATTCTTGCCTTGAACTACACTCATTCCAAACGACCCCGGCTTGTTTTAACCCCTGCCTTGTGTTAAGCAGGCATCCCCAAACCTAAGTGTGTCCCAGAACCCAGGGGGTCATCTGCTAGTGCACGTTCCCTGGTCACACCCACCAGGATGGGCCCGTGCCAACAATACCCACCCACAAATACAAGCAGGGCTGTGAGGGGTGGTGGCCAGTCCCCTCTCCCATTAACCCTGTATTCAGCATCTGTGCTGTGCCAACCACTTCCATGCTGGGTATCTCACTGGGCTGATGTGACTTCCCACAGAGATGTGAACTCGGGATTTTTTTTTTTTTTTTTTTTTTTTTTTTTTTTTTTTTGAGATGAAGTCTCGCTCTGTCACCCAGGCTGGAGTCCAGTGGTGTAATCTCAGCTCACTGCAAGCTCCACCTCCCGGGTTCAAGCCATTCTCCTGCCTCAGCCTCCCACGTAGCTGGGACTACAGGCGCCCACCACCACGCCTGGCTAATTTTTTTGTATTTTTAGTAGAGACAGGGGTTTCACTGTGTTAGCCAGGATGGTCTCCATCTCCTGGCCTTGTGATCTGCCCTCCTCGGCCTCCCAAAGTGCCGAGACTACAGGCGTGAGCCACCGCGCCTGGCCGAATGCAGGATTTTTTAATGGGGTTTGGCCCTATTCATACTATAGTCCAGTAAATGGGATTTGAGCCTTTTTGGCCATTTTGTACATTTGGAACTGGACTCTGAGATCTGTATTTATAACAGCATCTTAGATCTTCTGATGTGTGAGGTCCTCTGATCACACTTTGAGATGCTGGCCTTGGGGACACAATGAATGCGGTTGTGTGGTGTCACCAACAGGGAAGGCCAAGCCTGCTCATTGGTCACCAGCAGAACCCAGGTACTCCACAAATGAAAAGTCTGGTTTCCACGCTGTTATCCAACAGAAATCTTAGAGTGATTCCACGCTTTTACTATCAGAAAACCTAGGAAGAGACTGTTTTGGTCCAAAATAAATCTGAGTTTTCTATTTCATGGATTAGGACAGATTACATATCCCTTATCCGAAATGCTTGAGACCCAAAATTTTTTGGATTTTGGATTTTTTTTGGATTTTGGAATATTTGCATACACAGTTACTGGTTCAGCATCCCTAATCCAAAAATCTGAAATCTGAAATGCTCAATGAGCATTTCCTTTGAGTGTCATGTCCTTACTCCAGTTTCAGATTTTGGGGCATTCCAGAGTTTGGATTTTTGGATTAGGGTTACTCAGCCTGTATTTTTTTTACTTTCAATTACACTGTGAGAATAGGAACTCTGCCATCTTTTCTGGTCTTAAGGCCTCTGAGGCAACTGAGAACTGAGTATAATTAGTATTTTTATCATTATTACTCCAGTAATTACTTACCTAGTGCTTACTATGTGGCTGACACTCTTCTAGGTGCTTTGCACATTTGACACTTGTAATTCTCACAAACACCCTATAAAGTAGGTACTATTGTAGTGCCCACTGTACAAATGTGGAAACTGAGGCTCAGAAAGACTAAGTAATTTGCTTGAAGCTCACAGCCAGGAAGTAGCAGAGCTGGGATATGAAACAGGTGGTCCAGAGTCGGCACTCAGCCACGTGCCCTCCTGGAGGGAGACCCTGCACCGTGCCTGGTACACACAAGCAATCACGCCCACCCCTTTCTCTCCTCCCCTCCCCACCCAAGACCCAAGCCCACACCCCCTCGACACCCAGACCCACCCACACAGTGCCAGAAGCTGTTCTGTCCTGCCTCGTACCTGTCAGGGAGCAGGCAGAGTGTCTACTCTTTGAAGAATGGTCCCTGGAACTGGGCTGCAGCCGGGGCTTTGACCTTCCTACACTGCCTGGTGATGTACGGGGCCGCTGGTGGAGAGCATCGGGATGCCAAGCGGAGGCTGTAGCTGTGTAGGAAGAGGAACAACACACATTGTCATCAGGAGCCCAGCCCAGTGCCCTAGACATTGCTGGGGGGCTTCCTTAGTGCTGGTCACCACTTCCCAGGCCTGGGCAGGACTGCACTTCCTGGATGCCTTGAGGCCAGGTGCCTGGCGTCAGCTAACAGGACATGAGCTTAAACCACCAATGTGTCCTTCTCCATGTCCGATCCACCAATTCTCTCCCCTCGGAGGCGACTGCAGAAGCACGCGCAAGAGGAGTGCCCATTGGGCTGGTTCTGAGACACCATGATGGGCAGCGCCGTCTGGTGACCCCCAGTGGATATGCAGGTGAGCCAGAATGATTCCGATTGCATCAGAACAACAGCTTTGCCCTTCTCTGGTTCTATTTCCCCAGGTGCCTCCCTGTTCTCCCCTCCTGCCAGGCCCCAACACCCATAAGGCAGAAAGCATCTGGGGAGGTTACTGTTATCAAAGTACAAACACACCTGCACATGGGCTGGGTTGTGGGGGATGGAGGCAGGTCCCCTCCCTGCCCTTAACCCCACCCTCCACATCTATCCTGTGCCAAGCACTTCCATGCTGAGTATCTCACGGGGGTGACGTGGCTTCCCAAAGAGGTGAATCTAGGATTTTGGGGGGGCATGGTTTTGCCCTATTTGTACAAAAAAAGCTCCCCCGCCCCACCCCAGTAAATGGGATCTGATTTTTTCAGAAGGGCCTTTAAAAAATTGATCCACACCATTATTCCTCTCCTTTCCTCACTCAGCTAACTCGTCCTTCTCTTCCATATCCCAGCTGGGATGTTACCTCCTCCAGGAAGCTTTCCTTCTTTAACTCCTGGGTGGGGTGTTCCTCCAACAGGCCCCTTACGTGTCCAGAATAAGGTGTCTGCCTTTCTCATAAGCTCTAAGATCCCAAGGTCAGGATCTTTGTCTCGTTCATTGTTGCATCCCCAGCTTGGCACAATAAAAATAAACATCCGGCCAGGTGCAGTGGCTCACGCCTGTAATCCCAGCACTTTGGGAGGCTGAGGTGGGTGGATCACCTGAGGTCAGGAGTTCAAGACCAGCCTGGCCAACATGGTGAAACCCTGTCTCTACTAAAAATACAAAAATGAGCCAGGCGTGGTGGTGCACGCCTGTAATCACAGCTACTTGGGAAGCAGAGACAGGAGAATCGCTTGAACCCAGGAGGCAGAGGCTGCAGTGAGCTGAAATTGTTCCACTGTACTCCAGCCTGGGTGACAGAGCAAGACTCCATCTCAAATAAATAAATAAACAAACAAACATCCACGGAGTAAGAGTGATACATACAGGCTCACTGCGTGTCCAGAACTGTGCTAGGCATTTTCCACAGACAAACAATCTAACTCTTCACACAACCTACCCAGGTGGATACTGTTATTATCCTTCATTTACAGATGAGGAAACTGAGGCACAGAGAGCCTGTCACCTGTCTGCCTCTCTAGATGGAAGAATGGAAAGTGAGGGGGGCCTCCGGACAAGGCGGCCCAGGTCAGAGGAGGCGGGAGGCCAGGCAGGTAGGAAAGCAGGAGGGACAAACACGCCCGGAACCCCACCTGCTCTGGTTGTTTGCAGAGCCAGCTCTGCCTGAGGGAACAGGAGATGGGAATGGAGTCCAGCTCAAAGCTGGCACATGGCAGAGTTCACATCAGTGACTCTCAATCAGGGCACACACTTGGTAATGTCTGGAGACACTGTTGGCTTTCACACCTGAGAGAAGGGTGCTGCTACTGGCATCTGGAGGGTAAGGCCAGGGGTGCTGCTAAACCTCCTACAGTGACCAGGACAGGCCCCCGCAACAAAGATTTAACCAGCCCCAAATGCTGATAGTGCCAACGTTGGCAAGGGAGCCCTCAATCAATATTAAAATATGCAAATGTATCAACAGACGAGCAAATGTAGAAGGTGCCAGAGAAAAGCCTTAGACAAGACAAAGAGACCTGCTGTGACAGGGAAGACGAGTGAGCCTCCCCCAAGGGCCTGGCTCTCCGTCAAGGTCAGGGCTGCCCCTGTTTGAATTCCTCCCCCGTGCTGTGCAGCCAAGGCCCACGGTCAGCTCAGTCTACTCGCCTGTGCAGGAGTTAAGGAAGAAACGGAGGCCCCACGCTTCATGCAACTGTGCTCCTGACGGGCCACCAAGGCCCATGAGGGGGCCTGAGGTGGGGGGCTGTCTCTGCAGCTAGTGGCCACCCCCCACCCCCATTCTAGCTGGCTGGTGCCCCAGGAGACCCAACCTGGGAGGAGACAGCCAGCTGGGAGGCTGCTGGAGACATGGACTCCTATGTCCTGTTGGGGAATAAGAAACAGAGCTGGCAAAGAGCAGGTCCCCTCCCTACGACGTCACCCTTCCTAGGGAAATGTCTACAGTGGTGTAGCAAGACCAGCAGAAGCTTTGGAGGCAGACATGCCCTGCATCATCAGCACCCAGCTTCTCCTTCTCTCTGTTATTAAATATCCAAAAGCCAATCACACAAAAATAACACCCCGACCTCCCAGGCCTCTCTAGCCAGCCAGTGCGTCTCCGCTCCCTTTGGCTCCTGCGGATGCAGCAACCACAGCGTCTCCACCAGGGGGCGCGCCTCCTCCCCCGGCTCATGGCGTCCACCTGGGTGGAGGCAGTGGGTCCGGGACAGAACCCCTGAAGGCAGAGGCCCCTCTGCCACCCCTCATCCACTGCCTGGCCTAATGGAGGACCACGCCAGCCAACATGAACATGGCCTCCATGACTCCTAAGGACTTTCTCAGCTTTCTCTCTGAACCCTCCCAGCAGCCCAGGAAATAGGAAGAACAAGTGCTTTTATACCCCTTTCACGGATGAGAAAACTGAGGCTCAAACGGATATGGAGACTTTCCCAGGGGAGCAGAGCGCAGGCCTTTCAGCTCCCGGGGCCACAATTTTGAGGAAACACCAGGTCACCAATTGGGTGTTTCCTGTTAGGACGGGGACAGGACGTCCTGGGGGATTGTCCTTCCTGATCAAGAAGCACTTCACTGTCAAAGAACTCATGAGAGCACAGCGCCCCAAGCCCGGAGATGTTAAATACCGAGGACCAAAGCTCCGGAGTTGGGTGCTTCTCCAGGGCACAGGAGCAGTTAGCGCAGAGCCTCATGATTCTTGGTTACCACCCACTAGCTGTGTGACCTCAGCGAGTCGTGGACTTGTCTGAGCTCCAGGTTGATCTTCTGCAAAGCAGGAAGACCAATTTGGGGTTACAGTAATGATTAACTTTAGAGAAAGGTCTCCGTGCAGGGCACCCTGGCCCTCCAGTATCAGCACAGTGTCGTGACTGTGGCAGTTGCGGGTGGTGGACACAAATGGAGAAGTCATCATCCCAGGAGGATGCAGTATGGCCGCCTGGGGGTGGCCTCCGATCCTCATTCTCATTGACTATATGGCTCAGGGTAAGCCACTCCCTGTCTCTTGGCCTCGGAGCCTCAGTTTCCCCCTCTGTAAAATGGAGACAGTCCCTGCCAGTCTGCCAACAGAGAGCAGGGCTGGAAGCATTTTGGTGACCAGGATTGGGAGCATTTTGCTTTCTGGGAAGAATCTGGCACATGTGAGATGCTCCTACTGGGTATGACCCCAGGAAGCATCGGAGCAGGAGGTGAGCCAAGGTCCTGACCGGTCGTTAAAGACTGAATGTCAAGTAAGACCTCTGTGTCAATGCTTTAGTCAGACTTTTGGCTCAAACTCCTGTGCAGGGCTCCACACTGGCACATCCACTGCCTGCCCGGCCCCTCCACTTGGATGTCTAATGAGTGTCTCACTTTAACACGGCAAAGTGGCACATCCTAGGGTCCCACCTTGCTCCCGCCCCTACTAGGCTCCAGCCACACTGGACGCTTGTCACTCTTCTCAGGAAATGGCAATGCCAAAGGTGTTGTTGTTACAACTAAAGCCCAGTAGCCCTTTTCTTCCTCTTCTATTCATTTTGCTGCTTCGGATTGGCCATAGACCTAGAAACCACACTCATGTGAAGCAGGTGCAGTGTCAGGGCAGTGTGCTGTGATCATGGGGCCTGTGAGACCCCCGCTGTGCCCACCCCCAAGCTGATCCATCTCCGGGTTCCTTAACTCTGCCTCCAAGTCCACACACCTCTCTCCACTCCCACTGCCACCACCCAGCTCAACCTGTGGCATCAACGCCTTCCACGGAGACTGTGGCAATTGCCACTGCATTGTCCCCACTTTGATGCTGCCTCCCCCCCCACCAATCCATTCGCCACTAAGCAACAAGAGAAGCCTTTATAAGGACCATTGGACATGACCACGACACTGGACCACGTCACTGCCCAGTGCAAAAGTGGCCCAAGCCGTCCCACACTATTAGAGTGCTGTGCGCCTGCCCGCCACCCTCCCGGTCCCCTTACGCACTTTGCGTTTGCCCTGTGCACTTGTCTCTCAGCCAGGCCAAGCTCTTCTTACCTGGTTGCTCCCCGCTTGACTTTGCCCTGCCCTGCCCTCCTCTGCCCGCAGCTCCCTCCCTCCCACCTTTTGGGTCTCAGCTTAAGTGTCTTCTGAAAGAGGACTTCTTTGACCTCCCCATGTTAGCGGCCACGCCAGCCCTGTTCTTATAGCCTCTGGAGTTTCCTATCTGTCTTCCTTATGTCCTTCTGTGACTTTCTGGGCCTTTCGCTCACAGCTCTTCCCACAGCAATCACCTTGCCTGTCGAGTTGCTGACTCCTTCACCACTAAAAGAGGATGTCTTTGAGGGCAGGGACTGAGTCTTGCTGACAGTGGAATCTCCTATGTCGCCAGGCACGGGACCTGGCACAGGAAATGTTGGGTGGGTGGGTAGAGGCAGCCATGAGGGATGCCCCTGGTTTGCAAGTGGAGGAAACATGGTCTCAGGACCACACACCCTCCTCTGGCCCGGCCCCTGCCCAGGGACAGCAGAGCCCAGAGTCTCCAGCACAAGGACAGCCTGTGCGCTCCCAGCACTGCCTCCAGTTACAAGGGGATGCCCCGTCAGCCAGCAGGGGGCGAGCACAATGTCACAGGATGCTTCCTGTAGGTTATGGTGATGGCATCGTCGCTGTGCAAGTAACTGTTCACAAGTCAGTGCATGGCTTATCCAGAGGCCCGTGAACCTTCACAATCCGGAGAACAGCCTAGAACGTTGTGGAAAGTCTGAGTCGTCCACAACCAGTGCCCACTGATCTGTAAACTCTTTTTTTTTTTCTTTTGAAATGGAGTCTCACTCTGTCACTCAGGCTGGAATGCAGTGGAGCTTTCTTGGTTCACTGCAATCTCCGCCTCCCAGATTCAAGCGATTCTCCCGCCTCAGCCTCCTGAGTACCTGGGACTACAGGCACCCGCCACCACGCCCGGATAATTTTTGTATTTTTAGTAGAGACAGGGTTTCACCATGTTGGCCAGGTTGGTCTCAACTCCTGACAGCAGGTGATCCACCCACCTCAGCCTCCCAAAGTGCTGGGATTATAAGCATGAGCTACCACGCCCGGCCCCTGATCTGTAAACTCTGACAGAAGCTCACTGCAGGCAGGCACTAAGATTCACACCTGGGCCTGCAGCCTGTCCCTAAGGAGCAAAGTCACACAGAACTCAAGCTTTTGGCCGGGCGCAGTGGCTCATGCCTATAATCCCAGCACTTTGGGAGGCTGAGGTGGGCGGATCACAAGGTCAGGAGATCGAGACCATCCTGGCTAACATGGTGAAACCCCGTCTCTACTAAAAATACAAAAAATTAGCCGGGCGTGGTGGCAGGCGCCTGTAGTCCCAGCTACTCCGGAGGCTGAGGAAGGAGAATGGCATGAACCCAGGAGGCGGAGCTTGCAGTGAGCCAAGAAAGCACCACTGCACTCCAACCTGGGCAACAGAGGGAGACTCCATCTCAAAAAAAAAAAAAGAAAGAAGAGCCCAAGCTTTCATGTTCAGTGCATGCTGCTCTTACTGTACACACAATCCAAACGAATATGGCCGATGGCTTCCAAGTCCACGGCCAATCAGAAGCAGCAAAATGAATAGAAGAGGAAGAAAAGAGCCGTTAGATTGAAGCAAATACAGAGTCTGTAGCAGACAGCAGTCACTTCCCTGGAAGCGGGAAAGGAGGGCAAGTTCAAGGGCAGGGAAAAACGATGTGCTAGGCCATGTATGTACCGTGATGCTCTGGGTCCATGCACGCTTAATTTTGTCCTTGGGGAACCTGAGAGGTCAACAGACTTGAGAGAGGTTAACTAATGTTACAGATGGAACGTTTGTGTCCCCTGCACCCCATTCAGGTGCTGAAGCCCTAACCCCCAGTGTGATCGTATTTAGAGGTGGGACCTTCGGGAAGTGACTGGGTTTAATGAGGCATGAGGATGGGACATTCATGACGCAATTAGTGCATGTGCCTTGTAAGAAGATGCGTGTGCCCGAGAAAGGTCATGAGAGGACACAGACAGAAGGTGGCAGTCTGTGAACCAGGAAGAGAGCCCCGACCAGAACCAAAGCATGCGACACCCTAATCTTGAACTTCCAGTCTCCAGAACTGTGAAAAAAATTAATTTCTGTCATTTAAGCCACCTAGTCCATGGTATTTTGTTATGGCAGCCCAAATTTTGTTAAGACAACTTGCCTAGAGTCATGCTTGGTAAGATTAGGGTCTGAACACGGGGTCTGGACCACAGCCTGTCATCTCTGCACACGACTCCCTCCCTAGGGGATGCATCCATGGCTTTGGCGTCCATGGCCAGCCTCACACAGATGACCCACCGGCGCCCACGCCCAGCCCACATCTGGCCTTTGGACTCCATTCATGCGCTGACATGACATCTCTTGGACATCTAGAAGGCCCCTTAAATCAGGTCCTGAATTATGACCCTGCCTCACACCTGCCACCCCACCCTGCTCTGTTCTTGGTGAATAGCACTGCATTTGTGTCCTGAAAGCCAGGGACCTGGGAGTCAACGTGGTCCCTCTGTCACCCTCTCCTGCTACACATCACCTGCCACTGGCTCCATCTAGTCCGCCTTCCTTCCTCTTCTACCACTATCGGGGACCACCTCTAGCCTGGAGTCCTGCAAGGCGCCTTCCTCACTGGACTTCTCCCTTCCACACGGCTCCCCTCCCATCTGTTCCACAGAAGCGCGACCATCTTCCCAAAAGGCAAAATGGACCACGACACGCCCCTGCTGCAACCTATCAAAACCCCATGATTCCCAGGACACAGTCCAAGTTCCTTAATACATCAAGTCCAGCCTGCACTGCCCTGCCAGCCCATCTCTCCCCTTCCGTTCTTGTTACTCCAGCTAATCTGGGTAGAACCCATTTCCCGGTGGCCTCTAGTCCCGGTTCCTCACTAGATTCACCCAGAGAGGCCTGGGCTGCATGCCAGGCCATGACATCAGGACCTCTGGGGCAGGATTGGGCTATGGTATTTTTAAGCTCTTTAGTGATTCCAACATGCAGCTGGGTTGAGAATCACTATTCTAGAAATGCTTCTGGGCTGCCCTCTTGAGGCAACATGGCCCTGGTCAGGTTCCCACGGCACCTGCCCCCTCGTGGGCAGTTTCTCAGGCATCTGTGACTGTCTGATCAATGCAGGTATCCCCAGGGGACCGTAAGGTCTCTGATGGCAGAGCTTGGCTGAGTTTTGCTCATCATTGTATTCTTAGTACCTAATTGTGAGTGAGTGAATAATAGACCCTCAATATGTAAGGAAAGAAGAAATGAGCGATTCAAGACTCCGTGATATTCCCACTGCACAGCTGTTCTCAGACACCAAGAAATCTGCACCCATTCAGTGCAGGGGAGGGAAAATGGACTTACTATGCTCCCAAAGATGTTCCTCCATAAAATCCTGGCAAAATGAATGAGATACGTAGTCCTAAATCCCAGACATCAAGAAAGGGCTGAAGAAGTTCAGCATCAAGTTTTTTGTTTTTTGGGTTTTTTTTTTGGAGAAGGAGTCTCGCTCTGTTGCCAGGCTGGAGTGCAGTGGCACGATCTCCACTCACTGCAAGCTCTGCCTCCTGGGTTCATGCCATTCTCTTGCCTCAACCTCCTGAGTAGCTGGGACTACAGGCACCTGCCACACGCCCGGCTAATTTTTTGTATTTTTAGTAGAGACGGGGTTTCACCATGTTAGCCAGGATGGTCTTGATCTCCTGACCTCGTGATCCGCCTGCCTCGGCCTCCCAAAGTGTTGGGATTACACATGAGCTACCACGTCAGGCCCAGCATCAACTGTTTTTAGAAAGCAGGGCGGTGTAGCATTACCTTGGTAAGATTTTCAAACACAGTGGTTGAACATTTTAAACATAGTGGCAGGGTTGGGAGGAACCTGCTGTGTGCCCCACACAGACTTTGCCCAGAAGTGTCTTGCCCCTGGCAAAGTGCTCCACTGCCTACCCTAGGAGAGAAATTTCTGGACATTTTACTTAGAACAAAAACTAATGGACTTTGAAAGCACAAGGGGATGTCATATGCCATCCAATCTGTACAGTCGGGGAAGGATTGGGCAGAGGACAGATCTCAGACACCTGGGCCACTCCTGGCTCATAGGAAGGCTCAGAAATGGTGCTTCAGAGCATCGTCTCCTGTGGATCCTAATTTTCTTACTTGTCAGAATCCCATGCTAGTCTGAAGACAAAGCAAGGGCATTGTCTATACAATAGAACGTATAATAGAACATGTCTAGAAATAGAACATCTGTTCTATTCCTGGCCTCAAGGGCACATTCATTCTTTCAATCAGTCATTCAGATTTCCAGTGGCCCATTCTTGCATCAGGGACTCAGCACAGGCTGTTCCTGGAACGCTCTTCCCCCAGGTGGTCTTGTGGCTCACACCCGGGCCCCCTTTCAAGTTTCTGTTCAAATGTCTCCTTCCCAGTGAGCCTCACTTAGCCACTCTGAAATCGCAAATCCCCCTGACACTCCCCATCTTGACTCTGTTTTACTTTCTCAGTTGTGCTTATCCCCATCAACAGACCTGCGTTTACTGGTTATTGTTCACTGTCTGTCTAGTAGGCTCCATGAGGGGGTGCACCGGAGGCTGGTTTGTCACGGAGGCACCCCGAGTACCCCGGCCGCTGGCTGGCACACAGTAGGCGGTCATCCACTACTTGTCGGGTGAGCGGTGTGTCTATTCTGTGCCAGGTGCTTTGCCAGTGCAAGTTTTGGTGAATAAAACAAGTCAAGTTCTCTACATATAGCGTAGTTTTACGTGTCACTTAGCGTAGCCTAGAGAGGAAACATACTCATTTCAGAAGGAGTTTGATCCCCGTATGAGGCCGAGACTCAGGCCTCCTGGCTCCCAAATGAGCACGTTTTTATTCAGCCTCCAGTGGTTTTGGATAAGGGAGAAATCCAGACACACTGAAGTATACAAGAGAAACTGAAGAAACAGAGGTGAAGGTGAGAGTGGAGCAGAAGACAGGGAAAGGTGACATGGGAAACGGCAGCGCATGGGCTATGACCTGGGGTGGGGGGATCAATCCGTCTGGATACCTGGGCCTTGTGCGTTCCAGGAAGTGGGGACAGGAAGTGCAAAGGCCCTGAGGTGAGACCCACCAGGAATGCCAGAGGTGATGTGGGCAGAGGGGAGGGTCTCATAGGCCTTCAAGTGAGGTGGCAGCCAGCCTGTCCTTCTGGGCAGAGGAATGTCAGGACCCAAAAGTGGCTGCTGTGCTGGGCACAGACCGTGGTTGACAGGGAAGGAACTGGGGATGCCAGCAAGGAGGTGGCTGCCACCACCCAGGGAGTGGACCTGGACCTCAGGGCAGCTGAGGAGGCCGAGCTGGGAGAGGCTGTGGATTCCGGGTGCATTTGGGGATGTGGGGATGGAGGAAGAGGTTTGAGTCTAGCTGGTAGCTGGACTCCAAGGAGGACCGTTTCCATTCAGCCCCCACAGGGAGGACAGCAGGGGAGGGAGGCTTCATGGAGAGAGAGTTTCATTTTGGAAAGATTAAATTTAAATCTAGACGCTCAAGGGAGATGTCAGGTGGGCGGCTGATTGGAGACTCTAATGAGAGTGGAAACCTGGGATTGGTCAGCATCCGGGTGGTATTTAACACGTGTGACTGGATGAGATCACCAAGGGAGTGCGGAGACGGAGCGAGGGGACAGAGGCAGGATGAGGGGGAGCAGCCAGTAATGCGCAGAGATCAGGAAAGGGTGGTGTCCAGGTGGAGAGTATTTCAAGGAAGAGGAGGATTAACAGCGTCCACCGCCGCAGATGGGCCAAGGGAGATGGGACTGGAAACCAACCATGGCATTGAGCATGGGGGCTGCTGGTAACCTTGGTTTGATGGCTCCTGAAGAAGAGCCAAATCCCTGAAGGTGCGTTCGAGAGAGAAGGGGAGGAGAGACACTAGAGGCAGGAACCCAGAGGATGCTTCAAGAAGGATGGAGGGAAAGGAATTTGGGAAGGAAGGAGCTGTCGGCTTTCGGAGGACATGGGCGCTCCAGGGCTCCAGGGTCCCCACCTGGCCACGGTGCTCTTCCAAGCTCCCTGCCAGACTTCCGTGGGCATCCTGGGTTGGGACTCCTGCCTGCCCTGGTCCCTCCTTGCACCTTTTTCTTGCAGTCTTCAGGAGGGATCTCCTGGGACAACCATGTAGAAAGCTGGTTAGGCCACATCGCTGGCCACAGAAGTCTTACACAACTCTCTCTAAATTCTCAGAGTGCAATTCATTTGAAGTCAGTGTCTGATGTTCTCTGCACTTTTGCTGAAGGTAGGGGAGAGGGAGCGGGTGGGGAGATGGTGCAAAGGTAAGACAAGCCTGTGATCATGCTGATTCTCCCTGGAGGCCGGGTGAGGGCCCACAGGTGGGAGCTGTGGGAGCCACCGGCCCTCAACCACTTCCAGAACAGTCGACATCCACTATAGGACCCACCTTCCCCAAGTGGGAAGGCCCACGTGCTCCAGGGGGCCCCCGCCCATTCAAATGAAGCCCCCAGCCTGGGGGAGCGACTGAGAAGACAGAGAAGAAAGAAGCAGGGCAGGAACCCAAAGGGGGATGGGGTGGGGATTCTAGAACCCAGAGCTGGAATCCTAGCTCCATGACTGACTTGCTGTGTGGCCACTGGAAAATGCCTCTACCCCGCTGAGCCGTAGGAGTCTTGCCTGTAAAGTGAGGATGTCAAGCAAGAGGGAAAAAAAAAAAAAAAACATAATCGCATCATCCACTGAGCACTTTCTATGCACCAGGAGCTATTTTGGGTAGCTTCTGGGAGCTCCTCAAATTCCCAGCAGTCCTGTAAGCCTGTGATGGTCCCGGTTTACAGAGGAGGGTGCTGAGGCTCAGAGAAATAAAGAAGCTGGACACTCAAATTCCCTCGGCCAATTAGAGAAGCAGCCAAGATTTGAATCCAGGACCATTAGATACCAAAGCCCATGCCCCACTCCCTGACACAGTCCCCGTAGCAGTGAGGATTGAAGAATTGTTTCCAATATCCCAAAGCCAGGTGGGGGTGAGCCTTTGCCCACAGAGCAGCTGCACTGACCACCCACGACTCTGGCAGTCTGTTTCGGGCTGGACCCACCTTCGCTCAGAGGGCACCGGAACAGAGAACCTCAACCTCGGGTGCTCGCTGCAGTCCCCAGGGATACTAAACCGATCTGATGCCTGCTTTCTATCCCAACAAGTTCTGATTTCGTTGGTTTCAGGTACAGCCCAGGCATCGGGAATGTTAAAAGGTGCCTTTGCAGGCCACTGGTCTAGATCCCTGTACTCACAGTGTGGTCCCCAGACCAGCGGCATCATTTTCCCCCGGGAGCTTGTCGGTAATGCAGCCTCTCAGCTCCCACCCACTCCGAGTCAGAATCTGCAGTTTAAGAAGATCCCTGGGAGAGGCATCCGCATGCGGGCACCACAGGATCACGGGGCTGGGGAACTCCTTCGGCGGAGTCTCGAGTGTGGGCAGCCTGCTAGGCTGCAGTGGGCAGCAGGGGCCCGTTCTGAACCCTGGTGAGGAGCTGCTGCTTGGTGAAGTTCTGTAGACAAAGTCTCCAAATGAGGGGGTCGAAGGGGAGAGAATGAAAGTAGGCCTCGGGAGGCAGTGGTAAAAGTGTGACACCACGGGCCCAACGAGTCGCTGGGGTGCCTTCAGGTGAGACAGAGCCCTTGAGTACCACCGGTGGGGATGGTGGGGACACCAGAGCTGACCGTGAGGAATTAGTACACGCCTGCCCGTGCGCTGTCTTCATGTCATCCTCCCTTTAGCCCCAGGAGATGGGCTGTTATACCCTTTTTATGGCGGAGGGGACGGCAACACAGAGAGGTTAAGTAACTTGTGTACTTAAGAAGTGTGAATAGAAGGACAAAGGGAAGATTCATACCCAGATCTGATTCCAGGGCTGGAGTCAGCCTCAGCAGACACATTTTTCTTCCTTCTCATCAGCCCACCGCTGAGCCCCCAATGTGGCCTCCACGCTCCCAAAAGATCGATCACGCCCCTGCTTTGTGGAGCTTCTAAGCCAGGTTCTGAGGTCTTCATGAATTCCCCAAACCTGTTTGGGTTGAACTCTAAATACCCAGCATGTGACAAGCTCGTAACACCTGACCCAGCTGAGAGGGAGGCTGGCCCACCCTGGCCTGAGGTGACCTCGGCCCGGGAAACCTGCCAGCAGGGAAAGCCCGGCTGTGGCTGCCTCCTTTGCTGCCAAGACCCAACAAGTGCAGGGGACCCCAGAGGCCGCAGGGAGCAGCCCTTCCCTTCCAGACGAGGAAACCGAGGAGAGCGAGCAAGGCACTCGCTCACAGTCACACGCCAGGTTGTTCCTTGGGAGCGGTGAGGCGACAGGACTAGGCTCACTGCTTATTTGGGGACATTGATGATGGGAAGAAGGGTAGTTGAAGCCCCTGAGGACTTGCTGAGGGCACTCAGATCTCTGTAACTGGCTCTACCTGCCTGGCTCCTCCACTGGACTGGGAGCGCCAGGAGAGCATGGTTGGAGTCTATTCACTTCTCACCCATTGAACCTGCCACGGGGCCTAGTACAGGTAGGTGCTCAGAGAACGTTTGCTGAGCAAACGGATGGCAAAGCCAGGCTCCTGGTGTGGTTCAACCCTGAAATGTGCCGTCCATGCTGCTCAAAAACCAAACCCTCCCAGCATGGCTTCCCATAAGGTTTCTCTCATTGCCAAGCTCCTGCCCAAACCCTGGGCAGGACAAGTTCTCCCATTTTTATGACAGTTCTGTGAACCTAACCCTACAGCCCTCAGGCCTCCCCAGCCCACCTTCCCCACTCCATTCAGCGCAGGGGTTCGAGTCTGGAGAATGTCACCTCAGCTGGAAACACCGTCACTGCCTGTGACATGACCAGCCCGGGTGAGAGAAGCCCAGCAGGGTGGAGGAGCGGCTCCTCCAGCTTCACAGTTTCCTCCCTCGTCTGCCTTCACACCTCCCATCACACGCTCCCCTGCAGCCACCTGGTTCTAGGCTGCCCCAAATCCTGTCCCTTCTTTCCTCTCCAGTGGAGCTGAAACAGATTGCTTTCTTCAAAAGGCAGCTTCTAAGAGTAGGAGCGAAGCCAAAAAGAAAACACGAATGCAAAGTGTGTGAGGACTGATGAACATAGAAAAAGCAGATTCCCAAATGGGGAAACAAGAGATGATGGTCCCTTATGAGACCCAGCAGAAGAGCCCTTTTTAGACGGTAAGATTCTGTAATGACACTAAGACTTCGTTACTGTCACCACTCCGTCTTTTAAAGATGATCTAGGTCAAAGAAGTCAAAAGGATTACATAAACCCCAAGGATGAAGAAAAGAAGAGCTCACCCTGTGTGTGGTTTGGAGTTGCTGGGGCTGAGAGTCTCAGAAGCCTCATGTGGCATCTGCCCTGGACCGAGAATTTCTAGAACATGATAATGATGCCTGCACCGGACCCGGAGCCGGTCCAGGGATGCTAACAATGAGAGGCAGCTGCCCCCTGCGGTGCTCTCTGCTCCTGCCTTGATGCTCAAGAAGCCTGTGGGAGCTGGGGGTTCTTGGCTCCCCAAGAGGTCAAAACCAGTTTGTCTCGGGGCGCCTGGGTGTGCCTGGCTGGCAGGGCGTCCCAGATGCAGGGCTGGCACTGTCACGGGAAAGCCACACTCACTTGGTGCCTGAACGGGTGTTGGTCAACATGGGGATGCTGCTGCCCGAAGGGCAAGGGCACCGTGGGCTGTGGGGCTGGAGGTCTCATCCTCAGAATGTGCCCAGGGTGCAGGGTTGAATAGTAAAGTCGGCTCTCGTGCCTTCTCCCTTTCTGTTCGTGATCCCCAAAGTCCTCAAACAGGCTGGAAGGTGGCCAGGACAGGACAACTCAATCTCCCTTACACCTGAGGAGCCTACGGGAGCCTGCAGGTGTCGGAGGACTCTGATCCCGGCCGTCTGGCCCCACCCTGGACTGCTCAGACCTTCCCAGGATCCTGCACTCCACTCAGGTTGAGAACTGCTCCAACAGACACCCAGTCCAGCCAGGCACTATTTGGGGAGACCACGCGGAACGATGGCCAGGTGGCGCATGTGGAATGAAAAGTCTCCCAATGTTTCTTACACGTTACCAGCATTTCCCAAAACCAGGTTCAGTGGAACTGGTTCCCACAGACGCTGTATGTGTCCTCATAATCATTTGCATAATTGCAGCTAACATTTCCTGCTTACTGTGTGCCAAGAACTGTGCCAAGTGTTTGATACGGAATAATGACTTTAATCTTCCCAAGAACCTTATGAGACGGGCACTACTGCATTTTACGGATGAGGAACTAAGGCACAGAGAAGTTAGGCAACTTGCCCAAGAACACACAGCCGGCAGGCGGCAGAACTGGGATGGAAGCCCGAGCCATTTACCTCCAGAGCACAGGCTTGTGAAACCACACGGGCGTGTCTCTGCAGAATTTCTGGGCCTTTCATGTGCTGACAGGCAGTGTAAATTCCTAAGAGGAGACATGTTGTCATCTACCCCAAACTTACTTCCCGTAGTTATCTGATAGGCACTGACCGCTCACTCTGCCAGTTACTGTGGGTTACAGTGCTGAGTCAAGCAAACACACGCTCTGAACGCACAAGGGGAATTCTGCAAGGGATGGTTTTGTCAAAGCCTATCCCTACTCAGTTCCAGGAGAGTGGCTTTCCACACACAAGGGCCCTGGCCTGAACCGTCCCCTTGCCCCCTCCATAGGATGTCACTTCAGCCCCCGCTCACGTCGATGCCCGTGCCTGCAGTGCCCTCCCCAGCATGGCCTCCTCTCCAGCCCCAGGGGGCCACTACGGGAACACTAGGCACATGGAGCCTTTTGACCTATCTGGTTTGACCTGGTGCTCCTGGAGAGGCAGAGACCATGAGGTAAGTCTGACAGTCCTAACTCCGCCACCAGCAGCCTGAGCGGGTCACCTGCCCCCTCAGTACAGTTTCCTTTATGAAATGAGCCTAACGCCAACTTTGTACGGCTGGGGAAGCATTCCCAACTCTGCCTGCGTGGTGCCTGGAACAGAGCAGGAGCTCAATGGACCTCAATCCAGAGAGGCTCTTACAAGAGGAGACCCCTCCAACCCTCCTTCAGAGAGAGCTGGCCCAGCAGACCAAAGCAGGGAATCAGTAAATCAGCATGGGTACATTCCTCAAGCGTTTCTTAATTAGAAATAGAGGGATGTGTGTGTGTTCACCAACCTTTTTGATGGAGAAAAACACACAAACATGCTGCCTGACCACATTTTAAATTCATGACCCCAAAACTCCGGTGGGCTCCCAGCGCATATGCCTCCTGGCAGCCCTTGTCTGTTCCCTGGTGCCGTTCCCTTGATTACCCACATGGCTGCTGTTCACCGTCTCCCCTCTTCCTCCACATCTCCCCATCCTCACTCACCTCCAACGATTTCGCTCCCTATGGCACACACTGATGGTGGAACAAGACTCCCACAGTTTGTGCCCTGCCTCCCTTCCCAGCTGCCTTCTTCCTTGTAAGGTGGGATGCCGTCTCCTGAGCCCCACTCCTCCCGTGGGTGCCAGGCCCCATCCTCTTTCAGGCAATCAAGGCACTCCCCATTTCCACTCCAGAAGTCTCTAGTCCCGCATCCATGTTTTATTTCTCTCCCTAGCATTTATCATCTGACATGCTATTTACTTGCTTTCCTGTCTCCACCAACTATAACATAAATTACATGGAGTAGGACATTGTGTCAGTTTTGTTCACTGCTATATCCCCTGGTACCTAGAACAGTGCCAGGCATGTAACAGCAGGTGTAGGCCCCACATTTATGAATGAATGAATGAATGAATGGCCAAGATCTGCACTAACTTTCTGGACTAAATCACACCCACATTACATCATCTGTAACTTCCAGTTTTTGTTAAAAGTGAGGAGAGAACCTAAAACACTTATAAAGGGAATCTGAGTACAAAATCTTCCTATGCCTTTATGATCTCTGTCCTGGTCCCTGCACATTTTTAATTTTCTCACCCATACCTAGTTGGACTGCAATTTTTAAGTGAATTCCTATGAGCCTTTCTAAGCAATCAACTTGTTTTTCATAAAGAGCTCTATGCTATTCATCGGCTTGTATAATATTTAATTCGATTGTGCAAGTGTGATAATAAATACAAGTGGCATAAACAGGTTTGGGAACCAATGCAACTGACCTTTGGCATGCATTTCACTTGGCTGCTGGGAATGGAAGCACATGGACTCTCTCCATGAGCGGTAGTCAGGATTTCCAGAGGCAATGAAGAGCATGCATTAATATGGTGGGTTGGTCAAACTAAAGTCAGTTGGGCTTCAACTGTATGTTTTATCCACAGTTGGCGTTCCAACAAAAGTTCAGAAGGATTTCTCGTCCCATTCCATTCTCCAAGGCCCTGTGCTTTGCAAAATGTTCTTTTTTTTTTTTTAATAGATGGAATTTCGCTCTTGTTGCCCAGGCTGGAGTGCAATGGTGCGATCTCAGCTCACTGCAACCTCCGCCTCCCAGGTTCAAAGACAGGATTATCCTGTCTCAATCTCCTGAGTAGCTGGGATTACCGATGCCCGCCACTACACCCAGCTAATTTTTGGTGTTTTTAGTAGAGACGGAGTTTCACCATGTTGGCCAGGCTGGTCTCGAACTCCTGACCTCAGGTGATCCGCCTGCCTTGGCCTCCCAAAGTGATAGGATTACAGGCATGAGCCACCGCGCCCCCCTCACAATTCTTAATTCTCTGTTCTTCCTTAGGCAAGGGTGAACATGCTGGACTTAGTGACTAAGTAAGTGGAGGAGACCTCTGTGTTTGCTTGGAGTGTTTGTGACTCATGAGGGTGAAGGAGAAATGTCCAAGGCAAGCGATACTGTGTTGCAGATCCGGTTTTTGGAACAGCTTTGTTAACACAGCCCATTCAAATGCATATGGCTCCATGAACCCCGTCAGTGTTTAAACCCTAAGAAGATGATTCATTACTTTGAGCAAAAGTCAGAAAATGTGCAAGGAAAGTCATCCATGGCTATGTATTTTGGGAGGCTCTACTAGGGAAGGATCTCCCCATTCCCATCCCTTAGGAGGTCAAGTGTCAGGAGATGGAAATTCAAGCTTGGTACCACAGAAAGGGTCACCCTATCTTCCGGTCCAAAAACAGGGATAAAAGAACCTAGAAATCTGAAGGAACAGTTGAATAGTTTACCCCCATGAAGTTCAGGATGTTCAGTTATCGTCAAACATAGCCTGTGAGGACTCGTATCGTTGGTGTGTGTACCAGTGTAGACTGGGAGGGGAGACTGTAATTCCACCAGTACCTTTGAATTAATAAACTGTGCTGTCCTGGGTTTCTAGCACAGTTTTATGCTGGTCTCTATGGGTTACTGATTGGCTTTCATCATGCATTTTTAACCTTAAGGACTATGCCCAGAGGCAGTAACACTAATTTTAATTAGCTATCGCCAGCCATTTTTTTCGGCTTGATTTTAATGGATCATTTACCCATGGACGGGACATTCTCTGTTCAATCACCAGCAGTTAGTTGCCCCAACATTCACATTTTAAACCAAGAGGTCACAAGTTAGGGTCACATAAGTAGGTCACTGAAGCGGAGCGGTAGCTTTGGCTCTATTATCCTTGAGGATTTTTCTTCTTCTTCCACAAATACTGAGTTCCTACCACATGCTCAGGGCTATGGTGGGTGGAGGTGAACACACACACGCAGGGCGCTGTGTTGGCAAACCCCCAATTCTCTCTTACCTACGACACTCAGAAACGTCCCCAGCTCCTGAGCTGCCCCTGACACATCTATTACAGGGTTGTTATAAGAATTAAGGAAAAACATAATTGAAAGTGTTCCGAGAGTTGAAACGCGCTGTAAGTATATCAGAGATGGTAAACAAGCAAAGGAAAAGAATTTAAAATTAAAATCAGAAGAAATTCAGTGATAAGGGATACCATGCCATTAAAAATTTAAAAATTTTTTAAAAAAGAAAAACTTTAAAAGCCCTCAGAAGTCCGGGTAAGACTCATTTGACAAGCTGATAAAAACGAAGATTTCAAAGTCTCACCCCCAGAGATTATGGTTTAGTAGGTCTGAAACTTTTAATCCCCCAGGTGATTTTTTAATGTAGGTGGTCCACTGAGCAAACATCCTGGGCAGATAATCCAAACTAGTGCTCCATCACACACCCAGGAACACAGGCAGGAAACAGCACTTAGAGCTGTAATTAACAATGCAAACCAAACCACAAAATGCTCTTACCTCGCCATGTGCCACACACAACTCAGAACAACACCTTAATAAAACACCTGCTGTTAGCTGGCACTCACAGGCTGTGTCTGTAATTTAAAAAAATACTTTCAAAGGATATAAACCTATCATTAATTACAGGGTTGAAATAACCTGGCACGGCATATATTTCAACTACAATATCTGACACCAGTTCATTGAGGCCTATCAAATGGTTGGCTCCTACATGAAGTTTGTAAAGTTAACACAGATTTGTTTTCACTAAACTCACTTGTAAAATTCAATCACAGGAGCCTAACATAAGCATGAAGACATTAAGAGTATAAAACTCACACCTGTTAACATATACACTGGCTATGAGAGAAATTCCAAAACGATTCCAGAGAAACATCCTGAATCCATAAGAGAAATCCGTTTCATGGGCAGGTCCATCAATCTCTGCTAAAGGTAGTGAACTACAGGTACTTCCATGAGTTTGTAAGGACCAGCTCTTTAAAACTATCAAGATTCGACCACTTGGCACCAAATAGATTATTTATTGTAAACATAAATTAAAGGACACAGGATGGTAAAGAGAAGGAAACTCTTGTTTCACCTGGCAACAAATATTTGCTGAGAAAGGAACTGATTGCACTTTTACCCAAACTTTTGTTTCATTCTCTCCACAAATCATTTCTTTAACTCATGTGTTTGGGGAGCTTAAAAGGAAAAAAGCAGTCCATTATATGTGTGTTATACTTAATACTCTCCTATCTAGGTCACTTGTCCCAGCAACATCACTTACCAGCACAGATCAAAAGCCAAAGTCTATTATGTTTTGGTTTTTGGCTTTCTTGGAGACAGGGTCTTGCTCTGTTGCCCAGGCAGGAACATAGTTGTGCAATCAGAGCTCACTGTAGCCTTGGCTTCCTGGGCTTAAACAATCCTCCCATCTCAGCCTCCTGAGTAGCTAGGACTACAGGTGTGTGCCACTGTACCTGGCTTTTTTATTTTTTGTAGAGATGGGGGTCTCACTGTGTTGCCCAGGCTGGTCTTGAACTCCTGAGTTCAAATGATCCTCCTGCCTCAGCCTCCCAAAGTGCTGGGATTACAGGTGTGAGCCACCGCATCTGGTCAAGACCTATTGTTAATGAGTGAGCAAACTGTGTCCAAAAATCCATGTTCTGGAATTAATGCACTTGTAAGGGAGGTCCTTGGGAGATCTCTCAGGGCCTACCATCTCTTTGTTGACATATGATAATTAACAGGACCACAATCTAGCTTCCCAGCCCACAGTTAACAGAAGCATAACTAAAGGATGCCAGGAAGCACAGACAATATCCATGAGTGACAGATGGAAAAGGAGATCTTGAGGAGTACGCTCTTCTCAAAAGTCACATCTCAAGCTTCTGGATCCTCTAGTGTGGGGTCAGGATCTCCTAAATGCCAGAATCATCTTTTCTACAACAAAGTATTAATTGATGGTTACCTTGAACCCTCAAAGAAGGGTGAAATTGAGTCCAGTGTAGTTTTAAAAAACAGAAAAGTAGCAGACACGAGATCACAGGCAGCAAATACGTGGCACTCCAGAACCACTTCGCCTTTGTGCATACAAGGCAGACATGGGTCACTTAGCCAGCCCTCTTTCCCTGAGTGTGAACCCAGCGTCAGAATCCAGTTCTATGCAGCACCCTGGGCAACTGCTCCCCCTACACAAATGGAAACCTGCTTGTCAACTGTGGCTTGGAAAGACTTCTGTGAAAATAGAAGGGGGAGAAGTTGACCCCAGAGAGTAGGCTCATCCATCCTCTGGGCTGGTCAGTATCTAGATCTGCTTCTTCTCTAACAGAGCTAGAGGGATGAGGCTCCATCCCTGGAAAACAAACAAACGAGGCCTGGCCAAAACCTCAGACATGCTGGTTTCCCAAGAACATACAAAATGGGTTCATCCCGGGAAGAACTAAGACATCCATTCACCTGCAACACACTTTTAAGCTCCTTCAAATCTGCTGGTGCTTCTTGTCCTGCAGACAAGGTGCTTACTAAGTCACATTGTCTGCTGCTTGATGGCGATGCCACTAGAAGGCGGCACAGGGGCGTGACCAGGGGCTCCCTTCTGGCTCCTCACTCCCAGACCCACAGACGAGAGGTAGAACAGACTCGTGATTAAAAGACGAGCCGGACTGCCTGGACTTGACTCCTGGCTCACCTCCTACCATCTGTGACTTCAGGCAAATTGCTTGACTTCTCCGTGCTTCAGTTCCCCCATTTGTAAAATGGGAGAACATAAAAGTATTCACAGGGCTCTTTTGAAGATTAAATGAGGTAATACATGGAAAGCCCTTAATATCGTGGCCAGCAAGCATTGGTGATCATCCTTACATTATTATTGTTTCAGCAAATCGAGGTTATTTGGCTTTCATGGTTTTACAGAGCTAACGAAATGCTTTCTTCTGAACTTACCTTTTAAAAACTGACATTTGGTTTTGAAATTCAAAACCAAGAGAAATAGAAAGTTACAGGGAGGAGGTGATAGAATAAGAATGAATCATCTTTTTTTCTCACTTTGAATTGAAAAATGATTTCCTGTCTTACAGCTCACGTCTCTTTAGTTCTGATGGGTAGGAGAACCTGCTATAAAAAGGAAGTGGCTCTGGTCCACACAGGAACAACTCTGGCCTGGCAAAGACACAGCTAAGGTCCTCGGTGTCACTGGTGGCCAAACCAGGAGTTACAGGCCACTTGAGAGCCTTCTCTCTGGGCAGACGCAGGAGATGAGGGAATGTTCTGGCTACTACAACTCACGCTGTCATGAAATCTTATACATGGCATGCCAGGCTCAACTTTTCATCAGATTCAAACTGAGATTAGAGAGGACATCATTCAGTCATAATAGTGATGCTGACAGCAGCTGACGTTGATAGCACTCACTGGAGTGAACAGCATCTGTGGTCCTTCCAGGCTGCTCTCAAGTTGTCTTCGCAGCAATTCTTTGTGGTCAGATTGATTATCTCCCTTCCACAGAAAGGAAAACTGGGGCTCAGAGACGTTGAGTGACTTGCATAGATTAAGCTTACAGAACTATACGTGATAAAGCCAGAATTCAAATATTTTATTCAACAAATATTTATTGAACAGCTACTACACGCCAGGCTCCGTTCTATTAATAGATGCTGGGAATGCAGCAGGGAAGAAAACGAAGTTCCTGCCTGGGTAGAACTCTCATCTAAGAAGGGGAGACACAGAGTAAACAAACATAATGAGTCCATAAACAGAATGTACAGAAGGCTTAAGGGTCTTGAACAGTAAAGCACAGCAAGGAAAGGGATGAGGGACCAGGCAGTGTGACAGATCGATGGTCAGGAAAGGCTTCTTGGAGGAGGTGCCAGCTGAGCAGCCTTCCAGGTCCAGAGCCAATGCCTGTACCTACATTCCGCTGCCTGTCATGAAAACAGTAGAACCTCAACCCCAGCTAGCGCTGGCCTGCACCTCACCATCTTTTGTGGAATGCAAGTGGCCTTCAGGAAATTCTGAACTTTGAATTTCCATTGCCGTAATCACGGCAGACCAGGCTGAACTGAAGCTCTGTCTCAACTTGCATTGCTCCCACAAGGGGCCCTGGGTCTCAGACTGAGAAAGGCTCCGGCGATCCTAGGAGACTGAATGTCCAGAGCTCCCCAGGTACCAAGCTTGTCCGACCTGCAGCCCACAAGCCACATACAGCCCAACACAAAATTCATACACTTTCTTAAAACATTATGAGGGTTTGTGGTATTTTTTTTTTTTTTTAGTTCATCAGCTATCATGTTACTGTATTTTATGTGTGACCTTTCTTCCAACGTGGGCCAGGAAAGGCAAAAGATTGGACATCCCTGCTCTCTACTCTCCATGAACCCCGTGGCTCAATCGCTCCGCACTTACCTAGACAGAGAAGAACACATCATTCTAGGAGCCTTTAGGAGTGTTTTAAAAATTCTGACAAAGCTCTAGCCTCACCAAAGGATAGAACCACCCACTCATGAAATTAATAGAAACTTATGCTTCTCAGTTTCCACGAAGGACTTTTTTTCTCTTTCAGGGCTTTTGAAAAGTGAGTCGTTTTGGCAACAGCCTCTTCCTCAAGTTCTTTAGTGATCACCATCATCGAAGGTCCCCACATGCTGCCCCTTTCCACCCGGGGCCGGCTACTAAGACCTGGCAGTTTCCTTAGCAGTGCCTCCCTAGGTCTGTTTTTGTGATGACTTGAGCACCTGGCACCGATTAAGCGTCCGCTGTCATCACCAGCGCCACCACAGCCATCAGCCACTGGATCCTCACTGGGAGCACACGCTGCCTTCTGTAATGTGCACGGCACATGGTAGGTGGGGGGCACAGAGCTCCACCGCAGGCCAGGACGCTGGGATGCCACTGGCAGCGTGCCCTGCCTTTCAGTAACTACCAACACCCAGGTAAGGAACACCCAGATGGGTAGGCATTCAACGTCCATGTTTTTCCCATGATCCTATACACTCTCTCTGCAGCAGAACTGCTCTCTGGCCATCAGCATCTCATATGGGGCACACAACAGCTATGTACATGCAAGTCTCTCCAAAACCCAAAGGCACAGTGATTAGGTGGTTTCAAATTGTAGTTGAACTTGGCTCTGGAACCAGATGGCTGGGTTTGGAGTCCCCACTTGTAGCTATGGGAAATATTTCAAGTGACGTTGCCTATCTCAGAACCGGTTGATCTATCTGTAAATGAGAATACCATCTCCGTCAGGTGTGGGAGAGCTCAAAATGTAAAGAACTCAGAAAACTGCCCCCAAGCATTGGAAAGGCCAGTGATACTCCAGGTGCCTCCTCACCTGCCTCCATGGTGGTTAGCTCCACCCTGAGGGTGCTCTTAGAGTCCTAGGACAAAGTCCTCCAGGTCTACAGCCTGAGACCTTGATGATTCAGATTGGCTATTGAAGGATGTTTTCTGAATGGCTGGCTGACTGAATCACAACAGGAGAATGTGCCTGAATTCACAAGTCCAATAATAGCCTGGAAATAGAAGCCATCTGAAAATGTTCTAAACTTTAGCTGGGTTGGCAAGGACTGGATGCGATTATAAAAAGCAAGTGAGAAGAGAATGTTACTGCAAGGAAAATTGAATCCATGAGTTTTAAATAACTTCATTCCAATAAAAAAATATTAAAATATATTTTGGGCCAATAACTATTGCTATGACAAATGCAAGCACTGTACATTGAAATTCTGTTAAGTTAAAAAATTAAAATAGCCACAACTGTCTCCTAAGGCCTAAATGCCCTTTTGTTAACTTACCTGTGTAACAAATTCCAGATTTTTTAAAAGTGAGTCCTATTTTAAATGTACATTTACATTTAATGCTAAGACTCAGTAGCTATGTAAGTAGGATTCCAGATTATATCATAGGCTCCTGTTTAAACATGAATAAGGAAATATTTTTAGCTTAGGTATGTTCTGAATCAGAACACAAACCTGGGCTTTAAAATCCACCTGTAGCTTTCTGTGGTTGCTGAAATGACACTCCAGTTCTCTCCCCTCACTGAGTAACTCAGGTGGTACCTATGAAAAGATGTTCAGAAACATGGCTTGTTCTGTTGACTTCCTGTCATGGTTTATTAGCTGGACATGGGAAGGCACATTTAGGCACCAGTCTTCCGTAAAATGTTTATGGTTTCCAGAATGTCCACCTGAATTTCTATTGTAAAAAAGTGTTGAAAAGAAATCCAGCTGGCATAAAGGAGGCAGAAATGCAAGCATGTGCAAATCCTATTACCCGCAACAGGTCGACAAGTTTACTCTAATAAGTATTTCTGGGTTATCTTTTAATGATTCACAATTGAATGTGATTTTTGCAAATGCAAGTAATTTAATGCAGAGTCATGATGGTTTTCTCAATTCTTAATGTAGAAAACTAAATGAAATCTACATACCCGCTCCAGGTTGTAATCCTGTACTTTAAAAATAACCTATCAGCAGAACGCAAATACCTATTTGTTTTGCATGTAACACACTATTTGCTGAAGTTGGGAGGCAGCCTAGACCAACTTTCTTTTTGGGTTAATGGCCAGCAGCTCAAGGTTCTCCGCTGGTATCTGAGGAGATGCTTGAGGATCCCTGGGCCTTGAGAATCATCTCCAAAATCAAAGGGTATTACTATAATGAGCTTGGCTTCTGTTAAACAGTCACATTGCCGTTGATGAAGCAGATGGCTCTATAAAGCCAGCTTGATTGACCTGAACTAATTGGTCTGTGATGGGGGTAGAAGTTTATTCCACAGTGAGAGGGAAACTAAAAGCAAATGGGTCCAGGAGCAACTCCTGACTAAAAGTCTCGGTGCACCAGGAAGATTTCCTTACCCACAAATGACTGTTCTACTTGCTCACTAATGCTTCCAAAAGCTTTTATGGAGAAGGGACTGCATCCTGTTTTCTATATTTAGACGAAATAAAATTCCTTAAAAAACAAACAAAAAAACCTACCTATAAAAATGAGGGACTGCACAGTGCAGCTTGGAGTTCAAATCCCAACTTGCCACCTTACAGTTGTGTCCCCTTGGAACAAAATCACTTTCCCCAAATCTGTTTCTCCATCGGTAAATGACATCAACCTCAGGCTGTCATTGCCAAGACTTGTTTTGTAGATGCTCAGCAGAGTACCCAGCGCACAGCAAGCGTTGGAAAGCCACGCTAAGTCCACCCTAAAGCTTCTCAGATCATTCCACCACCACTCAGAGGAAGTGGCACAAGGGCAGAAGGCGGGGAGGGAGGAAGTGACGTGACCCTGTGTAGGTGGCAGCAAGGATTGGGCCTGGGGCCGCAGCAGAGATCCATGGCACCACCAAGGAGCAGTTTTGCACTTTTTTCCCTACATGCCACCCACTCAAACCTCAAACCATATTCAATTTCTATTTTGACATTAGATGTTTGGTCTAAAATCTTAATGTCCACATGTCACCATTCTCACCAATCTGGACCTTTATTTTTCTTATCCCATAATACTGTGTATTCAAGGTTCTGCTTGTGAGGCAAACCCTTCAGGAAAGGTCAAGCCACCAGAACGGCAGGGCCCAGTGGGGCTTGGGCCTTGGACCTTGGAATCAACATAAGCCGGAGAGAAACTACACATTAGGCCCATGGTTCCTTCACCCTCAAGGCGTACCACCTCCTCTTTCCACCGAGTGGACATGGCTCAGGATTGGCTTCAGAATAACGATGCCCTAATGCCAGCTGCACGCCCCCGCCAGCCTGAGGAAGAATGGGAAAACAACACTGCCCACTTTGCAGGATGATTATAAGGATGACACGCGGCACTGCGAGGCCTAAAGCGCACACAATTCTCTAGCAATTGAGAGCTACCCTCATCTTATTTCTTCCCATATTAAATTCAGAAATTCTCCTGTGCCCTTAATTTACCTGGGGTCTTTAAAGTACATATTACCCAGGTAGGTCCCAGCCCTAAATGGACTCATTGGAAAGTCCACTTGTAGGGCCTTGGAACTAGTAGTTTTGACAAGCTCCCCAGGTGAAGTGTGGAACCCACAGTGTTGAAGGGCAGGGCTTGTGGCTCCCCATTTTGTTAAGTCTAGCAGAATGGCCCATCCACACCTCCAACGCCCTCGAACATACGCTCAACAGCAGTGCTTTACCAGCACCTTCACTGAGGCTGCCCTAAGCGGCAGCTGCAGGGGTGGTGCCATCAGGCAGGAAAGAGGCCATGACAGCTGGGCCTGTAAAGACTGATGGGGAATGACAAACCATTTTCTGTAGCTATCAGCCTGGTCTTTGAAGCACTTTAAATGTGGCCTTTATATCCGAGTCAACCCTTTTCTCATCCGCCTGTGCTCTAATCCACTTTCAAGGTAAATTGCCCTTTATGATTTTTTTTATGGATTCAAGTCAATATATTCAAAGCGAGGTTCAATATCAAATCAAAATCCACATGAATAAAATATCAAATGCATTAAGTGAGCGATAATTTTAGTAGAGTCATTTTAACGTAAGTATTAAAAGCCGGCAGTCATCTAGATTATCGGCACTCAGATATTAAGCTAGAAGCATCTCCTTGACCACCTAGCCTTTGGGGAATTGTGACAGCGAGGAGGTCTGGAATGTGAAGTATAAAGTGGGGAAAAAAGCCACTATGAAAATATAAGCCCCACAGAGGTCAGGATTTTTGTCCATTTTGTTCAGTGATGTATCCTAAGCACCTAGAACACAGCCAGGCATACCCTAAGTACTCAATAAATTAAGTTGATTTTGTAAAATATCTTGCTAGAAAGTACTTGTAACAACTGAGACGAGACAGCCAGCCTAGCAAGGCATTTACCAGAAACACTGTGAAATGCTTCAATGGTAACAGGGACGGAAGGCTTTAATTAGCTTTTGATTTTTAAAAAAATGTTTAACTCTATCATAAAAGAGTCAAAGCAACCCAAACAAGGCAGCTTCGCCCTTGGTGAGATGGATGTGACATGGTTCCTTGGTGACTCCTCCAGTAAACATCTGAGTCCCTGTCATGTTCCAGGCAGAGCCAGGGACACCGTGGAGACCAAACCATCACCGCACCCTTTCAGTCCAGTGCTTGTGTCTGACAGCATCCAGATCCAGGAAAAAAGATC
This sequence comes from Macaca mulatta, assembly GCF_049350105.2. NCBI lineage: Eukaryota > Metazoa > Chordata > Mammalia > Primates > Cercopithecidae > Macaca > Macaca mulatta. Next base: position 227,400,671 of record NC_133406.1, read on the forward strand.
TCCTCCTCGAAGGCACACTCAGAAACCAGCCAGTCCACTCCCCACTTTTTGCAGACTGGGAACTATGATCCAGAATGTAAAGGAACTTGCCCAAGGCTAAAACACCAAAGACATAGCCATGGAGGGCGCTTGTTGGAGGCCCGTTTACTGAAGGTACAGGAAGGGATGAACGGCCGGCAGATGGGTTCGGATGGAGACCCAGTTCTCCCGCAAGACCATGCTCTTTCTCACAACGTTCAGCTCCTCACAGGGCACTGCTGCGTGTTCAATCCTCATTTGTTTACGACTCCTAATATCAAAGACCACTTCCAGATTCCCACCAACCTCTCTCCTCCTCCGTGTTTTTCTAAGGGAGATATATCGTATGCCAGAAACGTGAGCATCTGGCCAAGGGAAGCTGGCTATCCCTTCACCACCTTTCCCTGAGGAGTGAGTGACAGACAGATGTGGTTAGCAAACTGCTATGATGATAAACTATAGGAAATCGCTTATAGTCAGCCATTTTTAATCTTTTTTTTTTTTTTTTGAGACGGAGTCTGGCTCTGTCGCCCGGGCTAGAGTGCAGCGGCCGGATCTCAGCTCACTGCAAGCTCCGCCCCCCGGGTTTACGCCATTCTCCTGCCTCAGCCTCCCGAGTAGCTAGGACTACAGGCGCCCGCCGCCTCGCCCGGCTAGTTTTTTTGTATTTTTTAGTAGAGACGGGGTTTCACCGTGTTCGCCAGGATGGTCTCGATCTCCTGACCTCGTGATCCGCCCGTCTTGGCCTCCCAAAGCGCTGGGATTACAGGCTTGAGCCACCGCGCCCGGCCGCCATTTTTAATCTTAAAAAACCCCGGCAATTTCATATAAACTGAGTATGTCATCACAACTTTTTGGTTGCATTCCTTGGAAATCCATAGAAATAAACATCAATCTACAAATTAAACTGTCAGGAAGCACAGACACCCCACAGATGAAATTATTTTATATTTTACTCTTACCCGAGTGAGTTCACAAGGTACGTCTTGGCATCGTTGCCTGACTACATGTCCACCCTCTACAAAGAATTCCAACTGGAATGAGCACATGTTCAGTTACTGTCAAATAGAAACAAGTGAACAGACACCAGGTGCACTGAGCAGACGCCGCACTTTTAAATTAGAGCGCGGCCTTTGAATAGTCCTCCACACACCTTGTTTTATCCCCTAACTGCTCCCAATTACGTACAAAATGCAGTCCTTTCACAGATGTTTAGAAAGTTTTTTATTGGTTACAATAATATAAAATGCATTGTTTAAATTCTCCTCTAGTTATTAAGTGTTTGCAGCAATAGCACAAAAAAATCTTTTTTTAATACATCTGACGAGCCCCAGTGATTTCAATGCTGGAGGGAAAAACAGCAAACAGCACTCTTGTCTATCTATAATTAACCTCTCTCTCTCTCAATGCTACATTGGTTAAAATCAATGGACAACCCCTTTTGGTATGTCAAATTGTAAATTTTAATGTTTTCATTAGAATAATCTTTTATAGCACTCTCCAAAAAGAAGCAATAAAATAACTAACAGCAAAGTTCAATACAGGAGCACTCTCTGGGTTAACAACGCCAACAAAAAAAGTGAAATGTAAATCACATATAATACAATTGAAGCGTCCAAAACAATTTAAATAATTTTAAATATTTTATTTTTAAACTGCTACAAATGCTTTATACAATATTTCAACATAAAGTCCCCATAACAGAAATGTAACAAAATGGGAATGATAGTGGAAGGATTAAAGTGGCACAAATTCACCAAACAAATATTAAACTACAAATTTTTAAGAGGTAGATTACTTTTGAAGTCGAGAACAAAAAACAGTATGAATAAAACCTAGCCGCTTTCCACCAACTCAGTCATTAATTTAGGGGGAGGCATAAAATGCAAGGACAAATGGTATTAATATACTTAGGAAGAGGCCAATTTGTTGTTTTTAATCTCTATTAGAGATGCAAGTGTAAAACCTGGTATGCAAATTCATTTATACTTACGTGTAGACATACATCTGTACAGGCCTGGGATGCGCCTGTGCATTGATATATTGCTAAATAGTCTCTGATAATATAATAGTTATAAATTAGTGCCAGATAAGAATCTGAGAGGATAATGCCCATTTGGATACACAAACGCAACACCAGAATAGGCATAAAAAAGAGTCCATATCCAATCTGGTTTCCTCTCCATTAAGCTGGCAATCTACTTGTGATTTAAAAAAACAAAAACAACAAAAAAACAAGAAATACCAGGGTAAGAGATCAGCTAAATGCCTCTCTCTGTCTATAATTAATTTAAAAGAAAGGCATCAAGAGCTGATATGTGACCAAAACGTTTTAAATGAGTGCATCCAAATTTGTCATCCCTGAAACCTACAACAAACTACTGCTAAAACAGAGAACTTGCTTTGCAAGGTTAAGTTCAAATCATTCCTTTCTCCACTACGTGCCAAAAACAAGGGTCATGCTCAGATCTGAGGTACCAGTCCCATGACGAGGAGCCAGTTCATCTGGCCCGTCTTACAGTGCCCTTCTCTTTGGATCTCAATCACCTGGGCGCCCAGCATGCGCGTTGGGCCCCACCGAAGCAGCAGATGCCTGACTCTAAGCCTGCCGGCAATCAGTTGAATGTTAGGATTTTTGAGTCAGCTTCAACTGGTCTTGCAAGCTTGGTAGATTTCGTATCCTTTGCCGTAGTGCTTATCCTAAGTTGAGCATGCAATACCTTTTAGTCAATTAAGGTTTGTTTTGTTTGGGGGGCTTTTCTACAGGAAGTTCCTAGAAAATAAGAAAACTGAAGATAAATGACAACATAACATAACCTTACATGAACTGACCATGTTAAAGAAAAAGGTGAATAGACCGTAAGACAAATGTCATTAAGACGACAACACACACATGACTGAAGGTATTTAGGAACGAGCGTCCTACCCAGAAGATACACCCTGCAAGGAACTACACGCATTTATTTCCAAGGGGTGTAGCAGAGATGGAGGAGAAATCAGCACTTTATTTTTTTTAATCAATTCCTGGTAAATGGAAAAACTTGGTCTAGAATTTCATTTTGCTTCTCTACCTTTAAGTTTTCTTGACTGACTGCGACAGGAACTCAGTTTGAAAAGAAAAAAGTAGCTCTAAAAGAAGTATTAAAGAACCCAAAAACACCATGGGGTTCACAAAGGTGAAAGATGGGTAGGAGGTGAGTAGAGAATGTACCTCTTTCCTTCCCTTTCTGTTTTATTGGAGCCCCTGGAAATGATCCCTTAGCAACAGATTTAAACTCGGCACTACAGAAAGCCATGGTGAGGGGTGGGGGGTAGGTCACTGTAGTAAGAGCTGCAGCAGGAGAACCTGAATGACTGTGGCATGCCTGCTTTCCTGTGTTTTGTCCTAAGAAAAATATTTGGAGCACATGGCTTTTTGACACCTTGTCTGGCACCATGGCTTATGTTCCAGGAAATGACCCTCAGTGTTAAGGAGAAAACTCATGGAAAAATCACATGGCTGATTGCAAGCATATACTTGAAAAACTGTGGAATCCTAAAGTGGCATTGAAATGTAAAATATCTGAGTATCGAAAACTAGCTCTTAATCACAGCTTGTTGTAAAGATATACACAGGACAAGGATGTGCTGCCTGTTCTATAAGTCATCCCTGCGTACCCAACAGGGTAAGTAAAGCAAGCTGCAAACAGAGTGAAAGTGAGTATTCCTAGACATGTAATAGATGTGATGATTCCTTGTGTCAGGAATCATCCCTACACAAAATTTACAAGTAGAACTATACTTAAACAGGAAGACGACCGTAGTTCAAACAACTCCTTATTAGTGTAATGCAACAAATATGCACTGAGGCTGAGGCCGCCTCTGTAAGAGCCCTGGGCGACACGTTAATGACAATCATCATATTACCCAGGTCTAAGTTTACGAATCCCAGTTTTGTGCTAAACTAACTACAAAGTACTAAGACCAAAACAAACACTTCAAAGAAATGCCCACTTTTGTGTCCAGATAGTCAAAATATATCTTGATGAACATTTGTTTTCTAATTCCCAAGAACACTTCTCAGGTTTATGGTGAGTTGGTAAGTGGACCCTTGGATCACATTCCTGACCTACAGATGTGTCCACAGCACAGTTCCAGCACCTCACACAGAGCTGCCACCAATGCCTGTCATTACCGTCCACGGTTAGGACCATACAATGTTTTCTTATCTGATTCTTCTGTGCTTCCTTTTAGGCCAAATTTCACTCCAGCAAGGTAACCCACTGTTAACTATCAAACAAAGCAAAATAATGAAAATTAACTGGAGCAAAGAAGAGACATTATTTTTAAGGCACTTTAGTCCTCTGTAGTCTTAAAGGTTACTCAGAAGACACTGGGTAGAGGCTATTTGAATAGACTTGATAAATTTATAGTCACTCTGACAGCTATTCTTTGCAGAAATTAATTTTTCCAAATCAACTTTAACCCTGAACTGTGTAAGTGGGGCCCAGTGCAAAACAAGCACTTCTTTTAGATAACACTGAAGACAAAAAGGATAGAAACAGTACATTCTAAAGCATCAACCACCTGAGAGGTGTTTTATAGTACAATCTGTGAAAATGAAGGCACATTCTGTCTGTTGAAGATATAAGCAACTGGAAAAGGATTCAATTTGATCATGTCCTATTGGTGTGGCACCTCCAGAACACAGACTGAGCGCAAACAGGTGCACAATTCAATTACTAAAGGCAAGCAGTTTTGACAACTGATAACACAGGTGCTTATTTTCAGCAGAGCTAACCTCCAAGATGCTACCTATGTATGTGCCGTGGCCAGAGACCAAGTGTTGGTCAGACCTATGGCAACTAAATATTTAACACATTTATGAAGTAGTTTTTTAAAAATCTGATCCATTAATCCTATAGTAAATCATTCAAATCAGCCTGAGTTAATGATTCTTCTCTATCTTTAGCTGTGATTTAAGGCACACCAGCATTAAAAATTCTACCTGATCAATTATGCAGAGCTAATGGCACCTGTGTCCTCGTGACCTCTACATAACGGCAGTCGCGTCCAAACTTAGGATCCCTAATTCCGCTTGCTTAAAGCACCAAAGAATGTTCAGATACCAAAAGCTATAGCATGAAGGCCTAGAGTCAGGTGGCATACTGTGAAAAGACAAGATTTACAAGTATTTTGCAGAAATGCTATCTGATGAGTAATTTTCACGAGACTGAACTATTCAGAAAGAAACAGCAGGAATTCCAATACACATCCACTTCGGACAAAGGACTTAGAAAGTCTGAGAATCCAATGTAACAAATTCAACCACTGCCCTCTCTCTTCATCTGTCACTGAGAACAGTTCTTAATATAGGAAGCACAGGCAATAAAGCAGTAAAGTCACTTCAAATCTAAGACAAATCCTTCTATCATTAATGAGGAGACAAAGGTACTGACAAACGAGGCTGCCATGCCCTGGGTATCACACCGGCCTGAAAGAGCCACCAAGGGTCCTGCTTGGAGTTTCAAGCACGTCTCTCCTACTCTGCTTCCCAACCAGAACCTGACTTGTTTACTGTCCTATGGCTGAGCTCAGGAGGTGGCGGACAGGACTAAGGCCTTTTTAAAGGACTATGTTTTGTTTTGACCGATGCAATCAGTTGTTAATATTTAAGCATTGGCAATGAAAGAAAGTCTCAGGTACTAGATCTATACTGAAGTCACAGAAATATTAAACAAGATTGTAACAAGGTTTACTAATGAACTTAGTGACCCGTCTTAACCTAAGAAATGGCCTATGATCAGGAAATAAGACACGTGACACTGAGCTATTACCCAAGACATAAAGGAAGTTTGAGAGGATTTCATATTTTCTTAAGAGTACTTTTGAGAGCTTTTCTATAGTTTCGAATTCAATTTACATCTGGCCATATTAAAGAAGTGGCACCACTTTGTGAGTCCTAAGTCTGAAATTAAAACTATTTATTCATCTCTAAAAGCAGCCAAAGCAGTGACCCTTCATGCCTTTAACTTATGCAACAGCTATTTCCTTTCAGTGTTTAGGTCGAAATTTTACAGGGAGGGGAAAAAAAAAAAAAGCAACAAGAAACCAAAAGCCGCCCATAGGCAAGGATACTGTCGCCTTCCCAGTCTTTCCCTCCCACCAGCTCCTGGGCTTACCTGAAGTCCTTCAGCTCCTGCTTGGCGCTGCCGTCCTCTCTCTTGTTCTCACTCAAGTCAGCAGCAGCTGCCAGCTGAAGGCTTCGGGTGACTGGCCCCCCGCTCCGCTCTCTAGATTTTATATTGAACCGGTCTGTTCTTCTCTTACTCGCCAAGGTGGATTTGCTTTGTAAAATGGCTTTGCTTTTCTGTACCCTCACGTGCAGGCTCCGCGATGTTTTGCTGGAAAGCTGAGCAGAATGATTTTTGGCCACAGCTTTAGGTTTCTTCCCCTCAACATGAGTTATTTTGGCCATTCTTATCGGGCTGGAGTTCCTTAAAGAGGAGGAGCTTGGTTTTTTGGATTTCACCGAAGCTGCAAACTTGACGTTCTGCTTGGACCTGAAGGATGAGGAGGGGAGCGGGACTTGGGTGGGGCCTGAGCTGCGGGCTCTGGTCTTGCCCAACGGAGTCTGCATGCTTTGCATTTTAATCTCCGCATCCGCTGTCCGTCTGCGGTGGTTGCTGTTGCTGTTTTTGTCACTACTTGCAGGTGATGAGTGTCCACCTTTCTTAGATGAATGAGAAACTTTTTTTTTGGGAGGGGAAAGGGGTTTCTTGGGACAGCTGAAAGCGGCGTGTTTATTCAGGCTTCCAATGTAAGTGAACTCTCGATTACAGTAAGGGCAGATGTGAGAGGATGACTCACAAGCATTTTTCAAGTCAGCCTTCTGCTTTGCAGATTTGTTTTTCTGAAGAATTGCTTTCTGTACAAGCTGATTTTTTTTCTTCAATGCATTTAATTTGAGCTTATTCGAGGACATTTTGCTGAGCTCAACACTAAAGTTTAGCCTTTTGGGCTGTCCCATTCGTCGGAAGGCATTTTTCCCAGAGTTATCTAAAACCACCACGCCATTTTTGGGTTGCACAGTTTGTTTTAATGGTACTGGGTTCTTCTTAGGCGTGTACCTCTTCTTGTCACTTGCAGAAGCACACGCCAGGATATGTTTGTGCAACTCCGGCATGTTGTCGACACCTTTTCCACACTTGGTGCAGCGAATGGCAGTAGTAAAAGTCTGTGGAATATTGTGTGTAGTGAAATTTGTGGCTGTCACACCAATCCCCATGGGGTTACGGTGATGGTACTGAAATGGAGGTGGTTTAAAGCTTGGGTAATGCTGATTGAGGCCTAATCGAACATCTGGATCTTTTGTCTTTATTCCAGAAGCCATTATTTTTATAGTCGTGTAAAGCTCTTCAGAGGAATCGTTTAACTCCTCTTCTTCTTTCGAAGTTTCTAAAGGATCTTCTGGCAAGCTCTGCATATGCTCTACATGGGCCTTGCTGGGATCTGTAAAGTTTTGGGGCCTCAGAGTCCCGCTTTCAAACTGGTGATGTGTGCACACCTTATCTGGGTGGAGATCTCGCTGGTGCTGCTGCAAATTGCACAAAAAAGCAAATTCTTTTTTACAAACAGAACACACAAAGATATTCCCAACTCCATGAAGCAAAAAGCGATGTTCTGACAAGTCCGTTTTATCCTTAAAAAGCTGCACACAAAATTCACATTTGAAGGGCCATTCTTCAGCATGAATAGATAAATGTTTGGTTAGATCTTTAATGGAAAGAAAAGGTGATTCACAGACATTGCAAACAAAGTTTTTGTTGAATGTTTCCTGAACAACATCCTGTTCAGCAGCAGACTGGGGCTCTTCCCTGGGTTTCAGACCTTCATTCTCCAATTCCTCCTGTTTGAAAGATATCATGGGGAGAGAAGCCTCCAGATTATCACCAGAGGAAACAACAGATGAGATCGCGGAGAGAGGAGGTGGAGAAGGAGAAGAGGAGGAAGATGAAGAAGAAAATGAAGAGGAGGAGGAAGATGAAGAGGAGGAAGAAGAAAGTGTTGGAGGCCCGGGTGATGCGGCAGACATCAGGGACTCCACAGGAGGAATGGGAGAGGGAGAGGGGGACACTGTTGGGGACAGAATTGGAAGTGGGGACTGTGCAGTGGCATTTGAGAGTGGAGAAGGGCATGGATGTGGAGATGCACTGGAAGAGGGGGCTGGAAGAGGTACGGTAGGAAGGAGGGGAGGGGGCGGAGTGGCAACAGTTAATACCGGGGGACAGGGTGGAGGGGAAGAGGGATCTGTGGGGATCAAGAGAGGAGGCAGCTGACCAGATGAAAGGGTGGGTGTCTGCAGGGCAGGTGATGAAGGACAAACATCAGGTGGGGACTCAACAGTAGGGGCAGGGAAACCAGAGTCCGGACCGAGGTCAGGATCTGGCTGAGCTTCTAGGGATTTACAAGGACTTGGGCTCCTGGTCATATCTGCAGGGTTTTCTACAGGTAAATCGATGCCATTATATTCATTGAGAAGAACCTTCTGCAGCATGCAGGTGGTTGGTTTCCTTTTCTTTACAGCACTACATGTAGGCTGCACTGAATGATTCTCTTTGAATTCCTTGCCTTCAGAGTCACTACAAGGCTTTTTATGCACACTGAGATCTAAGACAGATTCCCACTGGACTGGAGTCTTGCCTGTACCCTCAGTCTTCTGTTTGACACCGCTGGATAAATCCAGTGGCTGCTGGTTGCACACACTGCTAAAAGCAGAACTGGCTGTCCACTCTTTAGACATTTTATATTCATCAAAGCATGGAGGGCTCACAGTTTCTCTCTCATCTCTCCCAGACAAACTCCATGCTGGTGAGTCGCTATGACTTTCTAATTTGGATTTTTTGGAAGTCAGCACTGCATCGGTCCACGCTGCTTTCCCATCACTTGGCTTTCCAAAGTCTCGAAGGGCAGGACTGTGCTGTGGAGAACTGGGAGGAGAGCTGGTCCGCCTCTTAAACCTACTTGAGGTCACAGGCAACATTGATGCAGGAGCAGACACACAAACAGGACCTAATTTAGCTATTTCAGTTGCTGAAATCCCTGCAGGAGGAGTTAGTTTATCTTGGGTTTGAAGAAGTTGCTTGAGCTTTGATGACAAATAAACACTTTTCTCTTTATGGAAAGACACTGCCTCCGTTGTTGATATGCTAAGAGGAAGACTTAAGGAGCAGGAGGGGGCCATGGGGTCAGAATCTGCTTCGGCCTTAATTTTGGGCAGTGCAGGCGGGCTCGCCGTTCTCCGTTTCTTGGCCTCACTATTTGTGCTGCCCGAAGGCTCTTTAGGAAGATCTTCTGTTACAGGGACCTGTGTGGTCTTTATATTTTGAGTAATTTCCACTGTAACTGGAGTAAGCAGACAATTTATACCATACAAATCTGCCGAAGCAGACTCCATCTCAATCACATCACAGTTACTAGTGTTGTTATTAGTTTGAATTTTACCATCAATATAGTAATTTAAGTTTTCAGAGATATTGCTAGAAATGTCCATGATGTACACGTCATCTGCTTCCCCTTCCTCCTCTGGCTCTGTGCTTGGTACATAGACGTTCTGGGTGGCCTGGGCCTGTTCTGCTGGAGGCTGGGGCTCTTCAAGGCCTCCTTTTCGCCGTACACCTTTGGGAATCAGATGGCGTTCATGAACTCTACGCTGATGCCGTCTCATATTAGTATGAGTTCCAAAAACCTTTTTACAATATTTGCACGGATGAAGTTCTTTAACTTCCCCATTCTCTTCTACAACAGAAGAATTTACTGTGTCTTGGGAAGCCTTCTCTGAATTCATGATCAGACAGTCTGGCCCAAGACTGGGAGGACTCAACTCATCTTTTGAAGTAACGTTTTCTCCAGATGCTTTGCCATCAGCCAGGTCCTCTGACGGCTGTAGTGTTTGGCTGGGTTTCCGCTTTAACCCTGCTTCGTGGCGCCGCTCATGCCGCCGCCGGTTAATCTGTGTGCCAAAGGCTTTCCCACAGTACTTACATTTGAAAGCATGATTGATGGTGGATATATGGATATGCATGTGACGCTCAAGCCCCTGTTTGGTTGTAAACTTCCTTTCACAATGCTGACATGGAAACATAAACGTTTCAAATACATCACCATTGGCCTCTTCTTTAGTTCTGGGGATTTGCATGGCAGGTGCTACCTCTGAGAAGTCTTCAAGAGTTTCTTCTGAAGTTGTTTTTGGTTCCTCTAATAAATCTTCTGGCTTCTCATCACACCGTATTTCTGGCTCTTTCACAGAACTTTCATTTGGCATGCTGGCTTCTTCTTCCCCCTCTTCTTCCAACTCATCATCATCATCTTCTTCTTCATCCTCCTCTTCCTCCTCCTCCTCTTCCCCCAAATCATTCACCTCACAATCTGCTGCTTCTAATCGCTCGTCTGGTTCTGGCTGTGGCTCCCAGGCAGGGGCAGGGGTTGCTAGTTCTGGAGGAACCTCCTGGAGGGTGGCCGGCTGCTCAAGTGCTGAGGCTGAAGGCTTCTCTTCGTCTTCTTTAGGACCTAGAAAGCACATGGAAGCAGAAGCATGGAAGTGAAGCATGGGAAACCAGCTACTTGGTGAATAATTTGTATGATTCAAGTGATTTCTCTTACCACCTAAAACATGAGGGAGATGATGAGGAACAATAAATTACTTCTATTTTATATACTTAATTGATAAAGTTGTATTGGATATGAATCCATTTCATTCATCCATTCATTCAACAAGTATTTAGAGTACCAGCTACATACCAGGCAATATTCCCAGCAGTGAGGATACATACACGAACGCAATAGACAAGGATGTCCGTGTGGAGCTGGGGTTTTGTGTTTAGTTGCACATACATACAACTCTGTTTACAGAAACTGCAGTGTTTAAAATTGTGTTGGAGTAAACTACATTTTAGGAGAGTAGTTGTAAATTCTAATTTCTCATGATTCCAAACTGGAAATAGTTCATTACCAGACATATCACCAGGTTAGATCCTTGCGAGTCTGTCTGGAGTAAATGATCCTCTCTCCTTCTTAACTAAAACGTTATATTCAGAAGCTAGAACATTTTCCAGAATCATGTAATCACAAGTTTTTCAAGCTAGATAATCTTTGGAGATCATCTCTTCTAAGCCTAGCCAAGTTATTAAGAACTCAGGAGCATCTCACTGAAGGGAACAGAAATCTGCAGTCCCTTTGGAGTCCCTAGGCCAAGCCCACCTGAGGTGGGTGGTAGAAGGCGGTCACGGAAGGACTTGCTTAGAAGGTGACAGTGGAGGAGAGACCTAAGGAAAATGAGGCATGCAAATACTGGGGGGCGGGGGGGGGGGGGAGGAGCCCTACTCGATAGAGGAACCCTCAAAATGCATAAGCACTGAGTCAAGAACATACTAGATGCGTTCAAAGAACAGCAAAGACGTCAGTGAGGTGAGGTGGGGAAGCTGGGGAAAGTGAGGGCAGGAGATAAGACTGGAGATGCAAACAGGGGCCTACTTACACAAGCCCCTGCAGGCTGCTGGCCTTTACTCTGAGTGAAAACGGCAGGCTACCAGATAGAAATATATAATCTGATTTGTATTCAAGAGACTCACTCTGGTTACTACAAGGAAGATAGTGAACCCTAGGTGACAAGGGTGGAGGCAGATGGACAAGACGGGGCCCACTGCATCCTCCAGGAGAGGCAGGATGGTAGCACAGGGGTGGCAGCAGGGCGGGACTACAAGTGCTCTGGATATACTTTGGTGATGAAGTTGACAATGCGCCTGCTGACTGGTTGTGGTGACAGAGAAGACGACATTCCACAGAACTGCGATAATCCTGGCTAATAAAATGTTGAAGACCACAAGAGAAGCAACTATGGTCTGTGTGCATGTGCATGTGCATGTTGTGGGGGAAATCAAGAGCTTACTTCAGACGTGCTAGAGTTTAAGGTACCTGAATACATTAAGTAGACAGCTTTATATGAATCTGGAATTCAATAAAGAGGCTGGCCTAGAAATTTCAAAATCCTAGAGAAGGCCAGAGAAGGTATCGGACTGGATGAGGTCACCTGGCAAGTGAACGCAGGCAGAAGAGGGATGAGACGACTGTGTCCCAGATGACTCCACAACTGAGGCTGGGGGAAAGGCCAGTGAGGTATCTGGAGAAGCAAGAGAGTGGTGGCCCTTCGGCTAAGTAAACAAACTGCTTCACGGAGGGAATGATCAGCTGTGTTCAGAACTCCTGCTGGGTTGGATAAGGACTGAGAATGGAACATTCCATCTGCCAAGGCAGAGGTCTGGTGATTGCGACAGCAAGTGGAGTGGTGGGGACAAATGCCTAACAGAGTTCCTAAGAGAATGGAAGGAGACGGGAGAGACAGGGAAACTATTAGCGACTCTTTCAAATTTAGCTGTAAAGAAAAAGAAATGCAGAAGAGACTGGAAGAAAACACAGGGACAACAGGATTCTTAAAGACAGAAGCTGTAATCATGATTACTAGCTGTAATCATGCTAGTAGGAATGGTCCCCAATGCTGCTGTCGTGACAGTCCCACTTCCTGCACTGCAGAACCGGGCCCCTCTACCGCAGGCACTAGGAGAGTGAAGAAAGGCTCCGTGGAGCAGGCAGAGCTATTCTGACTTCTTCTCCAGGCTACATTACCTGGCTGTTCCCCCAGGCACCTGCAAATACTGACTTAGCACCCACTATCTATCAGCACTAGGTAAACAAGACTGTCAAGATCCTTACCCACAAAGAGCTTCACTTTCATAGAAGCCACACACAAGCAGGAAGGCAACGAAACTACAGAACATTAATGGCTGTGTTTATGGAAGTAAGTGTGGTACGGAAGCATCTCACACAGGCTTGATTAATCAGGAAAGGATTCTTAGAGAAAGGGCTAAGCAGACTGAACCTGAAGGATACAAGAATTAAGGACAGAACAGGAAAAGCAAGCAGAGAAGAATCAAAACATAGAGAACATTATAAATTAATGTGGACTTATCTGGCAACAGTGGGGAGCCGCTGAAGGTATTTGAAAGCAGGAGAGTGCCATCTGGGAGATTCGGCTGCAGGGTGGGTGAAAGGATGGGGGAAGGTCATTACTGGAGGCTGAGGAGCAAGACTGGCCGAGTGGAATGAGAATGGAGATGCTGGCTGCTGTGCTAACAAGGAAAGGGGAAGAAGCAGTGGAGGCAGAAAAGAGCAGCCAGACCCTCATGATCCGAGAGGCCTGCTACTGGACACGTGGACTGTGTGGACACAGTGGGGAAGAGGTCAATGCCAGGTACTATTCATACAAGCTCACTTATTCAGTCCTAGCCCCCTTGCTGTTTCCCAGGAATATGAGGAACTAATTTTTCCCATCTGCTACTACATTTACTAGCAATGAGGTTTCTGTTTCCAAACAGAAACAGCCTTCTCTCCCCCTAGACTAATTTCATAAATTCCATGAGCTTTCCACAAACTGGGCAACCAGTCATTCGATGGTAGTAATGTATTTCAAATTAGGAGCTACCTCTCTTTTCAAAGACATTTTCAATAGAGACCCAGAATACTGCCAAAAGAGTTGAAATGAAACAACAGAAAATGCAATTCTAAGGCTCAGAAATTTCCTAATACACTTCATTTTCAGTCAAAATCTGTGGCTTCTTTTGATGGGGAAAAAATGTCTTTCCCCATGACTGGTAAACAATCCCAGATTTAAAACTGTCCAAAGTAATACAAACCAAAGACCGACCAGCTCTATTAACAAGTACAGCCCATGCCAGAGTGGGTCCACGCACTTGATGTGATCTGTGGAGTTTTAACATAAAGGGAGGTTTGGGAGCACAAAGAAGAGTCTGAACTGTTTGCTCATGATACAGACCATTAGCTGAGGACAATGCAGAACATTCAGGGGAAGCCTACGACCCCACTTTGACCAGCTGTGCCACATACTGGGGGATAAAGAGCAAGTGTCATTTTTCTTTTCTTTTTTTCTTTTTTTTTTTGAGACGGAGTCTCGCTCTGTCTCCCAGGCTGGATTGCAGGGACGCGATCTCAGCTCACTGCAAGCTCCACCTCCCAGGTTCACGCTATTCCCCTGCCTCAGCCTCCCAAGTAGCTGGGACTACAGGCGCCCACCACCACGCCCAGCTAATTTTTTGTATTTTTAGTAGAGACGGGATTTCACCGTGTTAGCCAGGATGGTCTCGAGCTCCTGACCTTGTGATCCACCTGCCTCAGCCTCCCAAAGTGCTAGGATTACAGGCGTGAGCCACCGCGCCGGGCCAGCAAGTGTCATTTTTCATGGGACCTGATGTTGCATCAGGAGAAAAATAATTGTCTTGAATTACTCAAGGGGAGTAGACGACTGTTGAACCTGTTTTCTAATTCTGCCACCAAAGGTAGTAAGGTTCCTTTCTAATTTTTGTTGTTCAAAAAAAAACTCTCGGCAAATCTGCAATAAGGAGGCAGAACTTAGTTTTAAGACTCTGGGAAATGAATTTGACTATTCTTGCTTCATAAAATGGCACAGAAAATTATAATGTTTTATGAATGTTATCATCACAAACAGTGCTTAAAAATGGTTATGAAAGGCATCCAAAATATTTTGGTTATTTTCCCCTACAAATATTTCTTAAAGAGTCACAAACCTGTCTTCTGAAATTTGCCTACTTGGGTCACTATAAACAACTCGAGTAAGCTCCGATCTGCGAAAATTTGCCCACGGCAAATTAAGACACACCTCCTTCCCTTCTGCATTAATAGTCTCAATATGGTGGCCCAACTGCAATGAGCACAAGGCAAGCTGTCTTTCTGACTTTCAATCCATGCCTCTTGGTTGGATTCTTACGTCACAGCAGGCCTAGAATATTAATCAGCAGAGGGACTATAAAGGAGAAAATTTTAAGGGGAGAAACACGAAGAGAGAAAATAAGAATTTAAATTCTAACAAAAAACAGAAACACACTTCATTCTGTACACTTTTTGTTCTGTTATACAAAAATCAAAGATCTTTGATATTTTAAGTAAATGCTTAATTTGCAGTATAAAACATCCATGTATTAAAGTGTACAAATAGTTAAGTATATATACAGCAAGATAAAATGTTCACTAAATATATATACCCATGTGACCATTCCACAGATGAGTAACAGAAAACAACAAGCACCTCAGGAGCCTCCTCATGTCCTTTTGCTATCACTATTTTTTGATGGTTTTGAACTTTATGCTATTTTTAAATGCAATCATATGTTTCATTTTATTATCATTTTTATTTTTTTTAGAGACAGAGTCTCACCCTGTTACCCAGGCTGGAGTACAGTGAGGGGGATCACAGCTCAATAGCCTCAAACTCCTGGGCACCAGTGATCCCCCCGCCTGCAGCCAGGACTACAGGCACATGCCATCATCTTAGTGAATGTTCTTATTTCATTTTCTTTTGTAGAAACAGGGTCTCACTATGTTGCCCAAGCTGGTCTCAAACTCCCGGCCTCAAGAGATTCTTCTGGCTCAGCCTCCCAAAGTGCTGGGATTACAGGCGTGAGCCACCACACTTGGTCTCATTTTATTTTAACAAGGGAACAAGTTCATTTTTAAGAAGAAAAGTCTTTCATAATTGTTTGAAGGGAAGGTAGCATATAGAAGGCTCAGCTTACCATATTAAATTTAGGCAGCTTTTTTGCTGTTTAACCTCATAAAGATCCTAAATGATTCTCAGAAGGACAACACAAGGAGACACAAAGTTAAATTCACTGGGTACATATATACTCAATTCAGACCAGGCCAATATCACAAGCTTACCTTCTGCAGAATCTCTCATATTTGCAGAGGTGAAATCTGGCTCACTTGTCTTCAGTTGTATGTCTTGGATTTTGTTTCCTTTGTTTTTATTTTCCTGGGATTTTTTCTTCCCTGAAACACAATTTTTATTTATTTATTCATTTATTCTTTCATTCGCTCATGTGTTATTCTGAATTATTGAAGAAGACAATTATTAATCCAATCAAGCACACTGTATATTCCTGGGCAATTATCACTTTGGATTCCTAAAGAAAGGAATGAATCATGAGTATAAATACTATGTTATACAGATAAATGATGACAGAGGGGAAAAGAAAGAAACCCATCAATCTTGTATTTTTGAGAATCTTGGGCATTAGTTCCCTTCATAGCTATAATGACCATCAAATTATGAGGTAAGGTATTCTCAAAAAGCTACTATTGATGTCAAAGGAAAATTAGTAATAGCATTGAATTTCAATGCCACATAGTTAATAGGGACTGACTATTTGTAAGAAGCATATTAGAGAAAAACAATGTTATAACTTGGGGCCCTTTTAACTAAGACATGATTATCCATAATTGTTGGAAGCAAAACAAGAGAAGCAGAGATTCTGCTGAATTTCAAAAGATACACATTCACAATGGCTTAAATACCAAATTCAGAGTAATTATGAATAATTCACTGTCCACCAGCATGGCACTCTGAGAGCCCTGAGGGATCTGACTAGGTCCAGCCCAGGTCAATATTTCATTAACAATTCAGAGGATGGAATTCAGAAACACTGACTGCATTCCAAGTGATACCATACGTTTAGAAGGTAAGATTAAATTGCAACATCATTCTGATAAGCTGGAACAACGAACTCAAGTCATGAAGATAAGAAACAATTATCTATAGGAGTAATTATACTGAAGAAGTCAGAAGCCCAGTTTCTTTAGGATTTAACCAGAATTTTTAACCTTTCTTTTACATTTTTTAATTA
Source organism: Macaca mulatta (assembly GCF_049350105.2). Lineage (NCBI taxonomy): Eukaryota > Metazoa > Chordata > Mammalia > Primates > Cercopithecidae > Macaca > Macaca mulatta. Next base: position 227,417,440 of record NC_133406.1, read on the forward strand.
CCAGATTTCTATTTTTCTGGAAGCTGGTGTTTCACAGTCTTCAGATCCAGACAGATCCCCATTCTTCCCTAACAATCCTCCTTTTTCTCCACTGCTCTCCCCCAGACAAACCTCCACCAGCTTCCAGAACTACAAGCCTCTGACACTTTTTATCTCTGCGTTAGTAAAATCAAACTAAAAACGACTTAAAGCTGCTATACACACATAAAGTTATATTCTCCATAACAGAGAATCACTACCAGGAAGCATAATTAGTTAAAACTGTAAACAAACAAAAATGAGGTCAGAGACATAAAACAGCATCATTGAAAACATCTAGATTAAAAGTAGAAACATCAAGTACAATACAAAGCAAAAACAAACCCTAAAAACCACCACCAGATTTTGATAAAAAATTTGAGAAATAACCTTAACAGTCATTTTGCTTGTTAATCTTAAAACGCAAATTCTAAAATACTATTTTAAACGCATTTTTTTTTTTTTTTTTTTGAGACGGAGTCTTACTCTGTCGCCCAGGCTGGAGTGCAGTGGTGCGATCTCAGCTCACTGCAAGCTCCACCTCGCAGGTTCACGCCATTCTCCTGCCTCAGCCTCCCGAGTAGCTGGGAACTACAGGCACCTGCCACCACACCCGGCTAATTTTCTGTATTTTTAGTAGAGACGAGGTTTCACTGTGTTCGCCAGGATGGTCTCAATCTCCTGGCCTCGTGATCTGCCTGCTTCAGCCTCCCAAAGTGCTGGGATTACAGGCGTGAGCCACCGCGCCCGGCCTAAACACCTAATTCTTCAGCCCATAGGAAATCCGATTTTTTTGCCACTACATTTATAAGGGTTTGAGCAAATACATTCCTGATAGCCTGTCTATCCATTCACTTCCAAAGGCACTTAAAATGGAACGCAAGAAACAAACACACACTTTACTGGGACCACAATCCCGTGGTAACAAGAGTGAAGGATCTGCACAGAGCTGACTAACACGTGTCTCCAGGTGAGGAATTATAAGCCAATCTCCCCATCTCCCTCCATAAGGGGCACAAACATCTAAGCACCTTTCCACAGGCATAACCTCCTCTTGTGATTCTTTCTCCCTCTGTCAACTTAACAGCACTTTGTCTAAATCAGATAATGACAAAGGTTCTTCAGGGATCCAGTTTTAAGGGAATTTGGATTCTACCTCCTTTCCATCAGTTCTCTTACACTTATGACATAAGCTAGTTCTGTCTGTGTGTAATGCTCAGCCCATACTAGATTACTGATAGCAAACAAAATGCTCATTGCCCAAACACATCCATAATACAAATATAAATGACTACTGACATAACTTCTCTGTGCTGCAACTGATGTGTGAGGAAATCCATGGCTTCTTTTATGACCATGTGAAGAAAGAGTTCCTGGCGTAGCCCACAGATTCAAAAATCATATTCAGAAACTTTTTCCCTGAATCCAATGACATTTTTATAAGACATACCCCCTCAGGCGCCCCAAACAGGCCAAGGAATGTGCCTTTTTACTGATCATTTACTTAGTACTTAGTATGAGCTTTTACAATAAATTAAAAGAGGTGTAATGTAAACCTTCACTCCTCGCATAAACCTTACACACATTTAAAGAAGGGCCACACTGTAAAATTTAATAGAAAAACAGATGTCAATTTGCTGTAATACAATCACTTGCAAAAGAAATGCAAAGATTTTTCCACAACCTCCCAAGTGCTGTACAAACCCAGTCTGTAGGTCATATAAACAGCAAAGTACACTGTTCTATATGTAAATAGAGTATTAAATAAATGTCTAGATGAAATCTTAACAAAAGGAAGTACAATCTTAATACCATTAAGATGCACTCGAAATCACATACTATCTAAAAGGTAAAGTGCTATTTTAAGTTTTATAACAAGAACGTTAGAGCACCTAGCTGACTCTAAATGTCAAATTCCTTTTTTGGACAATCAAAACTAATCAGTGAGAACTCCCTTTTCTCTCCCCAGGTGTCCTCTTTAAAAGTCATGACCCTGGAAACCTAATCCACTATGAGTAGAAGCCATTTGTAGTAGGTACATCTCCTGTATCCTATCAGAGGACTAAGGAAGGTATCCCGCCACAGACCGCTACAGGTGCCTCAACCACACCATGAACGACATCTGGGCCAGATAATCAATCCTTGGCTGTGGGGTGGGCTGTCTGATGCACTGGAAGATGTTTAACAGCACCTGTAGCCTCTATTTAGTAGATGCTAGTGGTACCCCGCTTCTAATTGTGACAATCCAAAGTCTCTAGACATGGCCAGATGTCCCCTGGGGAGATTTCCTCAGGTTAAGAACCACTGGGCTAGACCAATGCATTTCTGTGTCACTAAAGACCTGTGAAACTTAACAGTCTATATACGTATTAAAAATTACAAAAAGTACTTGAATAACACTAATAAGCCAATTCTAAAATGAAGCGATAAAGAACTAAATTTACCACCAAACTAAATTTGGTGAACACCAACAGACTTAGTTTATCAAGGAAATGAGTGTATCACGAGTCTATCATGGAATTGAGATCATCTGACACCTGAAACAATGTTCTCAATCTTCATGAGAACCATCTGTTAAGTTACTTCTCATCATGACAGCCTTAGACTAGGATAAAGGAACTATCGAAATCACCTGTCCTGCCTTCAATTTCGTGGGAGAAAGTGAAGGCCAGGGCCAGAGGGGGACTAATTAGTCTATGGCAGAACAGAAAGCAGAACCAGGGGTCCTGCCCACACATACACATGCTTGGTGTCCCTCACAATCTCCAAATATTGCAGCAACAGGTGGTGGAACCTGCCACATTTCCTTAAACCAGTACTGATTTCTTCTGACACCTGATTTCTGTCCTATATGTCATCAAATTAAAAGAAAAAAACTAAACCCATAAGGACATTTACAAAGAGGAGATGGAATTTGTGAGCTTCTCTCTGTGAAGCAGAGGAGCAGGAGCCACTGGGAGCCTGGCAAGCACACAAGTGCACTTACCATCGGGTCCTGGGGGTCCTACAGGGTGCTACTGCCAGCTGGCTGCTCCGCTTGGTCTAGACAAGAAAGACAGAGGAATGAAACACAAGGAAAGTGAAATGGAAATGATCACAAGAACAGCAGAGGGACAGAACACCACCATGTGCATGAGGAAAAGAAAGGAATACATCAAGATGAGAGACTGAATGCAACAGAAGGAAAACAGCAGTTACCTACTGCATCAAGTTGCTCACATACCAAAATTAATGTTTAACTGTGTACTTAGTTGCTGAGAATAAGACCAATTCATTCTTGGGCCTATACTGTGCCCTTATTCTAAAACTGATGCCCCTACCACTTAATGGATCCATTTTGCTAGAAGCCCCCGAAGTCCCAACGCATAAATCCCTTTACAAGGGAGACACCCAAAGAGCAGAGATGTGAAATAATCTGCCCAATGCCACACGACTACAGTAGCTGTAAAGCCAGAATGAAAACTCAAGGGCCAGGAGCAGTGGGTCACACCTGTAATCCTAGCACTTTGGGAGGCCGAGGCAGGCAGATCACCTGAGGTTAGGAGTTCAAGACCAGCCTGGCCAACATAGTGGGTGAAACCCCATCTCTACTAAAAATACAAAAATTAGCCAGCCATGGTGGAGGGCACCTGTAATCCCAGCTACTTGGGAGGCTGAGGCAGGAGAATCACTTGAACCCCGGAGGTGGAGGTTGCGGTGAGCCAAGATAATGCCACTGCATTCCAGCCTGAATGACAAGAGCAAAACTCCATCTTAAAATAAAAAAAAGAAGGCCAGGCATGGTGGCTCACGCCTGTAATCCCAGCACTTTGGGAGGCTGAGGCAGGTGGATCACGAAGTCAGGAGATCAAGACCATCCTGGCTAATGCGGTGAAACCCATTCTCTACTAAAACTACAAAAAACCAGCCAGGTGTGGTGGCGGGTGCCCGCAGTATAGTCCCAGCTACTCGGGAGGCCAAGGCAGGAGAATGGCGTGAACCTGGGAGGTGGAGCTTGCAGTGAGCCAAGATCGCGCCACTGGACTCCAGCCTGGGCAACAGAGTGAGACTCTGTCTAAAACAAACAAACAAACAAACAAAAAACTCAAGGACAAAATGTTAAAAATGATCTTTCTCTTACAGTTAATTCTTAGTATCAATAATGACTTAATATGCATACTTTTTTTTTTTCTTTTGAGACAGGGTCTTACTCTGTCTCTCACTCTGTCATCCAGGCTAGAGTGCAATGGCACGATCTCGATTCACTGCAGCCTCGACTTCTGGGCTCAGGTGCTCCTTCCTGCCTCAGCCTCCTATGTAGCCGAAACTACAGGAATGTGATACCATGCCTGCCTAAATTTTGTTTCTTTTTTGCAGAGACAAGATCTTGCTGTGTTGCCCAGGCTGGTCTCGAACTCCTGGACGCAGCAATCCTCTTGCCTTGGCCTCTCAAAGTGCTGGGATTACAGGTGTAGCCACAGCATCCAGCAGCATACCTTACTTTACAAAGCATTTTACATCCATTATTTCACTGGTTTCAAGGGCAAGTGAAAAAAGTTGCATAAAGACTTGCCTGGCCAGGCACAGTGGCTCATTGCCTGTAATCCTAGCACTCTGGGAGGCCAAGGTAGGCAGATTGCTTAAGCTTAGGGGCTCAAGACCAGCCTGGGCAACACTGTGAGACTCCCATATCTATCAAAAAAGAAAAAATTAGCTGTGCATGGTGGTGTATGCCTATGGTGCCAGCTACTTGGGAGGCTGAGGTGGGAGGATCACTTGAGCCCAGAAGGTCAAGGCTGCAGTTAGCCATGATCATGCCACTGCACTCCAGCATGGGCGACAGAGATTGTCTCAAAAACAAAACGAAGACTTAAACTGCATTTATAGTTTTTGTTTTTTTTTTTTAAGCAACAAATTGGAACGCTTTTTTTTTTTTTTAATTTCTATTTTATCTTGTGGCAGAAACAAGTCAATAGCACGGAACCCTGATCTGAACAAGTATGATTCACCACTGAATAGTATCAACAAATCTGGATTTTGTAATGAAATAGCTACCAAAGACATTCAACAGCCATAATGACTATTTTCTAAGACAGCATTATACTGCTGATGCCTGTGATATGAGTTATAAAACCAAAATTGCCTAAAGCATCGCATGCAAAATTTAACCTAGGTCTGGACTATGTTCTACTATCCTAATAAACTGGACAGACACACTAGGAAATTCTAGAGAATAATGTTTCACTTTAAAATGTTCAGGCAGTAGAGAGAATGCAAAATTCTGGGAGGCCTGCTCAAGTTACAAGAAAAATTCATCACAACAGTGAAGGCTCATGCATTTGGTGATTTAAATGAATTAAATTTAAAACTATATGTAACTCTACATGTTCTGCCTCCTCACTGGGGAGCTATCCAACTCTGAAGGATAAAATCAGAATTAAGTATCTGTGCACAGAAGCTAGGTCCATCCAATCTTCACTCGGGGAGCTCATCCTCTTACTCAGACACACAGTTGGTTCCAAATCAGACAAGACTCCAACTGGGAGATTTCCACAGCTGTACCATGAATGGTCATCAAGGACACGGGCTTCCCAACAGCACTGATACCAACTCACCAAGGTGGGTTGTGCCTGCTGCCTCCAGTTCCTCTGCCCTCCATCAGTCCTTCATCCTTGCAACTGAACTTCCACCCTCTCTCTACAGGAATCCAATTCCCATGGTTACCACTAATACCATAATTACAAAACCCAACAGTTCTTCAGGCTTTATTTGCCCCAAGTTTCTCCTTCACATTTGACAACTTGGTATTTCTTTCATTCTTAGAATTCCTCCTCCCAGCCTTAAGACACTACCATCTAGAATCTCACCCTTTTGCAGAGTCTTAACCTCTTCTTCCTCCCCCTGGATAAGATGGCCCTTCCTAGGAAACTGAAGACTGGAACCATGCTTTCACACTAGGTTGAAGAAAGGCTTTGATGAAAGCATATGACTAAGTTGAGGGCACAGACCCTAGGCAACAGGGTAAATGTTGAACTCACTATGCTCAAGGCTCAGAGAAGAACCAGAACACTCTGGAGCAAAAAAAGCCTTGAAGGTCATCTGCGTCACCTGCATTTCAGTAAGAATGAGCAATACATTATAATATCCAGCCTCTCAAATTTTTCAAAGTCAAAGGTGTCTTCTGTGACAGCAGGCCAGCTGTGGCACTAGTATCACTTAGGATACATCTGGTTTGGAGAAAAGTTAGAGTTCTCAAAGCAAGTTGAAAAGGCTTAACTGGGAAGAGAAAAGTATAAAGTACATGTGAAATGACTCCTATAAAAGTTTTAAAAATCACAATCTGTAATAGATTGTGTTGGTAAGGAAGGGGAATCGATGGATAATGGCAAAGTTGTTATCTTAAGAATGGCCAAGTGCCGACCAGGCACAGTGGCTCATGCCTGTAATCCCAACACTTTGGGAGGCCGAGGCAGGCAGATCACAAGGTCAGGAGTTCGAGACCAGCCTGACCAACATGGTGAAACCCCATCTCTACTAAAAATACAAAAATTAGCCAGGCTTGGTGGCATGCCTGTAATCCCAGCTACTCAGGAGGCTGAGACAGGATAATCACTTGAACTCAGGAGGCGGAGGCTGCAGTGAGCCTAGATCATGCCACTGCACTCCAGTCAGGGCGACAGAGCAAGACTCCATCTCAAAAAAAAAAAAAAAGAACAGCCGAGTGATGCTATGTGTGAGATGGGGAAGGTCGACTGGAATTAGACCTCAGCTCTGCTGCATATGTGCCTAGTAGTTTAACATTCTGCGTTGGGTTGATGACAGGAAGAGAGAAGCTGGAAATGGATACCTAAAACTAAGCTTTCCATAAGGAATTAACAGTTCATTTCAATATTCTTAATGCATGCTTTAATGTAAGAGAATGACTTGGTACTCTGGAAGTCATCAAATGTCATTAACAAAAGAACTGGGAGACTTGGGCAGAAGGACTGATGGGGGCACCAGTGTGCCTCAACCAGAAATGCTTTCAGAAAGGTCAGCAGGTGGGTGGGGGTGGTTATCAGAGGATCACAAGTGGCTGTTACAACTGGTCACGGTGCGATCAGTGGCACAGCAAGCCCCATAGATCTGAAGTAGTAAGATGCTGCAACAGTTAGTTTTTATAAAAGTAACATGCCATGCATTTTCTATAGTTTCCTTTTTCACTTAAAATAACTTTGAAACTTATCTGACAGTAAAAAATTCTGTTAAGCTCCTTTGGCATAATTTCAAGTCTTTTTCTGCAATTAAACTCACCAAGAACTATCTGTAATCCTGGAGGCAAATTATAAAAATAAAACCTCTCTGATTTTAAGTAGCTCATGGTATTAAAACACAACTCTAGGTTTTGCTTCCAACAGAAACAATGGAAAAGTTTTAGATTTTGCAGTTCTGCAGACTGCAGTATAAATTCCTGAAATGCTTGCTTCCCACCGGGGGGCTGCTGCACAGCCTCTGCAGCTGTGGAGGCCGCGGGCTCCCCTAACTCTTCCAAATGTCAGGCTGATGGGAGAACAGCAAAGATCCATCGGAAGGGAGTCGGAGCTTTTATGTTGTTAGAAAAAGGCTTTCAGTGGTTTTGACTGGATAATTCCAAATCTTAAGAAAGGGCTTCCCAAATAAACTACACCAAATTCAAGATAAGAAAGCATTAAGTGTCCTTACCTTCTTTGGAGCCTCAAAAAGTGTTGTGGCATGAACAAAACGATGTGGGAGAATAATTAAATATAAACAAGCTGCTGACCTATTCTACTTTATAATCAATTTCTAGGTTTCCTTCTCATGTTTTTTTAGTAGCCTGAAAAATGTACCTAAAATCTGAAAACCTTAAATAATGAAGAGGCAACTACAAAATAAAGAACCTAATTCAAGTTACGGACTCAGCCCCCTGTGGCTGAAAAAACCAAAGCAGGAGGTGTTGTAGAAGAGGTGTGTTTCCAGTGCCTGGCAACCCTGAAAACCGAGGAGACGGCCACACCCTCGAGAACTTCTTACTCTCAGCTAAGAAGAAAATCATGTTTCCCCCTTTAAAGCCCATGACAAATTTTACAATACTGCATCCTGATGAAGTAACTACAACATCATTTTTAAATATTTTCAAGGAGTAAAAATCTGACATAAATATGCAACAAGATACAATGAAAACACTCAAACTTCATTCTTCACATTTGGTTACAGAAATGCCCATACGAACAATGGCCAAGCCACATGACTAATTAATCAAACCAGGCTATGCTGTACCCACAGAGATAAATTTAAGGAACATCAAGAGGATATACATTCAGATTTTGGCAGGTGGCTCCCAGTGAGACAGTATTGATAAGAGTATGGTATCTCTACCTGCTAGTATTCTCTCAGACGAGCACTTGGTTACATTACACACACACAAAAAAAAACACATGAGTTTTCATAAAGAAAATACCAACAGAAGTAAAATTAACAAGATAACTGAAAATGTTTTTATTGGTTGAGATAAAATATAACATTTTAAAATTTTGTAAAATTTGCAGTTTTACAAGTGCTATTTGGAAAAAGCCTCTACTTGGCCTGGATGGCAAAAAGTACTGCTCAAGTGTTGTCTACTGCCTACCCATACGACTCAGGAAAACCATTCAAGAAAAAACCACGATCCCCAGTAACATCAAACCCACAACGGACACACAGTTAAAAAGACTTTAAAGGGATTAAAAATACAACAGATACTATTAAATAGCCATAAATGCTCAGCATTCAAATTACCCCTGTTAACCTTCTGGTAGACATCTTTCAACTGTATGCAACACATCACTTCAAACAAAAAAATTAATGTTTCCTCTTTCCAAACAGTCACATACCCCATATTCTTTTTTTCCTGTTCACTGCACTTGGTTATTATACCCATCATTATTTAAATCAAATATCTAATTTAAACAATCATGTTGAGTGCCTGCCGGTATTAACCTAAGGGTGGATGTCTTGGCAGTTGGCTGGGATAATCATTCTTTATTTCCGCTTTATATTTTACTTCTCTTAAAAATGCAAAGACTAAGCAACGGCATTTGAATATGCCACATTTTAGCAGAGGTTTATAAAAACAAGAGCATTTACAGAGGTATTAAGCTACCTAATCACTCGGCCTACCATGAAATGAGGCACTTTTATTCCAGCACAGGTTTTCAGACTCAGCCCCACTGTAGCTGATCAACCAGATCCCACCGCTGTGGAAGATCTCAACTGCACCCAGCCACCACCCGCCGGCAGCTGAGCCTCTGTCAGCACTTACGGACCGACACACCATCCACATAATCGCTCCAAGGAAAAAGACCTGGGACCTCTTCAGGCTTCTGCATGCACACTGGCTGGCACAAACTGTTCCCCTCTGGTAAACTCAGAGCTGCCAAGGCTGTCCTTCAGATTGAAGAGCAGGATGAAACTAAAACATACTCTCCACATAAACTCTTTTAAATCACAAGTTACATTTAAATTCAAATCTAGATTTTTTTTTTTTTGGAGACAGAGTCTTGCTCTGTCACTCAGGCTGGGGTGCAGCGGTGCAATCTCAGCTCACTGCAACCTCTGCCTCCCGGGCTCAGGCGATTCTCCTGCCTCAGCCTCCCAAGATGCTGGGATTACAGGCATGAGCCACCATGGCCCAGCTAATTTTGTATTTTTAATAGAGCGGGTTTCACCATGTTGGTCAGGAGTTTGCTGACCCCAGGTGATCTGCCCACCTGGACCTCCCAAAGTGCTGGGATTATAGACGTGAGCCACCACACCCAGCTTAAATCCAGATTTTTAAAATAGATCTCCACCTAAATACAAAATTCTACTAGCCTATTCAGCAACGTGTATCTCATTCTCAGATGTGCTAGCTATTCAGGCTATATCAGACTACTATTCAAATTTAGCCCAAACTTATTATTCTTGATAGATTTTTTAAAAATTTCTTGAGTACTTTGTAAAGTTTCTGGAATTATGGTAAAGAAGTATTCTGATAATTTTCTTTGGCTGCTTATTAGCTATACAACACTTATGAGCTAAAGGGAATACAAATATGTATTACTACAAAGATGTCTATAATGAAAGAATTTAAAATTGGTGTTACATACCTGTTTAACTTTGCAAAAAACAGGCCCCTCTGCAGAAACGCCCTACTAATGTTAACAAGAAGCAAATTTTGAGTGGAAAAGATCTTCCAGAGAATCTGTATTTCACTAAAAATAGAGAAAAAAGAAGGGAGGGACAGTGAAAGCAGCAAGGAGTCAGGAGAGAAAGAGAAGGAGAAGAGAGGGAGGAGGGGAGGATGAAAAGTACTATCCACCCAGGTAAAGCCGGGAAGCCTGAGGAGCGCATGCTGTGGACCTGGCCTTGCTAACAGGCTCTGGCACTGAGAATGGAGCCTTTCAGAAGCACACAATCTTCCCTGGTGCTGGTCTCCAAGGATTATCCCACATTGTCCCCGAGCTGATGCTTTTCTATTTTTTGCCAATATAGGCGTAAAATAATGCCCACAGGGAACAAATTGAGCCTGGGAGGAAGGCTCACAGAGGACCACGGCCTGAATCAGACTTGAGTCCTTCCTAGACCAGTATCCATGGCTGGTGGAAAGAGTCTCTCAACCTACACACTCATTTCACCTGCTCCCAGCAGGTTCCTGTGTCTCCAAGGTTACCCGTGCTCCCTGCAAAGAGCTGACCCTAACTGAAGTGAGACAGTGGCTAGGCTCTTGTCCCCTTCCCCAGTGTGGTGGTGGCACTCAGAATAAAGTAGGTCCTCAAGATAAGTTTGGTCTTCAAAAACAGAAACCCATAAAAGTGAAATAGCATGAAATGCTGCTCCGCAGCCCTTGGACCATGACTTGCTTAACGAGAAATAATCCCATTCGAAGCAAATGGGAACCAGCTCTAATATATACTGGTAATACTGATCTGATACTGTCGTCAAAGAGAAGTAAATGAGGTAATGCACAAAACGAATGCCACATAGTGCCTGGCACAGACTCAATAAATGGAATCGATTGTAAGGAGTATCCACAGATTCTACTAAACAAATCACAGAAAGTGCACGCCTACAAATCTAAATTGTCGGCATATGTTCCTTCATATGAAGACAATGGCATTCTGCTTCCACTAACAAATCCTAATTCATCCATTTGTTTTGTTCATTTGTTCTCCACTGATTCACATGATCCCACCCAGGTATTATTATAAAAATGTACAAGTCCAATGAGGACAGAAGTTTGAGAGAATTCTGTCACTCACTCACTCACTCATGTCCACATCAGTATATATTAATGCTCTAACAGTGTAAGCTGTGAGTGTATTTCGTTTTTAAAGTCTGTAACCTACTGATTGTATTGCTTTAACTGTCTCTGCTTGAGTCTGAAAAGTGAACATACAGGTTCACTGTGGTGGTTCTTAATCTTTCGGAAAGGAGACTTCAGACCCCTCTGAGTATCAAGTAACACCTAAGGCCCTTCTCCCCAGACATTCACAAATGGACGTAAACACAACATTTGGTAGACAACATCGGGGGTCAGGGACTCCTGTGTTATTACAAAGTTAAGCTGTGAGTTTGTACAAGCATTGTGTATTAATAGAAGGAATGTACCTGTGTGATCCCTGAAAAAGAACTCCAACTCTTCAGAATACCCAGTCAAGATGCTGCTCAGATCATCAGGGCATTTCTTGCCAGAAAACTGATTATCATCAAATTAATTAGCACCTTCTAAGAAAATGGTTATTTCACCCATTTGGTTTTTTTCTGATTTCACCCCCAGAAAGACTATTTAAAAAATCTGGCATATACAGTCCTGAAACTGCTCCCACACAATTATTTTCAGGGCTGTCTGATAATTTAATACCTAAGAAAATGTTAAGAAAAATTCATTCACATAAAATCCTCTTATAACTGTCATGAGTGCTTTGGACCACAGAAAGGTAAGACAAGCAAACAGTGAGATATGTTTGCTTCTGCCCAGGCAAATGGAACAAAATAAATTCCAAGAGTTACCTAATGCACCAACCTATGCCACCACAGGTGTCCTCGTTTGGGTAACAGTGAAACAAGACAGCTTTTAAGAGACAAGCAGGTTTCTTGCACATAAAGAATTCCTTAATGCCACGATGTATCTAGTTGCGGATCCAAAGAGGCCCTTTACTCTTATCTAATTTGAAATCAACTGAATTCACTCCACGATCCGAAAGGAAAAAGTACGGATTTTAAGAGAACATGTTACACAAGATGGCAAAACTGTTCATTTTTTTGTTTTAGAAGTGTGCCAACCGGCCAGAGAACGGCAGTTACCACGGAATGAATTTTGCTGGTGCCCACCATTACAATGGGACGAACCAAAGGTCAGTGTGCCAGGAATATTCCTGTAACGTTCTCGCCTAATGCTCACAGCAACCCTGTAGGGTAGGTAGCTCATATTCCCGTTTTATAGACAGGCAAATTAAAGACCCAAACATGGGGAGTAACCCACCTGAAATCACAATGCTATTAACTGGTGGAGCTGGTGCTTGAATCTGGTCTCTTAATTCCAAGGCTATGTTCTGGTGTATCACAATAAATTCTGCATACTGCACATCTCCTAACACTCAAGGTATACCCGGTATACCTGGGTCAGCAATTTTTCCCCTTTTCCCTCCACCCAACATACACGCACACTTCTGGCTCATTTTAAACAAGCTATCCATTTTCAAAGTACTGATCAATCTGCATCTAATGCAAAAGCAACAGTGAAGGCCAAGCAGTATATTCCCACCCACTAAAAAAAAATTTTAGGTAGGTTTTTTTTTTCTTTAATGTGCTTAACATAGAAACTGAAGAGTAGGGGGAAGCACAAGAATAATTCGCTATGAAAACAAAGTTCACCAATTCCATGTCTTTTTGACAATCACCCATGAGATTTATAAGACCCTGTCTTTAAAACTTAAAAGGATCAGACAGAAATTCAAGTATCACTTTTTCTTGATTTAGTATTTTCTGCACTCTACTACAACCCCAAATTTTATCTTGGCATGCAGACAGTAATTTACATTCTCTTCTATCCTGAATTCCTGGATTTATAGTAACTAAAAATAGATATTATGCTTACCAAAGTTGATCTTGTTATCAAACATGCCCATGACCCATCTAACAAGGGAAGGACACTGTGGATCACACCTTCAGCAATTAACAAAATTCCTAAAATCAAGTAGATTTGGAATCTTCAACCCCTGGTCCAAAAGTCCAAGATTGAGACTACTGACAACATATGATATTTATTATTACTTTTTACTTATTTTCTTGGATATCAGAGGGAAATTGTAATTTCAACATTAGCGCTAATCCTACAAAAATTACAGTCCATTGTGTGTAAATAGTCTAGGAGATTGTTCCACGTGTAAAAGATCAAAACTACAACTATTATCATCATGGTGCTGCTCACAGCGTAAACCTGCCATAGAAGGTTAGAAGACTTAGGACCCAGCTATTACCAACATTAACATCCTCACAGCAAAAGTACCAAGGCAAGAGGTGGACAGCAGGAACCCTCATTTCTCACAGGCTCTTAGACATTCTGCTTATGGCCAGTAATCTCTTTATTCCAGAGAAGCAGGCTCTGATAATCCCATACATGAAAGACGAAAATGTAGTCAACAGAACCAGAAAGGCATATCCAAACTGGCAAGAGAATGAGAACTGAACCTGAGAGGCCAAATGGTAAAAAGAATAACAAAAGGCTCAGAAATTGCATTGTTGCCCATTCTGAATGGCAGTGCAACTTCAAACATTGCACATATTCCGTTTTGGGGTTCTAAACATCGGTGAACAAACCAGTTTGCCTTCATTTTTGTGGCATGTGGTGTCTCAGGAAATCTACAAAAGACTGCCCCAAGAGGTAGGATTATAAATACAAGAAAAAAGATTGTTTATCGCTGTAGTTTTAATTTTTAAAAAAAAAAAAAAAAGAGTGCAGGCGAATTTTAGCCTAAGCAATGCTGTATTAGTTTTCTTTTTAACTGGTCAATCCTTTGCTACTGTCCATAACTGGTAACAGACAGCTAATTCATTGAGAGTGCAATTAGTTTTTCATCCTTCAGACATTGATTAAACTAATAAGAACATATAAAACTGAAAGTTATCTAAGTATCAAACTAGCAGTATTTTAGATGTTATATTCTTATCTTATAAACTGTGTTATTTTTTATACCACACAAATTATCTTATTCATTAGAATAAATCTCTTGCCTCTGAAACTATTCAAATATTCTCATATTAAAAATAAAAATGGTATGTACTTTTAATATATAAGCATCTAAAATAACTACACATTGACTAGATTATTAAAACTTTCATCAAAATATTTTTAAATTTCAGGATCATGGCCACAGAAGCAGGAAATAGCAAGCAGCTACAATAAATGCTCCAGAACACTGAGAATTTTCTAGTCTCTTACCCAGAATCCCTCAGAATACTAAACACACACCAAGTTTTAACCTTTTAAACAAAGTTACCTTCTCCTGTTTTTCAAAGAACAGGTTAGAATAGAAAGAAAAATGCTAAAGAACTTTGAAAAATGAAAGTATAGATTACAAACTGCAGTTTTGCCTTGCCTACAGTATGTTTGGGGGGTTGGGGAGGTGTTAACTACTTACTACGTCTTTTTTTTTTGAGACAAAGTCTCACTCTGTCGCCCAGGCTGGAGTGCAGTGGTGCAATCTCAGCTCACAGCAACCTCCGCCTCCCGAGTTCAAGCGATTCTCGTGCCTCAGCCTCCAGAGTAGCTAGGATTACAGGTACCAGCCACCACCACGCCCAGCTAATTTTTGTATTTTTAGCAGAGACGGGGTTTCACCATGTTGTCCAGGATGTTCTCTTACTCCTGACCTCAGGTGATCCACCCACCTCCGCCTCCCAAAGTGCTGGGATTACAGGTGTGAGCCACCGCACCTGGCCACTACTTACGAAGTCTTTAAGGAACAATCGAATGAAGTACTCTCAGTAAAAGTTCCAAGTAGAAAAAGCCATATTATGTTTGGCTACAAACTCAAGCAGCTTTAAAAATTTTATATAGACACATATATTCTAAGAATCTATTGTGTGATAAAGACAATGAGGAAATCAACGCGTGCCCCTTCTTAGGAAAATTCAGGAGTCCACACGGATAGGTTATAGGGTGACTGTTTTAACCTTCTGGTCTCCTTTAATGGTTCTCCTCTGGAATGAGTCAAGCAGCTAGAACAGGAAAGCTTTATCAGCAAACAAAACCTCTGAAGAAGGTACTGCTTCAAATAGTTCATGTGCATTTCTCTTAAATGAAAAAGTAAAAAAAAAAAAAAAAATTCTACCCCCCTCTGCAAATAAACAAAATGTCACCACCCAAAACTGAAAAACAAGCAGGATATAACTCAATTATATCCACAAACAAATCAGAATTGCACTTACAGTTTCTGTAATTAATCTTTAGAGTACACGTTAATTAAAGCGTGTTCATCATCTGTAACATTCAACTTAAGAAAACTTTAAAATGTGTATTTTTATTGGTGGAACAGTCAGACTGTTAAGCCAGTCTCAACACAAGGCCAATGCTGCAGAGCTGGAAGCTGAAGCTTCTCATCAATAAGACAAAATGAAAGAGCTCTAGAATCCTTGACTCTGCACTGCAGAGGGAGTTGGGCAAAAGCAATGTCTCACTGTGCTCTTTTGGTTTCAAAACTAATGCCAAAATAACATAAAACCCAAGAGAAAGAAAATATTCATTAGAAACTTAAACCAACAAATATGTCATTTAAAAAATACCTGATAGACAACAGCTGGAAAGGGGTGAAAATGCAATCTGTGTTTTAAAAAACTGTTTATTTGGGGTGCTCAAAATACAATATACCTATGCAATCCATAAATCTCCAAAGCAAAAACAGCTGAAGGTGTCGCCATGACTGGGCTTTCCTACACCAAACACTTCACTTAACCATAGTCTTGGTATTTAGGATTAAAGTGGGCACTTCTTACAGTGAGCAGTGAAAATACACCCTGGCCAGTTAGTAAAGCAAATAAAACATGGCAAATTACACAGTATAACTGTCCTACTTACAAACGTTATGCATAAAAACTGGATTTAGAGAGACAGAGCCTTTTACTTAGGACCTTGTGTGAACTTGGCCGAAGTATGAAGCCCCACGGAGCATCGGTTTCCTCTTCTACAAATGAGGATACGGATCTTAACTTTGCAGGGTTATTGGGAGGATTAGCTATGGTATACACAGGGCAACCAGCACAATACTAGAAACAAGTGTAATTGCTGTCATTGTCACCATCAATAGAAATGAGTGATTCACAGCATAATGACATGATGTGCAAATAAGTGTCAAGTCATGACATATGTCCATATCAAAATACACTGTAATAAATGAATTCAGCCAAGAACTCTTGTATGAAAACTGGTTTAATCTGAGTGGCAAAAAAAAAAAAAAAAAAAAAAAAAAACCAGCTACTTTCAGTATTTCTCTTTTCCACTTAGAGAAACAATAGCATTTTCAAGTAACTTTTGCTTCTCCAGGTCATTCAGCTCCTCTAAACTATTTCAACCAAATTATGAACACTAATGAAACACTCTGAGCCAGATGGATGGCCAAAATAAAACTTTAGGCCTGTACTTGGCAGCACGTGAAATATAAACAAGCCATCTGAATGCCAACAAAGTACCACGCCAGTCCACCTGAA
Organism: Macaca mulatta; assembly: GCF_049350105.2. Classification (NCBI taxonomy): domain Eukaryota; kingdom Metazoa; phylum Chordata; class Mammalia; order Primates; family Cercopithecidae; genus Macaca; species Macaca mulatta. The sequence goes on from NC_133406.1 coordinate 227,434,159, forward strand.
ACTTCAACTTCAGTTCTCCATACAACCTTTAACTAAAAGAAATGTCTATTTTTAACCTCGACAATGGTGTTCTTGGGATATTTATCCAATTTCTCAATTCTTTTTTGAGAAGGAGTCTCTCTCTGTCGCCTGGGCTGCAGTGCAGTGGAGCGATCTCAGCTCACTGCAAGCTCCGCCTCCCGGGTTCATGCCCTTCTCCTGCCTCAGCCTCCCAAGTAGCTGGGACTACAGGGGCCCGCCACCATGCTTGGCTCATTTTTTTGTTTTTTGTTTTTTTTTAGTAGAGATGGGGTTTCACCATGTTAGCCAGGATCGTCTTGATCTCCTGACCTTGTGATCCACCCGCCTCGGCCCCCCAAAGTGCTGGGATTACAGGCATGATCCACCGCGCCCGGCCTCCAATTCCTCAATTCTTTAGAGGCAACTTTAAATACAAAGCTACACCGTGTGCATGCCTGTAATACCAACTATTAGGGAGGCTAAGGTAGGAAGACAGCTTGAGCTCAGGGGTTCGAGTCCAACCTGAGCAACACAGAAAGACTGTCTCTACAAAATAAATAAATAAACTTTAAAAGTTATTTTATTTAAAAATAAAATAACTACACCCTCCTCTCTATAATGCTCCCACGAACATTAAGTTTGAATATCGTAACAGCTATCTGTAAACTGGAACATGAAATTGCCTAGGGAAAAAAAAAACACTTCAAGAGTTTTAAAAAAAATAAAAATTCATCATTTGGAAAAATAACCTAGTGTTCATATTTAAGGAAAACACAGGAAACTGAGTTTTTTACTTTCAAATTATAAGTGGATTTGTTAAAATCAACTAAACTATTTTGAACCAACTATAAGGGTCTTGTTACCTCTTTTATATTGTTTAGAAAATTTAATCATAATCAAACCTTTTTTCTGTATTAGGCAAGTCTCACCTTCCAATTTACATATGGACAAGAGAACCAAAATAACAATCTAAAAATAGGGCACAGCATGGTTCCCAATACACTCAATTATGATATTTAAAACTTTTAAATCATGGATGTTAGGATTTTTGCAAATTCACCCACTAAAATACAGTTGAAAAATTTGCAAAATGCTTTGAAAAATTTAAGTTAATCCACATAATTTCCCTGTAAACAAGGATAGACATAAGAATTAAAGGCACGAAACGAAAATACTGACCAACATTTTCATCTAAATTTGGAGCAATTTAGTAGCAGCAGCAGAACTGCAAATTTTTTTTACAATTCCCTAACTCCTACTGTTGAAAAAGTACTAATTAAAACCATACTGAGCTCTTAAAAACAGACCACCACAACAGCAGCAGAGTTCATCCTGGCATACAACCACTAGAGATGGAACATTCAATGCTCAGCAAAAGGCACCCTCAGCTAGGAGGCAGCCAGAAAGCTACAGCAGAGACAGGCCCCTCTAAGACTGACCAACCCGGAAACAGCTCATTTGTGTCTAATGCCACAAGCTTGCCAGCATAAAGCCGAACACAGGAACACACTGCCATGTCCAAGCACTCCACATCCTGCTCCAGCACCTGCAAACAGGAACTACAGGCCAGTGCCCTGTAAGTCAGCGGGCACAGAACCTGCCCACCAGGCACCCAGTAAGCATAGGGCCCATCTATCATCATCCTCAGACACCAGAGTCAGGCCTCTGTCATTCAGCTTGGAGCCTGAAACACAGCTGCTGGCTGCTACGAAAGGTTAGGAGATCAAACTCCACGGAAGCCCGTCCACTCTCTGCGTTTATTAAATGTATTCTCTAATTTCAACTTTAAATGGAACCAATGTTGTCACTTCTGTAGTTGTCAACTGCATGTAGAAGTGGACAAAAAGCTCCATATCATATAGAAGAAAAGGCATGGGAAACCTGGTTCAAATTCCAACTGTGACACTCACTGGTAGGGCGATCTTGGACAAGTTATCCAATTTTGCAAAGTGTCCATTTCCTTCTCTCCCACATCAACCAGAACACCCACTAAGTCTGACCTGCGCATGGCTGTCATGAAACAGACTGGAGACTCTGCACTGGAGGAGGATGGTGCCTGCTGTAGTCATCTCTCTCATCTCCCCCAACAACCAACCCAGCCACTTGGTGCGGCACCAAAGGGCCAATATATGTCCATTTGCAGAACTGAGTTTCATAATCCAAAAATACTCATGTAGGCTTCTACGTGAGTAGAACTACTAAAAGAACTGGGTCCCTCTTCCCGGAGCCCTCAGCCCCTAGAACGTCTGTGTCATTTATGTCACAACCCCAGAATGGTCACCCCTGACCTCCCACCTACAGTCAGGCCATACCTCCCCCACCCACCCTACAAAACACTATTGACAAGGTTTACCTACTTCATCTGTTGGCCTTACTCCCCACTCTCCAGAATGTGAACAGGGACCCTTGTCATTTTAGTTCTTTGCTTAAACTCCAGCACCCAGAATAGTGCCTGACACAGACACAAGGAATACTTGTTAAATAACAGAGAGGAAGACCATCCAGACAGTTACAACTTCTCAGGCCCCAAGGTTCCTCCTGACGTCCTTCTCCTTCCTCTCTCTGTTCTGAAATGTCCCCATCCTGCCACCCTTTCTACATAAAGGCTCCCTGGCCAGCCCAGCTCAGCATCCCTTTTTCCTTCTCTTAGGGAGGGCCAATAGTCCTTACTGCCTATACAATCCGTGTTGCACTTTTTTTTAGACTACCTTAGACTGAGTTATCTTTGCATGTGGCTCTCTTACCTCCCTATATTTTAAGTTTCTAAAGACTTGTTATTTAGCACCTTTACAGAAGAATTTCAAATATACACAATTTCAAAAAACTTGAGTGTTCTTCACAGTACCAAGATTTTTAATTTAAATTCTGATTGTAGAGACAGATAAAATATTACTTTGCTAAGCTGATTATAATAACTGTTCTGTGGTGTCTAAACGTCGCTGAGATAAATACTTATAAACTAGTTGATATTCTCAGGTACTACTTACGGTTTTTAGGAAGGACTATCTGAACCTACTAACTGACCTTAAGGAACTTGTTCTTTATAATTCATTACTGATTTTGTTATAAACCTTCTGTCTTCTTCTCTGTCCAGCTTTCAGGTATAAAACTTCTTGCTGCTATAAATATACACTCTTCTCTCTCAATCTGCTGTGAACAGCGAGGTCAATAGGTTAGAACCTAGGCCTAAAACAAGGGTGAATCAGCACAGAATAGGGCTGTGACGTAGGAAGGAAGAGGGAAAGAAGAGACCCAGTGCTTATTTTGAGCTTACACAGGTGCTCCATAAATCCCCATTGATTAAATGAGTCACCAACTCAGTCGTTCCTCCGCAAGTAGCAGGGAAGTAAACGCCAGCCATGTTGGAGAGTTGGTACTTACAGTTCCCAAGAGCCCACAGCCTCACAGAGCATGCTTCTATTATATCACTTGCTCTTGACAACTTTGTGAGGTTAGGTGGCACAACCATCATCGATATGATGATATTCCTTTTTCAGGCTAGGGAAACTTCATCTCAGAAAGGTGACATGAGTTGTCCAAAGTCGCACACCTGGTAAATGCCCAGGCATCCCGTCTTTTTCATTCCTTCCACCAAGCCCATTTGTAGAAAGCCACTGTTGTTTCCCCAGGTAAAAGAATTTCAGGTAAGGCTCTTATGTAACTGATAGAGCAAACACTGCTATTATAATCTACACTCTGGAAGAGCATTTGCCAACAGTCATTGCTTACTGCTAACAAGCAAATTCAATTTCTCATTTGTCTCCAAAACAAACAGGGGACAGAGATCAAGAAGATGAGAAATACTTCTAAATTTGGCTGTTTCAATGCTATTTTATAATTGTAATTTTTCTGTGGTTCACATTAAAATAGCCTGAAACACCGGACACTAAAAACTCTCCTTGCTCTCTACCTGAAAGCTTAATCTATTCCATCTAAGGAACTTATTTTTCATTGCATAGAGGCTGCTCAGATGTGTAAAAAGTGAAGAAGCTCAATTACAAAACTGGGAATCCAAATTAAACTCCAGTTTAAAATGCCTGATGTATATCCATCTTTGGCCCATGGTAAAATTGCATGCTCCACGGTCGGAGCCAATATGAACTGTGTTCTCACCGCACTGCATTCTTTTCCTTTCTAAAACATTTGTGTGAGTCCTTGTCAATCAATTAATATTTATTGAGGGCCTACTACATGCCAACCATCTAGGCGCTGATCAGGTATTTACTGATTTAATGTTTGTCTTCCCCACTAGACTACAGGCGCCATGAGAAGAGTTACCACTGCTTTTTCACTCATCACTGTGTGCTACAACCCAGCAGAGAGCCTAATACACAGCAGGGGCTCAATAAACATTAGATGAATGAATGAATATGGGGAGGGGAGGGGAGGAGAAAGGAGATGTGAGGAGGGGAGAGAGGAGAGGCCACTCCTTTGTATGTAAAGAAACCAGGGCTTTGCTCTGCCCAAACACGCCTTATGATCCACCAGCGATCTGATGAATTCTGAAAGGCACCACATGCAATGCACAGCTGTAAGTACAGCAGCTGTCATGCAAAGGAGCTGAAGTCCAGAACTATGAAGAATTCAGCCCTTTGTTTTTCTCTGTCTCATAATGAAAATGAAGTCAAGCCCACTGTCAATCTACCTGTCGGCTCTATGTATTCAACATGCGGCTTTCAGCAATACTAAGTTAACATTGCCTCTGAATGACATTTATGTTGATTCGCTCTCTGACATCACTGCCTGAAAAAATACTACTTAAATGTTTGAGGTCACACATAAGACCTAAATAGAACTGAGTTAATACTTAAAAAAAAAAAAAAAAAAAAGACTCCATTTCAGGTCTTTGAAAGCTATAAATTGGTTTTAACTGAGTATTTAATTTAAAAGTAAAAAAGGTTTGACTCATTATTTAAACTGTCCAAAGCTTAAGTCTTAGAGAGCAAACAGATCTCTTTACCAGCAAGCTGTTAAACACAGACTGTAAGTTCCAAGAGAGAGCTTTGCAAAAGCATAAGTCTTTTAATTAATTGAAACCTAGGATTCTGAGTTATAGGCTGCTCAGAGTAGTACAAAATAATAGGATAATAATAAATATGAACTATTTAAGTCAATACGAAACACCAACAGTCTACCCAGGTATAAAAATGCAGATATCAAGTTCATATATCACTAATAAAACAGAAAGTATATGTTCAAGTTTTTCCCCAAATCTGACTAAGAGAAAAATAAACAGATAAACAAAAAAGCAAAAGAGTAATGACATATGTTCTAAACATGCACACCAAAGTATGCCAAACAGAGAAAAGCGTTAAAGTAAGGTTGCTATTAAACTACAAATCTATTTAAGTATAGGAGTTAGTTATGATTAGTGGCACAGTAAAGAGAGTCCTGTCCTCCCCAACTCCAGCCCCCTACAAATAACAACTTACCTGGAAGGCTGGTAACATTAGTTGTAAACAAAAGGAATACTAAATAAAGGAACAAGTTGAATTACATAAAAAGTTTTCACTGCAAACAACTAAGCACTAAGCCCAATATTAACAAAATCCCAGAACTCAGTTAAAAGTTTAAAAAAAAAAAAAAAAAAACCTGGGAATTTTCTAGACTCTGATCATCTGATTCAGGATCAAAAGCATTGAACGCTCTAAAGCAGTGACTAAATCACATTCAATAAATAGACAATGCATATTCAGTAAAAGGCCTACTAACTGTCTCACGGGGAAATTAATTGTATTTCCATTTTGTGGTGATACACAAAGCATACATACTTGAAAAATCAGAACAGGCTTCTTGCCTACATTCCTTAAAGTCGATTTTAACATTTTCCTAAATCGAGTTTACGACATGATTTTATTTACAGTATGACTTCCACAACTCGCTTTGCAATGTTCTGGGTAAAGAAGAGGCTCGTTCGTTCAGATGACTAAAAAAATCTACTTAACACCTCAGGCGAGCAAAAAAAAAAAAAACCCACAAATCTGTATTTGTATCAATAAGAAACTATCATACTGTGCTTTGGCATATTTTCAAACTGGGAATCTATGAACGATTCCTGAATTCACATTAAAATTCTTCATTAAAAAAAAAAATTCCCAACGTTGTCAGTATGCCAGCTGGAAATATGATACAGCCAACCAAACTATTTTCCTACCCAGAAACTATCCCCTTCCTTTTTAAGTGTGACTACACTTTTACCTTTTGTTCGAAATCATCAGAAGTCGTAAAACTATGAGAATTGAGTCAAAACGACAAAACCACACGCTCTCTAACTTCCACATCCCCCTGGGCATCCTTTCGGAAGCCCTCCCCGCCGCCTCCTGTCTCTGTCTCTGCCTCCCCCACTCCCCCACCCCGACTCCGCCGCCGACGCGGCCCGCGTCCTGCGCGGCGGGCCCGAGTCTGCGGAGCCGGGGCTGTCACGCCAGCCGCGAGAGGACTACAGCGCCCGCCGTGAGCGCAACTGCGGAGCGCGGCTCGGGGTGCCAGCGGGAGAATGTCCGGCCCCGAAGCGGCGTCCGCGCACTTTCCGCCGCCCGGGAGCTAAGTCACAAGTTAGGAAACAGCCGGAGCGCGCGGCGGCCGTGATTCAGCAGCGGGGCCGGCCGGCAGGGCGGGAGGGCGGCGATCGCAGGGCCTGAGCGGGACCGCGGGGCCGGGGCCCGGCCGAGTCCGGAAAAGGTCACCGAGACGCCGCGGGCGCCGCCGCCCGAGCCCGCGACCCGCCTCGCGGTCGGGCCAGCAGCGGCGGGGGCGGCAGGGCGGCGTCCCAGACGGGCGTGGCGCCGGGACCGGGCGGGCGGGCGGGCCGGGGGCTCCTACCTTTCCGGCTCTTGGGGGAGCTCCGCTTGCTCCGGGCGCTGGCTCGCTCTTCCTCAATCGCAGCTGCTATCTCAGGGTTGTCTTCCCCATTGTACCAGACCAGGAGCTCCTCGCCCGGCGCGATTGGCTGCGGGGAAAGAAGAGACAAGCGCCGGGCCAATCAGAGCGGCGGTTGTTGGCGGGGGCGGGGCGCGCACCGGGACGCGGGCGGGAGCGGCGCCGATGGCAAACAGCTGTCGGCGGCGTCGCGCGCACCCGGCCGGCAGGAAGGGCTCCCGGCCCCGTGCGGGCCGCGCCGGCGCCCGGAACCCTCTGCTGGAGGGAGGACCGCACCCGCGGCGCGGGGCGAGGGGCGCGGAAGGCCAGGTGACGAGCAGCGGAGCCCGGGTGCTGTCACAGCTTCCTCTTTAAAGCCTCACGACGGCCCACGCACGAGAAAAAATAAAACATGGGACCATTTTAAAAGCTCACGAAATCTAAGTCGAGGAGAAATATAAAGCATAACTGAAAAGCGTGCGGCGTGGAAAGCGGAGTGCTGAAAGATAACGACCAGCGCGCATTCCAGACCAAGAGCAACTTTAACAGGACAGCGAGGAGGAACCACGCGCAAGCACTTACAAATGCGCCGCGGTTTCTATCCCAGAGCCGCCAACGGGAGGCCGCCCGGGGCCACCAACCTGCTCGGGTCCAGGGAGGTCAGTGCCTCGCCCTTCGGACCGGACATCAAACTTCCACATTTTAACTTTTAAATACAGCAGGAAGTATTTCCCATGTATTGTGCTCCTAAACCATCACATTCTTAAGCCACGTATGGCTGGAAGCAGTGAGGGCCACCATCAAATTGATTCCACCCAGAACAAGATCCCGAAGATCCACTGAGTGCAAAGTTCACACCCCTAGAATTTGGGGAAACAGCTTATTGGTTTCTCTCACAGCGATTGATCTGTGAGAAAAGTTTCAAGGCTATCAATACAAGTAAAATTCTATCTAAAATCCACTGAATACAATGAGAATCCATGAGTCCAGCCTGATGTGAATGAATGCAGGAATGACCAAGTAAATAAAAAGGAAAGCTCTTCCTTAAAGGAGATCCCAACTGATCAGTAAAAAAGAAATGTTGGAATTAGAAAATCGTCATTTGGCAATCATCACAGTAATGATTAATTCGGGCAAGAATCATAAATGGATGCTAAAAGCAGGTAAAAGTTTGAGGAGTAACAAAATACATAGCCTCAGAATATCTCCCCATAAAATATTTATTACAAAAGAAAAAAACAACACTTTTGTAATAAGACATATCAACATCATATGTCTCCTGATATAATGCACAGAAAACAGAGCATCACTTCTGGTAGATTTCTGCCCAAAATGCATACATCGAATCTAATCATGATGAAACATAAGAGAAGCTCAAACTTTGGGACATTCTACAAAATAACCAACCAGTTCTCAAAACTGAAAGGCTGTAAAAAAACAAAGACTAAGGTACCAGCCAAACACATGAGACATGACAATCCAATGTGAAAACGTTTTCTTTTCCTACAAAGAGATGACTGGAACAATTGACAGAATTTGAGTCAGGTGTACATATTACCTAATAAAACAATGTGTTGCTGTTAGCTTCCTGATTTGGATCTTTGCACAATGGTTATCTAAGAGAGTGCTCCTGCTTTTTGTTTTTTTCTTTTTTTTTTTTTTTTTTTTGCAGGGAGGGAAATTCCACCTACAGTTTAGAAACAAAATAGTTCCTCACTTCAACATACCTTCTAGTCTAGATAAAGCCCCTAAAAGTAAATATTACTTGGTTTAATTCACTGCAGAACTTGTTTCTATAGTCCAAATTTTAAAATATTCTAAATTATTTAAAAGAAAAGGCAGCTGCTGTTTCCTTGGCTCTCCCCCACCCCTAAGAAGGCTAAAATCTGCCTTTTTCTTACTTTTGAACCAATACATGATTTCCCTTCTTGAATCAGTTAAATCTAACCAAAAAACTTACTTTAATATATAAGATATTAATGAGTTAAAACAGCCATCACAAACACCTTTTGGCATTCTGATGAGCTAATCTGTTGAAACAGCAGGCTTATGTTAAAGTAAACTGTTTCTAGATTATATAAATTCCAAATGTACAGTTTCTCTATTTTTTGTTATAAGTCACATATTTAAGAAATGGTGCTGGTCAACTAATACTTGAAATGACTAGAGTTCTCAGAAATATGTAAAGTCTTAAAACCAATGCAAAAAAGAATATGGGAAGGAGTGAAAACAAACGCACTCCCCATTAATTCCCCACTGAAATGACATAACCAGAGAACTGGCTAGAAGATACCACCGGACATTTTCAAGATACCTCTAAGAATAAGAACTTAAGTTTCCCTGTTCACTCCACTGCAGTTGTCAGTGAAGTGATAACTGAACTAGCAACTTGGTGAGGGCGCTCATAAACTCTACTTGGGAGGGCACTCATGTCCTAAGATATTCTTGTTGCTGCAAAACACACAAAGTAAAAACACACCAGAATCTGTATCACAAATCAAATATAAAATTTCTAGCACTGGTGAAGTGTTAGATCAAGAGGAACATATTTGTTAGCTGCTAAATAGCCTTCAAAATTATTAGCGGGCATAGTAGCTCATGGCTGCAATTCCAGAACTTTGGGAGGCCACGGTGGGCAAACTGCTTGAGCACAGGAGTTTGAGACCAGCCTGGGCAACATGGCGAAACTCTGTCTCTACTAAAAATACAAAAACTAGCCAGGCATGGTGGTGTGTGCCTGCAGTCACAGCGATTCGGGAGGCTGAAGTGGGAGATCACTTGAGCTTGGGAGGCGGAGGCTGCGTAAGCCAAGATTGTGTCACTGCACTCCAGCCTAGGAGACAGAGCGAGACCCTATCTTAAAAATAAATAAATAAATAAATAAATAAATAAATAAATAAATAAATAAAAATAAACTAGTAGTAGAAAACAAAACACCACAAAAATTATTAGTAACTTGAAATGGTTATATTACGGAGCTATATATGCTTCGCAACTTTATATTAAAACAGCTACACCAATAGACCCTATGAAGAGGAAAACAATAATTTTTTTTTAAACCAAGGCTTGTTTTCTTCCATACTATATTGTGTTTTTTTCTTCTTCTGTACAGGTTAGCATTTTTAAGTCAAATTCAGAAGAAAAGAAAAATTAATCCCTTCAACAATGGAAATATAAATCCACATTAAAAAAATAAAGTCAAAAGACCAAACAACCTCTTTTTAAATATATTTTGATATTAAAGAAAAAATTAACAACAACAAAGATTTTAAACTCTTCCCACTTTCTCTTTGGGTTCAGACAGGTATAAAACCAAGAATCTGCTCTATATTCTCTTGTTTAAACATCAGCATATATAAATAAACTTGAAAGTTTACCAAACAAATTGGGAAGAAGCAAGGGTTCTAATATTCCTTATACTGGATAAGGAATAATAGAAAAATGTGTCAGAAATATTAGAAAATTAGAGAAGTATTCCAGAATCGCTCGAAAACACAAAAGTGCATCCAGTCATACCCACCTACAATCCAGTCCCCAGCTCGGTCTTTTAAAAAGTCATCGGTCAGCTCTCGGCCTCAGCTCTCCAATGGGTGAACAGCACTTAAGCCTAAAACTCACCCATAGCAGGGCGTGGTGGCTCATGCCTGTAATCCCAGCACTTTGGGAGGCCAAGGCGGGCGGATCACCTGAGGTCGGGAGTTCGAGACCAGCCTGACCAACATGGAGAAATCCTGTCTCTACTAAAAAAATACAAAATTAGCCGGGCATGGTGGTGCACGCCTGTAATCCCAGCTACTTGGGAGGCTGAGGCAGGAGAATCGCTTGAGCTGAGGAAGCAGAGGTTGCTGGGAGCTGAGATCGTGCCATTGCACTCCAGCCTGGGCAACAAGAATGAAACTCCGTCTCAAAAAAAAAAAAAAAAAAAAAACCTCACACATCCCTGTGGACCTCACCAGCCTCATCTCCTAAGATTCCTCTCCTCCTCCCTCCAGCCACATGGGCTTTTGTTCTATTCCTTTAAAATAAAAAACAAAAGCGGTGGCTCACGCCTGTAGTCCCAGCACTTTGGGAGGCCAAGGTGGGCAGATCACGAGGTCAGGAGTTGGAGACCAGCCTGACCAATATGGTGAAACTCCGTCTCTACTGAAAATACAAAAATTAGCTGGGTGTGGTGGCGCACGCCCGTAGTCCCACCTACTCAGGAGGCTGGGGCAGAAGAATCGCTTGAACCCAGGAGGCGGAGGTTGCAATGAGCTGAGATTGCGCCATTGCACTCCAGCCTGGGCGATAGCATGACTACATCTCAAAAAAAAAAAAAAAACCATTAGCTTATACTTACTCCAAAGCCTTTGCTCCTACCACTCCTCTTCCTGGATTGCTCTTCCAGCAGACCTTTGCGTAGCCAGATCCTTCCTATCCAAGGAGTGGGGTTCAAACGTCTTTCCTCAGGAAGGCCTTCCCTGACTCACTGGAGACAAAGCAGCCCTCTCCTACCTAGCTAGTCTCTTATTACATTTTACTGTCTTAACACACTAATCGCTACCGGAAATTACTTTCTTATTTACTTACTATCTGCCTCTTCCCCTGTAACACGGAACATCCACCAGACCAGAAACCTTGTCTGTCCTGTTCACTACCATAGGAGAGAACTCGGTACACAGCAGACTCTCAATAAATATTCACCAAACTAACGAACAGAGGAATGAATAGATAGCAGACTTAACAGCTAACTTTCAGGAATTTTAAATCGTTTGTAATCATATTACAAACAAAACCAGTGCTGAGATTTCCCAATTATCTGGGTGTAATAATAAGCTGAGAAGATACAGAGCCCACAGAGCATCACATGTAATTTCTTTAGAAAACCTAACCCACGGAACACTTAATCTAGAAGAATAGAGTTAAGATAATCACTAGTAAAAAATCTGAGAGGCTTTGTACATACTTGAGCAAATATCAAAGATCAAGACTGGGGGAGGTCTTCAAAAATCAGAACTATGTTATTTCGGACAAAGGTAAAAATAATAGTACTAGTATAGCTAGTTAACACTTGAGGACTTACACTGAACTAAGAACTGTTCACAGAACCTTTTATATATATAGGCTTGTTTAACCTTCACAACAAACTATGAAGCAGTTTTATTATTACCTCCATTTTATGGATGAGAAAACTAAGACACAGAGAGATCCTTCGCATGGTCACATATCTAGAAGCCAAAATTTGCTCACAAGACAGTCTGCTCCAGAGTCCCCACTCCTGACCGTGACACCATACCACCTTGTGAAAAATAACAGCAATCATTTATTAGCACTTACTAGGTGCTGGAGCTCTATCTGTATTCACCCATGCAATCATCACAACAACCCTATGAGGTCAATACCGTAATTACCGGTATCTTACAATGAGGGAATTGAGGAACAAAGAGGGACTTAGCTAAGGTTACAAAGCTAGTCAGGTCACACCTGCTTGCCTTGGGTCACAGCAAGTCAAGATCTAAAACAGGTAGTCTGGCCTCAGAGTTCACTCTCCCAACCACTATTCTATCTTGCTTCTCAGTGTTTCTGTGAATTTGCATCAGAGATGAACACATTTTAACTTGAAGTATAATGAAGGAATTGCAGTGTCCTAATATCTACATGAGCTTGCATGCCTTCAAAACTTCCTTCCTGCCGGGTACGGTGGCTCAAGGCTGTAATCCCAGCACTTTGGGAGGCCGAGGCGGATGGATCACGAGGTCAGGAGATTGAGACCATCCTGGTAACATGGTGAAACCCCATCTCTACTAAAAATACAAAAAATTAGCCGGGCGTGGTGGCGGGCGCCTGTAGTCCCAGCTACTTGGGAGGCTGAGGCAGGGGAATGGCTTGAACCCAGGAGATAGAGCTTGTAGTGAGCCAAGATCATGCCACTGCACTCCAGCCTGGGTGACACAGCGACACTCGTGTCAAAAAAAAAAAAAAAAATCTTCCTTCCTATGACCTTGTTGTCTCATATTCATCCCCTAGTGAGTATTTCATCTCCACTAAGATTCTACCTCACTGATTCAACCATATGTATTTCTCACTTTAAATACTTTTGAGAAACAGAATGCATTCTTGAATCCAACTTCAAACTCCAATATAAGAAAATTGTAGAGTAATACCTACTAGAAAAGCATGCTACTACGATCTAGCAGAATAAAAATTGAAAACAGGTTTTTAAAGTCCTAAATAAGAAAGTGCAACAAAAAATCTGCAGGGATTGGACACAAGGACCTGGGTATAAACGTGGTAAAAGTCAGTCTAGTTGGCTAACAATGTCAGGAAAGATGCAGCAAAATTAAACAGCTACAGGTTAACTAAACTTCCAGAAGGCCTATTGCCACTCCACTAACAAAACACAGCACACTGCAAAGCTGGCCACAATTTGAAATATGTGCTCATCAAAAGTGTTCAATTCCATGGAGATCATTTTTCTCGTAGACTATTCTCCAACATATGACATTTTTAATGGAAGTGAATAAAGAGAAATTTGCCTTATAGCAATTTTGCCTATCTAATGCAAAAAGCAACAACCATCCATCTTAACAGGCTTGAAATTTTGCCTTAGAATATCTCCATGTATAATGTGAGGATCTGTCTTTTTTTTTTCTTTTTTGAGACGGAGTCTTGCTCTGTCGCCCAGGCTAGATTGCAATGGCATGATCTCGGCTCACTGCAACCTCTGCCTCCCGGGTTCACGCCCTTCTCCTGCCTCAGCCTCCCGAGAAGCTGGGACTACAGGCGCCCGCCACCATGCCTGGCTTATTTTTTGTTTTTAGTAGAGATGGGGTTTCACCGTATTAGCCAGGATGGTCTTGATCTCCTGACCTGATAATCTGCCCACCTGGGCCTCCCAAAAGTGCTGGGATTACAGGCGTGAGCCACCAAGTCTGGCCGGATTTGTCTTCTTAAAGAATGTGACCCATGAAAATGAGGGAGACATGGCCTTTGCTCCACGAAGAAACGCAGCAACACTCCACGTTTCCTCACATTCATGTCCCTGAATGTGCTCCATAACCTCATTACCAATCCTAAAACATGACTTTCTTCTTTTCAACAATTAATATCTCCAAGGAAAAATCTGGCAGAAGGAAGAAACATGTTCTGTTCAATTTCTATTCTCAGTAAAATTTAGGGAAAAGAAAAGCTAATCCAAGGCTGCATTAATATCAAAGACTAACAATGTATATTCAGTTAACACAGACCCACCATACCTACTGATAGTTTCTTACAGTTGGATAAATCTGCCAGACAGTTCCCAATGCCTCTGTGTCATCGGAGGAGGGAAGCAGCTGCCACATGCTTAACTCATCAGTATCTTTAAAGATGCACTGTGTAATTACTTAACACGATCTTCATGCTTTAGCTCCCTGACACACACGGCAACCATATATTAAAACACAGAATCTTGAGAGTGTGGATGAAGTACTTCCAAATATAATCCTTTCCAGGTCTGCAAAATCATTGTCAGTCACAACTAAGGACAGCATTAGAAAAACATAAGCAGGCCCAGGCATTGTGGCTTGTCCCGGTAATCCCAGCACTTTGGGAGGCTAAGGCAGGTAGATCGCTGAGCCCAGCAGTTTGAGACCAGCCTGGATAACATAGCAAAGCTCTGTCTTTACAAAAAATTCAAAACTTAGTCCTGGCTACTCAGGAGGTTGAAGTCCGAGGATCACCCAAGCCTGGGGAGGCTTAGGCTGCAGTGAGCTGTGATGGAGCCCCTACACTCCAGCCTGGGCAACAGAATGAGACCGTCTCAAAAAAAAAAAAAAGGAAAACATAAGCAGTGTAACTAACAGTAAATTAATTCTAACACTGTTACCTTTAAAGTTTTATAGTAAATGGCTCTGTTGATTTCCAGTGGGAATAAATTTTGCTCTTCTCCTGAGCAAGCCCAATTCACATATCGCAGCCAGTTTCCCTTCTCTGGATCAGTGGCATCAATGCACATCCATCCCAAATTTGGGTAATATACCTTGAAAATGGAGAAAAATAAAAAACTTTTGTTAAAATAGGAGTATCTTTAAAATGTTTCCATTTTTAACTTTTAAGGATAATTCTTTTTCATTATATGCAAGTACTCTATATAAAGCATTTCATAAAAACAAAACAAGCGACAGAGAAAAGACAAATTCAAGGTGAAAACTGGAATTCAAAAGTGTAATTCTCACTATTTTTCTACTTAGGCTTGTTTCCACCCGCCCCACCACCCCCGCACACACACACACACACACTCTTAAAGAGCTACAGTTAACATGCTTGATATCTCCAAATGCTTTACAAATATGTACACAGAGACAAATGACAACTATGCTCCGTTAAGTGTGACTCAGAAAGGAAAACAGCTTGCAGTGGTGTTCAGCAGCACAAAGATCCCAAGCTTTCTGGGTTGCTCCGCTAATCGAGTATGGCACCTGGCCCTGCCACGCTATACAATTCAGCAGGTCCCTTTCTGGCAGGGTTCACAGGGACTTCAGGAGTGAACAAGCATTGTGAACCAGGCACATGGGTGACAGGATATGATGCTTCTGCAAACTCAGCTGACCCTTAAAATAGACTCCATCCAAAGCATCTGCAAGGATGAAGGGGCAATGGAACAGACTCTGGGAAATATCAGTGGCCTTCAAAAAGAAAAGGACCAAAACTTTAACCCCTTTCAGGAGTCAAATCAAATCTCCTCTTGCAAGAAGCCTTCCCTTCTCACCCACACCAATTCCTCCCACAGAGGCTTCCAGCACTTATTTATCATCCTTCATTTTAAAAGAACATCTATTTGGCAACTATTTTTAACTTTAATTTTGTGTATACATGCATATATATATATATATACACACATTTTCCCAAAACCAGTCTACAAAACACTTGAGTAGGCACTGAAACAGAACTGCAGAATCAACTGGCTGACAGACGTGCTGGGCAAAAGAAATGAGTCTTTTACTTTATTTTTAGGAAGAAAGGATATAATCTAGATGTTTCCATTTTTTCCTCATTATTCCCATCATTCATGCCTTCATCCCTCCCTTCCCCACATTAATTACCTTTCTTCACTGCACCTTTCCTTCTGGAACAAAGCTTCTACTCTGCCCACTGATAGTGAGGATGCTGCTCTTCTGGGCATGCCTGGGTGTCTAGGCCTGTGATTGCCAAGCGGCAGCATCCACCTTACTGGGCCCTACCACCGCCTTCTTCCTCTGGAAAGTCAAACATCAGGCATAATGCTACATGCCTGACATATTATCTCATTTAATCCTATGTAGCAGGCTTATTAGCTCTCCTTTCAACATGTGAAAATTGAGGCTCAAAAGTTAAATAACTTTCCCAAAGTCACCTGTTTAACTGTCATAAAGAAGGGCTTCAACTCAGATCTGCTTGTCTTCTATTTATCACTGCCTTCCTTGACCATCCTGGTTAACTGAACTACCAACATCTAATGAGCATCTACTGTGTAACAGGTACCATGCTACAAGGTGCATTGTAGTTACTTTAATCACCATAGGCACCAAGGAGAGTATCTGTACACAGTAACTTACACAGACATTATTCCCCCATCTGCAATATCAGCTGCCCCTGGGCTCAGGGATAGTAAGTTTCACTTTAATTTATTGCAGTGATGACAGAGTCCCACTCACTCCCCACCGGAATACTGGCACAGCTACCAAGACTGATGAGACTGCAGAGACAAACACAGACAGAGTTGCCAAGAAAACCACACAGTTCACAAGGTAGCTGGAGTCTATCTACCTGCCTCAGGATAAAAATACAGGTTGTGCCAGAACTTCCTGGCTCTCAGGTCAATACAGCCATATGCAAAAAGCAAAGTGTTACAGTTGAGTAAATTTTTTATTCATACGTAACTCATTTTGTTTCAGAGGAGACTAAGGCATCTTCTAAGTCATACTGACTGATGTACAAAAAGGGAATAGTTGTTTTTGTAGAAAAAGATGACACTTCAATTTTTAGAAATAGGCCAAGAAGTAATTCACAAACGAATACACGTAGCCAAAACCTCGTAATAGTAAACTCAGTTAATAAAAAATAACTTGAAAGTTAAAACAGTTTTAACCTTTTAAATGGGCACACACAAAAAATTTTTCTTAAAGATAGGAAAGGGTGTGGAAAAAAACAGATATTCCCCCAAACACTGCTGATCAGAAAACAGATTGATTTTGGAAAGAATTTAGCAGTACCTGACCAAAAAAAAAAAAAAAAAAAAAAATCTTTAAAATATACACACACTAACCAGCACATACACTTGTAGGAATTCATTCTAATGAGATCATTGGACAACTGTACCCAGATGTATATACAAAAATGTTCACAGCAGTGTGGTTTACTGTAAATTGCTTCTAATTCATGGCTAAATGGAAAACAATATGGAATTAACTCAGTAAATTATGGTCCATCCATATAGCTGAAACCTAAGACACTAAAAAGTACTGTGGTACAAATGATTAATTAGATTATATGGCAAGATTTATTTCCTATTAGATATACCGATATACTTGAAAACTTTTTCCAATAAACATGCATTATTTCTGTAATTAGAAGAGAGCAAAGATAACCAGATGTTGTGGAAATACACAGCATAAAGGCATTCACAATACATTTGATTGAATAAAGCATTTATAGGCCAGGCATGATGGCTCATGCCTTTAATCCCAGCACTTTGGGAGGCCGAGACAGGTGGATTATGAGGTCAGGAGATCAAGACCATCCTGGCTAACACGGCGAAACCCCGTCTCTACTAAAAATACAAAAAAATTAGCCAGGTGTGGTGGCAGGCACCTGTAGTCCCAGCTACTTGGGAGACTGAGGCAGGAGAATGGCGTGAACCCGGGGGGTGGAGCTTGCAGTGAACCGAGATCGCGCCACTGCACTCCACCCTGGGCGACAGAGTGAAACTCTGTCTCAAAAAATAAATAAATAAAAAATAAATAAAAAAGCATTTATAAAAAGTATTTTTAAAGTATGTCATTTTTGTTTTAAGTATATGAACACATGAATATGAAAAGAAAAATAATCTGAAACTAAATACATTAAAATGTCAGCAATGGTTTTCTCTGAGAAGGGGGATAATCCGTAATTTTTATTTTCTTTAATTTTCTATCTTTCCCCCACTGATTTGGTATATTCTACATGGTAAAAATGGGAGGAAGGTGGGAAAAGCAAGTTAGTCTTCTGAATGAAAACCTAAGTTTGAATGAAGGTAGCCAAAGGTCTGAATGGTCTGCTGAATGCTAAGCTAAAATCTTCCTCATCTTCCTCTTCCTCCACAGATATTTCTAAAAATCTTATAGCTTTCACATTTTTATTGAGAGTTCAACTTATGTTTAAGAAACTGAGATTAAAATGTGTTTTCATACAATTCCCATCTTACTTGGTCAAACCTTTGTTTCCAATCAAATTAATTTCAGTGATTGACACACCGACCCTATCTCCAAAATGTGACATAATTTTGCTTCCTCTAACTATCAATGAATAACTAATTTCCAGATCTTTATAAGGGCCAACAAATATTCAACTGACTTGATCCCAGAGAAATACTACCTTATAATCAATTATCTTTTTATTGATTTAGTCTATAAAACAGTCCTTTTTAAAAAGGCAAAGGTATCTAATTATGTACCATGAAAAATGAATTTTGACAAGTTAACTAACTTTCAAATTCAAACTCCCTACTTCGAAAGAACGAAGAAAGAGAGGGACCACTGAACCAAGCAGTGGGCTAGATGACTTACATGTTATTTAACTCTTTTAAGAATTTATAAAATAGGCCTGGCGTGATGCCTATAATCGCAGCACTTTGGGAGGCCGAGGCAGGTCGATCACCTGAGGTCAAGAGTTTGAGACCAGCCTGGCCAACATGGTGAAATCCTGTCTCTACTAAAAATACAAAAAATTAGCTGGGCATGGTGACAGGCACCTGTAACCCCAGCTACGCAGGAGGCTGATGCAGGACAATAGCTTGAACCTAGGAGGCGGGGGTTGCAGTGAGCTGAGATCGCCCCATTGCACTACAGCCTGGGCAACAAGAGCAAAAGCTCCGTCTCAAAAAAAAAAAAAAAAAAGAATTTATAAAATAACTATGAAATATCACTAAGCTCCTTTATAAGTAAACAAACTTACGGAAGGTTGGTAACTTCAACAGGACAATTAAGTCACTAAAAATCACAGCCAGGATTCAAACCTGATCCCCTCATTTCTTCCTATGCCAAAATAAAACAGATATGCAGACAGGCAAGGAGTTCTCAGCTTGCCTTTCTATTTTCCCTCTTTCCAGACCCTTCTTTCCATCCCTAACCTCCCACAAGTTGGTCAGGCCCTACCTCCTTTCTGCCTCTACCACCTACCAGAGACTGAGTAGTAATTCTTGTCAAGCAGAATGTAATTTTCAGACCACCCAATTTCCATTCAATTTAATCCAGTTATAAAATAGCTATAAAATAATCTAAATTCAAATTTTAGTACATGTGCCAATTTAAATACACATTCAAAATTAAATATTTTATGCTATATAGAGAAAGGTTTGCAAAGAACAAACCAAATTATTAGTTACCTCAGGGGATAGGAGTGAGGGTTATAACTTATAGCCTTCCTTATCATCTACCTATTACATGTATTAATTCAAATTTATAAATTAAAAAAAAATTCTGATTCAACTATTGCAAACATACCATCATTGGAATCCTCAACTGTTCACCTATAAGCACCTCACTCAATCAAAACTTACAGTAACCAGCTTATTTTGATAGAAACCACTCAGGAATTAGGACAAGGCAATGAAGAAACCTCCTCATACTATAGCAACTCCCATGTTGAGAGAAAATTTATCTTCACTCAAACCAGCTCTCCAAAGTTAGAGTCTACAGCAATAAAACCATTTCTGCTGGCTGTTCTCTGGATTTCCCTTCCACTGCACGTAACCTGGGGCTCTAACACATGGAGACAGAATCTCTCTTGGAGACCTGAGCTCCCATTTCAGTGGGCCTTTGTCCACACCTCCTGAGGCTCCTTTTCACATTTTCATTTTTCTGGGGATCTAGCTTGTTGAATTTCCAATGTTATAATCTACACCCTGCTTTGCACTTCCCCTGTCTGTTCCCAAAAGATAGGCAGGAGGTTCACATTTAACCTCCAACGAGTGCCCGTCGGTAAACCTTGACTCGGAGAACTTTTGGATGTCAGTTCTGGAATCTACACCCTTTCCCATTATTATTCCCATTTTCTTGGTTCAAAATACAGCCCATATCCAGGGGAAAAAGCGATTCTAGGCAATAATTAAGAGATTACTGAATTGGTAATCTTTTTTTATTTCAACTCATATTTGTTAATGAGGAAAATATCTATAGCATCTATTTTAAAAAATCATTGATATGCAATAATTGTACTTACGGAGTACATGTGTTATTCTGATACATGCATAGCATGTGTAATAATCAAATTAGGGTATTTAAGGATATTCATCACCTCAAACATTTAATGGGTACAAACATCCAGGTAGATAGAAGGAATAAGGTCTACTTGGTTATATTTTTAAAAGAACTCTACAAAAAAAAAATCATCATCCTCCAATCCAAGTGTTTTTCTTTGGTGTTCAGGTTCAACTAACATTAACTGAGCCAGAGATGTCTATATCAACTAATTTCATATACATTATCTAATTTGTAGTAAAACAAATCTGGTAGGAACTTATCCTCATTTAAAAGTAGGAATAAAGAAAAAAAAGATAATCTCATTTTGGTAAAAAAGTCTTTCAATGAAAGCCTTTTTTAAATAAAGGATTTTATTGACATTGCTACCTAGAAAATACTATACCTTCTTGGTATGTTCAAATTCCAGTTGTTTTTCAGTTACAGAATTAGACACCTGAAGGGTTTGCTGAAGACTGTAAAACTGACATCCTACAAAATTAACTTCCTGGTGACCACAGACAAAAATGAGTCTTCAGTATCAACTACTTCACTGCTCAGATGACTGTAGGAGATCCGAGACTTATTTTAAGAACTATTCTAATACATCATTATATTCTAAAATGTTCTGAAAATACTAGAATAAGGGAAATAAAAGAGAATCTAACAGGTGACAGCACATTTTATTTCAATAAGCACACTTGTCAGAGCACATTTCCCAATACACAAGTGACTTTTATAGAGATCCTAAAACACAAATTTAAAAAATAAATAGCTTGGCCTCTCAAGCCCTTGAAGCCGCACTAACAGAGCCTCTCTTTTAAAATTAGACTGACTAGATTTTATACTACAAGTAGACAAATATTCTGGAAAATCTCCCGACAACAAATGCACAATGAATGTTAACTGGTTCACAGTAGGCACCCAATGAACAGCCACTGGACAAATAATTTATTTTCACTCTTAAATCAGAAGTTCTATCTATGAACCATAGATGTTTAAGAATCCCATATAATCCTATAGGTAACATGAAAAATTTTGTGTACATATGTGCATTTGTGTGTTTTCTGGGGAGATTCTCAAAAGGGTCCACAACACAAAAAAGTGTTAAGTCTCTGGGCTTTGCTAACAGGAAGAAGACTGAATAATCAACCAAGAAACGGGCTCCTGGCCTGATTCCAGGACTAATATTCTAAGAATATTATTTTTAAAAAGGCCTTTATTTTAAAAAGGCTTTCATTGAAACACTTTTTTACCAAAGTGAGATCACCTTTTTTAAATTTATTCCTACTTTTAAATGACAGTAAGTTCCTAATAGATTTGTTAGGAACTTCATGAAGGCACGTAGAACTCAGATTTCTCTCCTGTGGAAAGATCTAGGTCATTTCTAGTATTCCTTTATTCCACAAATAAAAATTTCCGTGAGGTATTACCAGTAGTTTATAACACCACAAACATTTTATGCCCAGCATGGTGTTGAAGAACTTAGGACAGTGCCTGGTACGCGCTAAAAGTTTAATAGGGGTTAAATGAATGAATAAACAAACTCTCAAAGAGAATTTTTTTTTTTGCACCAGACCAAGCTGCCAATCTGAGTACAAGTTAACCTGTTCAAAAAGATCACTTAATTCTCTGTACTTCAATGTCCTCATCTGTCCTGCAGCTCCTGAGAGAAGAGGAATGTAATTGACTCATCTGTTTCTATGACAACCAATTCTACAGCCATCCCACCTTTAATTACTTTGTTCAAAACCTATGCACTGCTATTAACCACTCAGCTTCTCAGCAAACCTGAAACCAGACATCACCACATTCACTCCTACTGCTACTCTTCCCGACACATCAAGACCAAGGCTGAGCAAACTTTCTGTAAAGGGCCACACACAAATATCTGCAGTTTTGCAGGCCATTTGGTCTCCATCACCACTGCTCAATTCTGCAATTATGGGGCAAAAGAAGCCGTACGTAATATTTAGATGAATGACCATAGCTGTGTTCCAATAAAACTTTACTCATGAACTGAAATTTGAATTTTATATAATTTTCATATGTCACAAAACGTTTTTATTTTCCCCAACCATTTAAAAATGTAAAAATCATTCTTAGCTCCAGCGCTGAAATAAACAGGTGGCAGGTTAGATTTCCTTAGTGATCCAAACCTTTTCCCACTGCTAAAAAGCAGCACTGAGAGCTGAAAAGTATTTTCTGAAAAAAGGTTCTGCAGAATCAGCTGGCTGACTTCTCTCTCTTCTTCTTGCTTGCAATTTTAACTTACAAATAATTTGAAATCAGAAGAACTGAGATAGCGAGGACTATAAAACTCACCTGTTAATATTTAATCATAGCAGCGCTGACTGATAAAAAATGTTTACATATCTTTTAAAAATTACATTAAAGTCTTCTCATTACACACAGACAATTTCTCTATCAATCTTAACTGACATGGAATTTTACTTTCTTCCCTCTATCCTCCTGACCTCAAAATTTGTTGCCTGAATGAATAAAATGCAAATATTAATAGAAGCAGTGACCACTGGTCTTCCTCTATAAAAAATGATATTTTTAACTATATAATATTAAAAAGATTAACAATACTGGATTTTAAAAGGCTGGCAAGAAACATATACCCTTGGTGGTTGTATAAATAATTAATAGTACAATCCTTCTGGAGGGAAAACGTTTGGCAAAATTTATAAAAAGTTAAAATGTATATAACTTATTGACAACATTTATACTTCTAGAAATTTAAGAAAACAGACAAGTCAACACATATTTATATACAGTGAGTTTTATACTTTGAAGAATTATTTATAATCATAAAAACATTAAAATAATTTAAACGTCCAACATAAGGCTTGGTTAAATAAATCATGAATGGTATACAATGAAATTCTGGGTAGGCGTAGGAATAATGATGTAAATAATCCAGGTGCAGTGGCTCGCACCTGTAATCCCAGCACTTTGGAAGGCTGAGACGGGCAGATCGCTTGAGCCCATGAGCCCGTGAGTTCAAGACCAGCCTGGGCAATATGGTGAAACTCCATCTCTACCAAAAATACAAAAATTAGCTGAGCATAGTGGCACAGACCTGTCCCAGCTACTCGGGAGGCTGAGACAGGAAGACCACTTGAGCCCAGGAGGCAGAGGATGAGCTGTGAACATGCCACTGCATTTCAGCCTGGGCAACAGAGCAAGACCCTATCTCAAAAAAAAAAAAAAGGAAGGAAGGGAGGGAGGGGAGGGAGGGAAAGAAACAATAACGTAAATAAGTAGTCCACATAGATATGTCCACAAGATACTGAAAGAAAAAAAAGCATTATAAACTGCATGTACTGTTTGATCTCAATTGTAAAAATTTCTACATACGGGTTGTAAATGTACCAGTGTATATGTGAGACTGAAAACAGAGAAGCAGCGAAGCAAGGAGTTAAAAGAACGTTCAGGAAGACATTCACAGTGGTTGCGCCTGGATGGTAGGAGTTTCAATGATTTTTATGTTCTTGTATATATTTTTCTGTATTGTTTCTATTATGTTGCAGTGAGCATGTATTAATTTTAAAATTTAAAAGATTTATTAGAACATATAACTCAAAGAGTGACCGCTAATGTAAACTGTGGACTTTGGGTAATAACGACGTGTCAATGCGAGTTCATAGGCTGACAAAGGCCCCACTCTGCCGCAGGAGGTTGATAGTGGGGAAGGCAGTGCATGTGTGGGGACAGCGGGTATTTGGGAACTATCTGTACTGTTTGCTCAATTTTGCCGTGAACCTAAAACTGCACCAAAAAAAAAAGAAGTGTATTTAAAAAAAAAACAAAGCTTACTAAAATAATTCTTATCCAAGCAATTCTAAAGTTCTGTTAATTAGAAGCAATTTGAGTCCCATAAAAGTACATCTAAAAGGCTTTTATCAGAGGTGGTTTTAAAATACGGCAGATTCCTCGGCGCGGATGGGGAGAGTCAAGAGAACGAAAACACCAAGTCCTGAGCGCCAGCTAGCTGGTGGCTCCCTGCCAGAAACCCATCGAAGAACGCGCTCTCCTTGTGAAAACCTATTTTGTGCATTCACCCTGAGGATACTCTACTGTTCCTCTCCTGTTATTTCTGATTTAACAGAATGTTTTCAGTGAAAGCTTAGAGAACTTAAGACTGGGTTAGATAATCAAGGGCTCAAGGATAGCAATTTAACACTTTGTCTTAGATTAGCTTTAAGATGGAATTCTGGCTGGGGTCTAAGACCCTGCTGCTAAAAGATAAGATGGTCTTAGGGGATTTGATGGAAGAACAAATACCCAAGATGAGATTCTGATGATAAGCCATTCCTGTTACATTAATACAAGGCATTCTGATGCAGGTCTGAGGGTAAGAGCAGAGTTGGAATAAATTAATGAGAAACTACTAAGTCTTACCTCAATGTTCATTTTATTCTTTCTAAGAAATATTTACATTATAATTTATACTTCCTTTGCCATATACACACTTACACATGTATGTCACATCTATTGACTTTTATTTTAACAGAGCAAAAGGCTCACAGGTTTCTATAGCAAATGTATACTTTGTAGTCAGAACTACTTGAATGAGTTTTTTTTAACTGCAGGAAGACAAAAGCCACCCTTGATAAGAACTAGGATTCTTATCAAGGATTTGCAAACTCTAGTAGTACAGTATATAAGAAGTATCTTACATTAACAATGGGATGTTAACAGGTTTATAGAAGAAATTCTAATAAGTCATGGTTCCAAATTCTCAACAACTATCGAGTCATACTATGTATGAATCTCAAAGCAAATGAAGCTTAATTTACAAAAAGGACTATTAATAAATGATACGATATGCCCAACAATATCAAGTTGTTACATGGGATAAAATAGGTACTACTAACTTAAGTTTAATATTGATGGCACTTGTTCAAGATTAGTGTTATAAACACAGCACTAGAGTAAGCAGTTTCTGGTTCCTTGACATTATTCTCACTAAACGTAGTGCTAAACCTGGTGAGCAAATTTGTTACTTTCCCTTGGGAAACATCTAAAATTAAAAATGCAGTTTATTTGGGAGAATAATTTTGTGTCCAAGACATTTTTAATCACGCAGGCATTATCTTAACATTTTTTGGCCAGGCAGCTTTTCTACAAACACAGAACTCTTACACCTCAAAAGTGGTGAAATAACAGAATGCAATGACTCTTGTGGTAAATCCTCATTTCCTAAGACACCCCCCGTTAAGAGTCAGAAGATACATTATAACAAATTCATAAGAAACAAAGAACTCAAAATTATTGGGAGAAACTGTCGGATTTTTTGAGTTGGGAAACAGCTTAGAGCATGAAGAAAAATAGCAGCATACCTCAACCATACAAATGCCACAGAACCTCTTGATGAAAAGTGTCCACACATTTCCTAGCCATATTTTATTTTTAGGCTTTTATATGTTAATGTGTAAAAAACAGATGTGATTCAATTTCAGACAATCTAATAGGAATGCTTTTCCTCACCAGCCAAAAACTTAACTTGTTTTGAAAAGGAGTCACACCATGGAGCTCCTTTAAGAATTCAGGGGGCTTCCAGGGGGCACTGACTTGAACTAAATTCATCACAAATGCTGAATTCCTATGCAATACCCCAGGGAACAACAAAAGCAACAATGACAAATTTGATCTTCACAACTATCCTAGGAGATATCTTTTATCTCTGTTTTTTAAATTGAGGGTTTTCTAGCCCAGAGGTTATATACCCTGCTCCAAGTCACGAAGCTAGAGGTAGGATTTGAACTCAGGCAATGCAATGAAAACCTTAACTGCCTCCCAGTGAGGCAGGGAGAGATGCATTCTAGTTCTGCATCTACAGGCCTCTCGAGTGGAGCCCCACAGAGAAGGAGAGCTCAGCTCTGTCTCCTGACTGCTTCCCCTCTCAAAGGAGCGTGCAGATGCCCTGCTGTCTTCCAGGATTGCTCAGAAAACATGAAATTAATAGATGAAAAACTCCTGAAAAATTACAAGCGCTATATATGAGCCATATGCTAAATATATCCAACTCTGAATCTCCTAGCAACACCGAAATTACTTTCTAAAATATAGAGAAGAACCTAACAGTGCTTTCTTTGCAGCCACCATAGTGTCTTTTATGGGGTTTATCTGGAAGTCTGTGAAGTGACAAACCATCGAACAGGAAGTCAAAGTCTTAGTTGCAAAGCAAAACACCTTGGACACGGCAATATAAAACATGGATTTGACATTTATTGTTGAGGACAGCCAAGCAGTTTCAAAATACAAAAGCATATATAAATAGCAGTCTGTATCCAGGGAAACACATTTTCTCTTTAATAAAAATATTCTTGATTTTAAAGAACACATTAAAATGATTGTTTTAATTTCAAAATGTCAAATTCTGAGAGAACAGAATAATTATTTCATAAAACTCTGAAAAACAAAGAATCAGAATTACTTCTTACCTCCCACATGTATACATTATTCTTAACCTGAGATCTTTTTTTCTTATCACCAACAAATGGCCCAAATTTTTTGCCTTTTAAAATTGGTTTAGTGGCCCAGACACCTAGAAAATAAAATCAGTATTTTTATAATGTATCTGGTTATTTTAAAGATTGAAACCATTAAAATCAATTAAGTTTCACAAAATAGGTAAAAGGCTAGACTGCCTAAATCAAGCTAATGTTAAATAGCCTGAGATCAAGTTAAATTAAGTCAAGTCCTCAATGGGGATTTTTATTTTTCTTCTTTATACTCTTCTGTTCTATAAAGAACCTACATTGTTTTATAATTAGAAAAAAATGTTGTATATATTTTTTACTGTTTTACATGTAACACTACCCATACAGTAGGATCACAAATACTTGAATAACAGTCACAACAACTGAAGAGAAAAAATATTGGAATGGAGTGAAACTACAACTGATTTTTAAACTCCTCTGTCTGCTTGTCTGTAAAGTTCAAATTGTCCCTAATGAACATGACTTGTTCTTTTAAAGGGTTAGAAATATAGTTTTATGAATAAATATTTTTGAAGTTCATTTGCTTAAAGTGGAAAACGCTTTCCTGCCTAACTAAGCTTCCTGAAAACTTAGCTACTGGAATGGCTCACTTTTCAGTTTCTAACAGCCAAAATAGCTGTTCATCCACAGTATTCTTAGGGTTATTTCTATTTACTATGCACTGACCATAACAGAAAGAGATTTAATGAGCAAGCAGGCAGTGAAATGGCAGGAGTCTGGCCCAGCAGTCAACAAACTGGCACACAGCAGCACCTCAGATTGGTTCCCTCACCTTTTGGCTTCAGTTTCCTCATATACGGAATGGGGGGTAAAGGCTGGGCTGGTCCTATCCTGCTAGGATGTACAATTCCCACTTTTCTGTAAGTCTGCTATGAACTGCATTTGACAACAACACTAACAATCAATTAGTTGAGCTATAAAATCAACCACTTTCATTTGAACAATATATTCAAACTGCTCAATGAATAAGTTTCCAATGAGAATTTTTAAAAGCATGTGTTAAAATTTTTTCACACACGTGTACATATAAATTAGAGTATCGGAAGTACATCTAAAAAAAAGAAACAGGGATATAAATATGATGTATTCCAAGACTGTATTTTGACTAAAGTTTTACAATTCACTTCCTTAGCCTTCTGTCTAAAGATTAGGCCACAAAAAGACCAAACACACACAAGCTTGGTTTGTGTTCAAGGAGAAATCCCAGCCAGAAGAATTTAGATACACTCACAGCATGTCATTCATTCAAGTATCTACTGAGGGTCCACAAAGTGTCTGGTACTGGAGGCACAAAGATACATAAGAAATAAAGGCACAAGAAACAACAGGGCCAAGTGTAAAAATAATTACAAAACAATGAAGTGAATATAATGGCACAATCACGCTCATCATGGTGAAATCAGAGAGAAGGGAACAACACATTCTGTGGGGCGAGGTTCAGCAACGAGACTCATAGGAGGAGGACACTTGGGCAAGTAAAGAAGGATGGGACGTGTGTGTGTGTGTGTGTGTGTGTGTGTGTGTGTGTGTGTGTGTGTTTTCCCAGTTTTATTTTTATAACCCATGTCCAACCTGGATTCTTGACTGGAAAATGCATCAACACCATAAAATCTTCTAGGTCAAGGGTAAATCCGCTGCTTTTATGGTGTGCTCCCTACCTGACATGCCCCTGCAGGAAGCCGCACTGCCACCTGCTCTTTACTGCCTGACTTGCTCCGGGACAGGAGGAGTACTCACCAATCCGGGTCTTGTCAACAGCAGAAGGGAAAAGCCTCACTTCCTCCGGAAGTCCTCGCAGCACATGTTCGGGTACCTCAGCCAGGGTCTCGGTGGCCACCGCAGGCTCAGTAGTGTTCTGCAAGTCAAGAAATAGAAGGATCATAGCAAAAGAAAGAAAACCCAAATCGTGGGGTTGGTTTTTTTTCTGGTTCAATAAGCAAATATGCAAAAATGTAATCAAAACCTGAAGCTGGCAAGCCAGACCAAAACGATGATGTCAAGCATTTGAGGAGCTGCTTTGATGCTTGTTTGTAACTGTCCAAAGGAAACCACTGCAGCCTTCAAGCATGTCTGTGTTACTCTATTTTGTTCCAGCCACCTGTGGCCATTTGCAAAACATGATAATCTCTGGCACCATACTGCTTTAAACTCAAATAGAATCTGGCAGCAAAATATAGCATAAGCTTACTTCTAAATCAAAGGCTACCATCAGTACCTTAGCACATTTAAAAAATAAAAACCAACACTGCCCACTTCAATGAATGCTTTCAGCACACACCACAAAGGCTACTGGGGCCCTCCAACCCTGCCCCATCCATGTTGCCCTCCAACAACAACCCCTAACTGGATGGGGCCTGAATATTCCATTCCAGAACACGACAACTTATTGTGGTCCCTCACTGCAAGTGCCACCTCTCCAGGAAACAGTAATTTACCGCTGTTCACCAAGTCACTAAACAGCAAAATCACCAGGATATCACCGAGTTGCTAAGAAACAGAGAATTTTTTTAAATCACTTTTCAAAGTTCATGCTGGAATTCATAATCTTAAGATTACTATTAGGTACGTATGTAAGGAAGGGAGAGATTTGAGCCAACTGGTAGAATATGACTGTTATTTTTTGATAACTTTCAAATCAAAGGAACACCAAGGGTCTAGTAACCGGTACATCATATATCCTACGGAGCTGATGTGCTTATCCAGTCTAACTGATGTGCGTATCACAGCACTGCTAAGAATGATAGGCTTTGTAGTCTGAGTGTGTTTCATTTCACTGCACAGGGAAACATTTCTCCAGAACTTTTAAAGGAACCAACATAAGCAAAAGTAAACCCCCAAACAAAAAAGATCAATTTTTCCGACAACAATGAAGCTCTTGTCGTCCTCAAGAATATATGTACAAAGAAAAGAATATCATCCAAACTGGTAAACTCTCAGCATTTCAATTTTTGGTTTATTAATTATCAACAGTCTACTTCAAGAGAAATAAATCTCACAGTCACAAACATGGTCATCTACTCTCTGGCCTGCTTCAAGCTGGAGAGCCCAAGACAGGGCATCTAGAGACAGGTTCGTCTCTCGTGCAGAGCCGAGCCAAATGAGCCTACATTTCAGACACATAAATGCTTTGTTCCTGCTTGATTTACACCTTTGTCCCAACAATATCCCCGAAACATTTTCAAAACATAAGATAGCCAATTAGCCCCAGAAAATGGTCTTACTGGTACTTCCAATTAGCTAAATTGTGAATAAATTAACTACAGACATTTTTCACTTCTAAATATAGTGTCCCCGTTTTTAAATTCTTAATCTATAAGCTGGATTTTTGGAAACGTGAACAATTTATTTCCAAAGAGGGAAAAGGTATTACATTGGTAGTTGCCATTGGCATCCTAAGCTACATAATGATTATTTCCTAACACTGATAAAGTAAGTGACATTAACAAATATTAGCCAGAGTGATGTCCTATCAGTACTGGCCATTTAGTAAAGTAAAAGGGGGTCTTCTTCTTCCGTCTCAGTTGGGACCCTAGGCAAACACGCAGCACCATTTATTCTCCCCAGAAGCACAGCCGATTTCAAAAGTCACCGTGTCTGCTAACCTAAACGGATACTTCCAGGCACTTTCACAGTGATTCTAATGACAACTTCATATTTACTGAGAACTTCCTTGCTCAAGGCACTGTGCTGTCTTACGTGCTGGGGAGAATTTACTCCAAATAGCCCAAGAAACAGGTGTTATCAGTGTCTCCCCCTCTCCACACAGAGCAGGGAATTAGAGCTTACGGACGTTGCTTAAATGGCTCAAAGCCTGGATCTGAACCCGTATCTGTCCGATCTGAGTGCCTATGGTCAGTCCTAACCATCATGGAGTTTTCACTTAAGATTCTGCTGGAATATCATCTAAGAACCTCTGCCCTAAAACTTCCAGATTTCCATGGAAATGTCAGCAGGAGATGGTGCTTAAGGCAGGAATGGTCATTCCCATAGGAAATGTGTAACTTCAAGTTGGAGATCACGTGTATTAAAATTTCTGAAGCACCCGAGAACATAAAGGACCTCAGCAGAGAGGCCATGGGAAAAAGAAATACCAAAAAATCCTATGCATTTGTTTATCTGTTTTAAGTCAACCCATTATTTTTTGTCTTTTTTTTTCTTTTAAATTACTCTTTTATTCCACCTCTTGTCCCAGTAGACCCATTGGTTTTCCTTTTGGACTCATACACCCAGTAGAGGAAAGCTTTTTCTGTTATTGTCGTATCCTTCACACTACAAAAGGACCGAACTACAAGAGGAGCACCTCAGCTCACAGCAGCACAACCCAGACACTGGGCAGCCCCAGGGCCGGCCCTCCCTTCCACCCACACCCCCACTGGGCTCTCCATGGCCGTGGCTATGGCTGCAAACTGTCTAGAACATTTCTAGAAAATCAATGATTTGAGGAGTAGAAAGTACACTGGACTTCCTGAATAGTCCAGTCTACTAGTAAATAGTCCGGTCTACTAGAAAGTAGGCTGGACTTCCTAAATAGAACCACCCTCTTTTCTTGCTTGGTTCTCCTTCATAGCTCTTACCACAGTTTTAAATGCTTATTTGTATAGCTCTGTGTTTACTGTGTGCCTCCTCTGTGAGACTGCAGTGAAGACAGATGGTATCTATCTTATTCAATGTTGTGTTCCCCCAGCTTAGCAGTAGATTTCAAATGTTTGTTGTCACTTAAATACTTGAATGAGTGCATGGCTCTTTGTAAGCTAACTTAAAGCTTTTTCTAAAAAGGGGGATAGAAATAAATAAAAGAGCAGGGTCATCTATCAGGAAGTATCTTCTCCACATGAGCCTGAATTTCTTGAATTTGAGGTAGGTATTCTTCTGGATCAATATAAGAACCCTTTTTTAGAAAATGTGGTATGCCATTAATTCCAAGCAATCAATATACAAGTAAACCTTAGGAACAAAGGAATGTTTTCAAAAAGTTCTCTCCCCTACATACTCATAAACTGGGATCTCTTCTTGGTATATATCCTGATAGGATTAGATGTAATATTATATCTAAATGGGTTCATCTTGATTCTTACACTAAAGAATCACAATTTGATCCTGGCACTATTTCCCAGATTGATCTTGTCTAAAATAAATTGCACCATCTACTCTATATATTTATTTATATATTTCCGAATCCTGCTATGGGCCAGGCAATGTTCTAGGCAGCACACTTGTCTCAACAAGGCATCACTCTGGTGAGAAATAGAGACAAAATTAAACACATACATACAACGGCTGATGCCCTGTAGAAAACTCAAGCACAAAAAAGGGGACACATGCCTTCTGATCAATGGCGAATAAAAAAAGGAGGGGAATGTCGGGTGCAATGGCTCACGCCTGTGATCCCAACACTTTGGAAGGCCAAGGCAGGCAGATTACCTGAGGTCAGGAGTTCGAGACCAGCCTGGCCAACATGGTGAAACCCTGTCTCTACTAAAAATACAAAAATTAGCTAGGCGTGGTGGTGGGCGCCTGTAATCCCAGCTACTCAGAAGGCTGAGGCAAGAGAACTGCTTGAGCCCGGGAGGCAGAGGTTGCAGTGAGCCGAGATCGTGCCACTGCACTCTAGCCTGGCTGACAGAGCGAGACTGTCTCCAAAAAAAAAAAAAAAAAAGAAAAAAAAAACAGGAAACACAGTCACGGAGTCATGGAATAGGGATGGGGATGCCTTTTCAGACAGACAGGTGAGGCCTCTCCAGAATTAGAAAGGAAATCTGTGACAATATCGGGGAAACATGCCAGGAAAGGAAAACAGCCAGGACCAAATCTCAAATTAAGAGGAAAAGCAGTATCTGGGCAAAAAGACCAATGTGTCCAGAGCAGAGAAGTTGGGAGAAGCAGCTAGAACTGAGGCAGGAGGGGCAGGCAGGGGTAAGGCCTCTGAGAAACACTCATCGCCATTCACTCGTCTACCCATTCACGGAGTAGAAGTCATCAAGCAGAGAGCAGAGAGCAGATCGCAAGCTCTGCAAGGCACCCCAACTGCTGGCGTTCCCAGCACACCCCATCCTTGCTGCCCCTGAATAGAAGTATGTTCCTGTCTTATGGGTTTTTAACACTGATTACTGTGATATGAAAGAAGCTAAAGGACTTCTCTGCTTTCCTGTTAGTTGACCTCAATGAGGACTCATTATTTGACTGCTTAATGAAGTACAGTCTTTAAACATGTATCAGTGAACAGATCTGGAACAATAAGTATTAAATTTAACATGTTAAATTTAAGTCAATTTAATGTCATTTAGTTATTAACTATTAATTGATCTCATTAATCCGATGTTTCCAACTTCCTACCTCAAACTCAAAGAAAGTCACTACTCGCTTCTCTTCCCCCAATTAATCGCCAAAGCCTCCCTCCTTCATTCAGCCCATTCGTCAGACACTAACACATACTCCCTGAGTGTCTGCTCAGAGCTAGCACCATGCTAGGTGGTAAGGATCAAGGACCCCCTCCTCATGAAGTCCACTGGCTAGAGAAAGAACTTCTCTGTTCCTGCTCCCTGAGATAAGAAACCTTAGAGAGATTTTGATTCATGAGGTTTGACCTTGCTAGGGAGCCTCTGAAGGGCCTTTCTACTGCTTTCCTGATACATTTCCTCTGACCCAGGATGACCTTCCCATGCTGGACGGGGTGAGGAGCTTAGGGAGTACAACATGTATTCCATCCTCCGGGCCAAGATCTGTGCTAAGCACTTTACATGCATTACCTCATTTAATCCTCACAACAATAACAATCACAACTAACACAGATGGAGCGTTGGAGATACGTCAGACACAATTCCAAGCACTTATCACCTCACTTAATCTGCACACTACCAATTGCTATAGGTACTTTTATGATCCCCATGTTACAGATGAAACTAAACCTTGCCCATAGTCACAGCCAGCAGGTGGCAGAGCTAGGTAATTTCAATCCAGACAATCTGGCTTCAGGGTCTGGATTCTCAAATACCATGCCACAGAGCAGCCCTGCTGAGTAACTTTCCCAAGCTGCATAGTTTTAAAGTAGTGGAGCCAAGATAAAATCCAGACAGATTCCAGAGTCTACATTCTAACCACCAACCCAGTGGTATCTCATACCTCACAGTCCGTGGACACCTGAGAATTCCCTTTCTGGGGCCCACAAGGTCAGAGCTATTGCTATAACAACACTAAAATGTTGTCTGCCTTTTTCACTCTCAGGTGTGTAGAGTGAAGTTTTCTGGAGGCTATTGTATGTGAAAATGTCATCATTCTGGTGGTTCATGAAATGTGTGATTGCTTAATCTTATGTTTTAACTTTTTCTGATTTACCAATAAGGCCTGTAGTCTAACTAGCATTATTATACCAAATCAATTTCCCAGCTTTCATATTGTCCTAAAGCTTTGTAAGATGTTACTGCTAAAAACAGCTGGGTGAAGAGTACAGAGGACTTGGGCCGGGCGCGGTGGCTCATGCCTGTAATCCCCGCACTTTGGGAGGCCGAGGTGGGCAGATCACTTGAGGTCAGGAGTTCGAGGCCAGCCTGGCCAACATGGTGAAACCCTATCTCTACTAAAAAAACAAAAACTAGCCAAGCGTGGTGGCACATGCCTGTAATCCCAGCTAATCAGGAGGCTGAGGCAGGAGAATCACTTGAACCCGGGAGGCAGAAGTTGCAGTGAGCCGAGGTTATGCCACTGCACTCCGGGGGGATAGAGCAAGACTCCTTCTCAAAAATAAATAAGAGTACACAGGACTCTCTACACTATTCTTACAACTTCATGTGGATCTATAACGATTTCAAAATAATTTATTATAATTTCCAATATGGTAAACATCCATAGATACAACAAACATCATCAAAAAGCTCGAGCTGCTGCTGCACTAAGACCGCCTCCAGTCTTCCATCGTACCTCCCCTCTCAGGGCTGAGAAGCAGAAGATAGGACCGATTCCTAGAGACCAAACCTACAAGAGTGGAGGGAGGCAGTGGGGGCTTAATCCACACATTCATGTCCTACGTTCTCCTCTTCCTGGGTACCTCCCCACTTCCTGAGTACAACTGTTAACATTAAAAACTACAAGAGTTACAACTATAAGCTTTCTCCCCTCTTCCTCCTTGTTCCTTTTTCTCCCTCTATGCCCTGCAATATCTTTTTCTTCCATACTTTGTTATACGTATTTTCCCTCAAAAATAAGCCATGAACTTTGGAAGGTAGAGGCGGGTGGATCACGAGGTCAGGAGATCGAGATCATCCTGGCCAACATGGTGAAACCCCGTCTCTACTAAAAATACAAAAATTAGCTGAGCATGGTGGTGCACGCCTGTAGTCTCAGCTACTCGGGAGGCTGAGGCAGGAGAATCGCTTGAACCCAGGAGGCGGAGGTTGCAGTGAGCCGAGATCGCGCCACTGCACTTCAACCTGGGCGACAGAGCGAGACTGTCTAAAAAATAAAAATAATAATTTTTAAAAAGCCATGAAAATGAATTTCTATAACTTTCTACATCAACGCACATTTGAAAAGAGAGTGAGCAGTGTCAAGTATGCAAAGTTGGGGACAAGACATGGCTGTGACATTTGCTGTCTCCAAACAGGCACAAGAGTCTTTTTCATTTGAAGGGTTTCACTGCTAATTTCTAAAGGAGAAAAAGCAAAATATACCAGAATAAACTGAGATAAGTTGCAATATCTTCAGAGTATTAAACACAACAACTTACTGTGAATGCCCATTTGGGCTCCTGCAGGGAATGGAGGAAAAAGCAGAAGAAAGTTCCAGATGCTTTAAACCCCAGGGTGGTGAAGCTGAGACCCCAGCAAGGTGAGGTTACCAAAAGGGGCCAATTTGCATTTGTATTCCAGGCCTCGGCTCTACCCAGAGTACACTTTGGCCTCCTAGAAGCCAGTCCCCACTATCCTAACCTAGTAGGATTTCCCCTATGGCTCAGTTACAACACTCTCCACAACTTGCAACAGTGTGCCCTGTGTATTGTGAAAGCCCTTTCTGGTTGGCTTAGTTAATCACCTCTCCAGAGAGGCAAATTTAGGGGTGTAGACAGGCAGGCTCTGCTTCACTCACCTCAATAAAACCTGGCACAGAGTACCCAGCTCAGAGCAGTAGTCACTGCAAACAAGCAAACAAATGCCTGGCAATCAACTGCCCAGAGGTCTGGGCACAGAGAGATGGCTGTAAGAGCAGTATGGCCTCAGCTGGCCATGGAGTCCATGGAAGTGGATGAGAGGCCTCCATGGAAAGCAGAGAAGGAGAGACTAGCCAAAAACAACGCCCTCAGAATGCCCTTATCAAAGAATGAAACGGAAGAAAAAGCGCAGCAAATGAGTCCCAGTCCTAGAAGTCATCGCAGAGCCAAAGAGGCACCAAGCGCATAGCATCACCAAAGCCGGGGAAGACTCCGGGACGTGAGGTGGTCAACAGAGCCAAACCCTGCTGCTGATCCTTCAAAATCTGTCACGTCCGATCCCTTTCTCCAGTTCCCATTGCCACTGACATCTTCCAACCTGAAGCTATTCAGGAATCTCCAATCGTCCTGCACATATTGGCAGCAAGTGTCCGTGTGCTGGAGCAGTGCTACCTGGGGAACGCAGCAACCAAGAGAAGGGCAAGTCCTGCCCACCTGCACCCCAAGCTAATGTGGCAGACTAGGGGTGCTCAATGTCTCAGTGACCTAAAGAGTGATGTAAGAGAGATGAGGAGGGGACAGTGCAGTGCTTTAGTTAGGATGGCAGGGGGAGGTCTCTCAGAGATGTCACACAGGGACTTGGACTTGAGAGATGAAAATGAGTCATGTATTAAGAACTGAGGAGTTGAGGAGAGAAGGGCCTTGGGCTGTTCAGGAATAAAAAGAGGCCACTGCGGCTGCACCAAAGTAGAGCCAGGAAAAAAGCAGAGGCGGCCGCCACTGGAACCTGCAAAACCAAGGCAGGAAACAGAGCTGGACTGCATTCAGAAAGCAGTGGGATGACACAAGAGGGTTTGGGCAGGAGAGTGACGAGATGGGGTGAGGCTTTCTGGCTTCTAGTCTACTCTATATTCAACTTCTCTGAACCTTTTGTCTTCTTGAATAAGCAATCTACAAAGCATCTGATTCAAACCGCTTTTTAAACTTTCTAAATAAAATCTAGTAGTTCGTCTGCTGGCTTTAGAGACTGTCAATGTTCAAGAGAAGTAAAGAAAATAAGACACCTGAGGGCTCATCCCCTCCTCTTGTCCAGACGATTCTAATACAGAATAGGAATAGGTGAGAGTGGGGACAGCGAGTCGGTAAGCAGGAGAAGGAGCTTTCTACTGCCTCCCATTGAGGCTGTTACTGATGAGACTGAGTTTCAACTTCTCAAACTATCTTCATCCAAAGCAGCAAACTGTGGGCTACAGCCTTTCATCTCAGATGCGGTTTGTTTGGTCTATCCATGGATTAAAAAAAAAAAAAAAAATCTATTGGAAGAAATCACAGAAAAATCCCCATTTTACTCTTAGAGGTCATCCCTGGCCCCTACAGGCATCTGGGTTCCTGGCACACCCTCTGGCCCCTCCTACCTTCACCATACTAGGTCCCCTTCCTACGCTGGGCCTTTCTCAATTTAGGCTTTCACCTGGCCCTCAATTCTTCTGATGGTCAATATCCTCCACACCCTTCCAGGTCAAGTGCAAATCCCAGCTCCTCCACGAAAGCGTTCCCAACAACGCACGACGACTGCTGGCTTTTCTGATTTCCCAGACAGTGAGCTGCACGTTCTGTAAGGCCTGCGGAGAATGGTCCCGCAGGAAGGAAAACTGCTGGTGAGGAAATCAATCAGGAGCTTTTGTAATAGCCCAGACAAGGGATGGCTGGGTCTGAATTCAAGCAGTAATAGTAATCAAACTATTTTACAGGACAGAATCAGCACGTGGTTACCGGCTGAAAAATAACAGTAATAAATAACAACTTACGGTGTTTCCTATATGTCAGGCACTAGCCTAAGGGCTTTATGTCCAGTAACTCATTTACTATTGACTGCAACCACATGGCACATGGGGTGGGCACCATTACTGTCCCCATTGAACAGATAAGAAAGCGAACACAAATAAGCCGAGGACTTGCCCAAGGTCACACAGCTGGAATGGCATTGCCAGAACTGACCAAGGAGAGTGAGTCAGAGGGTATCAAAGGAGAGGCAGAGAAAAGCAGTCCCACAGCTTCCTTCTCTGCCAAAGTGTTACCATCCTAATGTAAAAGAAAAGGCTTCTTGCCACAAGCTTGTTCCAGTGACTTAAGGAAACGCTATTCAGGTTGTTAATTTTTTTCTGAATTTCAGAAATAATATTTTCATTCAGAAAGACAAGGTCCCAGATTTTCTAAAAATTGCTAATTTACCTAGTAGAATACACGATTCAAAATGAGATTTCAAGTGCCACCATTATTCATTCAGCATGCTAATTTCCGAAATTACACATTTATTAATTGAGGTTTAAGTCAAAACATAGGAACCACCTTACTTAGAAGTCTTTTTTAAAAGTGAAAAAGTCAGATTCATATTTATAATTATCTACAAAAAATATACTTCTATATTAATAATGATAAAACAGTGAAAGTGGTTTCAACTTTTTATATCCTATGTATTTTTAGAATTAGAAAAAAGGGGGAGAAATAACCAAGATGAAAAGATAGAAAGCTATCCCAGGGTTTCGCTCTTTGGAATTAAGATTATGATAGACCTATCTAGATGGTCAGATGGTCTCCCATAAAACAGCTTCTGTAAAGAAATGAACTACTGGCCGGGCGCGGTGGCTCAAACCTGTAATCCCAGCACTTTGGGAGGCCGAGACCGGCGGATCACGAGGTCAGGAGATCGAGACCATCCTGGCTAACATGGTGAAACCCCGTCTCTACTAAAAATACAAAAAAATAAGCCGGGCAAGGTGGCGGCGCCTGTAGTCCCAGCTGCTCGGGAGGCTGAGGCAGGAGAATTGCGCGAACCCGGGAGGCGGAGCTTGCAGTGAGCGGAGATCTGGCCACTGCACTCCAGCCTGGGCGACAGAGCGAGACTCCATCTCAAAAAAAAAAAAAAAAAAAAAAGAAATGAACTACTGATACATGCAACAATATGGCTGAATCTCGGAAACAGTATGCAGACCAAAACAAGACAAACGCCAAAGGGCAAGGGCTGTATGATTCCACTCCCATGAAACCCCAGAGGAGGAAAAACCAGTGTGTAGGAACAGAAAGTCGATCAGTAGTGACCTTGGGCAGGGAAAGACTAACTTCAGAGCAGCAGAAAAGAACTTTTTGGGGTGACGGACATGTCCTATGACTCGACAGCGGTTAAGAGTTACACGGGTGTGAAACTTGTACTATACAGTTAAAGCAGTTACCTTTTACTGTATGCAGATTGTACCTCAGAGTTGATTTTTAAAGTCAAATAACTAAACAGGTCAATAAATCCTAAATTCTCATCTTTAAATCATGTTAAAATGAAACTTTAATG
The DNA here is from genome assembly GCF_049350105.2 of Macaca mulatta. NCBI lineage: Eukaryota > Metazoa > Chordata > Mammalia > Primates > Cercopithecidae > Macaca > Macaca mulatta. The sequence continues at coordinate 227,473,447 of NC_133406.1, forward strand.
CACCAAGAAAATATTTTCAATTGTGTTCACTTTCTTATCTGTCAAATAGGGAAAGTAATGGTGCCCACCTCATGCAGTTGCAGTCAATAGTAAATGACTTACTGAACTTCTGTAAAGCATTTAGGCTAGTGCCTGACATATAGGAAACACTGTAAGTTAATATTTTTTATTATTATTATTTTCAACCAAGTCCTGGTTCTGCCCTGTAGAATAGTTTCATTATTTGTATTTATAAGAATTTTTTAACTCAACTCTAACAGTCCTCTACTCAAAACCCCCCAAAGTTTCCCCACCTCACTGGCAAAGTCTACTCTGGTCCTTCTGGCGACCCGAGAGCTGAGCCCACACTTCTTTGACCATTTACTCCACCCTCCTCAGGTCTGCTCCAGGTACATGAACCACAGAACCAACCTCCTCCACTCTCCCTGCCCAGCCCTTCTCTCCATACTCTTTAGACAAATGTGGACTGTAATCAGCAAGGTAACTCTGCTCTAGGGCATAACACTGGCATTGGCTGCTGTTACATAAAGCTGCATGCACCATCTCACATGGTCAACACGTACTAATGTTTTTATTTTTAAAAATATATAAGAATAAGCAAATTTTATTGGTGTTTCATTTAAATTTATATAAGTAACTCCTTTTATATGCTTTGCCCAGAGAATTATCAGCAATTATTCTATCAGTTTAATCCATTTAAAGCACCTAGTTTCTTAAATATTGACTTGATCAAAACTAACTGGAAAGTGACAGCAATACGTGATGGAATACATTAGACCCAATTTTCCTTAATATTAAGGATAATTCATAATATATTCATACTAAAATATGTATTATTGCTACAATAGACTAATCATCATCATCAAAGTAATTGTTACAAGCAAAAAACAGCTTAGAATCACACAGTATTAAAATTTCTAAAATTCTATGAACAACCCATTTTTGTATAGATTTGCAAACAAGAATCTAAGCTACTATGCTGGAACAAACAATGCGAAAAAAAAATCAAACAAGCTTCAGTTTACTGAAATGGCATTAAATTATATTTGGTTAAGAAATGAGCAGGACTGCTATAACAATAAACAGATGAAAACACAAACCAAGAAACACTTATACACCACTTTTGAAAAAGAACAGGAGTCAAATTAGCTCTGAAATACAAAAAAGTACCCTCTTTCAAAAAGCTGTCAGGTCCACTAAGTTGTCCAACTGAAGAAACTGTCCTAAAGCCTGGTGCTAATCTCAGTAGTGAACACACATAATCACCACACTCCTGCTCCCTTACAATCCGGTTTCCCTAGCATAGTGGGGAGGATATCCTAGAAATGGAAATCAGCTTGTGTCACTGTCCAGTAGCCCTACAGGCCCTATAAACCTTAGCTCTCACACCAATGTCCTCTTATCCCAGAGCCCCTGATGGGGCCAAGCTCCAGACCATGGCTTGCTCTCTGTTCTGTGAACTACCACGCTCATTTCTACTCCAGGGCCTTTCTACTACTATGGGTTCACTCTGCCTGGAATTTTCTTTTTCCAGATCTTCATATGTCTATGTGGCTCCCGGTTATTAGCTAAGTTTCAGTTCTACTAGCAATCACCTCCACAGAATAGTCTTCTCTGACCATGTAATCCAAAGACCACCTTTCACCTCCAGCCATCATCCTTTATAACAAGATCTTGTTTAATTGTCTTCACAGCACTGTTCACTATCTGAAATTACCTTGCTTGTCTTCCTGCTTTTTTAACCGTCTCCCTCTTGGAGTATGTTACTGGCAGAGCCCTTGCCCACCTAGTTCACTGCAGAACCTATAACATACTGGGGTACAGTCTGTGCCTGATGAAAGAGGGAAGGAATGAATGAATGTTAGGGACAACTGAGATAATGGACCCATTCCCGAGATAAAGCCATTCCTAGATAAGTCTAGGAAAATAAGAAGGAAAACAGTGGAACATCTCAAAAGTTAAGTATCAGGATGGGTGTGCAATTGAAGCAAGTAGGATACCGATGATCTGAGAATGCTGCCTCAATAGTTAGTGCTGAAAATACTGGCAGGCTGTGGACTCTATTGCTTCTTCTAAAGGAATCAATAACAAACAATATGATATGCCCATGACGAGGATCCCGCAGTCCCTGAAACTCAACTGTCAGGCATATATAAACAAATTATTCTATGCTATTGTCTTCAAGACCATACACATCATAAGAAACAGAACTGACAACTAAAATCCATCAAAGCAATGCTGATCCGTTCCCAGAGAATAACCTAACCCTAAAATAACCGTCAGGATTGTATGTATAAGTATTTATAAGTCAATCTTGTTCAAGTTCAAACTTTTTTATATCTGAATTTTGTTGTGTGGTTATTTCTCAGTTTTTCAAGCACTTACTGCTCATTTTCACTGTCTGAAAATGAGAGCAATAAATACGAGAAGGGAAAACTGTAAATTATCCTGAAATAAGTCTTAATCCTTAAAAATTACTGGGGTGATTGTTGAAAAACACTGATAGATTTCATGCCATAACAATAAGGTCTAAACAGCATATAACTAATATTCTTCTAATGAAAATACAACAAAAGATGCTAAAAATTTTTCTCATAAAAAGTGGGCAATTTTTATAATACAAGTAAAAGTTTCATTACTACCAGACCATTTAAATTACACCCAAATCAGAAATGTGTTAACCATTAGAAACATAAGAGGACACTTTTCCACTGATACTTGGCATTTAGGATCAAAGGCAGTCTTCTGCAGATCTGATATTAAAACTTGTCAAAAATCAAATTGTAAAAGAGCCCAAAAAAAAAAAAAAAAGAAGTAGTTATTGCTACCACTTTTTGACTGGCATGCAGACTTTTTTAAACACAAGTTTGATATAATTGAAATATAAAGCAAAAGTTTGAAGTGTCAAGTCTAATACACTAGAAATATTACAAGCCTAATACTGTACAAGAATTAAGGCATAATTAATCATAAGGTTAAAGGTGTAGACACATCAAATAAATGATTCTGAATAGCAATGCAACAAGAACAGTATCAACATTTAGATTCCACTTTGGAAGAACTCACAACCATTCTAGCACTGGATCAAGATTCCTCCAACAAAACAGTTCCTAGACGATAGAAAACTGAGCTCCTTTGAGTGACCAGGTTCATATTAAGAATCAATCTTAAAATAGGAAAATAAATGAAATCTATGAAATATATATGAGCATAACTTTGATGGACGATGACTGTGAAATCCACTTTGTTCTCTTTTCCCTCCCCCACCTCACCATTTCAAAAATAATTTGCCTTCAAAAGCATGTCAATAAATCTGCAAGTTTTAAAATAATAGAAAGCATGTGCCCCATGTGTTGGCCAGATTCATTTTTTATGATATACGTCCTCTGCATTAAAATAAACATTTCTGATAAAGAAAGTAATGAAAAGAAATCAAAAGGATCCATTTCAAAAATTTCACATCTCTCAATGCAACACAGGACTGAATTTATTAAACTTGGCCCCGCTAATTAAATTGAACTTGTGATCTCTAGTTAGAATCACCTGTAAATGATAAAAAGGTGTCCGAAGTTTCAGTTGATGAGGGATACAAAATGTTCTCAAGTCTGAGAGTTTTAAGTTAAGGACTTAAAAAAAAAATTACATACTTCATATTTTTGGTTTTGTCCTTCTTATTTTAAAAATAAGTGCTTATGAAGATTTTAAAAAGAGAACATTTCTGACACCCACGAATTTCTATAACTACAAGTGAGATGATATTGAAACCAGAAAATAAGAATCCTACTCTAGAATATATTATTAGATCCACATAACTGGTTCTACTTATCAGAACACCCTTGAGGAGGCTATGAAAATATCCATAGCAGAATAATTTAATCACCAGGTAATCCCACATCTCCTGTAAAGAGAAACACATCTTACATTTCAATATCTGCCCTCTTGTTTTTATTCTGAGAACAGGTTTTTCAAGGACAAAATGCTTAAAGTTTCTTCTTTGAACATTTGCGGTCTCTATAAATAACTTTTAATCCTCTCTTTTCAACCAACAGATAATCACGAAATAAAAAATGCCAAAAATGAAAGCTTAATAAGCTTCAAAACAAACACACACAAAAAACTCACACTAGAGTGTGGAAAGGGAGAATTCAAAAAGAAAGTCTTAATGAAAATCCCTAAGAATGAGTCCTCTACTCAGGGAACCACAGAAACGCCAACCCACGCCCCAACAACGCACATTCCATCCACTGCACGAACAAATGCACAGTATGAACGCAATGAACTAATTAATGGTATTAAGAAACAAAAATGAGAATCCAAGAGAAATGAATGTGTGTGCTACTATCTTGTAAAAATCAAGAGCTGGTCTAACATCTAGGTCATGTATTTGTATAAATTCTGATTTTTAAACTCACCTGATTCATTTTCAATTCCTGTTGTGTTCTGTAAAGATACACACAACAAAGAAACTTCTTTGATTACATGAACCCTAAAAAGAAAAACAGACAATTGTAATATGTACCTGCCTACAAATTTACAGGGATTTAAAACCACATACAGAACTGTAGAGTTTGCTCAAAGGGCTATTTATAAAGCAACTCTATGCCAAATCAACTTCAATCTATGCTGAGAGCTTCCTTGTCAGATTTATTATCTCCAGTAAAATAGATTTCTTACTCCTCTTTACTAGGGCTTCACTGTACTCTACAACTGAAAGCAGACTCATTAGGATGACATCAAATCTTTACTTTGGAACTGCATCATTCCTACGAAGAAATAAATTAGCTTTGTTAATAGAAATACAAAGCATTATTGAGTACCTTATTATGCAATATAAGTGTCCTTCTTTTTCTTTTACCAATACTGTGTTGAATGTAAACACCATTAGACCCCATTACATTATTCTGTTTTTCAAGTTCCTGAATTAGAAAGGTGAATTTACTAACATTGGCCACCGGGAGGTCTCTCTGAGGAAAAGAACAAAAAACTGGCAGTAAAATGCAAATGTTTTAATAAAAGATGTTTGGAAACAGCTACATTGTCCCTTTAAAAACCCGTGTTCAATGTATTCATAGTACAGTAAATTAAGAAGACAAAATTATTTCTTGTAAGTGCATATGACATGTTTGTTTCTAAATAATAATCTCTGAAAATGGTCCTTTCTGCAATGTATGCCTTAAGAGTCATATGATGTAATTCAAAATATATTAAATCACGACACTTTAAGTAGAACTTCCACTGTAAGGTTCTAAACATTTCCCACAAGTTTATATACATACACCATTAGGCATAATTCTCCTATTTCTTTATGTACTTGTTTATAACTTATCTTTCCTTCCTTGACTCACAAGCCTCTGCTTACATTGTAACATTATGTTCTAATTGTCAATAACCCAAAGAATACATTCTTCCTACTGCCTACCCACTGTTTTGATATTTTACCCTTGTTTTTTAATAAGGTAGTTGGATTTTTCTTTCCTTTTCTTGATCTATTTAACCACTCACCTGATCACCCTTAACCACCAAAAGCACTATATTTAAGTTAGGGCCTGGCCGTCTGAACTACTTTTATTCATCATTGGCATAAGGATGTATTCCATGAGATTGCATCTTGTTAGAGAGCGCACTGCTAGCCAAACCAATATAAACTCTTGGTAAGCAAGTACTCAGAAAAAAAAAAAAAAAAGGCCAGAGAATTGAAAGTTAAACCATGAAGTCCATTCCTTTACATTTTAATACTGAGCATCTTTCTCATCTGTATTTACATGTCCTGCCTTAGTAAACATCATATATTGAACATAATCAACCCTCTTCTCTAAGACTTAAGATTGTTATCAAGCTAAAAATGTGTATTTTGGTATTAAATAGTGATGAGGTTAGTCATCTCTCAGATGTGCACACCTGACCCTCAACCAGAAATGCCTACTGACTACTATCCAATTCCACGCGGTGGCCCTGCATGACACCTTATTCCCCCAGGTGAATAAGATGTCAGGGGTTTCACTTGTCCTCTTACAAAGCTTTTATGGGTAGATGTATTAACACCGGCTCAGGGGAGTTCTCTTTGAGGAACAGAACAAAATACCTCTACGGTAAAATGCAAATGTTTTAATAAAAGATGTTTGGAAAGAGCTATAATGCTTTACCATTTCCCTTTGTTTGCCTTTTCCCTCTCACAAGAATCATCGGTATTATGATCACACTATCATTTACGAAGCTTCTTCCAAGGACCAGCAGGCACTGTGCTGCCTTCAGTGAACCAGCTCAGGTCCCCTTCACCAAAATAAGCACAGCACCAGCATCCTCAATTAACAAGAGCTTAAGATAATTCGGTCAAGGTCTCATAATTTTGGTTTCTGCTAAAGCACCTAAACTACATTTCACCCATTTTTTACTCCTGCCTCCCAATGAGCACCCACTATGTGTCAAGCACTGCCCTTGAGCAGTGGAAAGGAAGATCCCTGCCCTTTTGGGGAAGACAGCTACAGTAAATACGTAAGTAAAATATGTGGCATGCCAGAAAATGAAAGTGCTTTAGAAAAAAATAAAGAGTTATGGAGAGGGAGATAGTTATCACAATCTGTCTCTACCTCTATGTGTGCAAATTCAACAATGTGGTCAGAGAAGGACTCAGAAGGGGCAGTCTACATAAAAGCCAGGAAAGGGACGAGCTTCGAATAGGAAAGTATGGGGAGAAATGTTATATGGAGGTGGAGGTGGAAGTGAAAGCGAGAAGCCTCACAAGGCTGCGAGCCTGGGGAAGCAGAGAGGGAGCCAGGATGCTGGTGTGGCTGGTACACAGTCGGTGAGGGGCACATGAAGAAGCAATGTGGGAGGCTGATGCCCAATCTAACCAAGAGACGATGGGGGCATGGCTCAGGCAGTAGAAGAGATGTGAGAAGTAACTGGATCCTGGATGGACGGACGGAGGGAGGGATGGATAGAATTTTTATTTTATTTATTTTTTTGAGATGGAGTCTCGTTCTGTCACCAGGCTAGAGTGCAGTGGTGTGATCTCGGTTCACTGCAAGCTCCGCCTCCCGGGTTCAAGCAATTCTCCTGCCTCAGCCTCCCAAGTAGCTAGTACTACAGGTGTGCGCCACCATGCCCAGTCAATATTTTTGTATTCTTAGTAGAGACAGAGTTTCACCATGTTGACCATGATGGTCTCGAGCACCCAAGATGTACTGCAGTTTTAGATCTTAGGCATGAAAGAAAGAAAGGAAGTCAGGGATGGCACTGAGGTTTTTGTCCTGAGGGCATGGGAGGATGGAGCTGCTGTTTTGGGACGCTGCCTTCTTCTTATCATCTGCTTTTCATGTTTTCCCTCTTTAACACTTCTTTTCTTTTCCTCACCTTTTGTCATTGCTGGCTCATAGGCACAATTCAGACAGCTGAGATATCCTAACATCTGATACTGAATAACTAAAATAGTACTTAAAACATTGTATTCTTTATTATCTCAATGAATCTCATGTTTTTCTTTTTTTCTGGAGACGGGGTAGTACTCTGTCACCCAGGTTGGAATGCAGTGACACAATCACAGCTCAGTGCAGCCTCGAACTCCTGGGCTCAAATGATCCTCCCACCTCAGCCTCCTAAGTAACTAAGACAACAGGCTTGCACCACCATGCCCGGCTAATTTTTTTTTTTTTTTTTTAATTTTTTTGGCAAAGACGGAGTCTCACCTTGTTGCCCAGGCTATCATCTTTTTCTTTTCTTTTCTTTTCTTTTTTTTTTTGTTGAAACAGAGTCTTGCTCTGTCACCCAGGCTGGAGTGCAGTGGCGCAATCTCAGCTCACTGCAAGCTCCGCCTCCCGGGTTCATGCCATTCTCCTGTCTCAGCCTCCTGAGTAGCTGGGACTACAGGTACCCGCCACTACGCCCGGCTAATTTCTTTTTGTATTTTTAGTAGAGACAGGGTTTCACCTTGTTAGCCAGGATGGTCTTGATCTCCTGACCTCGTGATCCGCCCGCCTAGGTTTCCCAAAGTGCTGGGATTACAGGCGTGAGCAGCCAGCCTGCCCAGGCTATCATCTTTTCTTAATTAAAAAAAGGTTAGAATATAATTCAGATTGTTACATAATTAATAATCTTTTCTTTCTACACTACCTGTTTCCTCTCTGTCCAAATGAGAATGCACTTATTATTTCTTTCAGAGAAAAGAAAAATCATAACATCTTTTTCTTAAAGATTCACTATATATCTGTGTGGGGAGAGCCTCCTCCCTATTACTTCCAATAGCTAATTGCTAAAAACCAGACCCTCATTTTTTCCTCTCTGCCTCTTGGACTCACAAAATTGTCAATCTATATACATAAAATACTGTACAACAACAAAAACACTGTAAATCTGACAGTGAATTCTCAAATGTTATTTTAAAAACTTAATTCTTTATTCAACTATATCAGAAACAAGGGTAAGTATTAAAGGCAAAGAAGTAAGACCTGGGCAGAGTCTCTCAACAGAAGAACCCTGCATTTTGGACTGGCCAACTCCTTGAGCAAGACAGTCCCTTTCCTTATGGGCATTTAACATTGCTCTGAGCAATCAACACTAGCAGTGCCTCCAATAATCCTGACAATCGAAAATACCTACACACATTCTCAAATACCCTTCCAACTGAGAACTTCTGAATGTGGTAACCATGTGATGAGCTGCAACAGGATAATAATGTATTTTAAGGCAACTACAGCATCTAAAAATGTTTGGAATAACTTCCTTAAGATTTCTCCAGCACTGCTCAAAACCCCTATGGAAGTGCCATGGCAATCCTACATAACTTTCATATTCAGTGTTGACTTCAACAGTCCTGTCTTTACACGCCCATGTAACTAACACACGGTGTCTCCAGGCCAAGGTTTTATCAAATGTGAGAACCTGAATGATCAATCCAGCAGTGCAGAGGTAGAGAGAAATCTTTCCAAGCGTATCACTGAAACCTTAACAATTCTGCCAAACGCTCTTTTTTAAAGCGCTAAACAATTAAGTGCCTCTGCTTTGCTAACGGCAGATACTGAAAATCTTTAAATCCCTAGGACTTCTCCAACCTTGGCTTATGCCTTAGTTTCTTTTCTGGATTTCCACATCTGATCGAACCTTCTTGAATATTTCCACAGCACCCCTTGAATAAGTCTAACATATCCCTTCTATCCCACCTTAATATTTATCAGTCCTATAAGAGCATACACTCTTAGAAAATAAGAGTTTGATCTCTATTTTACATAGCTAAGACTTTAATATGAGTAGATGCACTTAACTTTTCAAGATATCGCTTTCGAGTTCTAGACAAATCAGTCTTAGAAACATTTATTAATAGCATAAAGATGATTTGATGATTAATGATCAGTATCAATATAACAACAATAAAATAATTTGAGTCATTTTTAAGATCCTAGTCCCATAAAATGTCAACACAACCTCGACAACTGTTAAGCTGCTGTCTTCTGACACGGAAGTCCAGAGACCAGAAAATCTAGACACATGTGGGACAGCCCTTTCCCTGGGTCATACCAGCCCTGCAGCCCCAGCACTCTCTATTACCAATCCTCTGAAATAAAGCAGGTTTATCTAAACAAAGACACAAACTAGCATTAATATAATACATGTTACACTTAAACTGTCTTCATATCTGCCCTTTACGGACTTCTAAAAATCTACAAATCTATATGAAAGGCAAAGTAGGAGCAACAGATTTTTTTTTAAATTAGTTTAAGTCTGTGGGGGAAGGGACAGAATTGGGAAAATACATATTTGATTTGTTCATTCACCTTTAAATCACTGATATAATTTTTTACAATTTTCTTTAGGATCACTTTAGATCTCTGGCAGGGAGGGAAGAGTATCTGGAAAATAATTAACTTTGCAATAGTCACATAGAAGTCACTGATATTATTTTACAATTATTTTAAGTTACAAAAAATTCTACATTGTGACATCAAGAATCAGAAAAAAACTAACTTTTATGATTCAGGAAGTTTATGGATAAAGAGTAAAACAGAAATAAGTAAGAGAATATGTTTTTATCGAATTTAAAAGAACAGAATGAAAACATGGACTAGACACAAGAAAAAAAGTTGCCATTTTGGGAAAGGAGTCTTAGAAAGTTCATGGCCAACGTAAAAAAAAAATTCTAAAGCTAATCACCACATAAAGAAGATCTCAAGGCAAATAAATACTGTAGCAAATACAGAGATTATTCAGCTTTTAGCTGACTAGATTTGTAGTGTCGTCTAACACTGACCTTAACTTACTCTGACCAAAAAATTCTTGCAATCCTGAAACTTCTAGAAAAATAATAAAAATGTCTGAAATACGCCTTCTCAAAAACAGTTTTTACTGATTTCAAAATGCTATTAAAGTATTCACTGTCATAGAAAACTACCACGTATAACTCCTAAATTACAATCTTTGAACTTTTCTTTCTTCAGAAAATCTCCACAACTAGAATCTGTAAACTTCAGATATCAATATGAAAACACGTAGCACCCACTTGTTAAACAAGAGCACAGATATTGAATCTGCCCAGGAATTTGGTAAATGAAAATTCATCAGTTTTCCTTTTCTAAAACAATACAATTTCACAAGAGTAATCATCTAGCTTCATACTAAAAAATACAGCCCCAACCTTGGTATTAAAATGCAGACTATATTACCAAATTAAATAAAGTGAAAAATCAACTCTGATACTTTTTAAGAATGAGGAGATTCCATGTGTGTGGAGATAGATACCGCGCAGACAGGAAAGGTGTGGCAAGCTGCTGGACCAGAGGCAATGAATTCTTTCTGCTTGAAACCACTCATGCCTCTCACCCCGGGAAGGATTTCTCCCAAGACCAAAAGACAATGGTTAACACAGAGTATACCACATACAGCAATTTCCCTACCTACAAATATATAAGAAGAGATACAAGAATAGAATGTTCACAAATAAACCAGTCATTTCTCCCATTTCATTGATCAGTTTCCTCAGTGAGGCCCAGAAAATGCAGACAACTATCGCAGGCCCCGATTCCCCGAATGCATAGAGCAGAGAAACCTAAATAGCCAAGCGGAGTGTAGCGGCTTTACTCCTGGTGGGACGATCTGATACTAATAACACAGATTCCATGGAACAGATCAGAAAAAAGCAAGGGTCTGCTGTTCTCAGTGGCTTTAGAGCCGCAGAGCTCCAATGAGAAAATGAGGCTGATTCAAGCTTTTGTTTGAAATATCTAAGTTTATAGAGCTCTGAGGTCAACAGCCCTCTGGGTCCAATTGGCCCCAAGCAATTAAATAACACCATATCAAAATGTCAAATAAGGGACCTGCTGATATGCTAGGAAAGGACTATAAATCCACATTTAGATTGTGGCATTCCAGGGTTTTTTCCCTGTCAGAATATCTCTTTCTTTACTTGGGGAAAAAAAAAAAAGATTAAAGGGGAAATTTTCAAAAGCTACTGCTCCAAGCATCCATTAATAATGAGCCAGCTCGGAAGCAAACGTATGGCAGTTGCTGATTATTTATTCTTTATTATTGATTGCTGTTATTGACAGCTATTAATATATGCTCTCCCTCATACTTTTGATTAAATTTATACACCTAAGTCATATTCCACTGAACATGTAATTTATTACATCACAAATCTCAAGCTTTGTTTAGGGTTCCTACAATAATTCCCTATAACCCCCTTATTAAAAATACCCAGTTTCTCTAAAGAAATTAAAACATATTATCTTAGCTCTCACTATAGGATATTCCTCCCCTCCAATGGTACAAAAAAAAAAAAAAGAATTATTGTCAATTTTCCTGCATGAAGTAACTCCATCCAATCAAAGCACTCTTGAATTAAAATGTTAATTTCCTTTCCTTATTTTCAAGACTAATTGCCAAGAAACACAAATGTAAAAATCTGGGGGCAGGTCAGAATACAAGTTTTCCAATAAGTCCTTGCTCTCTGATGAGAACTATGCTGCAGATTCAAGGCCATTATTACCTCCTGCAAAACAGTATTAAAGTAACAGAAGCTTCCATGAAAGATTCTTTTCTGACATTTTCCCTACATTAGATGTATAAAAACTTTAACTTATAAAAGGAAAATTAAATCAATTCTTTACTAACGTTCAAATGCCAAGCTTCTAACTCAGACAAAATTTCTAAAGCAAGATGCCATATGATAGCTCATTTCACAACTCCCAAAACAAAATGAATCCTCAGTTGACCCCTGTGAGTTACCGTTTTTCCACTGGAGTTGCCAATGCAGATGTTACTTTTAAAATCAAGAGATGTCTAGGAATCCTGCAAAATACTTGTGAATTTCCTGAAAAGTGAAAGAACGCTATAGCAGCACGGACAAGGTAGTGGTCCTTGCACCCAGGTCTTCATTTCTCACATGAAGACTCTCTAAGCAATACAGACATCTTACAAGGAGCTGCTCGGAACTCTCTTCATCTTCCATACAACTTGCACATAAATGATGGGGAGGCTTCCTGAATCCACAGGTGAACAACCTAAAGCAAAATCGGAAATCATAACAGATACAATGACAACTTAAACTCTTTTGCTACAGTGTCAGGCACACTCATATTACTACAAGATTCTATAGGTCTTCTCCCAAGATTTTACTAAGTTGTGTTTTTTTTTTCTTTTTTTTTCTTCTTTTTGGTAGAAAGTGACTCTTTTATTTTAAATAATTTGAGATTTGGGGTTTATTCTCTAAATATGTTACTACTTCTCTAGAGTACTTAAAAATAATGGCAATGCCTGCTGTTTGCAGAGCAAAGTGTGTGCACTGTTCTACAGTTTAAGAGGTCCTTAAAACTACACACATGAGCTTTTTTTGGGGGGAAAAAAGTATATTTCCTCAAAATAAATCGTTAGTAGTTCTTGTTTCAAGGTGAAGATAAATAAATGCCTAACCATTTATGATAAAAAAAAAAAAAGATGAAAGACCGTCTTTTTATGTTTGTCTGCTTTAGTCCGCAAAACAGTGCAACTCAAGTGGGCATCAATGCAGAGCAAGGACAGAAGAGATGGGCGGTTCTAGAGGGCTCTGAGTTCCACGCTAAATCGAAACTTGACCTTGTGGTAGAGTTCCCAGATACCGTGTGAGGGGTTACTATCCTATTCCACACCCTATTCCAAAAGGTCTGCGGAGAAAGATGGAAGAGGAATGACTGAGAAGCAGAGCCTATGATCACCTGTAAGAGGAGCCTGGTTTCATGGCAGCCCATCAGGAAGGCAGCTTTGGCACCTGGGATGGGCAAAGAGGAGTTCTGGACTAGAAGGCACCATCGACAAGACAAAACTGAATATTTCAGGAAGATAAAGTTGACAGAAAAGAATGAGGAAGTAGCTGAAGAGAGGGCAGCCAGAAAGACTGGGGCCAGGCAAGTCGGTTCAGAATCCAAGAGAACAGGCAATTAGGGTTTGAACTGCAGTCAAGAGCTGAAACAAAAAATATGATTGACACTGCAGAGGGAAGGAATGGGCAGAATGTTAGCTAACTGAACAGGAGGTAAAAAAGAAATGGCAAAGATGAATCCCAAAATTGGAATGTGAGTGACTGCAGGAATGGTGGTTTGAATATATTTTAAAGATAGAGCAGTCAGGAGTAGGAACAATATTTAAGTGAAAGGTGGTGAGCTCCATTTTTTTTTTTTTTTTTGAGACGGAGTCTCACTTTGTCTCCCAGGCTGGAGTGCAATGGCGCAATCTCGGCTCACTGCAACCTCCGCCTCCCAGGTTCAAGCAATTCTCCTGCCTCAGCCTCCTGAGTCGCTGGATTACAGGTGTCCACCACCACACCCAGCTAATTTTTGTGTTTTCAGTAGAGATGGAGTTTCACCATGTTGGCCAGGCTGGTTTGAACCCCTGACCTCGTGATCCACCAGCCTCGGCCTCCCAAAGTGCTGGGATTACAGGCATGAGCCACCGCACCTGGCCAGTGAGCTCCATTTTACTGACTGTAAGGAGATGCCCAACCTTCCCAGGAAGTGTACATCAGTCTCAAGTGGAACAACAGGTCGAAGCACAAACAGGCCATCAACATCGGGATGGAGATTCAGAAGTCCTAAGTGGGTGCCTCAGGAAAGGAAATTGCCAAGCGGAAAAATATGCACAGAGAAGGGCAGACGGTGAAGGATGTGGCTTTGTGAAAGGCACGGAAGGAGCTAGAAAAAATAGTGGCCCCTTCCACCAAGTTCTGTAAGAGTGGGAGGGAAGGTCAAAACGCCTAAGGACCCAATAGATAACTGGGAAGGTTTTTCTCTCAACAATAACTGCCATGTTATTTCACAACACTCATTGTATTAGGAGAAATATCTAAGAAAAAATGTTACTAATGTTCATGAAAAACCTGAAGTATCTCAAATTGCCTGCCTATTCTTTATTCATCTCAAAACATTCCGATGAAAAAGAAAGGTAATCACAGTCTTCACCTTACAAACAGGAAGAGATAACAGGGGACAAGTGACCCACCTACCCCCTCCACAGCCGAAAATCACTTGTACTCCATGCTTGATCTGTGATACTGTCATTCTGTACACTGAGGTAGGGCTCCATTAAATTACTCGAGAGTTGCATTCATATATTTATCTCCCCAAGCAGGTGAGCTGACCTGCCTTCTAACAAGTGGTAACAGAGCTTCACAATTAAGAATCTAAATTTATCCCAAGAGCCATCCTTTTGAAAACTCCTACTTTCAGATGTACTGTAAAACTAAGTCTTTCAGAATTATAGCAAAGTCCCTAAAAAATAAGTCTCACAGCATGAGGAACATTTAGAATGTCACTTTTACACTGATACTCCAGATTATATTTAATTTATATTCTCTTAACAAGGTCTTGGGCAATGTACAGGATTCATAGTGAAGTATACTAGGGTTTAGTGAATCTTACAATTCAAATTTTGATGGCATCATTTAAATTATTTGAAAGTGCCACAGAATTATCCCACTAGAGTTTAACATAGGTCTCAGAACTACACATAAGCACATATAAAATGTGTGGGTTTTACCAATTTCCAGACAGACTGCCCCCTATAATCAAACTAACAGTTGCACTTAGCTTTACATATTTCAGACAAGCTGTTCCAAGAAGTAATTCAGCTCTTTCAAAGCAAAACCCAGAGTATGATTTATTGCAAGAGCTACAAAATATTCTTTTCACCAAAATGGCTGGAAAATAATAACTATTCAGTAAAATCTCCTTTATTGCATGTTCCAAAGGACTAATAAATGAAAACACAGTATAGGCATGACATGAATCAAGACTCTAAGAATAAATACTACACAGTACTAAGAAAAATATTGTAAGTATATTTCATTCCAAATGAGCCAGATTTACTACATACAATAATTCTAATTCATGCCTCAGGAAGGTGGGGGTGGGGAATGAAAGGCATTCTCTTTAAGAAAGAATATTTAAACGACACATGCATTCATTCCAGTGAAATTATACAGATGTTCTGTAATTCAGAAAACCACCCCTACCAAATGTGGCTCCAAAAGCACATCTCTTTTCATATGTTTTATTTATCAATACATTCTGATTAAAGATGACGTATGCCACAATAAAACTTCAATCAATACTATCTATACTTAAAAGATTACAAATAAGGATTTGGCAACTTATACTTTTCCCCCTAGAGGAAAGCTGCACTAATGCTACATGTTTTCCACAAAGATCAATGAACTATCTTTAAATTATAAAATATTAAGTTAAAGTTAGGTAAGCACTTCAAAAGTAAGCCTTACTGCCTCAGGGCAAATTCACCATTTCTGTGCATAACCTCAAATTGGTTGTTTTAAAAAAAACAGGTTTCGGAAAAACTACAGCATAACCTCTACCAAGCTTCAAGGGGTTGCTGGACCAAGTTGTTTTTCTAGAAGACAACTGTTTCTGCGCTGTTCAGCATAATGGTCTACATGCTTAAATTATTTACCACGCATCAACTCTATGCAAATTTATTCAAATTCATAATTGAATCTGTATACTAAGACTGCTGATTCCATGTCATAAAAACTCCTTCATGATCTCCAGGACACCTCACATTGCTTTACCTTATGCCACAAAACTGACGCCGAAGCGAAAGTGCTGAAACTGACCATTTAATGAAGTCAAAAAACCAAAGGTGGAAAGGAACGTGGACAGACCTGGAAGTCCATTTCTTGGCTTCAAGGTGTAAACCATCTAGTCTATCCTTACAGTTCTTAAAGAGATTCAATAATCTGTTTCAATAATTCAACCATACAGTTAGATGAGCCTTCCTTCACTGCAGTGGTTCAAATGGTATTTGGAAATGTCTGGAGATTTTATCGGCTGTCACACTGGAAGGAGGTGCTACTGGCATCTCCTTGATAGAGGACAGGGATGCTGCTAAACATCCTACAATGTACAGGACAGTCCTCCACAACAGAGAATTATCCAACCCAGATGTCAGTACGTGCAGAAGTTGAGAAACCCTGCTTTAATGGAGGCTAAGTATTGTTTTCAGTAATGGAGTCCACAGCTTTCAGACACTCCATGATGGTGGTTTTTACAGCTCTAACTAGAAACTTGTAGCTTCAAAAATAGAGAGATGGACTACCACCCCAGGCCTCTAACCAAATGTGGTCACCATAGGTGACAGCATAGCTGATGATCAGCGCACAAACCATGAAGCCCTAGACACAAGGGCGGCAGTTATCTGTGGTAAGGATGGTCAGGTGATGTCCCTCATCATCTGGAAACTCCCTTAGCTACCCATCGTCATGCAAGTTTGATGATTTTCCCCCAACCATCAACCTACTCCTCTTCCAATCCCCATTATGGAGTTTTCCAGTAGAAGTCCACTGTTTTGGTTTTTTTTCTGTATGGGTATTAAAAGTAACATGAAAAGCTACTCAGAAGACACGAAAATAGTAAATAACCTAAGGTGCTTTCCATCCTGGAAAGTCTGTGATTTAACAGGACTTAAAAAGGGTTTGTAAATCAGATTTGGAACTTGAAAAGAGACAGCCTGCTTAAAGAAACAGTCCCATGAATAAATAAACATCTAACGTAAAATAATCATCAAAAGAATGTGTGCAGATATATATACATAACTGCACAGCCACAGCCGAGAAGGGAAGAAAGGAAGCTGAAATTGTTACTTCTTATGAATGCACCAGCAAGAAAAATGCGTATTTAGATGCTAAAAAGCAGAATTTACATTTTTCACTGTAATCTCGAAAGATTACAGAACTTTAAAACTCACAATTTGAAAAAAAAAAGCTTTCAAACAAATCTTACTGAAAAGAAAACTCAGGCTTGGGAAACCTTACAGATCAATATGGACTTGATTGATAACTTACAGCCCATCCACTATTAAATAGCCATTAAACATAATATTGACTAGTTAGTGGCATGGATACATGCTCACCATATCATAAGGCAAGATGGGTTACAAACAATATATACACTATATTATCGATCCTGTATAAAATGTAAATATATATACGTGAATGAATTGTAAAATAAGGAAAGAAATACGTATATCTACACCAAGAGAGACAGGAAGATCTGCCAAATGTTAACAATGGTTATCTGAAGGGGGGAAGACTATGCCCAATTTCTCTTTCTTCTTTGTGCTTTTCTCTACTTTCCAATTTTCTACAGTGAGAATCTTTTGTTATGTTTTGTGCTTACAAAACTAATACATTCTTACAGATTTAAACTGTACTGTTTCAGGCCCTGTCCACAAAATAAGGAAAAAACAAACCTGAGCATACCAACCTTTCAATTAAAGAAACCACCTTCAGAATCAACAAAAGCATTTACTGAGCAGTATTATCATGTTCTGGCACTTTTCTAAGCACTTAAAATGTATTGACTTATTTCAATCAAACCAAAACAGATGTGTTGAGCTCTTTTTAGAGCCCTGGAATCACAGAAAATGTAAATGAGTTTTAGCTCCACTATGAATTTTGATTTGTTTCCATAGCTCGAAATGAGAAGGTTTAATAAAAATGACCTTTAAAGGTCATCTCAAGGCTAAACTAAGATTCTACATGTAAAAATTTGGCCAGTGTTAGTCCGGAAGCCTCTAGAGTGATGGGGCAGCTTGGACCATCTCAAAAACACAGAACCCTACTAAAAAAGAACGTATGACTATATGTCTCAGTTCCTCCTTCTTAATATATGTAAATTTCCTATCATGTTTTTTTTTTTAAAAGGCCTACATTTTTCTGATACTTGGACACAACCGATCAAACCGAGGCGAAGTCTGTACCATTGTAAAAGAAATCATTGAAGGATTCCATTTGTTGTTAAAAGTTTCGGTCACTTTTAATAAACCTGGAGTAAACAAAAACTTAAAGAAATATTTTAGTCGACTTCTGGGGTAAAAATGATTGTTCTGGTGTCTGGTTAAAGGGATCTAAGGACCTACTGGGATTCAGCAAAAGACGTTCCACGTCTCAAACACACCCAAAATCTCAATACAACACTGAAAGAAAAGTGAGGGGCCAACACGAAATTTCTATTAGGGGAAATTTCAGCTGCGTAGTTCAGGAAATCAGGACTTCCCGGTTAACTGTGGGGTCGTTGCCGCAGCTCACAGCCCGACACAAGGCTACAAGACTGGAGGGTCGGTGGCTCACGCGTGGATCGAAGGAACCACGAAGGTCTGAGGAATAACACTGACCTGTTAGGTTTACTTCATGTCTCACTTGCCACCATCAAAAGAGGTTCATTGATAGCTTTATTAGCAAAATTAGTAACATAGAGTTGCAAGTCTGTAACACACACGCGCACACACACACACCCGTGGGTCTGTGGGAACACTGAGGGAGACAATCTCCAGGTTAAAACCACACAAAAACTATTTGGGAAACACAAAGACGCAAGACAAAAAACAAATTAGGAGTGCAAATGTGCAAGACACTCAGTAGGAACACAAAAGAGAAAAGCACAGCGTCCTGACAATTGGGACGGCGCCCGGCCCCACGTGGGGTCCCAGGTGGCCCCGCCGCCGTCCACACCCGGCCAGTCTCTGCAGCCCGCACGCGTCCCCCGCGGGGCGCGCGGCTCTTCACAGCGACAAAGCGAATCCCGAACTTCGCCGCGGGGACCCCATGGCCGACAGGGAGTGGCCCTGCGCCGCCACCCACCCGCGGGACCACCGACCCGGAGGCCCGCGCCTCGTCCCGGGGTCCCCGGCGCGCCCGGGACCTCTGAGGGGGCGCGTCCGCCGGCCCGGACATCCCTACGGCGCCGGGTCCCCAGCGTATCGCCGCCGCCGTCGCCGCCGCGCTCCTCGCGGGGAGGGACCAGCATCCCGGCGCCAGCCCAGAGGCCGCCCACCCGCGCCGCTCCTTACCCGCGCCCGCCGCGCCCGCGCCTCAGAGCGCCGAGGGCCGCCGCCGCCGCCACTGCTGTTCAGCCGGCCCCGGCGCCCGCGGCAGCGCCGCCGCCATCTTGGCTCCAGTCGGAAGTGACGTCGGGCGGCGCGGCAGTGGCCTGCGGGGCTGCGGGGCTGCGGGGCTCCGGGACCCCCGGCCTCGCCACGACCCCCGGAGCCCGGCCCTTGACCCTGCGCCTTCGCCCAACGGCCACCAGCCGGCCGCCGCCCCTCGTAGGTCACCGCGGATCCCATGGCGGCGCCTCGGGAAGGATCCCCGGTGGCTGGCGTCGCGGCAGATCCGACCGCACCCTAGGGCTAGGATCCTGCGTGGTTCAAAGGTTCTCAAAGAATCAAAAACACTGGAGGAGGTGTTGGGGGGGCACGTCTGTCATTGAAGGGCATTAAGTATCTGACAAGTACATAAACGTAGACCTTATACTTCGCTGGTGTCAGAAGGACCAGTACACCCTCGCCCAAAAGGTTCAACTCCAGGCAGGCAGACGCAGCTGCTGGGTTTATTTGCTGCCCTGGTACCCAGGAGGAGTGACCGACGCTTCCCTGTGCCCGCGCTGTTCCAGTGCAGCGCCTCTGACAGCGTGGTAGTAGCCCTGCCCTTAAGGAGTTTACTGTTCCCAAGCAGGCAAACAAATGGACTGCAGAGACGACTACTCATAGATGCTCTGATGAAGATGAACTGGGTGGAACTGGAGATGGCTCTTCGACATCCAAGGATGGAGGCCTAGCACGTGGTTGAAAATGAGTTGAGTCAGGGAGAAGCACAGCCTGGAGATGAGCTGGAAAGTTGGGAGTTGTCGTTATAGATGGTGCCTGGAGCCTTGAGCACTTCAAGATAAAGTAATCCTCTGAGAATGAAGTCAGGAAGAATCCGAATGTGATGGCAACTTTGGCCCTCTGCAGAAAGCACCCAATCCAAAGACAGGATATTAAAGGCAGATGTGCTTCCAAAAATTATGAACGATCATTTATGTAATGGGTTTAATCTTAAGAAAATGTGTTGGCCAGGTGCGGTGGCTCACACCTATAATCCCAACACTTTGGGAGGCCGAGGCGGGTGGATCACGAGGTCAGGAGTTCGAGACCAGCCTGGCTAACATGGTGAAACCCCGTCTCTACTAAAAATACAAAAAATTAGCCAGGCGAGGTGGTGGGCGCCTGTAGTCCCAGCTACACGGGAAGGTGAGGCAGGAGAATGGCATGAACCCGGGAGGCGGAGCTTGCAGTGAGCCCAGATAGGGCCACTGCACTCCAACCTGGGCCACAGAGACAGACTCTGTCTCAAAAAAAAAAGAAGAAGAAGAAAACGTGTTGTATCAACATATATAATGTTATCTTATTGTAAAAGAATGAAGCTATCGCTGATGATCTAGTCAGTTATAGTAAACAAATGAAGATCACCTCGTCAGAGTAAATTTTATTAAGGCCTTGAGAAGTGACAGAGCATAAGAAAATAAGGAAAAAAAGGAGATCAAAGCTCAAGGTTTTGCTTATTTCCTCCGCTATTCAAGGAAAAGAGATCCTAGATCTGGGAGATAACCACATGCATATCATCAAAGTAGTATTCTTTGTTGTGGAGCAAAGTCATCAGACTTCTGCACCCCTTACCTAGATTAATACCTTCCAACTGGATCCATGCATCAAAATTATCTGGGGTATCTATGAAGAAAATAGGGAGACGCCACTGTTCCATCCACCATCAAAACACTGACATAGAAATCAACATTTTAAGAGAAAAGCTATGGGCTACCTGGCACTCAATAGAAGGCAAAAGGAAAATAAAGGATGTTAAATCCAAAGTGGCATGGTGAACCAGAATGTATACTAGATGGTTGGTTAAGAGAGTAGCCATTGTCTTTCCGGTCATTAATTCGTTAATCCAAAGTGACTGGCTATGTTAGTTTCTTGTGGCTGCTGTAACAAATTATCCCAAACCTGACAGCTTAAAACAACAAAAGTTTATTCTCTCACAACTCTAGAGGCTAGTAGTCCAAAATCAGTATCACTAGGCCAAAATTAAGGCGGCAGCAGGGCCAGGCTCTCTCTGGAGTCTCTAGCAGAGAATTGCTCCTTCCCTTTTCCAGCTTCTGGTGGCTGCCAGCATGCCTTGGCTTGTGACTGCATCACTCTATCTTCAAAGCCAGTATCTTCAAATCTCCGTCTGCATCTTCATATCATCTTCTCTGTATGTGGTCAAATTCCCTCTGCCTCCCTCTTACAATGATACATGTGATTGCATTTAGGACCCACCGGATAACCTGGCCATCTCAAGATCCTTCACTTAATCACATCTGCAAGACTACACATGAAGTAGCATTTGCAGATTCTGGACGTTAGGGATGTGGACTTAGCTATGGGGTCATTATTTAGCCTACCACACTGGATGTCTCCTCAGCGTTTCTGAGGTCACCCCACTGTTAATCTGCAGTTGTGTGTTTTTTATCTGTGTATTTCTTGAACATATGTCTATTTGTCAACCTGTGCTATTTCTCAGGGTAAATAATTTGTTTAATCCAAAAAAGATCAGAGCCATCAAGAATACAGTAGTTTAATGAGCACTTATTATCCATGTGATATGTTAAATATCACTCTTTTGCCTCTTTGAAAAGGTGAAATGTATTGTTTAGCCTACCACACTGAGTGTCTCCTCAGCGTTTCTGAGATCCCCCCACCCTTAATCAGCCATTGTGTGGTTTTTGTCTGTGTATTTCTTGAACATATGTCTGTTTTTCAAGCGCCTGTGCTATTTCTCAGGGTAAATAATTATGTATAATTTATGTAATCCAAAAAAGATGAGAGCTATCAAGAATACAATTTAATGAGCACTTACTATCCATGTGATATGTTAAATATCAATCTTTTGCCCCTTTGAAAAGGTGAAATGTATTGCAGGCCGTTTCTGTATGGGGATGGAAGTATAAAAATATACTCTTTGTCCAAATTGACAACATGAATGAAACTCCACTCTACCCCCGTACACCTGATACCGGTTCTGACCGGTTTTGTACCTTGCCGCGGCAGTACCGTGATGGAAGACAGCATCCCACTACCCATAAGAGTGTCTGGCACACGATAAGTGCTAAATAGATATTTTTAATTGGGAAAAAGTCTTCTCCATGGCCCTCTCAATGTGGAGGTATTACAGCAAATATGTTGTAGACCACAGCTTGTGATGTAAATGACTGCATATTATTCACATTGTTCTAATAGAAACCACAGCACTCCTGCCCTGCATAGCAGCTGGAATACCTGTAGCACAGCCTCCAAAACGATTACAGATCTTACAGCTGAGATCTAAGAGTTTATAATACATTGCCAATGAGAATGTAAGTGGACTTCAAATTCCCCAAATGATAACAATACTTATTCCCTGCTGGGCTCTGTTCTAGGTATTTAACATGCACTCTCTCACTCATCCTCAACCTGTGTGATAAGCACTATCCTCATTTACAGTTGAGGATTCTGAAGCTAGGAAGGATTCAAGAACCTGCCTTGGCCGGGCACAGTGGCTCATGCCTATAATCCCAGCACTTTGGGAGGCCCAGGTGGGTGGATCACTTGAGGTCAGGAGTTGGAGACCAGCCTGGCCAACATGGTGAAACCCTGTCTCTACTAAAAATACAAAAAAATTAGCCGGGTGTGGTGGTGCACACCTGTAATCCCAGTTACTCACGAGGCTGAGACAGGAGAATTGCTGGACCACGGGAGGTGGAGGTTGCAGTGAGCTGAGATTGTGCCATTGCACTCCAGCCTGGGTGACAGAGCGAGGCTTTGTCTCAAAAAGGACTTGCCTCATTAGTAATACAAACAAGCTAATAAGGTAGTTTGGCAGGACACACAGCCATCTCCCTTTCAGCTTAGGAAGGCCGTCATAAGAATAGGACTAGCTCTGCAAGGCAAGAGAAGGACAATTTAAGATGGAAAAAAAAATAATAGAACCAGGCTTTGAACCTAGACCATTTAGCTCCCTAATAAGCAACCTCCCCACCCCCAGAGCATACATGCACACAGACATGCAGACACACATGCCTGAGCGCTAGACCAGGAAATGGTACACACACCCAGGCTACTACATGTGCCTAACTAGTCATTCCTCCACCGACATACTCGGGGTAGGGGCTGGGAAGAATTTTTTTTACAATGTTTTTAATTCATTGCCAGAATTATTAGAAAACATTGGATGCATAAAACCGCCATTCTAAATCCTGTCCCTGGACTGTCAGGCAAGAACAGCTATTAAAAGATCATAGACATGGGCAGAGGAAGAGAATCTAGTGCAGCTGAATCAAATGAACTCACCTTTTGTTCAGATAACACATTGCTTACCTTTAACAAAAAAAAAAAAAAAAAAAAGTCCCTTTTCTTGTGACTGCAAATCGTGTTCCATGAGATCCAGTGTCTCTTCTCTGTTACATCACCTCACTCTCCCCACCCGCCATCCCTCTGCCACGTCATTTACCTGAGCAAGGAATGACAGCCAAGCAAGCACGCCAGCAACCAAAAGATCTGAAGCTTGCATGCTTCACGCATGAAGTCCAGACATAGCAACTCTGGAGGCTAAAGATACATCTTATCGCGTCATAGGCACTTTTGGCTGTGTAGTTTCTGTGAGAAAAACCCCACAGCCTCAAACATATAGGCAGATCTTGGCAGTGGTGAAATGTAGTTATGTGAGAAAGGGAAAGGGGGTGACCTTTACTGAGCCCCGAGTCTGAGTCGGCACTTTATACTATGTTGTCTTTTCATCCTCTCGACAGCGACAACAGCTGCTAATTTTGCAGATGAAGAAACTGAAGCTCAGATTGTTGAGAGACACAGCTGGCCGGTATGAGAGGCAGGATTCAAGGACTTATCTGATGTCAAAGTCCATGATGAGTCACTGTTCATTCTGCTTCCGGTCATCAAGATGCTCTTAGGCACTAGAGGCAAAGATGCCCCCCTGTCCTCCCAAGAACTTAGGATCCAGTGGAGGAGACAGGACTTAAAAAGCATGCTAGCCCTAGTGTGAAGCGGGAACCACATTCCTGTGCTCCCAGCGTGCTCCGTGATGGCTCGCTCCCCACACCTTTTTCCTTTTCAGTATTACTCTTAAGAAAAAAAAAAAAAAGGCCAGGCACGGTGGCTCACGCCTGTAATCTCAGCACTTTGGGAGGTCAAGGCAGGAGGATCATGAGGTCAGGAGATAGAGACCATCCTGGCTAATACAGTGAAAACCCATCTCTACTAAAAAATACAAAAAAATTAGCCAGACGTGGTGGCGAGCGCCTGTAGTCCCAGCTACTCGGGAGGCTGAGGCAGGAGAATGGCATGAACCCAGGAGGTGGAGCTTGCAGTGAGCTGAGATCACGCCACTGCACTCCAGCCTGGGCGACAGAGTGAGACTCCGTCTCAAAAAAAAGAAAAAGAAAAAAAGAAAGAAAGAAAAGAAAACTGACTCGAAGATGTTAACATTTATTTTTTTCTCTTTTTTGAGACAGAGTCTCATTATGTCATTCTGTCACACATGCTGGAGTGTAGGAGTGCAGTAGTGCAATCACAGCTCACTGCAGCCTTGACCTCGTAGGCTCAAGCAGTCCTCCTGCCTACAGAGTAGCTGGGACCACAGGCACGTGCCACCATGCCCGGCTAATTTTTGAATTTTTAGTAGAGATGAGTTTTTGCCATTTTGCCCAAGCTGGTCTCAAACTCCTGGGCTCAAGTGATCTGCCTGCCTCGGCCTCCCGAAGTGCTGGAATTACAGGCATGAGCCACCACACTTGGCCTATGATGCTAAAATTTCTGACCAATTCAAATATGTGACTCTAGAGATAACTTCATTCTGCAAAAAAAATCCAGAGTACTGTTTCTAGGTTTTTCTATTGCATTTCTTTTTTTTTTTTTTTTTTTTTTTTTTTTTTTGAGACGGAGTCTCACGCTGTTGCCCAGGCTGGAGTGCAGTGGCGCGATCTCGGCTCACTGCAAGCTCCGCCTCCCGGGTTCCCGCCATTCTCCTGCCTCAGCCTCCTGAGTAGCTGGGACTACAGGCGCCCGCCACCGCGCCCGGCTAACTTTTTGTATTTTTAGTAGAGACGGGGTTTCACTGTGGTCTCGATCTCCTGACCTTGTGATCCGCCCACCTCGGCCTCCCAAAGTGCTGGGATTACAGGCTTGAGCCACCGCGCCCAGCCTTTCTATTGCATTTCTTATATCACATTTTTTAGAACCAAACATGTTAATAAATCAGTTGAAAAGTTCAGAATTTCCCAAACAGATGTCACTCCTTTCAAAACTTTTAGTGTAACAAGCTCAAAGGCCCATGTAGTTTGTTCCAGAGAATACAAAGGGAAGTTTAAGTCTTCCTTGAAGGCAGAATGAATTCACTAATACACCACCCTGAGAGCATGAATAAAACATAAACATTGACAGCAAAGACATAAAGTGAAAATATTTTTCATCTGGAAATAGCAAGCAGCATGAGAAGGAATAGAAAATAAATCAGGTCCAGAAATGAGCAGATTGCACGGAGATAGTAAAATCCTAAGCCTGGATTTCTTTCCCCAGATTCGAAGCTGTGGTGTGTTGCCTTACAGGGGCATCTGTAGATGAGATGACCCGTCCTACCTACTCAGTCAGTGGTCACTCATCACCAAGGCGAACCATCTCTTACGCTGGATCTGTGCTTCTCACCATCCCTATCTGCATTCTAGAAATGTCATGCTCTTCATTTTTCTTCACCCCGCTTTTTGTCTAAGATTCTCTTCTCACCCCTTCTCTCCTGCATCCAAATTTTGCCTTTCCTCAGAAGCCAGCTTTTTTATGAAATCTTCCCATAGTTGCATTAGTTTCCTAGGGCTGCTGTAACCAAGTGCCACAAAACAAATTTAATGGTTTGAAACAGGGGTCCTCAACCCCCAGGCCACAAACCAATACCCTGTTAGAAACTGGGCAACACAGCAGGATGTGGGCAGTGGGCGAGTCAGGGAAGCTTCATCTGTATTTATGAAGCCGCTCCCCATCACTGGCATTACCACCTGAGCTCCGCCTCCTGTCAGATCAGTGGCAGCATTAGATTCTCATAGGACCGTGAACCCTATTGTGAACTGTGCATACAAGGGATCTAGGTTGTGAGCTCCTTATGAGAATCTAATGCCTGATGATCTGTCACTGTCTCCCATCACCCCTAGATGGGACCATCTAGTTACAGGAAAACAAGCTCAGGGCTCCCACACATTCTTTTATGTTGGTGCAAAAGTAACTGTGGTTTTTGCTATCTTTTTAATGGCAAAAACCACAATGACTTTTGCACCAGTCTAATACATTATGGTGAGTTGTATAATTATTTCATTATATATTGTAATGTAATAATAGAAATAAAATACACAATAAATGTAATGTGCTTGAATCATCCCAAAACCATCCCTCCATCCCTGCCACCTCACCCCTCCCCAGCATTCGGTGGAAAAATTTTTTTCCATGAAACCAGTCCCTGTTGCCCAAAAGGTTGAGGACCTCTGGTTTAAAACAACAGAAATGTGTTCTCTTACAGGCTCGGAGGCGTCTTGGGGTTGGTTCCTTCTGCAGAGTCTGAGGGACAATCTGTTTCATGCCTCTCTCCTCGATTCTGGTGGTTGCCTTGACATTCTGTGGCTTGTAGATAAATTATTCCAATTTGCCCCTGTCTTCATCTGGCCATCTTCTCTCTGTGTCTCTCTGTCTTCACATGGCTTTCTTTATAAGAATAAAGATTTAGTCATTAGATTTAAGGCCCACCCTAGTCCAGTATGGCCTCATCTTTTATGTTATTTTTTTTTTAATAGAGACAGGGTTTTGCCATGTCGCCCAGGCTGGTCTCAAACTCCTGGGCTCAGGAGATCTGCCCACCTTGGCATCCCAAAGTGCTGGGAGTATAGGCGTGAGCCACTGCGACCACAGCTTATTCTCATCTTAACTAATAACATCTCAAAGACACTATTTCTGAATAAGCTCACATTCTGAGACTCCAGGAGGACATGGATTTTGAGAGGACAGTGTTCAATCCAGTACAGGAGTGGAGTCCACATCCATTCTTTCCTCATTTTATGAATCCAAGTATAACCTCCATCAGCAATTGTCCATATACTGTGTCCCCTTGGGGTGTGATTGCTGTGTATGTGTATCTTTTTAAATTTTTCTTCTTTTTTTATTTTTTATTTTTGGACAGGATCTCACTCTGTCGCCCAGGCTGGAGTACAGTGGTGCAATCTTGGCTCACTGCAGCCTCAACCTTCCAGGCACAAGCCATTCTCCCACCTCAGCCTCCCAAGTAGCTAGGATTACAAACATACACCACCGTGCCCACATAATTTTTGTATTTTTTGTAGAGACAAGGTTTCGCCATGTTGCCCAGGCTGATCTCAAACTCCTGAGCTCAAGCGATCCACCCACATCGAATCGACCTCCCAAAGTGTGGGATTTCAGGCCTGAGCCACCAAGCCCAGTCCGTATGTGTGTATCTTAAGTCCCAAACAGAACTTAAGCCCCTGAGAGTGTGAACAGAGTTGTGCACATCTCCGCTATCCAAACAGTGGTAAGTACAAGTCTTTGCTCCATCAATAATGCTGATTGATAACAACCATTTTGTAATTTAAATATGATCTCTGAAATAGAAACACATTAGCCATAGCTAAGTAAGAACTCAGGGCCTGCATTTTGAATTCATTTTTCTTTCCAATTTAACTCGACTATATGTTTCCCTCCTCCACCCCTCCCTAAGAATTCAAACTGTATTGTCATTATAAGATGTTTTGGCTAACAGTAGAATAACAGTACCTTTCCAAAGCTGCACAAACAGGGTCAAAAACGCATGGCATTCCTCTGTCACATTTAAGTCATCATTTAAACAACATAAGGGAACCATGCAGGTGTCACAACCAAGACGAACACCTGCCAACACCTGCCAGAGCTGAGACACCTGAGCTAGGTTCATAAGCCTGCTAACCAACCTACATGAGCCTCTACTTGAAACTCATTCATTGGCCAAGTTGTGGTTAACTTTAACTGGAGAGCAGTGGCCCCCAAGGGAACATTCTGAAATATCTGGAGAGCGCTGGGCACGGTGGCTCATGTGTGTAATCCCAGCACTTTGGGAGGCCAAGGCAGGTGGATCACAAGGTCAGGAGTTCGAGAGCAGCCTGGCCAATATGGTGAAACCCCATCTCTACTAAAAATACAAAAATTAGTTGGGCGTGGTGGCAGACGCCTATAGTCCCTGCTACTCTGGAGGCTGAGGCTGGAGAATCGCTTGAACCCAAGAGGCAGAGGTTGCAGTGAGCCGAGATCATGCCATTGCACTCCAGCCTGGGTGACAGAGTGAGACTTAGTCTCAAAAACAAAAACAAAAACAAAAAAATCTGGAGATAGTCTGAGTGGTCCTAATCGGGTGGGGGCTACTACTAGCCTCTGGCAGATAGAGACCAGAAATGCCACTGAATATTCTAGAATACTCAGGACAGTCCCTTTCCACAACACAAAATTATTCAACCCCAGATATCAAAAATGTCTTTTTTTTTTTTTTTTTTTTGAGGTGGAAGTGCTGCTTCCAAATAATCCCAGCTCCCAAAGTGCTGGGATTACAGGCGTGAGCCACCATGCCCGACAAAAAATGTCTTTTTTAAAACCCTGCTATCGATTATTCAGTATGTGACTTTCTTTCTTTTTTTTTTTTTTTTTTTTTTTTTTTTTTTTTTTTTTTTGAGACAGAGTCTCGCTCTGTCGCCCAGGCTGGAGTGCAGTGGCCGGATCTCAGCTCACTGCAAGCTCCGCCTCCCGGGTTCACGCCATTCTCCTGCCTCAGCCTCCCGAGTAGCTGGGACTACAGGCGCCCACCACCTCGCCCGGCTAGTTTTTTGTATTTTTTTAGTAGAGACGGGGTTTCACCGTGTTAGCCAGGATGGTCTCGATCTCCCAACCTCGTGATCCGCCCGTCTCGGCCTCCCAAAGTGCTGGGATTACAGGCTTGAGCCACTGCGCCCGGCCCAGTATGTGACTTTCAAGTCTCACCTTTAGACATTTGTGTACTCAGTTGGAGTACGGACTGCAGATTCATCAAGGAAAGGAAGTATATCTCTCTTCTTCCCTTCCCTTCCCTCCCCAGGGACTTCTTTAGACAGTTTTTCCCTAATTGCTCCTCCTGCTGCCATGAACTTTAAGTATCATAGATGTACTGTATATCTGTTTATGTACTGTATAAATATCTGATATGGTTTGGCTGTGTTCCCACTCAAATGTCATCTTGAATTGTAGCTCCACAATTCCCCCATGTTGTGGGAGGGACCCTGTGGGAGGTAATTAAATAATGGGGGCTGGTCTTTCCCGTGCTATTCTTGTGATAGTGAATAAGTCTCGTGAGATCTGATGGTTTTATAAAGGCGAGTTTCCCTGCACAAGTTCTCTTCTCTTGTCTGTTGCCATGTGGAACATGCCTTTCACCTTCTGCCATGATTGTGAGGTCTCCCCAGCCATGTAGAACTGTAAGCCCATAAACCTCTTTCTTTTGTAAATTGCCCAGTATCAGGTATGTCTTTATCAGCAGCATGAAAACAGACTAATAGAATATCTGTGCTTTAGACACCTTAGTGAGGTATAATGGCTACAGTTACTGGAGAGCAAACATATTGTAGCAGGCAACAAGCTAATCTTTTATGTAAGATTATAAAGAGCTTTTTTAAAAAAAAAATTATGGCAAAAATACATGTCATGTAAAGTTTACAGTCTAAGTCATTTTTAAGTGTACAGTTTAGTGGCATTTAAGTACAGCCACATTGTTGTACAACCATCCCACCATCCATCTCTAGAATTCTTTTCATCTTCCAAAACCGAACTTTTTTTGAGACGCAGTCTTGCTCTGTCGCCCGAGTTGGAGTGCAGTGGCATGATCTCAGTTCACTGCAGCTTCCACCTCCCAGGCTCAAGTGATCCTCTCACTTTAGCCTCCCAAGTATCTGGGACTACAGGAGCGTGCCACCATACCCAGCTAATTTTTGTTTATTTTTTGTAGAGACAGGGTCTCACTATGTTGCCCAGGCTGGTCTCAAACTCCTGGACTCAAGCAATCCTACTATCTTGGCCTCCTAAAATGTTGGGATTACAGGCGTAAGCCCCCGTATCCAGCCCAAAACTGAAAATGTATACCCATTAAACAATAGTTTCCCATTCCCCCTTCCCTCTATCCCTGCCAACCATCATTCTACTTTCTATTTCCATGAATTTGATGAGTTACCTCATATAAGTGGAATTATATAGTAGTTGTCTCTTTGGGACTGGCTTATTTCACCTAGCATAATGCCTTCAAGGTTCATCTGTGCTGTAGCATGTGTCAGAATTTTCTTCCTTTTAAAGACTGAATAGCATTACATTGCATGTATACTCCATAGTTTATTTATCTATTCATTGGCCCATGGACACTGGAGTTGCTTCCACCTTTTTGCTATTGTAAATAATGCTGCTGTGCACATGAGTGTACAAATAATACCTTCAAGACCCTGCTTTCAATGTTTTGGAATATATACCCAGGTGTGGAATTGATGAATCGTATGATAATTATATTTTTAATTTTTTGAGAAACTGCCATACTATTTTCTGTAGTGACTGCACCTTATTTATTTATTTATTTATTTATTTTAGAGATGGGGGTCTCGCTCTGTTTCCTGGGCTGGACTCAAACTACTAGACTGAAGTGATCCTCACACTTCAGGCTTCCAGTAGCTGGGACTACAGGTATGTGCCACCATGCCTGGGTTTGCACCATTTTTACATTCTTACCAAAAGTGCACAAAGGTTCCGGTTTCTCCATATCCTCGATAATGCTTATTTTCTGGTTTTGATGATAGCCATCCTAATAGGTGTGAGATGCGATTGCATTGTGGTTTTGATTTTCATTTCCCTAATGGTCTGTAATGTTGAGTATCTTTTTATGTGCTTACTGGTCATTTGTATATATTCTTTGAGACAGGTCTATTCAAGTCTGTTGCTCATTTTTTAATCGGGTTGTTTTTGTTATTGTTGGATTGTAGGATTCTTTATTAATCCTTTATCAGATATATGATTTGCAAATATTTTCTCCTATTCTGTGGGCTGCCTTTTCACTCTGGTGATTGTGTCCTTTGATGCACAGAAGATTTTAACTTTGATCTGGACCAGTGTATCTATAATTTCTTTTGTTGCCCGTGATTTTATTCTTATATCCAAGAGATTATTGCCAAATCTAGTGCCATGAAGTTTTTAACAGTTTTGTACTTTTGGCTGGGTGCGGTGGCTCACGCCTGTAATCCCAGCGCTTTGGGAAGCTGAGGTGGGCGGATCACAAGGTCAGGAGATTAAGACCATCCTGGCTAACATGGTGAAATCCCGTCTCTACTAAAAATACAAAAAAAAATTAGCTGGGCGTGGTGGCAGGCGCCTGTAGTCCCAGTTACTTGGGAGGCTGAGGCAGGAGAATGGTGTGAACTCAGGAGGCGGAGCTTGCAGTGAGCTGAGATCGTGCCACTGCACTCCAGCCTGGGCGACAGAGACAGATTCCGTCTCAAAAAAAAAGAAAAAAAGAATTTTGTACTTTTAGCTCTTAGTACTTAGATCTTTTATCTATTTTGAGTTAACTTTGGTTTATGATGTAAGGTAAGAGTCCAGCTTCATTCCTTTACAGGTGGATATCCAGTTTTCCCAACTGCATCTGTCGAAAAAACAGTCTTTTCCCCATTGAATGATCCTGATATCCTTGTTGAACATCATTTGATCATATATAGGTGGGTTTACTTCTGGACTTATAAACAGTTTTAAAATATAAATTTAGCTCCTATGCTTCTGGTTAAAATATCTTTTTCAGGTGTTGACAACTTTTTGGTGTTTGGTTTTTATTATGAGAATTTATGGCCAGGAATTTTTTACTGTTTTATGGTTAAGATTTTGTGCCCCTCAAGAACCAGTTTTTGCCCCCGTTGAAAGTGCATGACCTCTAATCAATAACATTCTGATTAAGGGAGGAAACAGCTGATTAGTGCAAAGGTTAAATACATTTGTCAAAATGGGGATGTTGTAGTTTATTTTCCTGTATTATATCATTTTCTCATTATTCTTAATAATGAATGTTCTTCATGCCACCTGGCTCCTCATTATAAAATCCGTGAAGACTGTGCTTAGCAGAGCCAAAGAGGCAGCATGCCCGGCAACCAACTAAAACCCCCTTACAATGAGAAAACCAGAGCTTCACTTCCGCATACTGCGGGTACCTGATCTAAAAATATCGACAAACTCATGCTCCATGCAGACTGGAGAGGGACCTTGTCTCCTTCTAGATTGATTTCACGATGCAATGCATAATAATGGCACTATGGAAAGCTAAATATTAATAATACTTTTTTTATGCATGCTATTCTGAGAGCAAATGTCAAAAAAATTTACTAGCAAGACTGAAGCATCATTAACATTCTCTTATGCCAGTCAGGATTATGTCTACTTTCAGAGAGAAACCAGCGCCAGAGGAAGCCGCACTCCCTGGACAATGTTGTTAAACTTTCCTTCTTCTGACATGATTAAAATTAGCAATAGGCATTCTTATGCATTGTTTCTTATATCCCACATGACTAGACAAATCACAATACCTCAACTGCTTTTTATAGTTGACCATGGTGAAATGTTATGGCTGTAGTGAGATGAGCGCAAACAAATATTTTAGCAGGGAATAAACCCATCTTTGATGTAACATTATAAATGACTCTTACCTGTAAAATGGACTCCTGTGTTTCTTTTTAAAACATTTTTTTCAGCCTCTAAAAACTTTTTAGTTCTTTTTTGTTTTTAAGAATTTGTGGTTTAAGAATTTGTATGGGCTGGGCGCGGTGGCTCACGCCTGTAATCCCAGCACTTTGGGAGGCTGAGGTGGGTGGATCACGAGGTCAGGAGATCGAGACCATCCTGGCTAACACAGTGAAACCCCATCTCTACTAAAAATACAAAAAATTAGCCGGGCGAGGTGGCAGGCGCCTGTAGTCCCAGCTACTCAGGAGACTGAGGCAGGAGAATGGTGTAAACCCAGGAGGCGGAGCTTGCAGTGAGCCGAGATCATGTCTCTGCACTCCAGCCTGGGTGACAGAGTGAGACTCCGTCTCAAAAAAAAAAAAAAAAAAGAATTTGTATGATTTTAATTATGATACCTAACATCTCTGGGCCTGATTTTTATGTGTGACAAATTAAGAAGCTAGACTAAACCCCTAGGATTTCTTCCAGTTCTAAAATCTATTATTCTGGTTGTATTTATATAAATTACCCCAGGACTGTTTTATCATTGAAAACTAAACCAGCAATATTTGACAATGAGAGGCATTTTGAGTTAGAAATAGAATAGTAGTTAGGCTGTCTCTTACATTCTGAGAAACACTCTAAAATACACATTTTATACACATTTCTGAAAACTTTTGGTAATTTTCAACAAAACTATTAAAGTAGAAATCACATGTAATTCAGCTGTATCACAGGTGACATATGGGGGACGATGCAAAATGAAGAAAACCACAGTTATATAACTTGAGACTTCATGTTGAATCCTCTTAAGATGCCTCTATGAAATTTTAACTACATTTGCAGTTAAATGAGGATGTTCTTTCAATGACAAAAAACCAAAATTCATTACTTTATATGTATAGGGATATATAAAAATATATATATAAATACGTATTATGTAAAATACAAAATAAAAGCATATAAATTTAATATGAAAGTGTAATATGAAATAGGCAACTATATTTATATAATGTAAAATATATAGTTGTATATATGTCACTATTTTGAATCAGAATACAAAAGTACTGTCACTTATAACATCCTTTTTAATTCAAAAAATTCATATTCTCTCCCCGACTTGGAAGATTACTAAATAATAGAACAAAAGTTGACTTGAAAACAGAAAAATAAAATCTTCTCTAGATCTGTAATGTATATTTAACAAGCAGTTACAATACAAAAAGCCTGAGTATAATTATAAGAATGGTATGTATGAGGCTAGTCAATATCATAATGGTGATTCAATTTTGCTAGTTTCGCTGAAAATATTCTGCTAAGATTTCTGAGACTAATGTATAAAGGAAAAGTCATTAATACATTCATTTGGAGTTTTTTTCCTATTCCACCTAATTCCTAAAATAACCTGGCTGGCTGACACATATACATACAGTATGATAGGGTAAAAATAGGTAAAGAAAGCAAAATGGAAGAAAAAAAGAAGTGAATACAACAGATGTTTCTATACCCTTGTCTGCATATACTGTGTGTCCTACACCTGATTTTTGTAACCTCTCCCAGCTGGAGCATAACAACAGAGTTAAGATCAGAGAACGCAGTTCTGCCAAGGGCTACTATTAAAATCACATCAACATTGCTACTCAATGATATTGTGGGATGGAGAAGAGCCATTCCTGGTTCTTCCTCATCCCACAGTGTGGAGAAATTCCTCCCAGCTCTAAACTCTCTGTTCTTCCTAGAGCTCATCAGTCCTCTTTGATCACATTTAGAACTTTCTGCCTTATAATTTCATGACTGATGCTCTTCGACTTATCATGAGGTTACATCCTGCTAAACCCATTTTAAGTTGAAAGTATCATAAATACAAAATGCATTTAATGCACCTACCTACTGAACATTAGAGCTTAGCCTAGCCTTCTTTAAACATGTTCAAATAAATAAAAATTAAAAAGATTGTATTAGCGCTTTCCAGAGAAACAGAATCAATGGGATAATATATGTGTATATATGCTAATTGCACACAGGCTCATGTGATTGTGGAGGCTGCCAAGTCCAAAATCTGCAGTATGGGCTGGGGGTTTGAAATCTAGGAAAGCTGATAGTCCAGTTCCAGTCCAAAGGCTGGCAGACTGGAGACCCAGGAGAGCTGAGGGTGCAGGTGAAGTCTGAAAACAGTGTGCTGGAGAATGCTCTCTTGCTTGTGGAAGCCATTTGTTGTTTGTTTGTTTGTTCTATTCAGGCCTTCAACTGACTGGATGAGGCCCACACACATTATGGAAGACGATCTGCTTTACCCTAAATTTGTCAATTTAAGTGTTGATTTCATGCAAAAACACCCTTCAAGTTGATACATAAAATAAACCAACACAGGCTGGGCACAGTGGCTCACGCCTGTAATCCCACCATTTTGAGAGGCCGAGGTGGGCAGATCACCTGAGGTCAGAAGTTCGAGACCAGCCTGGCCAACGTGGCGAAACCCTGTCTCTATTAAAAATACAAAAATTAGCCTGGCGAGGTGGTGTGCACCTATAATTCCAGCTACTTGGGAGGCTGAGGCAGGAGAATAGCTTGAACCCAGGAGACGAGGTTGCAGTGAGCTGAGATCGTGCCACTGCACTCCAGCCTGGGCAACAGAAAAAGACTCCATCTCAAAATAAATAAATAAATATATAAACCAAAACAAAGATAGAGTAATACTATTAAATGGCATCTGATATATACCTGCTATCAATGATTTCTGTATTGGAGGCCATGCTTGTGGATAAAGTTAGTTTTACAGATCTACAATATTTCATCTGAAAGGGTAGCACTACATACTTGCTGTCAAATCTGTATTTGGTTGTACTTTGTTCTTTTCCTGTGCGTATAAAATTTCCAGTAAAGATTCTTACTATGAAACAAAATACATTACTGTGAAGACAAGTGTGATCATGTTTACAGATATTTCAGTATTTTCATGTCTTTAGCTGCAGATTACTGTGTGGCATTCAGATAAGTCTTTTTCTTTCTTTTCTTTCTTTTTTTTTTTTTTTTTGAGATGGAGTTTCACTGTTGTTGCCTGAGCTGGTGTGCAATGATGCGATCTCAGCTCACTGCAACCTCTGCCTCCTGGGTTCAAGCGATTCTCCTGCCTCAGCCTCCCAAGTAGCTGAGATTTCAGGGGCCTGCCACCACGCCTGGCTAATTTTTGTATTTTTAGTAGAGACAGGGTTTCACCATGTTGGCCAGGCTGGTCTCAAACTCCTGAAGTCAGGTGATTCACCTGCCTCAGCCTCCCAAAGGGCTGGAATTACAGGCGTGAGTCACCACGCCTGGCCTCAGATGAGTCTTGACGTGAGGTCTAGTGAAATTTTTGTTAATGCTTCAGTACTATAACATATTTATTTTTAATATAAACACCTTTTAAAACATTATCAACCAATAGACAGAAATGTATTTGTATATACAAATACATTTACAAATGTAAATGTAATTACATATACTAATGTAAATATATTTACATATACAAACATGCACATACATTTCTTATTGGTTGATAATGTTTTTAAAGGATATACATATTTGTGTTAGAAATATGTATAAGTATATTTCTCACACAAAATATGCTTATGTTCTAGTGCACACACACGTACGCACACACGGCATTTATAGGAAAAAATTTATAATGATGTTACTAAAAGCAAAAAGAAGAATGCAAATGTAACATCATCAAGTGTCAAAATTATTATTTCTCTTAAATAACCTTTTTCTCTTGAGGTTTCTGGAGGAACAGAATCTGCTGCTTTCCTTCCACCTTGCATCCTTTACCTATTTTTACCTCACTGTTCAGGTTTAGATGGATTGAGCCAGAGTTGGGAAAAAACATTGCTGTGGGTATCACTAAATTAACTAGGTGTCAAAGTGAGATTCAATTATTCCAGATTCATTCATTCATTCAGCATAGATTTATTGAGCACCGTGCAAGGTTTGGGAGATTTACTATGAGCAAGACAGACCTTGGCCCTGCCTTTATGGGACTGGGATTTACAATCTGCTGATTAAGGCAGTGTATTCCGCCTGGAAGTCAAGGCCTTGCACGCCATCACATTAACTTACCTTTCAGCTCCATCTGCCTTTATTCCCTTCAGTCATCCCCGCGTCTGGCATATGACTTCTCTTCCTAACTCCCTGTTTCCAGGGAAGCCCTTCTCCTTGTCTATGAGTTCACATTCTCTTCACTCTTCAAGACCCTGCCCACGTGCCTCTTTGTGAGCCATTCCTTGTTCTTCCTCACCCCACAGTGTGGAGAAATGCGCCCCTCCCCCCATTTCTAAACTGTCTGTTCTTCCTAGAGCTCATCAGCCCTCTGTGATCACATTTAGAACTTTCTGCCTTATAATTTCATTATGAATGCTCCTTAACTCATCATGGGGTTACATGCTGATAAGCCCATTTTAAGCTGAAAATACGATAAATAGAAAATGCATTTAATGCACCTAACCTACAGAACATCAGAACTTGGCCTAGCCTAGCTTAAACAGGTTCAGCACACACTTTAGTCTGCAGTTGGGCAAAATCATCTAACACAAAGTTTATTTTATAATGAAGTGAATAAAGTGAAACATAGTGATAGCCTGGGAAAAGATAAAAATTCAAAATTTGAAATATGGTTTCTACTAAATGCTTATTGCTTTTGCACCATTATAAAGTCAAAAATCATAAATCGCACCACTGTAAGTGGGGGACCAGCTGTATTTGCATGCCTGACTTACCTCCACCACTAGACGGTTAATTCCCTTAAGACAGGATCCAAGGCTATTTATTCCTGTAACTGTACCTGTCACAGCACCCTGCATGTGATAGATGCTTATGGGACAAATACATTAATGAATGGGTATGGGCAAATCGCTTAACCTCATTTAGTCTGATTTGAAAAGTGAGTTGGGGCGCAAACATCAACATTCCAGTTCTAGAAACATTTGCAATGACAACTTTCCATCCTACTTCCCCTTAAATATTGAAGGATATGATTAATATCTCAACCTTATATAGAAATCTGGATCCATAACCTTGATTTTAAAGGGTGTAGAGAAACCTTTTCTGGCCCTCAGTCCCTGCCTTCTTCAGACCCAACGGATCTTTAGTCAGACAATATCAGACTTGACAGTCATCTTCCTCTTGAGCAGAAATCTGTTCCTCCCATTTCCCTTCCCTCACATCTCAAATCACCCCTTCTCTGATGCTTTCCTAATCCTTTTGTGATCTCTCCACAGATCTATTTTGCCTCTCGGTTAAGACTTAATGCCTTACACATCCAGATGCATCAAGTTCCAGTTCACACTTTTCCTGTAACCCATCACAAACTTGCATAACTTTGCTCAAAATATGCTCCTAAGAATGTCTTTTCCTCTATTTCTGCTTCCTAAATATGTTCTCAGCCTTTACAATTCAATTTACTGCCTTTTGCTTTGAGAAACCTTTCCTGACCTCCCAGGTGGAAGCCCTCCTTCTTGGGTCTCCTGCAATGGGCATCTCTTTAAAGCACTTTTTAATTAGTACCTTATATAGTTTGGCTGTGTCCCCACCCAAATCTCATCTTGAATTGTAGTTCATGTGTCATAGGAGGGACCCGGTGGGCAGTAATTGGATCATGGGGGCAGTTTCCCCCTTGCTGGTCTCGTGATAGTGAATTAATTCTCATGAAAGCTGATGGTTTTATAAGGGGCTTTTCCCCCTTTGTTTGGCACTCCTCTCTCCTGCCGTCTTGTGAAGAAGGATGTGTTTGCTTCCCCTTCCACCATGATTGTAAATTTCCTGAGGCCTCACCAGCCATGCAGAACTGTGAGTCAATTAAATCTCTTTCCTTTATAAATTACCCAGTCTTGGATATTTCTCCATAGCAGTGTGAAAATCAGCTTTACACTCTGCACTTAGTAGTCTTGGGTTTAAATTCTGCCTCCACCACTTACTAACTGTGTGACCTTGGACAAGTCACTAAACATTCCTAGCTCTCCATGAATAACAATGATAATGCCAATGGTTTAATAATAATAATAATAATAATAATAATATTGTAAATAATTATTAACTTGCCTCAGTGGGAAGTTATGAAGTTAGAGACAATGCATATAAAAATAAGCCATTTATGATGAAATCTCTGTCACATAGTAGGACATGGTGGTATGTGTTCATTAAAGAGGGATATCGCCTCTACCTCTGCCACAGTGCCTTACTCATAGCGGGTACTCAACATGTTTGTGGATTGAATACGTGACGGGTAAGTTTATGAGTTCAGTGTGCTGTAAAAATTGTATCTCCTTGGCAGGGCGCAGTGGCTCACTCCTGTAATCCCAGTGCTTTGGGAGGCCGAGGCGGGGGGTCACGAGGTCAGGAAATCGAGACCATCCTGGCTAACACAGTGAAACAGTGTCTCTACTAAAAATATAAAAACTTAGCTGGGCAGGATGGTGCGCGCCTGTAGTCCCAGTTACTCGGGAGGCTGAGACAGGAGAATGGCGTGAACCCAGGAGGTGGAGCTTGCAGTGAGCCGAGATCGCACCACCATACTCCAGCCTGGGTGACAGAGCGAGACTCCATCTCAAAAAAAAAAAAAAAAAAAAAAAAAAAAATTGTGTCTCCTTTAATATGAAAGTGAAGAGTGCCCCTCACTTTGGCACAGAGCCAGAAGCCAGAACAAGGTTGAAGCTGAGCTGAATCTTGCCAAGATAATAAAAATACATGAGGCCGGGCGCGGTGGCTCAAGCCTGTAATCCCAGCACTTTGGGAGGCCGAGACGGGCGGATCACGAGGTCAGGAGATCGAGACCATCCTGGCGAACACGGTGAAACCCCGTCTCTACTAAAAAATACAAAAAACTAGCCGGGCGAGATGGCGGGCGCCTGTAATCCCAGTTACTTGGGAGGCTGAGGCAGGAGAATGGCGTAAACCCCGGAGGCGGAGCTTGCAGTGAGCTGAGATCCGGCCACTGCACTCCAGCCCGGGCGACAGAGCGAGACTCCATCTCAAAAAAAATAAATAAATAAATAAAAAATAAAAATACATGAAAGTATCTCACGTTATTACTTCTCTCAGCATTTCAGAGATAAAACTATGTTAAAGGTAAAAAAAAAACTCCATTGCCCAGGCTGGAGTACAGTGGCATAATCATGGCTCACTGCAGCCTTGATTTTCCAGGCTCAAGCAATCCTCCCACCTCAGCTGCCTGGGTAGCTGAGACCACAAGCACACGCCTGGCTGATTTGTTCTATTTT
The DNA here is from genome assembly GCF_049350105.2 of Macaca mulatta. Taxonomy (NCBI): domain Eukaryota; kingdom Metazoa; phylum Chordata; class Mammalia; order Primates; family Cercopithecidae; genus Macaca; species Macaca mulatta. The sequence goes on from NC_133406.1 coordinate 227,513,802, forward strand.
TTGTAGAGATGGGTTTTTGCCATGTTGCCCAGTCTGGTCTCAAACTCCTGAGCTTAAGACATCCTCCCACATCGGCCTCCCAAAGTGCTGGGATTCAGGCATAAACCACCATGCTTGGACTAAAATTCTTTAAAAAGGAAAAAAATTCTTAAAAATCAAAATCAAAGGCCAGGCGCGGTGGCTCACATCTGTAATCCCAGCACTTTGGAAGGCCAAGGCAGGTGGATCAAGAGGTCAAGAGATCAAGACCATCCTAGCCAACGTGGTGAAACCCTGTCTCTACTAAAATACAAAAAATTAGCTGGGCATGGTGGTGGGCGCCTATAATCCCAGCTACTCAGAAAGCTGAGGCAGGGGAATCACTTGAACCTAGAAGGCGGAGATTGCAGTGAGCCAAGATCGCACCATTGCACTCCAGCCTGGCAACGAAGTGAGACGCCGTCTTAAAAAAAAAAAATCAACATCAAATTGCCAGTGTTCCCAATACCGTGACTCTCTTTTCCATTTAGAAATCAGGTAGGAAAATTCCATGCAACACTGGCAATTTATGAATGATACTGAAAGTCAGACTAGAAAGTGGAGTTTTGTTTTTGCAAGGATCAAGTTATATCCAAGAGCTCTGAGGTACTGATGCTGGAAGAGACTGAGATGAGAGGTTAAACCATTTGTAATTCAAACAAACCCATGGAAAGTATGCAGGAAAATGAAACTGACGCCATCCTTGGCAGAGAAAATGATTTCCGCAGAAGCTGTTTTTCCAATTAGAAGAAAATGAATTTGGTGGCAATAAAGTTGGGAAGAAAGCAGTCACAGTAATATGGCTATGGGGTAGAGAGAGACCAGCCTGTGGGAAGATATGGTGTCACATGCCGGCAGAATGAACTAGAGATGGAGAAGTTGGTTATCAAAACTAAACTCTGTGCCTAACCTTAGTAAGATCTAGAAAGCAAGCTATACCTGCCATCAGCTTTTTACTAAGGAACCAGGGTCTGTATGAACTTACAGATTAATGATATAACGTTAAATCACAGATCCAGTTAGAAACACCAAAAAAAGATACAATGTGGAGACACTTTAGCTCTGGCCCCTTGATTCTATTTTCTTGTCTGCATTAGAAGTTACATTCCAACATAACCACTGCAGGAAACCTGAGAAAGAAGTTGGGATCTTCAGTTATATGAGATCTGCCTGTTGTCCATGGGAACACCAAAACTCATCAATGAAGCTTTGTTACCACCAGTCAGATGACCTCCACCATCATGAGTTCCGTGTTAGCCACTAGGGATATGAAGATGAATTGAATGAATAACCCTGCTTCTATAAGTAGAGAAACACCAACAGAAAGAAGTTTGGAATTAGATGGAGCAGACTCTGTTGTTTGTCTGCCCAGGGTGCCTTCACTTTTTTCGCTTACATAACAGAAGCCATATTTTGTTCAGTTGTCCTCCCCAAGAGGATATCCAGACTTGGAGGTGGAGCTGGAGTAGGCTAATCTAATCATGATAATCACATTCCTTTTTCTATAATAGATGGGAAAATCAGAATGCAGCCAATCAGTGTGTGCCTCATACGGCTTTGCTGTGTCCCCACCCAAATCTCATCTTGAATTGTAGCTCCCATAATTCCCACGTGTTGTGGGAGGGACCTGGTGGGATGTAATTGAATCATGGGGTGGGTCTTTCCTGTGCTGTTCTCATGATAGTGAATAAGTCTCATGAGATCTGATGGTTTTATAAAGGGCAGTTCCCCTACACATGCTCTCTCCTGCTTGCCACCATGTAAGACGTGACTTTGCTCCTACTTTGCCTTCCACCATGATTGTGAGGCCTCCCCAGCCATTTGGAACTGTGAGTCCATTAAACCTCTTTCCTTTATAAATTACCCAGTCTCAGGTATGTCTTTATTAGCAGTATGAGAACAGACTAATACAGTGCCATTCTCCTGGAAGCTGTTATTGGACTGGGATTGGACGTATGATTATTTCTGGAGACAATTCAAGGGAAGAGCTGAAATCCCATAGTCAATAGTCTCTTTTTCTCTCTTCCTCTTTCCTGTTAGACATGAACAAAAAGTCTTGTCGCCCCAATTTTACCTGCATTGTGACATTACATGAAAAGGCTTGAGCATAACACTTACACAGAAAAGAGAGAAGGGCCGAGAGAATCACAAAAGATCCCAGCCCTGAACATCCAATCCCAGGAATCTGCCCTACCTCAGATCAGTGCTGTCCAATCAAAATAGAATGTGAGCCATATACATAATCTTAAATTTTCTAGTGGTAATTACTAAAAAAGTAAAACGAAACAGATATCATTGTAATCCATGCTGTCTGCATGAAATATTCAAATATCAAATATTGATGCAACAATCTCAAAAAAGAAGAACAAAGGTACAGGATTCATACTTGGTTACTTAGTTTCAAAAGTTACTTGGTTGCTTGGTTTTAAAAGTTACTACAAAGCTACAGCAATCAAGAGTGCAGTATTGGAAACAACCTAAGTGTCCATTGATGGATGACTGGATAATGATTTGTGGCATATATAGGCAATGGAATATTATTCAACCATAAAAAGGAGATCCTGCCATTTGTGATAACATGGATGAAACTGGAAGACATTATGTTAAGTGAAATAAGCCAGATACAGAGAGAAAAATATTGTATGGTCTCTCACATATGTGGAACCTTTTTTTTAAAAAGTCAAACACATAGAAACAGTAAAACAGTGGTTACCAGAGGTGGAATTTGAGGGAAAGAATGGGGAGATACAAGTCAAAGGACACACAGCTGCAGTTATGAATGTAAGTCTAGAGATCTAATGTATACCATGAGTACTACAGTAAATATTTTTGTATTATATATACTGAGAATTTGCTAAGAGAGACAATTTTAGGTACTCTTACCATAAAAAGAAAGTTAACTATGTGAGATGATGGATATGTTAATTGGCTTGATTGTAGTAATCCTTTCTTGACTATAGTAATCATTTTACTATGTATATGTATATCAAAACATCATATTGTACACATTAAATATATACAATTTGAAAATAAAAGCTGGGCACAGTGGTGCATACTTGTAGTCTCAACCATTTAGGAGGCTGAGGTGGGAAAGTTACTTGGATCCAGGAGTTCGATTCCAGCCTGGGCAATATAGTAAGACCCAATCTCAAAAAAAAAACTGTGATGGTGGCATAGGAACAGACATACATCAATGGAATGGAATCCAGAGACCAGAAATAAACCCATACAGTTATGGTCAATTGATTTTTGACAACATTGCCAAGAAAATTCAAGGGGGAAAGAATAATCTTTTTGACAAACAGTGCTAGAACAACTGCATAGCCACATGCAAAAAGTGAGGTAGGACCCCCAACTGATATGGTTTGAATGCTTGTCCCCTCCAAAGCTCATGTTAAAATGTAATCCCCAGTGTCAGAGGTGGGGCTGGTGGGAGGTGTTGTGTCTTGGGGGTGGATCCCTCATGAATGGCTTGGTGCCATCCTCATGGTGGTGAGTGAGTTCTTGCTCTGAGTTCACAGGAGATCTGGCTGTTTAAGAGTGGGGCACTATCCTCCAACAACCGCCTTCTCTTGCCCTGTGATGCACCTGCTCCCTCTTCACCTTCCACCATGAGTGGAAGCTTTCTGAACTCCTCACCAGGAGCAGATGCTGGTGCCATGCTTCCTATACAGCCTGCAGAACCATGAGCCAAATAAACCTCTTTTCTTGATAAATTACCCAGCCTCAGGTATTCCTTTATAGTAATGCAAAACGGAACAACACACCTACTTTTCACACTGGGATCAACATGGAGAAACCTTGTCTCTACTAAAAATACAAAATTAGCTGGGGGTAGTGCCGCATGCCTGTAATCCCAGCTATGCAGGAGGCTGAGGCAGAAGAACTGCTTGAACCCAGAAGGCAGAGGCTGCAGTGATCACGCCATTGTACTCCACACTCTAGCCTGGGCTACAAGAGCAAAACTCCATCTCAAAAAAAAACAAAAATTAAAATACTTAAATGTAAAAGATAATACCATCAAACTTGTAGAAGAAAACAGAGGAGTAAATCTCTATAGCATTTGGTAGGCAATAGTGTCTTAGATGTGATAACAAAAGCAAAAACAACTAAAGAAAAAAAAAAAACTCAAACTTCATCAAAATTAAAAACTCTTGTCTGGGAGCAGTGGCTCATGCCTGTAATCCCAGCAGTTTTGAAGGCTGAGGCAGGTGGATTGCTTGAGCTCAGGAGTTCAAGCCTGGGCAACATGGCAAAACCCCATCTTCACAAAAAATACAAAAATTAGCCAGAAATGGTGGTGGGTGCCTACAGTCCCAGCTACTCGGGAGGCTGAGGTAGGAGGATCAATTGAGCCTGGGAGGCAGAGGTTGCAGTGGGCCGAGATTGCACCACTGCACTTCAACCTGGGCAACAGAGCGAGACCCTAGTCCAAAAAAGAAATGAAAACTCCTGTGCATCAAAGGACATTATTAAGAAAGTACAAAGCAACCCAGACAATGGGAGAAAATATTTATAAATCATATATCTGATAAGGGTCCAATATCCAGAATATATAAAGAACTGTTACAAATCAACAATAAAAAGAATAATAGCCCCATTTTATTTTATTTATTTATTTTTTGAGACGGAGTCTCGCTCTGTCACCCAGGCTGGAGTGCAGTGGCGTGATCTTGGCTCATTGCAAGCTCCACCTCCTGGGTTCATGCCATTCTCCTGCCTCAGCCTCCCGAGTAGCTGGGACTACAGGCACCCACCACCACGCCCGGCTAATTTTTTTTGTGTGTGTGTATTTTTAGTAGAGAGGGGGTTTCACCATGTTAGCCAGGATGGGACTTGATCTCCTGACCTTGTGATCCTCCCGCCTCAGCCTCCCAAAGTGCTGGGATTACAGGCGTGAGCCTCTGCGCCCGGCCAATAGCCCCATTTTTAAAAGGGCCAAGGGTTTGTATAGACATTTCTCCAAAGAAGATATGCAAATGACTAATAAACACATGAAAAAATGTTCAATTTCATTTGTCTTTAGGGATATGCAAATCAAAACTGCTGTAAAATACCGCTGCACACCACTGACATGACTATCATCAAAAAGGCAGACAATAGCAAATGTCGACAACGATGTGGGAAATTGGAGTCTTCGCTCACTGCTGATGGGAATGTAAAATAATGCAGCTGCTTCGGAAAATAGTCTGGCAGGTCCTCAAAAAGTTAAACATAGAGTTCCTGTGTGACCCAGCAATTCCACTTCTAGATACATATCCAAGAAAATTGAAAACATGTGCTCACACAAAAATTTGCACACAAAGATTCAGTACAGCATCATTTCTAACAGCCCAAAAATGCAAATTATTTAGTTGTAAAACAGAATGAAGCACCAATAGTCAGTAAGAATGAACCTTGAAAACATTATACTAGTGAAAGAAGCCAGACACAAAAGGCCACATATTGTATGATTTCATGTATACAAATTAGCCAAAATACCAAATCAAATCCATAGAGACAGAAAATAGACTTGTGATTGCCAGGGCTGAGGACAGAAAGAAATGACTGCAAATGGAGTGATGAAAATTTTCTGCAATTTGCTGATGGCTGTCCAACTTTGTGCATATGCTCAAGATCACTGGATTGTATAGCTTAATGGAGTGATTTTATGATATGCCAACTCTACCTTCATTTTAAAAATGGCAAAGATAATCAAATCTCTATCACTGAATTACATATTTTGAGCATGTGGTGCAATAAAATAAGCTGTAAGTACAGTTTGAATACATAGGCTGAGAAGAAAAGCACCGCAGATGACTGAAGGAAAAACTAAGTGAACACTTTTTTTTTTGGATGCACGGGTAATTTTTCTGATTTGTGTCAAAATGGCAAACCAGTGCTGGTTGCAGTTTCCTTCGCCCCAAAATCAACCTTAGAGAAATGATTATTTTTTCTATTTTTTTTTAATTTGTGTGTGTGTGTGTGTGAGATGGAGTTTCACTCTTATTGCCCAGGCTGGAGTGCAAGGGCACCATCTCAGCTCACCGCAATCTCCACCTCCCAAGTTCAAGCAATTCTCCTGCCTCAGCCTCCTGCGAGAAATGATTTTTTTAAAAACAGAGAATATGGTCTCCACAAACAAACAAAAACAGGAACTGAAGTTAGACGTCCTAACTGAAGCTGCCCAGGAGGGCTTGTGGGATATTGGTGATTCCAGCCGGGGCAGAGGCAGCTGGCGGGTGGCATGAAGAGCTCAGACTGGGGAAAGATCTTAAGTCCTGCTCTTGCTTCTTCCCCCAAGTGACTTTGGCACCATTATTAGCTCCCTCTTCACCGCAGAAATCCCAGGTCACTGGTGTCTGAGGGCAGTGCAAATGTCTGCTGGGCAGAGGACTTGATGAAACAGATGTGGGCCAACTGGCTACTTTCTGGTCATCTCAACAGTACCCTCTGCCTCCAGATTCCCAGGGTTCATGGGTCTCAGCCCAGAGACACTGCCTCCTCTTCATCCTGCTTCTCACTGAGAATGTACAGTTGTAAGCATACATGCTGCTAACTCTATGGCTCAAACATTTATCAAGCAATGAGTAATGAGTTTTAAAACATAGATGAATCAAGAGGCATCATTAGAGATGTCAACAAACCTTCATATAAACTCATAGGACAAGGAGATAAAAAATACAGATAAAAGCTGGGCATGGTGGTGCCCACCTCTAGTCCCAGCTACTCTGGAGACTGAGGCAGGAGGATCATTTGAGTTCAGGAGTTTGAGTCCAGCAAGACCCATAGTCTCTTCAAAAGAAAAACAAAAACTTCTCTTTGGGAAAAAAACACAGATAGCAAAGATCTAAAAAATATAATTAATAAATTCAAGCTATATAAATATGCATATACAAACATATGTACACATGCATATGTTTATCTAGAACACATATTACTTATATTAATATACGTTTGTATATATAATATGTATGTATACTTTTGTGAGAGGGAGAAGAAACTCTATATATGAAAGAACAGAATATACCTTTTTTTTTTTTCCTGAGACGGAGTCTCACACTGTTGCCCAGGCTGAAGTGCAGTGGTTGATCTCAGCTCACCACAACCTCTGCCTCTGCCTCCTAGGCTCAAGCCATCTTCCCACCTCAGCCTCCTGAGTAGCTGGGACCACAGGCACGTGCCACCAAGCCTGGCTAATTTTTTTATGAATACTTTTTGTAGAGATGGGATTTTGCTGTTACCCAGGCTGGTCTTGAACTCCGGAGCTCAAGCGATCCTCCTGCCTTGACCTCCCGAAGTGCTGGGATTACAGGCATGAGCCACCGTGCCTGGCCAGAATACATCATCTTTTCGGCACATTTTTGAGCACATATGGAAAAAATATTAGTGAAAAATAGACCATAAATTAGGCCATAAAAGAAACCTCAGTAAATTCCAAGGGAACAGGATCATACACACCATATTGACCAGGTTTTTCAGCTACAATGCAATAAAATTAGGATTTAATAACAAAAGATGACCACAGAAATACCATATGTCTGGAAAACTAAATAACTTTAAGGAACAACTTGGCCGGATGCGGTGGCTCATTCCTGTAATCCCAGCACTTTGGGAGGCCGAGGCAGGCAGATCACCTGAGGTCGGGAGTTCGACCAGCCAGACCAATATGGAGAAACCCCGTCTCTACTAAAAATACAAAATTAACCGGGCATGGTGGCACATGCCTGTAATCCCAGCTACTCGGGAGGCTGAGGCAGGAGAATCGCTTGAACCCAGGAGGTGGTGGAGGTTGCAGTGAGCCGAGATCGTGCCGTTGTGCTCCAGCCTGGGCAGCAAGAGCAAAACTCCATCTCAAAAAAAAAAAAAAAGAAAAGAAGAAAGAAACAACTCATAGATTGTAGAGGAAACAAAAGGGAAACTAAAAAATTCTCAACACTGAATGATAATAAAAGTATTTCTTTCTTGCTCTGATAATGCAATCAAAACAACTTTTATCAAGACTGGTGCTGTGTGTGTTAAGTTTCACAGCCAACCTGAGCCTCCTACTCAAGGGATCACACTGCATGATTTTAGCACTGAAGCTATAAGAAGTTCAGATTTCTTTTTTTCTTTTTTTTTCGAGATGGAGTCTCGCTCTGTCGCCCAGGCTGGAGTGCAGTGGTGCGATCTCGGCCTCCCGGGTTCACACCACTTATTCACTGCAAGCTCCGCCTCTCAGGTTCACGCCATTTTCCTGCCTAAGCCTCCCAAGTAACTGGGACTAGAGGCGCCCGCCACCATGCCTGGCTAATTTTTTGTATTTTTAGTGGAGATGGGGTTTCACCGTGTTAACCAGGATGGTCTCGATTTCCTGATCTTGTGATCCGCCTGCCTCGGCCTCCCAAAGTGCTGGGATTACAGGCGTGAGCCACTGCGCCCTGCCAAGAGGTTCAGATTTTTAAGATCAAACTGTGATGCACCCGGTCATGAAGAGTCTGATTTCTTCTTCCTTAAAAATCAGTAATGTTCGGGCTGGGTGCAGTGGCTCACACCTGTAATCCCAGCACTTTGGAAGACTAAGGCAGGCGGATCACCTGAGCTCAGGAGTTCGAGACCAGCCTGGTAAACATGATGAAACCCTGTCTCTCCCAAAAATACAAAAATTAGCTGGGTGCAGTGGCATGCATCTGTAGTCCCAGCTACCTGGGAGGCTGAGGTAGAAGAATTGCTTGAACCTGGGAGGCGGAGGTTGCAGTGAGCTGAGGTCGCACCACTGCACTCCACCCTGGGCGACAAAACGAGACACTGTCTCACAAAAAACAAACAAACAAACAAAAACAACAACAAAAAAAACACAGCAATGTTCTATACTCCATGAAGAAATAACTCAATGAAGTATTGTTGGAAATAATCTTAGTAACACATTCAAATGCAACACACCAAAAAGGAATGCTTACCTGACAATGGCAGCCAAAGAGGAGAGAGGAATTCACAGTCGACTACCTCCCAAATGGACACAGAATCTTCCAGCTTCAAATGGACTTGCTGATTGGGTAAGCCTGGGAAGGAGCTGACTTTCCTGAAAGATCTGTCTGTGATTTCTAGTCCTTGTTCTAGCTGCATCTTCAGAACTGCCTGGGAGAGCCACCAAATGCTTGCTGCCATTCTCAATGTCACAAATTATGAATTAGGAACTTTTAAGTTAGTATATGAAGTGGACAAGTGTTGTTTTTTACTTACCAGGCATTATGTCCCACTTTTTTTTTTTTTTTTTTGAGATGGAGTCTTGCTCTGTTGCCCAGGCTGGAGTGCAATGGCACGATCTCTGCTCACTACAACCTCTGCCTCCCGAGTTCAAGCCATTCTCCTGCTTCATCCTCCCAAGTAGCTGGGATTACAGGCGCCCATCACCACACCTGGCTAATTTTTGTATTTTCAGTAGAGACAGAGTTTCACCATGTTGGCCAGGCTGGTCTCAAACTCCTGACCTCAGGAGATCCGCCCACCTTGGCCTCCCAAAGTGTGGGGATTGCAGGCATGACTCACCGCGCCCAGACATGCTCCACTTTTTTGATAGCAGCATCCTACATTTTTCTTGGGAAATCACCCCTCCCTGCTTCCAGACTGTGTGGTCCATGTAGACACCTTCCCGTGCTTGAGGGATGGCTACCTGTCAGATGAGACCAGCATTTCTAGGACACGGCGATGGCTTTACATCTGGGAAGATGGATCAGTGATTCATCTGCCCCGTGGGAGATTTTTGCAGGGTTGTTTTTTGTTGTTGTCGTTGTTTTGAGAAGGAGTTTCGCTCTTGTTGCGCAGGCTGGAGGGCAATAGTGCGACCTCGGCTCACTGCAAATTCCGCCTGCTGGGTTCAAGCGATTCTCTTGCCTCAGCCTCTCAAGTAGCTGGGATTACAGGCATGCACCACCACGCCCGGCTAATTTTGTATTTTTAGTAGAGATGGGGTTTCTCCATATTGGTCGGGCTGGTCTCGAACTCCCCATCTCAGATGATCTGCCCACCTTGGCCTCCCAAAGTGCTGGGATTACAGGCGTGAGCGACCACGCCCGGCCGCAGGATTTTTTGTGAAAGGAACACTCTGTGTTGTTTTCAGAGCATAGGCAGTAGGGCAAGTAAGTCTGGAGCAGTTTGGGGTCATCTTTGCCATCACGTGAACAGAGGCCTACAATAAAGGCAACACAGGAAACAAAAACAAAAACAGGAAGTCAAGAGATGAAGAGGGAGCCTTTCTTGATAACATGGTGCCTGAAGTTAGATGTTTGCCTTAACTTTCTGATTACACGAGTCAATGAATTCCTTTTTAAAAAATTAAGCTAATTTGAGGTTTATCACTTGCAACAGAAAGCAGACTGACCAATATAGCAACTAGTAAGAAATACTAGACAAAACCAATTGGATTTGGAACCAGATTTTGGTTCAACCTATCCATCATCAATGAAAGATGTAGGCCTTCTTGATTATTAAAAATCAGGAAACAACAGATGCTGGCGAGGCTGTGGAGAAATAGGAATGCTTTTACACTGTTGGTGGGAGTGTAAATTAGTTCAACCATTGTGGAAGACAGACAGTGTGGGGATTCCTCGAGAATCAGAACCAGAAATACCATTTGACCTAACAATCCCATTCCTAGGTATATACCCAAAGGATTATAAATCATTCTACTATAAAGACACATGCACACATATGTTTATTGCAGCACTATTCACAATAGCAAAGACTTGGAACCAGCCCAAATGCCCATCAATGAGAGACAGGATAAAGAAAATGTGGCACATATACACCATGGAATACTACACAGCCATAAAAAAGAATGAGTTCATGTCCTTTGCAGGGACAGGATGAAGCTAGAAACCATCATTCTCAGCAAACTAACACAGGAACAGAAAACCCAACACCGCATGTTCTCACTCATAAGTGGGAGTTGAACAATGAGAACACATGGACACAGGGAGGGGAACATCATCCACCAGGGCCTGTCAGGGGGTGGGGGGCAAAGGGAAGAAAAGCATTAGGACAAATACCTAATGCATGTGGGACTTAAAACCTAGATGACGGGTCGATAGGTGCAGCAAACCACCACGACACGTGTATACCTACGTAACAAACCTGCACGTTCTACACGTGTATTCTAGAACTTAAAGTAAAACTTAACAATAAATAAATAAAATAAACTTTATGTTTTAACTAGGAAGCAAAAAACAAACAAACAAAAAGATGGATGCCTTCTTAAAAGAGAAGAGACAATATTATCCTGGTCACTAATATAAACAAGTATTATTCTTAATTCTAAAATGCACCTTTGTTATAGTGCTTGAATATCAAAGAACTATAATGAAGTTTAAAATATGTTGACCAAAATGCAGACAGCGGGCTGTACAGCAAAGCTCCATTGAGTACTCTACAGATGCAACTAATTTGAGAAACACTGATCGAGGTTTTCGTGTTGCCACCCTTCTGTCCGTGGTGGCTTCACAACATTCCCTCCGTTTCTATATGGAAGTGTGTGTGTCAGACATCGGTATGTTCAACTCTGTTTTTTCACAATCCTGGTGAAAAAAACTTTAACCAGACAGAAAAACAACGAGATCTTCACTGATGTAAACATATTGGCTCCTTCATTGATTTATGGGCAAGTTTTTGGGGTGCTCTTTAGAGTTGCCTTCTTGAAATTAGCCACAATGCACACCCTCTGCCTTCCCAGGAGGGCATTATAAAGAAAAGAGGCCAGGAACAGTGGCACGTGCCTGTAATCCCAGCTATGTGGGAGGTTGAGGCAGGAAGATGACTTGAACTTGGAAGTTTGAGACCAGCCTGGGCCACAAAGTGAGACCCCATCTCAAAACAGAAAGAAAAGAATACAGGGTCTACCTAGGAAAGGAACCAAGAGCATATGTATAAAAACCTGACCATGGGTCGGGTGCAGTGGCTCACTCCTGTAATCCCAGCACTTTGGGAGGCCGAGGTGGGTGGATCACGAGGTCAGGAGTTAGAGACCGCCTGACCAACATGGTGAAACCCCGTCTCTACTAAAAATACAAAAAATTAGCCAGGTGTGGTGGCGGGTGCCTGTAGTCCCAGCTACTCGGGAGGCTGAGGCAGGAGAATGGTGTGAACCCCGGAGGCGGAGCTTGCAGTGAGCCAAGATCGTGCCACTGCATGCCAGCCTGGGTGACAGAGTGAGACTCCATCTCAAAAACAAACAAACAAACAAAAAAAACCTAAGCATGAGTCAAGTGCAGTGGCTCACTCCTGTAATCCCAGCACTTTGGGAGGCCGAGGCGGGTTGATCACCAGGTCAGGAGTTAGAGACCAGCCTGACCAATATGGTGAAACACCGTCTCTACTAAAAATACAAAAATTAGCCAGGCGTGGTGGTGCACACCTGTAGTCCCAGCTACTCGGGAGGCTGAGGCAGGAGAATCACTTGAACCCGGGAGGTAGAGGTTGCAGTGAGCTGAGATCATGCCACTGCACTCCAGCCTGGGTAACAGAGCGAGACTCTGTCTCAAAAAAACAAAACAGGCCAGGCGCGGTGGCTCGAGCCTGTAATCCCAGCACTCTGGGAGGCCGAGACGGGTGGATCTCGAGGTCAGGAGATCGAGACCATCCTGGCTAACCCGGTGAAACCCCATCTCTACTAAAAAATACAAAAAACTAGCCGGGCGAGGTGGTGGGCACCTGTAGTCCCAGCTACTCGGGAGGCTGAGGCAGGAGAATGGCCTAAACCCGGGAGGCGGAGCTTGCAGTGAGCCGAGATCCGGCCACTGCACTCCAGCCTGGTCGACAGAGGGAGACTCCGTCTCAAAAAAACAAAAACAAAAACAAAACAAAACAAAAAAACCTGAGCATGTTTGTATGAATCAATGCTTTTTGACAGGGCAAACCCAGATTACATATCAATATTTACATTAAAAGAGCAAAAGTGCCCTCCAACCCAATGAGAATTTTAAACCTCTTCTTGCCGTCACTCTCATTTGCACTTGAAAAGAACTGTCAGTCAAATAACTTTTTTTTTTCTTACTGGAGAGATGGTTCTCTTGGAAGACTATGTTTTTCTTTTTTAGGCTACAACATGCTTCATGACTTAGAAGTGCTCATCTTCTTGAAATCACGTGGGCTTTCTTTTTCTTTTTCTTTTTAAGATGGAGTCTCGCTCTGTCACCCAGGCTGGAGTGCAGTGGCACGATCTCGGCTCACTGCAAGCTCCGCCTCCAGGGTTCACGCCATTCTCCTGCCTCAGCCTCCCCAGTAGCTGGGACTACAGGTGCCCGCCACCACGCCCGGCTAATTTTTTGTATTTTTAGTGGAGACGGGGTTTCACCGTGTTAGCCAGGATGGTCTCGATCTCCTGACCTCGTGATCCGCCTGCCTCAGCCTCCCAAAGTGCTGGGATTACAGGCGTGAGCCACCGCGCCCGGCCTATTTTTCAAGTCTTGAATTAGAGAGATGTTATCTGGATAAAAATACGCCCATGGGGAAAGGATTGTTTGCAACTCAGAAATGATAACCTCGTTCATTTGGTGGCGGCCCAGCAAGCGAGGGCTGATACAGTGATCCAACATATAGGTTGTTTTGTTTTGTTTTGTTTTTTTGAGACAGAGTCTCACTCTGTCGCTTAGACTGGAGTGCAGTGGCACGATCTCGGCTCACTGCAACCTCTGCCTCCTGGGTTCAAGCGATTCTCCTGCCTCAGGCTCCCAAGTAGGTGGGACTACAGGCGCCCACCACCACGTTCAGCTAATTTTTGTAATTTTAGTAGAGGCGGGGTTTCACCATGTTGGCCAGGCTGGTCTTGAACTCCCGACCTCAAGCGATCCACCCCCCCCACCTTGGCCTCCCAAAGTCCTGGGATTACAGGCATGAGCCACCAGACCCGGCCGGCCTAACTATGGTTTAAAAACCATAGTTGTTTTGGTTAAAGTAATACAGAAAGGAGTCCTTTTCCTGACAGTTCAGCAGGGCTTCCAAGTGTGATTGTCAAAATGGTAGGGACTGACTAAAAAACCAACCAACCGAACAAACAAACAAAAAGAAAAAAAAAAACAAAACTATTCTATGTCATAAAGTGAAACCCAATGCTGAACTTTTCTCCAAAAAAGAAGAAAGTGAGAACAAGCAAACCCCAGGGCTGCTGGGCCCACCTGTAAGGTGTGAAAGCAGCAGAGGAGTCTAAATCAAACTGAATTTCAAGATTTCGGTTCTAAGAGAAGTTCCCCACTCAACTATCCCAATCCTTTCTAGAATGTTGTGTGTTCTCTGCACTGACCCCAGGGTGAACACATATCATGGCTCATTCATAGAATTGCCACGTTCCTCCTTTTTCTTTGCTTTAACAACAACTGGCAGTACCCTTTCTTTTTATGGGTACTCTTGGCACTTTGGTTCTTAATTTAGTTTGGCTGATTCTGTCCGTTTCTTTTGGCAGGTGGCAGTCACAGGTGGCCTGGAGCCTGGGGCACACACAGTCCCACCTGTTTCCCTTAAGGACTCCCTGGTTAGTGCTGAGGCCTAATAGCCTTGAACTCTCTGCCTGCATCCCATCTGCTGCGTGCTCTGAGCTCCCTGAGATGGGGCAGCCATGGTGGCCGCTGCTGTCAGCTGTCTTAGAGTTGGGAATTTACAAGGGCTGGTCGTCCCTGCCTCCCCATTACTCTCTTGCTCCTGTTGATGTCCACACTGTGAAGATATGCCCTTGCACGCCCACCCCTATTCCTGCTCTTTATCGTGGCTGTTGACCAAATTCCCCTTCAGGCATTGGGTCCACATCCACCCTCCCGTGCCCACACCTACAGCCCTAAGCCCGGGGAACAACTTGTAACGCTCTCATTTCACTGTTCTTTGAAATAACAAGGTGATGTGGTACAGTGGAAAGACTGCGGTCTTTGAAGTTTGATGGTTTTGTGACCTTAGGCCACTCACCAGCGGTTCCCACTTTGCAAGGTTCTGGTGAGGATCTGGTATAAAGGCTATTCCTGGAACATGAATGGAGAGCCCATTTCATGAGCAATGTTTTCTGTTTGTTAACAGAGGCAGAAGTGACATTGATGTAGCCATCTTCTTTTACTTCTGCTGTGAGGCAGTGACCATCAGAGCCGTCTTCACTTGATTGCTCCTAATCCGGAATGTTCTGTTCCTTTGGGCACAGCAGGGCTGTTTATGTGGAAGAAGGAGCCCTCTGCTGGTCATCAGGAAGCGTTGCAGTTAATTTGCAATTTGCTTGTCTCATTCAAGTGGTTTGCTGTTTTTTTGGTTTTAAGACGCACAATCACTTGTTGACCTGGATGCTGGGAGGTGTGTTCAGAGAGCGTTGAGGCTACAAGAGATGAGATATGGAGGTGGCTTTCAGGGAGTTAAGGTATCCCACTCCTTCGTTTTGCTGAGGACCAAAAGATTGCCTGGGACCTCCTTCAGTGCTAAAATCCAAGTCTTGGACCAATCTAGACAAGTTGGTTTAGGGCTATCCCATTCACTGTGATGCTGGGCAGAAACCAGGCCTCTAAGGGTTGAAGCTCGGGGCTGACGGTTTAAATGGGAGCAAGGGGCTGGGTTCGGTGGCTCATGCCTGTAATCCCAGCACTTTGGGAGGCCGAGGCGGGTGGATCACCTGAGATCAGGAGTTCAAGACCAGCCTGGGCAACATGGCGTAACCCCGTCACTACTAAAAAAACAGAAATTATCGGGGTGTGGTGGCAGGCACCTGTAATCCCAGCTACTCAGGAGGCTGAGGCAGGAGACTCACTTGAACCCGGGAGGTGGAGGTTGCAGTGAGCAGAGATCATACCACTGCACTTCAGCCTGGGTGACACAATGAGACTCCATCTCAAAATAAACAAACAAAATAAATGGTAGCAAGGATTGAGCAAAGGCTGGAACGCGAATCAATTTCCTGCAAGGATGGCGTGTACGGTGCCCATCAGATTAGAGACATGGGTGGGAGGGGAAACGGGGAACACTGCGTTCTTCAACTGTGTCTAAATTCTGTGATCAAGCTTCCTCTCCATTCCTCTAGGAATTGGTCTTCATCAAAAGAAAGCCCTATACTTTCAAATTTATGAACTGTGGGCAAATGCGTTTTTCTCTTTTGGCAAGATAATTTCAAGGAGGTTTCTCTCTCCACCAAGGATTTGATTGGTGCACTGTTACATCCCTTGGGGAAGAAAAGGGAAACCCAAGTTGTCCTTTGCTTCCCCTAGTGCTTTGCTGATTTAAAATTAATATTTCCTAACTAATCACTAGAAGAGACTAACGATGGCTTAGTCATCAGGTATGGAACAGGAAGTAAAGAAAAGCACCATGCCCTACAGAAATTGGAGGGAAGACTAAGAACAGAAGACTGCAATCACCTGGGCTGGAAATTGGCCAGGACCACACAGCTAACTGTTACCACTTAGGCGCAGATGTTTTCATGAGCAGAGCACAGCAACCTTCCAAACTGCTTAATATCGCTTTCCAAATAACTCAAACGCCACCGTTATTGCTCCTTGGAAGTTGCCTTTGCAAAGACTTGCCCAGTTCAGTCCCTGCCCAGTGATTCAAAGCTGATCATATTCCATGGTAAAAAGGTCCTACTATTTACTCCAAGACTTTTGACTCTCCTTTCTGTGGTAATGCTGTGCAGAGGAAATTTCTCAGGTTATTGTTAGAGAACAGTGGTTTTCAACTAGGGGTGATTTTACTCCCCCTTGCTGCTTCCAGGGATATGCGACAATGTCTGGAGACATTTTGGTTTTCACAACTTGGTGAGTGCTACTGGCATCACTGCCCGTAATGGGTAGAAGCCAGGGAGACTGCTCACCATCCTGCATTGACAGGATAGCCCCACAAGGAAGTGTCCAGCCCCAAACGTCAGTCGTGCTGAGGTTGACAAATCCCGCAGGAAGCCGTGGATCTTTTAGTAGGGTTGTACAATCATCACTACAGTCTAATTTAGAACATTTTTATCCCCCTAAGAGAAACTTTTTACTCGTTAGTAGTCAGTCCTTATTTCCATATTCTCATCTCCCCCCCAGCACCATCCCTTGGCCCTAAAAAACCACTAATCCACTTTCCATACATTAAAATTTCCATACCTTAAAGAATGGTACAGGTTCTTACTTCATAGAGTAGTATCACCCCTATTTACAGATAGGGCAACTGAGACCCAGAGAGGTGAATGTCTTACTGCTATTAAAAAGTGGACTCTATTACTCCGTCTAAGGCAAGAACAGAGGTGACAACAAACTTTTTCTGTCAAGGGTCAGATAGCAAATATTTTAAGCTTTATGGACCATATAGTCTCCATTGCAACTACTCATTTCTGCTGTTGTAGAGAGAGTGTCGGCATAGACAGTACGTAAACAAATTGATGTGTCTGTGTTCAAATAAAACTTTGTTTATCGCCTGTAATCCCAGCACTTTGGGAGGCCGAGTTGGGTGGATCACGAGGTCAGGAGTTCAAGACCAGCCTCACCAAAGAGACCAGCCTGGCCAACATGGTGAAACCCTGTCCCTACTATAAATACAAAAATTAGCCGGGCATGGTGGCAGGTGTCTATAACCCCAGCCACTTGGGAGGCTGAGGCAGAAGAATTGCTTGAACCTGGGAGGTGGAGGTTGCAGTGAGGTGAGATCGCACCATTGCACTCCAGCCTGGGCAACAGAGCGAGAATCCAGGTCAAACAAAACAAACAAACAAACAAAAACCCACTTTATTTACAAAAACAGTTGAAGGGCCGGATTTGGCCTGCAGGCTCTAGCTTGTCAATCCTGGAATTAAACCATTACCGAAAGTCTCACATTTACCTGGACAACCCCCACCCCTAATTCCTTCTTCTGCTTCCCTAGATCCATCCCCGGAGATGGTCATTACCCTGAAGTTTGTCTTTATTGCTCTCTGACTTAAAAAAATTTTTTTTACTTACCTAAGCTGTGTGTTGTCAAAACAATGTGTAATCTTCTTTTACTGGGTTTGAGCTTTCAAAATATCATCATACGGTGTGTGGTCTTGGGCTTTTAAAAATCCAGTCTTGGCTGGGCACGGTGGCTCATGCCTGTAATCCCAGCACTTTGGGAGGCCAAGGCGAGTGGATCATGAGGTCAAGAGATCAAGACCATCCTTGCCAACATGGTGAAACTCCGTCTCTACTAAAAATACAAAAAATTAGCTGGGCGTGGTGGCAGGCGCCTGTAATCCCAGCTACTTGGGAGGCTGAGGAAGGAGAATCGCTTGAACCCATGAGGCAGAGGTTGCAGTGAGCCAAGATCGCACCACTGCACTCCAGACTGAGCAAAAAAACCGAAACTCCATCTCAAAAAAAAAAAAAAAATCAGTCTTATGTTTCTAACATTTATGAATGTGGCCATCGTGCTTCATTTTCATCACTGTGTGTAAAATACTTCACGGGGTGAGTATACTACAATCCTGTGAACACTCTCTCCTTGATGGACATGTAGGACAATTTATTTGCCATTATAAACAATTATAAACAATTCCTCTAGAAGCAGAATTGCTAGGTTAGAGGATTAAAAAGCTTTTTATTTATTTATTTATTTATTTTCGAGACAGGATTGCCTAGGCTGGTCTCAAACTCCTGGGCTCAAGCAATCCTCCCACTGAGACCTCTCAAAATGCTGGGATTACAGACATGAGACACTGGCGCCTGGCGTTTTTTTTTTGTTTTTTTTTTTCTTTTAAAGATGCCTGAGACATGTAAGTTACACAGAGTCTGGAGTGAGCATGACTTCCTGGTAATTTTCACCATTTCTAGCTTTGTCATCTTGGGCAAATTGCTATGTCTGTTGCTGAATCCTCTTTTCTTTGCGGGGGTGGGGTGCCTATGTGAAATGAAGATAATAATGGTATCCACCTCCTCATGTTGTTGTGAGGATTAAATGAGATAATCCCTATAAATCTGTTATTGGCACATTGGTAGCGCAGTTTAGGAATTTAAGGAGTTTTTTTCCTCACTCTGTATTTGTCACGTGACTTCTCCCCACTAGGGCTGCAAAGTCAGTAACGGCAGTGCTAAAAGAAAAACTTGGGACGGGGGAGGGATTGCATTGGGAGTTATACCTGATGTAAATGACGAGTTGATGGGTGCAGCATGCCAACATGGCACAAGTATACATATGTAACAAACCTGCACGTTATGCACAGGTACCCTAGAACTTAAAGTATAATAATAATTAAAGAAAAAAAAAGAAAAAAGAAAAACTTAAGCCGAATTAATTTAAAATGAGTTTAATTGAACAATGCATGATTCGCCACTCAGGCAGCCCCCAGAATCACAGCAGATTTAGAGGGACTCTGGGGATGCCCCCTGGTCAGAACAAATGTATAGACAAAGAAAGGGAAGTGCCGTACAGAAATCGGCAGTGAGGTACAGAAACAGCTGGATTGGTTACAGGCTGGTGTTTGCCTTATTTGAACACAGTTTGAACACTTAGCAGTCTCTGAGTGGTTGAAGTATGGCCGCTGGGATTGGCCAAGACTCAACTATGGTAATTGTTACAGGTGCATGCTCCTAAATTAGGTTTTCAACCTTGTCTGCCTGTTAAGCTAGGTTACAGTTGGTCCACAGGGACTCAAATATAGAAGTATGGAGTCCTTCTCAGGCTGTATTTAGTTTGCATTAACAGCAAACTGGGTACTTTATCTCAGAAACATCAGTATCCACCATATGTCAGTTTTCAAATAAGGGTATATGAATGAATGAAATGATGAATGAAGGAATTGGGTGAATGTGATCAGAACTGTGGCCCTGCCAGCTGCAGACACAGGTGTCAATGACCTGGGTATCATGGTTTTGAGCATCAGGGTGAGGAAGGTGGGGAGGCAGCAGCCAGCATAGGCCTCCCTCTGATTGGGTGGAGTGACTGCTTTGGGTCTGATCACATTAGTCATAAGTAATTCCCTGGACTTCTGCCTTGGAGGAAGCCATGCAGGTTTGCTGAGGGAGGCCCTGACAGTCTGACTCTTGGAGACGCAGAGTCCGTGAGCTGCTTCTTTCCACTTGTGAGTAGCAGGTGAGCTGCAGAAGAACTAACCTGTATTAGTCCGTTCTCACACTGCTATGAAGAAATACCCAAGACTGGTAATTTACAAAGGAAAGAGGTTTAATTGACTCACAGTTCCACATTTCTGGGGAGGCCTCAGGAAACTTATAATCATGGCGGAAGGCAAAGGAGAAGCAGGTACCTTCTTCACAGGGTGACCGGATGGAGTGAGTGCCAGATGATTATGTAACCATCAGATCTCATGAAAAACCATTATCACGAGAATAGCATGGGGGAAAGCACTCCCATGATCCAATTACCTCCACCTGGTCCCCTTGACACCTAGTGATTATGGGTATCATGTGGATTACAACTCAAGATGATATTTTGGGTGGGGATACAACCAAACTGTATCACTCGCTATCACAAAGGAACACAGCAAGACATGGGACTTTAACACTTGCAGGTCACATAAGCCACTATCATTAAAGTATATTGTCACTAAAGGCCAATTACCATTGAGTCAATTACTTTTCAGAGGCCAGAGCACATCAGTAGGAACTTCGTTGTGTCTTGGGATTTTATAAATATATTCAGATAGACACACATATATAATTTCTTAATACAAACACATTACTCTGTGGGTTTGTATGTCTCTTTTTAAAATATATGTCTGATCTTAGAAATGCTATAGAACAAAATGTTCTACCAGTAAAGTTTTAATATTTTGATAATGACCTTTTAAAATGCAGATTTTAACTTTAACAAGATAATTCTGTTTCCTGGGATTTTCGTTTTAAAAGTACAACCAGCCGGCTGGGCACAGTGGCTCACACCTGTAATCCCAGCACTTTGGGAGGCTGAGGCGGGAGGATCACAAGGTCAGGAGATCGAGACCATCCTGGCTAACATGGTGAAACCGCATCGCTACTAATAATATAAAAAATTAGCCGGGCGTGGTGGCGGGCGCCTGTAGTCCCAGCTACTTGGGAGGCTGAGGCAGAAGAATGGTGTGAACCCAGGAGGCGGAGCTTGCAGTGAACTGAGATCACGTCACTGCACTCCAGCCTGGGCAACAGAGAGAGACTCCGTCTCAAAAAGTAAATAAATAAAAGTGCAACCAGCCTAGGAGGAAACTGTACACCATGGTCTTCCAGATGGGTGACTGATGACTTTGTGTAGCTGGTGCATGCTTTAATATTTGCCTATAGCCCGGCAGCAAGGCAGTCGGGGTGGGGAGTACTTTTTTTACCCTGCCAGTTATAGCATTATGATTCTTTCTGGGCACTGGCATTTTGTGAAACTCTCAAGGGAAGGTGATGCAGGGGAGAAAATATGAATTAATTACATAGATGAGTGTTTTTATGTATTCTACCCCTTTCCTAGAACTAGTACAACTCTTAACTGTGCCAGGCCCCAGTTTACCAGCTTTGTATCCAGTCGTCATCTCATTCAAGTATGGCTTTACTTAGTGACACTGGCCATAGCCAAGTTACTTGGCATGTTTGACTTTTGACAATAACAAAAATGGTTTTGGATTTTGTTTTATTTCAAAAAAATGGATACAATGTCAGAACTTCACATTTTATAGACTAGTATCTGGCTATTAGTATTTTATAGGAACCATAGTTCTTGGTGAATATATATTATATATATTTTTTTCTGTAAACTAAGTGCCATTTCAATGTTGCAATTATTTTTAGAGTTATTGTAATCAATATGAATATCATGTTTTTTCAAATCTGTTCTGAGCTTATAGTGTCTCTGAATGTAAGTGTATTGTATAAATTCTGTATAGTTTTATGGTACTGAAATATTAGCTTGTTTGATATAAGGAAAGTATGTATTGAGTACCTTTTTGCTAACCTGATTGTTTAATTTTTTTAAAAAAGGTTTACACTTTTTTTTTTAAATCTTCAAACTGGCCTTTATGACATGGTCACAAAGTTGCAGCTAGGAAAGGGATGGGCAGGAAAGAAACTAGTTTTGAGTGTCTTTAGATAGAAACATGAGACTAAGGTTTTGTTTTGTTGGGGTGATCAGACCCAACACCAGGTCGTGGGGGCGACGAAGTCCAAAGGGGTCAAAGGAATGAGAAAAAGACAGTTTGAGAGAGAAAGTGGGACCAGGGGGCCATCGCCAGTGTGGATGCTGCCTGAAGGCCCTGAGCTTTGGGAGCCCACACAATTTATTGGTGATCAAACAAAAACAGGTGATGAGGATGCAGGAGTTGAAAGGAAACAGTGTATCAAGTGAATGAGAAACATATGGCTGCTTGAGATAATGGGAGTGCTAGAAGCAAGGAGCCAGCAAGTCTAGCAGACATGCAAGCCCTGCCTCAGCTTCTCTCCCAACGCTCAGCTTTTCTCCCAACAGGTTTTGTTTTTGTTTTCTCATTAAAATATATTAAGCTTTATGGAATAAAACTTCCTGTTGTTGTTAAAAAAATAAAAATAAACCTTTCTTGGATAATAAGTACATTTTCCAATCCTTTTCTTTATAGCCATAAAAAATAGCTATTGATATTGCAACCAGTTTAATCCTACCTCATAATCATCATGAACTAATAATGCTGGGTGTACTTGTCTCAATTCATTAGCTATCCTGGGTGTGTAAACAGTAATAATGGCAAAGCAGGTTAGCTACCAGCATAGCCACCAATGTCAAGTACACCATAGAAGTCCTTAATTTTCTGTCTGTATAGAGCCAGCAAGATGTTGTCAGAGCTGGCTCATAGACTGTGATTGGTGAGTCTGTTTGAAATTCCAGCTTTTCCATCATAGTATTAGATGTGATAAATGGGCTGAGGTCGATGGTTAATAGCAGCCATCAAGGACAGCTAGAGTATTCTTCAGGCTGAATTAGGGTGAAATACTGAGAAACTGCAATGTGCTAACAAGATCTGTGAAAGCTACACAGATTAAAGGGCAGTTTTTTTGTTTGTTGGTTTATTTCTTTCTTTCCAAATACGAGGACCTTTTATTTCCTTCGTTACCCACCCCATCCTCAACTATCGTCCCAGGATTCTGACAACCGAGCCACTCAAGTTGCTCATTGGTTTTTCAGGTGAACAGCATCCTTCACCATTTTAAATGATGATGTCTGTATTATTTAGTCAAGAAGGTAAAAATTATGTACTGTGAAAGGCACCTAAAAAGAGGTTAAGGCATTGAGATACAAGATTTCCCTAAGACAAATGTTCTCTTTATTTTTCCTGGCAAATAATGTCTTCATTAATTCTCGCTACTAGCTGGTGCTAGGCTACCATTTAGTAAGCATGCAGTGACACTGAACCGGCCACGATTCGTCAACCTGCGTGGGTCGTTCCTCTTTGTTTGGCATAATGCCCTTAAATCATGTCCACGGTCTGGCTTATCAATAGAGAGGCAGCAGTTCTCACATTCCTGCCCAGGTGTTTGCAGCCTGTAGCTTCATTTACAAACACCGAAGAGAGGTCGTTTTGAATGGGATGCTCTTTAAACTCTCTTTCGACACTCGAATTTTCTGTTTTTCCTATCGTTTCCACCTCGAATACATAAACTTATTTTTTTATTAGTCTTGAATTTTATAATATAAATGGTACCTATTTTTGACTAGAGAGTTTAAAGACAAAGGTATCTGAATAAAAATACTAACCCTCCCCCACAAAACAAAATAAATAAATAAATAACAAAAATACTAATCCCCAAATTTGTGCTGTTAAATTCCTCCCTAAAAAAAGTAACAGAACTGGCTGGGCACGGTGGCTCACACCTCTAATCCCAGCAGTTGGGGAGGCTGAGGCGGGCAGATCACGAGGTCAGGAGATCGAGACCATCCTGGCCAACATGGTGAAACCCCGTCTCTACTAAAAATACAAAACTTAGCTGAGCGTGGCGGGGCATGCCTGTAATCCCAGCTACTCGGGAGGCTGAGGCAGAAGAATCGCTTGAACCCGGGAGGCGGAGGTTGCAGTGAGCCAAGACCGCACCATAGAAACTCCAGCCTGGCGACAGAGCTAGACTCTGTCAAAAAAAAAAAAAAACAAAACAACAGAACTAGCTAGCCAGAGCTCTCTTTTACTGCTTACTATTCACCACTATTTATTATTTTGCATTGTGATATTTACATGATACATTTTCCGATAAATGTATTATTACACCCTCAGGTAGATACAAGTTCTTCTCTTCCTCTGTTGCCTATTTATATTTTCCAAAATAAAAAACTTTGTTTTATTTTTCTTATCTTACTGTATTTTCTTGGCCTCCTTTACAATGATGAATGTGATGGTGATAGACAGCAGCGATCTTTGTCCTGTTCCAGATAGCAAAGGAAGCGTTTTTGCCACTAATGTGTTTGGTGTAGGTTTTTATTTTGCTAAGCTTTCTCGTAAATGTGGGTGAAATTTCATCAAATACTTCTTTTGCCTCTATTGAAGCAAGCATATGATATCTTTCCTTTAATTTCTGAATATTGTGAATAACATTAACGAAATTTTTAAATGATAAAACAATCTGGCATTCCTGGTATAAACCCAACACATAGCTTATCCATTTTATTTAATGCTGGATCTGATTTGTTAATTTTTCTATCAGGACTTTTGACGCCATGTTCACAAGTGGGATTGACTGCTTATTTTTTCTTTCTTGGCTATCTTGTTTTGGTGTAGAATTGAGGTTATGCTAACTTCACAAAAAGAGTTGAGAAATCTCTTTTCTGTGAAACACTATGTGTGACACTAGAATAACGTCTCGTACGAATGTTTGGTGAAAACCACCGGTAAAGTCATCTAGATCTGGATTTCTTTCTTTCTCTCTCTCATTTTCTCTCTTAGTTTCTTTCTCTTTTTTTTTCTTTTGAGGCAGGATTTCGCTTGGCTACCCATGTGAGAGTGCAGTGGTACTATCACTGCGCATTGCAGCCTCTATTTCCCACGCTCAAGCGATCCTCCCGCTTCATTTTTAAAAAATTGGGCTGGGCACGGTGGTTCACATCGGTAGTCCCAGCACTTTGGGAGGCTGAGGCGGGCAGATCACAAAGTCAGGAGATCAAGACTGTCCTGGCTAACACGGTGAAACCCCATCTCTACTAAAAATACAAAAAAAATTTACCCGGGCATGGTGGCGGATGCCTATAGTCCCAGCTACTCGGGAGGCTGAGACAGGAGAATTGCTTGAACCCAGGAGGCAGAAGTTGCAGTGAGCTGAGATCACACCACTGCACTCCAGCCTGGGCTACAGAGCAAGACTCCATTTCAAAAAAAAAAAAAAAAAAATTGGGTGGGCGTGGTGGCTCACGCCTATAATCTCAGCACTTTGAGAGGCGGAGGCTGGTGGATCACCTGAGGTCAGGAGTTCGAGACCAGCCTGACCAACATGGAGAAACCCTGTCTCTACTAAAAATACAAAATTAGCAAGACGTGATGGTGCATGCCTGTAATCCCAGCTACTCGGGAGGCTGATGCAGCAGACTCACTTGAACCTGGGAGGCGGAGGTTGCGGTGAGCTGAGATCACACCATTGCACTCCAGCCTAGGCAACAAGAGTAAAATTCCGTCTCAAAAAAAAAAAATTTTTTTTTAGAGATGAGGTCTCACTATATTGCCCAGGCTGGTCTTGAACTCCTGGGCTCAAGTGATCCTCCTGCCTTGGCCTCCTAAAATGCTGGCATCATAGGTGTGAGCCACCATGTGGAGGTTGGCTGGAATTTTAATGGAAATCTTTTGAAATTACTGATTCAGTTTCTTCAATAGGGTTAGACTTAGACTTACCCTACTGATGAAACCTTAGAACTTTTTAGATGTTTTATTTCTTCTGAAATCAGTTTTGCTAAGTCATTTTTTTCGTGAGAATTTGTCCATTTGGTTTAAATTTTCAAATTCATTATCATACAGTTGTCGATAATATTTTATTTTCTTTTGAATGACTGTGGCACCTATAATGATACCCCTTTTTTCATTCCTGGCGTTAATGACTTGTGAATTCTCTCTCTGATTTGAATCACAGCAGTTTGTCAATGTTATAATGTCAAAGACCTAACTTTTTGGCTTTATTGATTCTCTCTAGTGTATAGTTATTTCCTCTTATTTCTGTTCTTTATTATTATTTTCTTCTGCATGATTTTTTTGTGTGGTTATCTTTCTACCCCACCACTAATGCCTACTTACGATTTGATTGACATTTAAATAGTGATCAGTTTCCTGGTAATAGATAATAGTTGCTTAACTGTAATTCTAGTTAGAATACAGCTGGTTTGGTTGACTAGAGTATACCACTAATTAGGCTAAAGTCAAAATTTTGATTCTTTCTTGGTCTGGTGCAGTTCCTTTGAGCCTAAGGCTACAGTCAGCCACTTTACAGAGGTCAAAGAAAATACTGCTATAGCTTTGGAGCATTGTAAGTATTTCACCATTACTGAAGAGAAAAAAATACAGAAGTTTACATTCTACTACCTTTTGGCCACTTCTGTTATCTTCAACAAGTGAAAGACAGAAGATTTTATAATCAAAAATCACAGAAGAAAAGGTTTATCTGTTGGTAAAAATATCCTGATAATTCTATTTCTGTTTGAGCTTCATATGTATTATTACCCATCAAAATACTTAAGAATTTTTCAAAAATTGAGTTTTGTTTTATTATACTATTGTCATTATACATTCTGCTTTAAAAATTATTAAAATAGGTCAGAGATACCACTATTTGCAATGTGCGTAATTAATTCACCTAAAGTGTCAGCAATGGCATTTCTAAGAGTTACTTAGAGTGGTTCGCTTTGGTAGCGATCAGAGACAGAGCGTGTTCCCATGGGCAATGTTTTGTGATGCATGTGAGTTATTGTTTTTGGTCAATAGCAAGTGTTAGATTCTCCTATCCCTCATGGTATCTGGTATATAATATGCATCAGAAATGGAGAGGGCAGCTGGGCGTGGTGGCTTACACCTGTAATCCCAGCACTTTGGGAGGCCGAGGCAGGCAGATCACGACGTCAGGAATTCGAGACCAGCCTGGTCAATGTGGTGAAACTCTGTTTCTACTAAAACTACAAAAATTAGCTGAGCGGGGCGACGGGTGCCTATAATCCCAGCTACTCGGGAGGCTGAGGCAGGAGAATTGATTGAATGCGGGAGGCAGAGGTTGCCGTGAGCTGAGATTGCGCCATTGCACTCCAGCCTGGGCGACAGAGTGAGACTCCTACTCAAAAAATAAAATTAAATTAAAAAAGAAATGGAGCTTGACTTGTCAGCTTGACTCACTATTTAAATGTCAATCATATCATAAGTAGGCATTAGTGGTGGGGTAGAAAGATAACCACACAAGAAAATCATGAATATACTCTTCCTAGTTTCCTGTATAACATTACATACCACACTGATATGGAGAGAGGAATGTGAGTGGTGCAGTTAAGAGAACTCCAAAACAACAGGGCTGAAAGAAAGTAACAACAATTTCCTATGATGTTGACTTGTGACCTTTAGAAAATTCTTCAGTGTTAGCCTGTCAATCATAATGTGCTGAAAATTTGAAAAAGATAATATTTTACTTTCACTAAAGATATTAATGATGTGAATATCAATCCTTTTAATTAACTGATCCAAAAGCACA
This sequence comes from Macaca mulatta, assembly GCF_049350105.2. NCBI lineage: Eukaryota > Metazoa > Chordata > Mammalia > Primates > Cercopithecidae > Macaca > Macaca mulatta. Next base: position 227,541,359 of record NC_133406.1, read on the forward strand.
ATCATAGATTTTTAGAAAAAAGGAAAAAAATTATCTGTCAATCACACAGCAAGTCAAGATGATTTTCAGACCAAAGATCTAAATGTTATTAATTAAATTACATAATAGCAGAAAAAAGGTCATTTGTAGTCTAGGAGTGGGAAAAAATCTTATAATGACTTGAAATCTAGAAGGAATTTTTTAAAAGATTGTAAATTGAACTACCAAACAATAACAACAATATCTTCTGAATAGTCAAAATACTATAGGCAAAGACAAAAGGCAAATAACAAACGAGGAAAAATATTTGCCACTTATGTTAAAGAATTTATAGAGAGGGTTCCTAAAAGTTGAGAAAAGACTGATTTTTTTAAAAGGGATGGAAGTTGTAATTCACAGAAAATGGAAAGCAAATTGTCTTTAAAGATATGAAAAGGTACTCAGCCTCACTCATAGGATAAATGAGAAAATTACATTAAGACACTCTTTCAGACTCTAACAGACTGACAAAAATTCAAAACTTTGATGTCAAATGCCTGGAGTGAGGCCGTGGAGGAAACAGGAACCCTCATAAATTGTTAGTGGTAATACAAAATAATATAAACTCTATAGAGGAGAATTTGGCAATATCTGGCAAAACTCCATATGCATTTATCCTTTGATCTGGCAATTCTATTTCTAGGACTGTAATCCGGTGATACATTTACAAACAAACAAAAACCACAAGAAAATGACATATTTGTGTTATACATTCCAACATTATTTGTAGTGACAAAAGATTAGAAACCACCCAAACATCCATCAGTAAGAAATGGTTGACTAAAGTATAAAATAATTTACATAATGGAGCACAATGAAACTGTAAAAAAAAAAAAAAAAAAAGAAGAAGAAGAAGTCTGTATAGGCACTGATGTGGAGTGATATCCAGAATATATCAGTAAGGCCGGGAGCGGTGACTCAAGCCTGTAATCATATCACTTTGGGAGGCCGAGGCCAGTGGATCACCTGAAGTCAGGAGTTCAAGACCAGCCTGGCCAACATGATGAAACCCCATCTCTACAAAAAACACAAAAATTAGCTGGGCATGGTGGCACACACCTGTAGTCCCAGCTACTCGGGAGGTTAAGACGGGAGAATCGCTTGAACCCAGAGGGCAGAGGTTGCAGTGAGCCAAGACTGCACCATTGCACTCCAGCCTGGGTAACACAGCAAGACTCTGCCTCAAAAAAAAAAAAAAAAAAAAAAGGAAAAAAAAAAGAGTATATCAGTAAAAGGAAATAAAATATCACCTGCAAAACAGTGTATATAGTGCACCACCTTGTCAGTAAAAAAGAGGGGAAATACGCACACACACACACACACACACAATTTGCTCATAGTTTCAAATGAAAACACAAGAAGGATAAACCGGTGGGAGAAATATTGGGAGAAGGCAGGAAAGAGTGAGAGGCAGAAACAGTAATGGAAATGAGACCGCTCTGAATGTATCTTGCTCTAAAGCTTTGACTTCGAAATCATTTAAATATTTTATATATTCAAAAATTAAATTAAATCAAAAGATAGGAAATAAAGCATCTCCTAAAACTTGAAAATGAATCCAAATAGGTACTAAATTATGTATCAAATCGATGGTGTCCCACAAAGATAAAAGAGCTAGTTCATGTTACTTTTGGAAGCTGCATTTGGACTGTACATCATTAGTAGAATGTATTCTGAGGTCAAAAAAAGAACTGCAAAAATATGTACACTTCATTCAGTAGTCTTTCTGTTAGTAGCAATGTTGGTGCTATAATTTTGAAATTATTATATAAGTTTTGAAGATTAATGCATTATTATAGCAATAAAAACTATTGTCAGAAATCAAGATTTTTGTGTGTGTAACAGAAAGGATACATACATATAAAATAAAAGAAGTTAAATCAAACCGGGCATGGTGGCTCATGCCTGTAATCTCAGCATTTTGGGAGGCTGAGGTGGGCTAATCACCTGAGGTCAGCAGTTCGAGACCAGCCTGGCCAACATGATGAAACCCTGTCTCTACTAAAATTACAAAAATTAGTTGGGCATGGTGGCAGGCACCTGTAATCCCAGTAATTGGGAGGCTGAGGCAGGAGAATGGTTTGAACCCGGGAGGCAGAGGTTGCAGTGAGCCTAGACCATGCCATTGTACTCCAGCCTGGGCGACAAGAGTGAAACTCCATCTCAAACAAAGCAAAACAAACAAACAAACAAAAACACAAGTTCAGTCAAAACTTAATGATGTCAGATTTGAAATGGAGATATTATCATTAACTTTTGAGGCTTTAAAAATACTCATTTTCTAGGTTAGTCAACAGAAGCAGTAACGACAACAATGAATACACCATTCCCCAATAAAACAAGCCAGGGCTCCTTAGAGAAATGGCTAAGCACAAACTGGAGGCAGGCAAAGTACGAGTTGATCCTGGGGCTTCTTGTACTAAAAGCAAGGCTGCTATCAAAGACTAATGGAAGTCACATCAAAAAGCCAACTTGTGAGGCTTCCCCGGCCTAAGATAAAACAATTAGAGCATCAAAAAGAAAAATGACTGTAATTGACTAAAACATAGTAAGTATATAAAAATCAATATATTTATAATGACAACTGAGGTGAGATTGAGAAAGAAATTGAAACAGAGACAGAAACAATAGCAGCTAAAAAAAAAGTCACAGGGCTCTATTGAAGGTAGCTAGAGAACCAACTGCTTACTCTGAGAATTGGTAATTTAGGAAAAAGAATGTAACATTTATCCTGCCTGTTACATCTGAACTGTATTTCCAGGTAACTAAAAAACCCTACTTGATCAGGGAAAGTTCTTCTTTACAGGAGAAATCCAGCTAATATACTTAGAAGGAATAATAGAAAATGGTTAAAAATCATCTTTTTCAAGCCCTTCTTGAATAATCGGTCCAGAGATGAGATTAACGCAAAACCTAATGGAAAATGGTTGACAGGGAAATTTACAGTGGAAGGATTGGACTGTCATCACCTGAACCAAATGACTCATCTCACCTCACTAAATGTATGCACCAGATTATGCACTGTTTGATGCATAAATAGGATATTTCATGACATGCGCTTGTCAAAGAGGTTGAACCAAATGTAATTCAGCCTTTAGACCTCACTTTCAGATTATAAGAGAAACAAGGGACAAACCAGCAAGTTAAAGTAATCAAACAAATGCAGAATGTGGGACATTCTATAGCAAAATGGATCCAATTTTCAAAACAAGTCAAGGACATAAGGAAAACAGGGGGCAAAAGAAGTGGGGGATGTTCTTGCTTATAAAAAGACTTAAGAGCCATAATAATCAAATGCAATGAGTGGAGGAATATGACTATAAACTGACTAATCATTCTTATTTAGGATTTTTTAATGTAAGTTAGACGTGATAATGATACGAGAAATGGCCTTATTTTTTAGAAATATTTTGCGGTGAATGGAATACTATGTAGCCATAAAAAAAGAATGAGGTCATGTCTTTTGTGGGAACATGGATGAAACTGGAGGCTACTATCCTCAGCAAACTAATGCAGAAAGAGAAAACCAAATACCACATGTTCTCACAAGTGGGAGCTAAATGATGAGAACTCACGAACTCAAAGAAGAAAACAACAGGCTGGGTGCGGTGGCTCACGCCTGTAATCCCAGCACTTTCGGAGGCCGAGGCGGGCAGATCACAAGGTCAGGAGATTGAGACCATCCTGGTTAATACGGTGAAACCCCGTCTCTACTAAAAATAGAAAAAATTAGTCTGGCGTGGTGGTGGGCGCCTGTAGTCCCAACTACTTGGGAGGCTGAGGCAGGAGAATGGCGTGAACCTAGGAGGCAGAGCTTGCAGTGAGCCGAGATCGCGCCACTGCACTCCAGCCTGGGTGACAGAGCGAGACTCCATCTCAAAAAAAAAAAGAAGAGAACAACAGACACTGGGGTTTACTTGAAGGAAGAAAATAACTATTGGGTACTAGATTTAATACCTGAATGATGAAATCATCTGTACAACAAACCTTCATGACACAAGTTTACATATATAACAAACCTTCACATGTGCCCCCAAACCTAAAATAAAATTTTTTAAAAGCAATTTAAACAAAGGCATAAATATTTTGAGGTGAAGTAGTATTTTGAGGTGAAGTAGTATTTTGAGGTGAAATGACATGGTGTCAAAGATGCGCCTTAAATGACAAACAAAGAAAACAAAGAGAGAAAGGCAGGGAAAGAGAAAGAGATAAAGAATGGTTAGATCAAGCCATATGATGAAAATCAAAACAATGAAATTGTTCAATTTGAGAAATGGGTCTGCAGGGGTTAATTATCCTACTTACTATATTTTTGTGATGAAAATATTTATAATAAATTTGTTTTTTTTTTTTTTTTTGAGACAGAGTCTCGCTGTCACCAGGCTGGAGGGCAGTGGCCCGATCTCGGCTCACTGCAACTTCCGCTTCCCAGGTTCAAACGATTCCCCAGCCTTGGCCTCCTGAGTAGCTGGGACTACAGGCGCCCACCACACCTGGCTAATTTATTTTTTTGTATTTTAGTAGAGATAGGGTTTCACCATGTTGGCCAGGATGGTCTCAATCTCCTGACCTCGTGATCCCCCCACCTCGGCCTCCCAGAGTGCTAGGATTACAGGCTTGAGCCACTGCACCGGCAGATAAATTTTTTTTTTTTTTTGGGGGACGGAGTCTCGCTGTGTTGCCCAGGCTGGAGTGCAGTGGCCGGATCTCAGCTCACTGTACGCTCCGCCTCCCGGGTTTAGGCCATTCTCCTGCCTCAGCCTCCCGAGTAGCTGGGACTACAGGCGCCCCTCACCTCGCCCAGCTAGTTTTTTTGTATCTTTGGGAGGCCAAGACGGGCGGATCACGAGGTCAGGAGATGGAGACCATCCTGGCTAACACGGTGAAACCCCGTCTCTACTAAAATGTTTTTTGAAAGTCAATCATTGGCTGGTCACGGTGGCTCATGCCTGTAATCCCAGCACTTTGGGAGGCCAAGGCGGGCGGATCATTTGAGGTCAGGAGTTCAAGACCAGCTTGACGAACATGTCTACTAAAAACCCCCATCTCTACTAAAAATACAAAAATTAGCCGGACATGGTGGTGGGTGCCTGTAGTCCCAGCTACTCAGGAGGGTGAGGCAGGAGAATCGCTTGAACCCAGAAAGGTGGAGGTTGCAGTGAGCAGAGATGACATCACTGCACTCCAGCCTGGACAATAGAGTGAGACTACCTCTCAAAAAAAAAAAAAAAAAAAGGAAAAAAAACGGAAAAGAAAAAGAAAGTCAACCGTTATGGCACTTTGCCAAAAATATTTCAGATGATCAATATATCACCTCTGGATGGACTATCTGGTCACCTCTGGATGGACCATCTGGTCACATCTGTGCTGATAATGGCTTTTCCATACAGGCCAAAAATAGAGGCACACACTAAGAGTCAGTGAGAGGGGCTCTTGTGGAACTGCTCTGTCTTCATTATGTACTAAAGAAACATTTTATTTCCAAACCCTCCTTTACTTCAATGGAACAGGATGATGCAATTCATTTAGAAAATGCGTCCCATAGTCCCCAGACTTGCCTGGACTGCCTAAAATATATAGAGCAAAACCAAGCAATTTGGTTTGCTCATTCCCAGAAAGAAATATTTCTTTAGTGCAAGCACATCAAAAGACATGTTTTTATGATCTAGACTCAAAAAAAAGTGAACGTAAGAAAACCGGTGAACACGTTGGGTTGGGAATAAGAAGAGCTGAGCTGTGCCAATCACAGACTGTGTGGCCTGCAGCAAGTTGCTTCATGGTGCGTGAGATGGCACTGAGGGGATTCCCAACTTGGCTGCTTCTTTGAACACATCCCTCTCATGCAACAGGAAGCTTCTCCTTCCAAGAGATTCATGAACAGAACATGAGCTAGGAGGTCATTTGTTGGTTCCCTTTCACTCTAAGACCTTCTGATTTTCTGACTCAGTTGCCAGTTTAGCGCATGCATTGCCCATCGAAATGTCAAATGTATGTTTCAAGCCAAAGTACATGACAGAAGCATGTTCACAAATAAAAAGCTCCGTAGGCTGACAGGTGTCCTGTCTGTGACTGGATCAGCCATTGTACCTCTTCTTTTTTTTTTTTTTTTTTTTTTTTTTTGAGATGGAGTCTCGCTGTGTGCCCAGGCTGGAGTGCAGTGGCGCAATCTCGGCTCACTGCAACCTCTGCCTCCCGGGTTCAAGCGATTCTCCTGCCTCAGCCCCCCGAGTAGCTGGGACTACAGGCGCACGCCACCACCCCCAGAAAATTTTTGTATTTTAAGTAGAGACAGGGTTTCAACATGTTGGCCAGGATGGTCTTGATGTCTTGACCTCATGATCCACCAGCCTCGGCCTCCCAAAGTGCTGGGCTTACAGGCGTGAGCCACCGCACCTGGCCCATCATAATTCTTCTATCTGGAGTACTTACTTTCCAGAAAAGACAGTAGCTTGTTTCTGGATCGATTGATCAACGTTTGGTTTTCTACAGCAGTGATTCTAGAGCATACTAGAAAGGCTGGTCCAAGAAATGTTTGTGTGTAAAGTAAATGTTTGCATGTAACATGAGATCATGTTACAGAAGCAAAGCACCTTCTTCTTATGCATGACACTTAATCCTTGCAACAGCTCTCTAGGAAAGACACAGATGAAGAAATGGAGTCCCGAGAAGGGAACCTAGGACTTGCTTTCCCTTTTCCAACCTATCTGTGTGAGGCAAGATTTTCTTCATATACTTTAACCAAAAGCTGACTAATTGAACGCAGAAGCAGATATGAGAATCCTGCTATCCCCTATCATGCCAGACACGGAGGAGGTTTGCAACAATGTAAGACAATGCTACTCTTCTCACAAATTGTTTTTGTTTTGGAAGAGGTAGTTATTTTTCATAAAACGCATTATGTTAATATGCAATGGGTTTATTATTGTCATTTTAAAATGAATAGACAAATACATATTTTTAATTTTCTCAGTTTTAACTTCTAGTATATTAGCTATTGGCAAATATGCCACATAGACAAAAGCTCTCTCTGTGGGCTTAATAATATTTGTGTATAAAGAGGTCCAGGCTGGGTGTGGTGGCTCACGCCTGTAATCCCAGCACTTTGGGAGGCCGAGGTGGGTGGATCACGAGGTCAGGAGATCGAGACCATCCTGGCTAACACGGTGAAACCCCGTCTCTACTAAACATACAAAAAATAGCCAGGCGTGGTGGCATGCGCCTGTAGTCCCAGCCACTTGGGAGGCTGAGGCAGGAGAATCGCTTGAACCCTGGAGGCAGAGGTTGCAGTGGCTGAGATCACGCCACTGCACTGCATCCTGGGTGACAGAGGGAGACTCCATCTCAAAAGAAAAAAAAAAAAAAGTCCTGAGGTCATGTCAAGTAAAACATCTTCATAAGCATGACACTTAATCTTCGCAACAGCTCTTTAGGGAAGATGCAGATGAAAAAATGGCCTCTCAGAGAAATAAAGCTCCCTTTTTCAGGGACACACAAAGAGTAAGTGGCAGAACCAGAGTTCAATCCAGGCCAGCCTGATTGCATGGCTTCACCTATGAACCACCAGGCAATGCTTGCCACCAAAACGGCCAAAGCTCCTCTTCCCAAGGATGCGTTTTAGTGACTCGATCTGATTACATGAAAACACACTAAAGAACCCTGGCTGAAACCCATCCAAACTTAACCTGTGATCAGAACTGAAATCCTTGCTTGTTCTCCACATACCAAGTTGATTCAACGGAGTCCCCATTCAGTCGTTTGCTAAAGCGGTAAGAAATTCGCATGGTGGGCCGGGCGCGGTGGCTCAAGCCTGTAATCCCAGCACTTTGGGAGGCCGAGGTGGGCGGATCACGAGGTCAGGAGATCGAGACCATCCTGGCAAACACGGTGAAACCCCATCTCTACTAAAAAAAAAAAATACAAAAAACTAGCCGGGCGCGGTGGCGGGCGCCTGTAGTCCCAGCTGCTCGGGAGGCTGAGGCAGGAAAATGGCGTGAACCCGGGAGGCGGAGCTTGCAGTGAGCTGAGATCCGGCCACTGCACTCCAGCCTGGGCGACAGAGCGAGACTCCGTCTCAAAAAAAAAAAAAAAAAAAAAAAGAAATTCGCATGGTGTATCAGTTACCAGGTCTTCAGTTGCAAGGAACAACAGTGCTATAGTTTAGATGTTTGCCACCCAAATCTCGTGTTGAAATTTGATTCCCAGTGTTGGAGGCGGGACCTAAGGAGAGGAGTTTGGGTCTCTCATGAATAGATTAATGCCCACCCTGCAGGGGTTGGGGTGAGAGTGAGCTCTCACTCTGTTAGTTCCTGAGAGATCTGGTTGTTAATAGGTGAGTGCAAAAGCAGTTACAGTTTTCACATTGTTGGAATTTGCCGTTTTATATTGGAATACATTCTTAAAAATAAATGTGGTGATGTTATACATCATTTTAATGGGCATCTCTCGCTTTATTTATTTATTTATTTTTTTGCTGATGACTTATTACTTGCTGTTTAGTTTATGTTTATTTTAGGTTATGGAAATATTAGACAAAAAGCAAATTTGAGCAGTTTTCTTATTCGCGTCCAAAATGGGCCACAAAGCAGCAGAAAGAACTCGCAACATCAGCAACGCATTTTGCCCAGGACCTGCTAAGGAATGTACAGTGCAGCGGTGGTTCGAGAAGATTTGCAAAGGAGATGAGGACCTTGAAGATGAGCAGCATAGTGGCTGGCCATCGAAAGTTGACAGTGACCAATTGAGAGCCATCCTGAAAGCTGATCTTCTTACAACTGTACGAGAAGTTGCGAAAGAACTCAACATCAACCATCCTATGATTGTTCGGCATTTGAAGCAAATTGGAAAGGTGAAAAAGCTTGATAAATGGGTGCCTCATGAGCTGACCAAAAATCAAGAAAATCATCGTTTTGAAGGGTCATCTTCTCTTGTTCCACACAACAGTAAACCATTTCTCAATTGGGCTGTGACCTGCAATGAAAAGTAGATTTTAAGGCCGGGCGCAGTGGCTCACACCTGTAATCCCAGCACTTTGGGAGGCCGAGGTGGGTGGATCACGAGGTCAGGAGATCGAGACCATCCTGGCTAACACGGTGAAACCCCGTCTCTACTAAACATACAAAAAATAGCCAGGCGTGGTGGCATGCGCCTGTAGTCCCAGCCACTTGGGAGGCTGAGGCAGGAGAATTGCTTGAACCCTGGAGGCAGAGGTTGCAGTGGCTGAGATCACGCCACTGCACTCCGTCCTGGGTGACAGAGGGAGACTCCATCTCAAAAGAAAAAAAAAAAAAGTCCTGAGGTCATGTCAAGTAAAACATCTTCATAAGCATGACACTTAATCTTCGCAACAGCTCTTTAGGGAAGATGCAGATGAAAAAATGGCCTCTCAGAGAAATAAAGCTCCCTTTTTCAGGGACACACAAAGAGTAAGTGGCAGAACCAGAGTTCAATCCAGGCCAGCCTGATTGCATGGCTTCACCTATGAACCACCAGGCAATGCTTGCCACCAAAACGGCCAAAGCTCCTCTTCCCAAGGATGCGTTTTAGTGACTCGATCTGATTACATGAAAACACACTAAAGAACCCTGGCTGAAACCCATCCAAACTTAACCTGTGATCAGAACTGAAATCCTTGCTTGTTCTCCACATACCAAGTTGATTCAACGGAGTCCCCATTCAGTCGTTTGCTAAAGCGGTAAGAAATTCGCATGGTGGGCCGGGCGCGGTGGCTCAAGCCTGTAATCCCAGCACTTTGGGAGGCCGAGGTGGGTGGATCACGAGGTCAAGAGATCGAGACCATCCTGGTTAACACGGTGAAACCCTGTCTCTACTAAAAACACAAAAAATTAGCTAGGTGTGGTGGTGGGCACCTGTAGTCCCAGTTACTTGGGAGGCTGAGGCAGGAAAATGGCGTGAACCCGGGAGGTGGAGCTTGCAGTGAGCTGAGATCGTGCCACTGCACTCCAGCCTGGGTGACAGAGTGAGACTCCATCTCAAAAAAAAAAGAAAAGAAAAGAAAAGTGAATTTTATATGACAACCAGTGATGACCAGCTCAGTGGCTGGACTGAGAAGAAGCCCCAAAGTACTTCCCAAAGCCAAATTTGCACCAGAAATTGTCATGGTCCCTGCGTGGTGGTCTGCTGCCAGTTTGATCCTCTACAGCTTTCTGAATCCTGGTGAAACTATTACACTTGAGAAGTATGCCCAGCAAATCGGTGAGATGCACCAAAAACTGCAATGCCTTGGGAGGCCGAGACGGGCAGATCACGAGGTCAGGAGATCGAGACCATCCTGGCTAACATGGTGAAATCCCGTCTCTACTAAAAAATACAAAAAACTAGCCAGGAGAGGTGGTGGGCGCCTGTAGTCCCAGCTACTCAGGAGGCTGAGGCAGGAGAATGGTGTAAACCCCGGAGGCGGAGCTTGCAGTGAGCTGAAATCCTACCACTGCACTCCAGCCTGGGTGACAGAGCGAGACTCTGTCTCAAAAAAAAAAAAAAAAAACCAAAAAACTGCAATGCCTGCAGCTGGCATTGGTGAACAGAAAGGACCCAACTCTTCTCCACAACAATGCCTGACTGCACGTTGCACAATCAATGCTTCAAAAGTTGAATGAATTGGGCTACAAAGTTTTGCCTCATCAGCTGTATTCACCTGACCTCTTGCCAACCGACTACCACTTCTTCAAACATCTCGACAACGTTTTGCAGGGAAAATGCTTCCACAACCGGCAGGATGCAGAAAACAGTTTCCAAGAGTTTGTTGAATCCTGAGGCATGAATTTTTACACTAAAGAAACGTACAGACTTATTTCTCATTGGCAAAAATGTGTTGATTGTAATGGTTTCTATTTTGATTAATAGAGATGTATTTGAGCCTAGTTATAACGATTTGAAATTCATGGTTTGAAACCGCAATTACGTTTGCACCAACTTATAAAAAGAGCCTGGCACCTCCGTTCTGTCTCACTTCCTCTCTTGCCATGTGATCTCTGCACATGCCTGCCCTGCTTCTTTGCCCTCTGCTGTGAACGAAAACAGCCTGAGGCTTTCACCAGATGCTCAATCCTCCAGCCAGCAGAACCATGAGCCAAATAAACCTTTTTTCTTTATAAATTGCCCAGCCTCAGGTATTCCTTTATAGCAACACAAATGGACTAAGACAAACATAAGGGAATGAATTCTCCTACATAGCAAGAAGCCCACAGGTAAGGCAGGCTGCAGGTTCAGTCTGTTGTGGCTCTGGCCTTGTTTCTCTGTCTCTCTCGTCTCCTCTGTTTTTGGCTGAGCCTCCGTCCCATGGCTGGATGCCAGATGGGAGCAGTAGTTCCAGGTAGCACACTCAGAAATAGCCACTTCTAAAATGAAAAAATCCATCTTTTTCTTGGGCCTCTTTTTAGGAATAAGAAAACCTTTCCCAGAGGCTCCTACCCACAACAGAATTCTCTTCTCTTCTCCATAGTCACGATTAGTCCCCGTGCGTCTTCTTTTTTTTTTTTTTTTTTTTGAGACGGAGTCTGGCTCTGTCGCCCAGGCTGGAGTGCAGTGGCCGGATCTCAGCTCACTGCAAGCTCCGCCTCCCGGGTTTACGCCATTCTCCTGCTTCAGCCTCCCAAGTAGCTGGGACTACAGGCGCCCGCCACCTCGCCCGGCTAGTTTTTTGTATTTTTTAGTAGAGACGGGGTTTCACCGTGTTAACCAGGATGGTCTCGATCTCCTGACCTCGTGATCCGCCCGTCTCGGCCTCCCAAAGTGCTGGGATTACAGGCTTGAGCCACCGCGCCCGGCCTTCCCGTGCGTCTTCTAAATCAATCACTGGCAATGGAAATGAGATCCAGATTGAATTAGATTAACTGCTTGGGAGTAATGGATGTTGGGGAGTTGACCACAGATTGTCACCTCTCTTTATGAATGACAAGTCTGTACAGCAATAATGGCTAGAGACAGGTGCAGCATCTCACTGTGGATTAGACCATTCTCACTGAATAGCAAAATTCATTCCATGATTTCAGCTCTCAGTGGTTGGAGACTATCACCAGGCGAGCTGGGCACAGGTACGGCAGCCTCAGGGCCCTATAGAGCAGGCTCAGTGTCCCTCTTCTCCCTTTGACAGCCAGGTTTGGTACTTTAATGACTGCTGGACATGTCAAAGTCCTTTTGTTACAATTCTGATAGATGTCTTAATGGTGTTGCCCTGGCCTCCAAATGTATAGCTGTTGACTGTCCCCACAACAGAACGAAACGTAATTTTCCAGAGAAACAGTTCAGTTGAAAAAATGGTCATGTTTGCATTTCCTGAATGCATGTTCAGAGGTAAGAAAACTGTGTTTGCTTTGAAGAAAAATTAGCAGTAATCATAGGTTATGTGAAAAGTCATCTGACAAATTTAGGAAGGTCAGTACATGCAAATATTTGTTCGGGTTTTCAGGCCTGAATGCAAGGCTGGAGACACTTAGCCTTTATTCTAAAGGAGCCTCTTTAAACTATTGATAAATGGACTGAATTTCATCCAAAGCTCAAGCTGGAGCAATGCTGCCAGACCACAAATTGACTCCTTGCAGTGTTATTTCTGGGGCAGCTGTGGTGTGGATAACTCAGAGCATGCACTGATCTATAACCAAAGGCAAATGGGCGTCCTTTGGGCACCAGCTTCTACCATCATCAACTAACACTCTTCTCATTTTTAGGACTTGGCCAATGGTCTGTGTGGATGTGTTAGCTTGTTAGGAAAACACACAAAAACAAATTGGAGAGTCAATAAGAAGGGATTTAAATTGATATTACAGAGGTGCAATAGCAGAATCGGGATCATCAGCCTTCCCACTGACACTAAGGTCAAGACCCAAATCCTTCACATGCCCATGAGGCTGGGCATGACCTGACTCCACTCACTAGCCCAGCCTCCTCTCCCGCTGCTCCCCTTGGTCTCTGCATTACAGCCACGTTGGCCTTCCTTGGCTCCTTCCTGCCTGAGAGCCTGGCCACGTGCTATTTCCTCTGCTGAGAATGTTCCTCCATCTGTCCTGTCTTGGTCTGCCTCCTGCTAGCCACTCAGACCCCATTTAAACATCACTTCCTCAGTGAGAACTCTATGACCCTCCCAAACCAGCTTTCATGTCCTTGTGCACTATGCTTTGAATGTGTATGTCCCCCCAAAATTCATATGGTGGAACTTAAACCCCTAGGTTTAAGAGGTAAGGACTTTTGGGAAGTGATTAAAAGTCACGAGTGCTCCACTCTCATGAATGGGATTAATGGTCTTGAAAAAGAGGCTTCAGAGAGCTGCCTGACCCTTCTATTTCCTCTGCCATGTGAGCACACAACATTTTACCTTTTACCCTCTTGCCTTTGGCCACGTGAGGACAGAGCAGCAAGGCACCATCTTAGAAGCAGAGAGCAAGCTTTCACCAGACATTGAATCTGCCAGTTCCTGGATCTTGGACTTCCCAGCTTCCAGAACAGTGAGAAAATAAATTTCTGTTCTTCATAAATTACTCAGTCTTGGGCATTTTGTTATAGCAGCATGAACAGACTAAGACACTGGGGTGTTGTTTTACTTCCTTCTCCTTCAATGTACTCACCCCACTGCACCATCTAGTTGTTAGTGTGATTATTTGATTGCTGTTAGTCTTCTTGTCCCATGACAAAAATATTCGAACGAACAGGAGCGAAATTGGTGTTTCCTGCTTGATTTCCGGTACTTATTCCAGCGCTTGGCACAGAGTTAGCTACCAATAATTTTTTTTTTTTTTTTCTGTTGCCCAGGCTGGACATTGCGGTGGCGCAACGAGATTGTGGTGGTGCGATCTCGGCTCACTGCAAGCTCCGCCTCCCGGGTTCAGGCCATTCTCCTGCCTCAGCCTCCCCAGTAGCTGGGACTACGGGTGCCCGCCACCATGCCCAGCTAATTTTTTGTATTTTGTTTAGTAGAGACAGTGTTTCACCGTGTTAGCCAGGATGGTGTCCATCTCCTGAGCTCGTGATCCACCCACCTTGGCCTCCCAAAATGCTGGGAATATAGGCTTGAGCCACCGCACCCGGCCAAATATTTCTTGAATGGATGAATGAGGTCAGCTTCACAGTTCTCCTGTCTTATTTCAGAAAAACTGATTAGTCTTTTTTCAGAGATTGCTTATAATGGGAAATAGATCTTCACTGAGCTGTCCCAAGTATTTTGTGTGTGATAGCCAACGTATGCATTCTCCTCCACCTTCCTTAATGCATATCTCATCCTGCTTTGTAGGACTCTCACTAGTAAGGGTTGAGCTTAGTGCACTTTTCTGAACACTCACTGTTCATCTTTACCTTCGTGTACCAGAAAACTTTCCTTTTAGGATCTCCTTATCCTCCAAGCTGCGCTGATAAACTAGTCTCCAAGATTCAGAACTGTTCCCCATATTAACTTATCTGTTGTTGCATAACGTTACTATGAAATTATATTTCATATTTGTTATTTTTATAATTTGTCTCCACCACAACAAAGAGGGTAAGGACCATCTCTGAAGTGTTCCCCGCTCTAGCCCCAGTGAGGCTCTAGCCTCAACTGCTATTTGCTGAATAATACGTTACTCCAAAGTTTAGCATCTTAAAAGAACAATAACTTCTTATTTTCTTATAGTTTCTGTTAGTTAGGAATTCTGGAGTGACTTAGCTGGGTGTTTCTGGCTCAAGGTACCTCATGAGGTTGCAGTCAAGATGTCAGCCTGAGCTGTGGTCAGCTGAAGGCTTGACTGGGGCCAGACAATCCACTTCAAGGTGGCATCACTTACATGACTGGCTAGTCAGTGGTGGTTGTGGTTAGGAGGCCTCAGTTCTTTATTATGTGCATGTCTCCATATGGCTGCTTGAGCATCCTCACAATATGGCAGCTGACTTCCCCTAGACCAAATGATCTAAAAACGAAAGCAAAAAGGAAACCATAATGTCTTTTATGAACTAGGCTTCAAAGTCACACTCCTTCATTTCTGCAATATTTTGTTGGTTACAGAGATTGGACCTATTTAATGTTGAAGAGGTCTCCATGAGGGTGTGACCATCACCAGGTGAGAGTCACTGCGGTCATTCCCATAAACTTGCTCAACTTGAACTGGACCCAACCTCTTTTTTTTTTTTTTTGCATGTCAAAAATTCACTTTCCTGCCTTCAAATCCCCATTAGCTTCCCATAACACATAGAAGAAAGTCTAAAGTACTTACCAAACTTCTTGCCTCAATGCCCGATGTGATCCAGCCCCTCCTTAGCAACCTATCCTCATCTCTCAACTCCCCTCTCTCTCAGTCACTCACTCCAGCCACATTGGCTTTATTCTCTTTCTCAAAGACACCAAATTCATTCCTCTCCAGGGCTTTTGCATTTGCTGCTTTCTCAATCTGGATCTTTCTTCTGCCAGGCACCTGCATGACTCCCTGCTACCTTTCATTTTGTGGCTCAGCTTAGATGTTCACCTCTTCTACCTCCTTAGAGAGTCCTTCCATCCCCATTGTGTTTTGGACTAGCACTCAATTCCACCCCTTCACTCTCTATTACTTTGCTCAGCTTGGTGTTTCTGAATAGCAATTTTCACAACCTAAAATTATATTGCATATTTTCACAACCTAAAATTATATTCTATAATTTGTCTCCACCACAACAAAGAGGGTAGGGACCATCTCTGAAGTGTTCCCTGCTCTATCCCCAGTGTTTAGAACAATGCGTGGTAGATGCTTGATACAGTTAGCCTCTGTGTCCCCACCCAAATCTCATGTTGAATTGTAATCTTCACTGTTGGAGAAGGGGCCTGGGTGGGAGGTGATTGAATCATGGAGGCAGACTCCCCACTTGCTGTTCTCGTGACAGAGCTCTCACGAGATTTGGTTGTTTGAAAGTGTAGTGCTTTCCCTTCTCTCTCTCTCCTGCCAGCCATGTGAAGTGTACCTGTTTCCCCTTTGCCTTCCACCATGATTGTAAGTTTCCAGAGGCCTCCCCAGAAGCAGAAGCCTGTACAGCCTGCAGAACCATGAGTCAATTAAACCTCTTTTCTTTACAAATTACCAAGTCTCAGGTATGTCTTTATAGCAGTGTGAGAATGGACTAATACTGCTATTTGCTGAATAAATGAATGATTAAATAAATAAATCTGCAAAAAAAGGAGAGGTTGGACTAGATCAGTTTGTAGACTGATGCTGTCCTAAGAACTGTTTGTTACTCATTCAAGACCTAAAAGTACAGAAATTGGGGCCAGGTGTGGTAGCTCACACCTGTAATCCCAGCACTTCAGGAGGCCAAGGTGGGTGGATCACCTGAGGTCAGGAGTTTGAGACTGGCCTGGCCAACATGGTGAAACTCTGTCTCTATTAAAAATACAAAAATTAGCCGGGTGTGGTGGTGGGTGCTTGTAATCCCAGCTACTTGGGAGGCTGAGGCAGGAGGATCTCTTGAACCCAGGAGGGGAAGGTTGCAGTGAGCTGAGACCATGCCATTGCACTCCAGCTTGGGCAACGAGAGCAAAACTCTGTCTCAAAAAAAAAAAAAAAGAAAGAAAGAAAGAAAGAAAAAAGAAAAGAAAAGTACAGAAATCGAGAATAGACATTGAGAAAATTTTATAGCACTTTGACATTACTGTGACATCCAAGCTCATAAGCAGTGACTGATCTTATTGAAGTCAGTAAAAAGTTTCCATTATACACCAGTTTGGGTGTGTTGAACTTGTATGGTGAACCACGTGCAGCACGTCCCACAAACTAGTCATCCATAATTTTTCAATGGCAGAAATGGAATCTAGATACAATTTTGGATCAAAGCTGACAGGCTAACTTTAAAATATCACCCATTTTAAAGTTAGCCTGTCAGCTTTGATCCAAAAGTGTATCAAATCCAGATCCTATTTCTGCCATTGAAAAAATTGTTTAAATGCAATTATAGCTTTTCAGGATAAATGATGACTGATGAAGGATTAAAGACAAATTCTGAAATTACAGCATTACTTCCTTCATCTTAGTTAAAATGAGTATCCCAGGTTTGTATTCTGTGTCCTCTGCAATGTATACCCTGACTCTCAAGGTTTAGGTCAAGACTTCTTTCTTTTCAGATAATGAGGTGGCATGACTCTTATGTAAGAGAGTCATGGGGCTGGGCACAGTGGCTCATTCCTGTAATCCCAGGACTTTGGGAGGTCGAGATAGGCAGATCACTTGAGGTCAGGAGTTTGAGATCAGCCTGGCAAACATGGCGAAACCTCATCTCTACTAAAAATACAAAAATCAATCAGTTGTGATGGCACGTGCCTGTAATCCCAGCTACTCTGGAGGCTGAGGCAGGCGAATCGCTTGAACCCAGGAGGCGGAGGTTGCAGTGAGCTGATGTCATGCCATTGCACTCTAGTCTGGGTGGCACAGTGAGACCCTGTCAAAAAAAAAAAAAGACAAAACAAAGAAAAGCCAGAGAGCCCAGAATTCAAAGCTCAAATTTCAGTGTTGTGCCAGAATAAATCATGTGCCATCAAAAGAGATTTTGAGGTGTTCTCTGGACTATAGTATTTGGGTGCAAAATTGTATTTTCTCAAGCAGCTATCTAAAACGAGATCCCACTGGACGTATGTAATGTTTTAAACAGAATTTTAAGTATTTTTGAAGCTGCCAAAGAGTGCACTGTTTATACTGTAATTGTTCATTTTTATTGAATTTCTACCTTAGAAATTCCAGAAGTCATCATTAATGTGAAACGAGCTATTTATGGTGGCTTCTGCCTGAAGTTCACAAAGCAGTGAACAGATTGTTCATTCACATTCTCCGCTGCTGCCTTTCTTTCCTTATGGGTGCTGAATGCTCTGCTTCTTGCTTCTCTATTCCTATTCAGAGCCTCAAATAACCTGAGCGCTGTCTCCGTTAGGGTCGTAGCCTAGATCAGATCCTGGAGTCCAGCTCAGATCCTGCAGTCCAGCTCAGATCCCGGGAGTCCAGCTCAGATCCCGGAGGCCAGCTCAGATCCCGGGGTCCAGCTCAGATCCCGGAGGCCAGCTCAGATCCCGGGGTCCAGCTCAGATCCTGGAGTCCAGCTCAGATCCCGGGGTCCAGCTCAGATCCTGGAGTCCAGCTCAGATCCCGGGCTTTTAATTTCCACAAGTTTTCACAGGGAATTTTCTAGCAAACAAAACCTCACTAAAGCTTTGAAGAAGAAAGTGAATTAGCTTGGAGAGTTCTGTTGAAGGAAGCTGGGATTGAGGAAGAGATGAGAGTCCCTGTGTGCTTTTGGAAGATGGAAACCATTTGGAGGGTCAAGTGGTGGGGGGTACAAACCCATGTCTCTGAAGGAATTCTGTATACCCGATCAGGGTTCAGATCACTCACACTACACATAAATTCTGGCTTCCCTCCAGTCACGACAAAGTGATCCTGGAAGCCTTAAAGGACTCGGGGCTTTCTCTCCAGTAGATCTTTGCCTTCCGTATCAAGGTGTCTGAAAGATGCATTCGATGTGATAAGAAAATTTCATTTCAACAACCGCAGGGGATTGGTGCTTTAAGCATATTACCTCTTTACTGAATGCAGAGAATCTTCTTGATTCAATTTAAAAAACACCAGCTCCTCTTCCCCCATGCTTGTTCCCACTCCATGCCCAGGATGCTCCGTTCCCATGAGGGACAGCCTCCAGGCAGAAGTGATGGGAATGATTCCCTTGGACCTTGGAAACGTATGCCAGCAAAGGTATGAAACAGAAATGCCGGCCGGGCGCGGTGGCTCAAGCCTGTAATCCCAGCACTTTGGGAGGCAGAGACGGGCAGATCACAAGGTCAGGAGATCGAGACCATCCTGGCTAACCCGGTGAAACCCCACATCTACTAAAAAATACAAAAAACTAGCCGGGCAAGGTGGCAGGCGCCTGTAGTCCCAGCTACTCGGGAGGTTGAGGCAGGAGAATGGCGTAAACCCGGGAGGCGGAGCTTGCAGTGAGCTGAGATCTGGCCACTGCACTCCAGTTTGGGCGACAGAGCCAGACTCCGTCTCAAAAAAAAAAGAAACAGAAATGCCCTCAAATGTGATTTGCACAGGGGTTTAACTCTCTCCTCAGCATTGAGATCTTAACAAGCAAAAGTTTGTTATCGAGAGGGGTCTGTAAGATTGGTTCCATGCCTAAATCCACAGATGCAAAAGGACACATAGCTGGTGTGATGCAAGGTTCATTTACTGAGTGGGCTCTGCTGCAGCTGGAGGGCAGCCCAAGGCTGTGATTTAGATCCTTGCTGCTACCAGCACCTGCTCTGATTATTCCCCATCCCCCAGCTGCATGTCCCCTCTTCATCTTGTTGCCGACCGTGGAAGTCCTTCATGAACCGCAGATTGATTCCCAAGGTGGGCTGGGATTAGCTGGAGCTAATTTCAGAGCTCGGATTACGGAGCATGGCCTGACCCCTGAGTGGGCTGCCTGGTGGCAAAGCTGTTCCCCCATGAACAGTCATGCTCTGGTGCAAAGCACTGGGGAACAGGAAGAGCAGGCTCCATCAGAGGTTTGAATGTGATGCTAAGACGGTTGCATTTGGAGGGTCTTCTGTGGGCTGGATTGGAGCTGTTCAAAGATAGATCTCCTCTCTCTCCCACCCAGTTTTGCATTAATGGATGATCTTTGCAAGAGGATTGAAGGGCATCTGCCTACAGTACTAGTTTCCTGAGGCGCCATAACAAGGTACCACAAGTGCAGTGGCCTGACACAACAGAAATCTAATCTCTCATGGCTCTGGAGACCACAAGTCTGAAATGAAGGTGTGCACTGCCTCTGGACACTCTAGCAAATAATCCGTTCCTGCCTGTCCCAGCTTCTGGTGGCTGCCGGACATTACTGGGCTTGTGGCTGCATCACTTTAGTCTCTGCCTCCATGGTCACACGGCCCCCTCCTCTTTCGCTTGTGTCTTGTCCTTAGAAGGACACTTGTCTTTAGATTTATGGCCTACCTAGGTAATCCAGGATGATCTCCCCACCTCAAGGTCCTTGACTTAATTACATTCACAAAGACCCTTTTTCCAAATAAAGTCAGTCACATTTAAGGGGTCTAGGGACTTGGAGGTGGACATAGCTTTTGGGGTGGCCACCGTGGAACCCATTATAGCCAGACACATTCTCTTCTGTGCTCTGAGTCCAAGAATATTAGGGAGCAGAATGTGGGGAAAACAAATCTAATTGCTATCTATCCTGCCAGATAGGGTTTTCCAGAAAGGGGCTCTGTTCTGGCTATGTTTATGTTGGTGAGTAGTTGGCTGGCCCTAAGGATATTGACACGCAATTGCCATCATCCCTCAGCCTACCACCCTTTCACGCCTCTGTGATTAGGTTCTGCTGTTTTCAGGAAGTCCCTCCACTGGACAAAGGCAATTCCATCCGTTCTGAAGGCTCAGCTCAAATATCCCTCTTTCATGTCACAGCGCCCATGGCACTCCTACATCTGCAGCAGTGGTCTCCAGCGTGGAGGGCACACACCATGGTTCTTTGGAATACAGGAAGATATGAGAATTCTTTTTTTTTCTTCTTCTTTTTTTTTTGAGACAGGGTCTTGCTGTGTCACCCAGGCTGGAGTGCAGTTTCACACTTATAGCTCACTGCAGCCTTGGCTTCCCTGGCTCAAGCAATCCTCCCACCTCAGCCTCTCTAGTAGCTGGGACTACAGGTGTATGCCAACATTCCTGGCTAACAGTTTTTAATTTTTTGTAGAGATGCAGTTTCACTATATTGTCCAGGTTGGTCTCAAACTCCTGGCCTCAAGTGATTCTCCTGCCTTGGTCCCCCAAAGTGTTGAGATTACAGGTGTGAGCCACCATGCACAGACAAGAATTATTGATATTTAGTTTGTATCTTTAAGAAAGAAAGAAATTACGTCTTTCTAATATTCAACAGGAAAATTAGCAGCAGTCTATGTATTTACAATTTAGAAACATATATTGGATTGGACAATATGGAATTGTCATTGTTGGACTTTTTTTTTCAACCCCACAAAAAAGGCAATTTCATATAGTTCAACCTAACAGCATATTAGGAGCGAGTACTCACAGCTCACAGAGCTTTTACTCCTAGGGACATGTGGTCAAAAGTTTGCTTTTTGTGTTTTTTTTATCAGAGCCTGGGCAACATGGAAAAACTCCATCTCTACAAAAAAGAGAAATATTAGCCGGGCATGGTGGTGCATGCCTGCAGTCCCAGCTACTCAGGAGACTGAGGTTAGAGGATCTTCTAAGCCTGGAAAGCAGTGGTGGCAGTGAGCTGAGATTGTGCCACTGCACTCCAGCCTGAGTCACAAAGTGAAACCCTGTCTCAATTTAAAAAAACAAAGTTTTTGATTAGTATAATCAAATTTAAATTTTTTTTAGAGATGGGGTCTTGCTCTATTGCCCAGGCTGGGGTGCAGGGGCACCATCATAGCTCACTGTAGCCTGGAACTCCTGGGCTCAAGCGATCTTCCCAGGTCTACCTCCCAAGTAGCTGGGACTACAGGCTTGAGCCACCATGCTTGGCTAATCAAACTTGACATTCTTACCTAGTTTAGCCCAGGGCACATGTCAAAGCTCAATAAGTTTGTGTTTTGCTTCTTGCAAGTCTCTTGGAGACTTGGAAAATATGGATTATCATGATTTTGGGCACTGAGCTGGGAATGGATGATTTGGGGAATAGAATCTGACCCCAAACCTAGCAAAGTGAGCCCTCCTCCCCAGAATTTCTCTTGTCCCCTCCTTACCACCTGCCATGCTCTTCGTCAGACCCTTCCCTGGATGAACCATGCCACACCCACTAAATAAGAAAAATTGGAACATTCTAAAGGCACTCTAAAAGCTCCACCCGACTTTAAGAGACCAAGTGTGCATGGCATGCTATAGATATATGCTCTGGATAGCTGCTGTGTGCTGGGGTGTGAGTGATGAGCAGGGACACTCCTCTGTGTGTCCTGCTGTGGTACCCGCCTGAAGCTTTATGGCTGCACCATACACATTCACTATAGCGATGACTTGACTTTCATAAATAGGAGAGATGGCAGCGGTGGACTGGGCTGCAATAAAAAGTAAGACTGCATTAAACCGTATCCCAGGTCTGACATAGACATAGCGTACAGAGGGCAGGTGGCCACTTCCATGCCATAAAATCGGTGACTCTGGCAAGGCCTCTTTTATTTTTTTTCTTTTCTTTCCTTTTTTTTTTTTTTTTTTTTTTTTTTTTTTTTTGTGAGACAGAGTCTTGCTCTGTCACCAGGCTGGAGTGCAGTGGCACGATCTCGACTCACTGCAACTTCTGCCTCCCGGGTTCAAGCAGTTCTCCTGTGTCAGCCTCCTGAGTAGCTGGGACTACAGGCATGCTACACCACACCTGGCTAATTTTTGCATTTTTAGTAGAGACAGGGTTTTACCACGTTGGTCAGGCTAATCTTGAACTCCTGACCTCGGCCTCCCAAATTGCTGGTATTACAGGCATGAGCCACCACGTCCGGCAGGGCCTCTTTTTTTTTTTCTTTGAGACAGAGTCTCGCTCTGTCGCCCAGGCTGGAGTGCAGTGGCACGATCTGGGCTCACTGCAAGCTCCGCCTCCCAGGTTCACACCATTTTCCTGCCTCAGCCTCCTGAGTAGCTGGGACTACAGGCATCCGCCACCATGCCCGGCTAATTTTTTGTATTTTTAGTAGAGACGGGGTTTCACCATGTTAGCCAGGATGGTCTCGATCTCCTGACCTCGTGATCCACCTGCCTCGTCCTCCCAAAGTGCTGGGATTACAGGCATAAGTCACCGCGTCCAGCAAGACCTCTTTTAAAAAGATATTTTACTACCTGTCCCAGTGCCTGAAATTCCACCATTGGTGATATTCCTTTGATTCTTGGATTTTTAAAACAATTTATTTCTCTAGACTAGACGTAGTATTTCATCTGAGTGAGCCTCTGCGGATATAATACCTTATATTGGGGACACAGTGGCATAGTTGAAGGCCCAGCCCCTCTACCTGCTGTTGGGTGGCTTTGGTAATTCAACCATTCCAACTCTTGGTTTCCTCACCTGAAGAAGGACAAAAATGATACCCACATTTCAGGATTGCTATAAGAATCAGAGGTAATGTGTGTAGAGAATGCATGGTGCCTGGACGTGATGGTTGCCAAACAGTAGCTCATTTTGCTGCTGTGTGTTGCTTTATAATACACAAAACATTTACAAGCACTATCTGTTTGCTCCAGATGCAATCTTCTGAGCTAGACCAGACTGTGTTATTATGTCTGTTTTACAGATAAAGAAACAGGTAATATTCTGTACGTGAACTGCAAATCAGGTCTTATCACACTTGACTGCTTCTACTGCATGGTTTTTTCTTCTTAGGAGATCAGTTGGCAGCCTGCTGAGGGTAGACTCCATGGGAATAGGGCAGAGACTAGGAGTCTGGGGAGAGGGGCAAAAAAACGGGAGGTGGGCAGGTGGCAAAGAAGCCCTTGAGTTTGAAACTATGCTGCTGCGTGGTTGGCTGCCTAAGTGTAATCTGCAAACAGCATCAATAATGTACGTTAGTCCCACTAACGTGCTCCATAATGAACAATACTCCCAGACCAAACAATTTCTCCTTTAGCAACAGACCCAAAGGAATATTTTTACTGGCATGCTTTATGGATTATTACGGTACTTTTTTTTTTTTTTTTTTTTTTTTTTTTTGAGATGCAGTCTCACCCTGTTGCCCAGGGCTAGAGTGCAGGGGCATGATCTCAGCTCACTACAACCTCTGCCTCCTGGGTTCAAGTGATTCTCCTGCCTCAGCCTCCCGAGTAGCTGGGATTACAGGTGCCCACCATCTTGCCTGCCTGATTTTTGTATTTCTGGTAGAGACAGGGTTTTACCATGTTAGCCAGGCTGATCTCGAACTCCTGACCTCAGGTGACTGCCCACCTCGGCCTCCCAAAGTGTTGGGATTACAGGCGTGAGCCACCGCGCCTGGCCTAGAGTACTTTCATCTCAATGTTAACATCTACGGCATAGCGCCTAACTTAGAGGAGACACTTAGTGAACATCTGTTGAATGCTCACTAAATGGATATTGGAATTTAATACATTAAAGCGTTTCTGGCCACTGAAGGTGAATGTCGGGTAAGGAAGTTATTCAGGATTAGTCATCATGGAGTGGAGGAATTAACGCAGCATGTCTGCCTGTGTGTTCCGCTCGTCATGCAAGGGTGGGCTCTGCCTATTGTTCTCGGCCACATTTCTTTCACCATGGATTCCTCCAGCATGAGTGACAAATTGGAATGACGGTATGGAAGGGTCTGGTAACATCTGTCTGCCACAAAGGAAGCACAGTGGCTGCCAATCCATTGTTTGGAAGGATCAAGGGAATGGCGCCGGGTCAGAGTGCAAAGGTCAGTGCTGCTTTCCATCTGGGATGGGCTGGATGGGTAGTGGGAAGATGCCCTCACAGATGGTTGCTTGGAAGCCACATTCATTTCCTAGGGCAGCTGTGACAAATGACCACAAATTGGGTGGCTTAAAACAACAGGAACACATTTTTGCATTGAGTTTGAAATCAAGGTGTCAGTAGAGCCATCTCCTTCTGAAGGTTCTAGCGGGGGCTTCTGACCTCCTCCAGCTTCTAGGGGTGCCAGGTGTTCCTTGGCTTGTGGCAGCATCACTCCAGTCTCTGCCTCTGTCTTAGTGTGGCCTTCTCCCTGTGTTTCTCCTCTCCTGTTTGTGTCTCTTCTTCTTATGAGAACACTTGTTATTGGACTTAGAGCCCACCCGGTTAAGCCAGGATGATCTCATCTCAAAATTCTTAGCTTAATTGCATTTGTAAAGGCCCTTTTTTCAAATAAAGTCAACTTCCCAGGGACCAGGGGTACGGACTTGGACCTGTCTTTCTGGGCACCACCATTCAACCCATTACAAGTGGGGTTGGCTCCAGTTACTTTCTGAAAGTGATGGTGATCAAATGATACGTGTCAAGGGGATGGATATCCTAGTTACCTTGACTTGATCTTTACACATCATATGAATGTATTCAATGAGGTATTCAAAGATCGATGTATTCAATGTACTGCAAAAACTATGTACATCTACCATTCACCGATAAAAAGTAAGTAAAATAAAATGAATAAAATGTTATGTGGAGAAATTCCCAATCAACATCAAGAATATTCCTTTCCTATTTGAAAAAAGAAAAGGCCGGGCATGGTGACTCACGCCTGTAATCCCAGCACTTTGGGAGGCAGAGGCAGGCGGATCCCTTGAGGTCAGGAGTTTGAGACCAGCCTGGTCAACATGGCAAAACCCTGTCTCTACTAAAAATACAAAAATTAGCCAGGCATGGTGGTGCATGCCTGTAATCCCAGCTATCTGGGAGGCTAAGGCACAAGAATCGCTTGAACCTGGGAAGCAGAGGTTACAGTGAGCAGAGATCTCAACACTGCACTCCAGCCTGGGAAACAGAGCAAGACTGTCAAAAAAAAAAAAAAAAAAAAAAAGAGAGAGAGAAAGAGAAAGACAGAAAGAGAAAGAAGAAAGAAAGAGAAAGAAAGAAAGAAAGAAAGAAGAAAGAAAGAAAGAAAGAAAAGAAAGAAAGAAAGAAAGGAAGGAAGGAAGGAAGGAAGGAAAGAAGGAAGGAGAAAGAAAGAAAAGAGAGAGGAAGGGGAAAGAAAGATGTTGAATTAATTTTGTGTGCCTAGCAATTCTTTTTCATTTCAGAGAAGGTGCCTATTATGAAATCCCTCCATTTTTGACATATTTCTCATAAATCTTTTTGGACTCTGGTGACCAGAAGGATTTCTCTCAGGGCCAATTTCACATCTTCAAGTTCTTTTTCTTTTACATATTAAGCAAATCTCTTCCAACATCTGATAAATCACCTTGTATTTAACAACAACAAAAAAAATCACCTTATACTATAAAAACTGCTGACTTTGCACTAAGTCATGTTCCCATTAGAAATAATTAACTAGCTCCACAAATGTTTTCATGGAATATAGATGAGACATTTCTATCATTCTGAAAAGAAATAATAAACATTTTATTCACATGCTTTCACATAGAAAAAAGCCAGATCAGGTGGTCATCTGAGGGAAAATAGATGGATAGAGACAAGGATCATTGTGAAGTTATTGACCACTTAAATCCAATTAATTTAAAGCACCTTTCTATATGAGTGTCACTTTTCTTTTTCTTTCTTTCTTTTTTTTTTTTTTTTTTTTTGAGACAGGGTTTTGCTTCGTTGCCTAGGCTGAAGTGCAGTGGCGCAATCTTGGCTCACTGAAACCTCTGCTTCCTAGATTCAATAGATTCTCATGCCTCAGTCTCGCAAGCAGCTGGAATTACACGCACGAGCCACCACACCTGGTTAACTCTCTGTAGAGACAGGGTTTCGCTATGTTGCCCAGGCTGGTCTCAAACTTCTAGGCTCAAACAATTTGCCTGCCTCAGCCTGAGCATCACTTTTCTAAGAAAAATGCCAGGTAATTCATAGTCATGTCTGAATATTTACTATTCATTTATTTATTTATTTATTAGAGACAGGGCCTCACTCTGTCCCCCAGGCTGGAGTGCAGTGGTGCGATCACAGCTCACTGTAACCTCCATTTCTGAGCCTCAAGCGATTGATCGTCCTGCCTCAGCCTCCCAAAGTGCTGCGATTACAGGCATGAGTCATTTTACCTGAACTGGATATTTAAATATCCAAAAAATTAACTCATTTTTATTTTTATTTTTCCTAGGGGACAAAATCCTGCTCCCTAGGAAAATAAAACTTCTTTCATTATGACCCCCTTTGTCACAACATTGTTTGTAATTCAGAAATCTAGAAACTTTGTAAATATCCATTGACTGGAAAAAACATAAGTAAATGGTGACTTAAAAATGACACCAGCCAGGCAGATTCATCAGAATTCTTTGCATCCATAAGGATAAATCTAAAACAATACTGTGAATAGAGAAAGCAAGCTGCAGAGAATAATTTTGTGTATATAAAAGTTGAAAACATGCACATTCATGATTATCAATATATACATACAAAATAAGAATAGTAGAAAATGTGCATGTTCCATACGAAATGCATCCAGTTCAGGAGAATGGTCCCTCTGGGAAGGAGGGAAGAGAGGAACTGATGTCAGGAGGGTCCCTGAGGGACAACATGAATAAGTTTTTATCTCTAAAACAAAATTATATGGAAAATATATGAAAATGTTAAGATTTGCTAGTGCCAGGTGGTGGGGTATAGGAGGCTTTTTCATTAGTCTCTGTAATTTTCTATATGTTTAAAAAATTTTTTTTTTTTTTGAGATGGAGTCTAGCTCTGTCGCCCAGGCTGGAGTGCACTGGCCAGATCTCCGCTCACTGCAAGCTCTGCCTTCCGGGTTTACGCCATTCTCCTGCCTCAGCCTCCCGAGTAGCTGGGACTACAGGTGCCCACCACCACGCCCAGCTAGTTTTTTTGTATTTTTTTAGTAGAGACGGCGTTTCACTGTGTAGGCCAGGATGGTCTCGATCTCCTGACCTCGTGATCTGCCCGTCTTGGCCTCCCAAAGTGCTGGGATTACAGGCTTGAGCCACCATGCCTGGCCTGTTTAAAATATTTTATAATTTAAAAAATAACTTTCCTGGCCGGGCCCAGTGGCTCACGCCTATAATCCCAGCACTTTGGGAGGCCGAGGCAGGCAGAGCACTAGGTCAGGAGATCGAGACCATCCTGGCCAACATGGTGAAACCCTGTCTCTACTAAAAATACAAAAAAATTAGCCGGGTGTGGTGGTGGGCGCCTGTAGTCCCAGCTACTCTGGAGGCTGAGGCAGGAGAATGGCATAAACCTTGGAGGCGGAGCTTGCAGTGAGCTGAGGTCACGCCACTGCACTACAGGCTGGCCACAGAGCGAGACTCCATCTCAAAAACGAACAAACAAACAAACAAAAACAATAAATTGGCCAGGCGTGGTGGCTCACACCTGTAATCCCAGCACTTTGGGAGGCTGAGGCGGGCGGATCACCTGAGGTCAGGAGTTCAAGACCAGCCTGGCCAGCATGATGAAACCCCATCTCTACTAAAAATACAAAATTAGCCAGGCCTGGTGGCATACACCTGTAATCCCAGCTACTCAGGAGACTGAGGCAGGAGAATCGCTTGAACCTGGGAGGCGGAGGTTGCAATAAGCCAAGATTGCGCCACTGCACTCCAGCCTGGGCAAAAAGAGTGAAACTCCGTCTCAAAAAAAAGAAAAGAAAAGAAAAGGAAAGAAAAGAAAAAGACAAGTGGACTAAACAAAAGAGGGATGGAGAACAAATCAAGACACCTGCATTCTGGTTGTACTTCGGGCATTGGGTAACTGTAGTTTTAGGCAACTATTTGAACCTCAATTTCTTCATCTGTAAATTGGAAATAATTTCTGCCCTGTCTGCTTCACAGGGATGATGTAAGAGTAACTGACTATAATAATGGAAGCAAGAAGTGGTTGTTGGAATAATTGTGTTAATTACAGAGTAGTCTCTGTGTTTTCATATAGGCATTAAACGTTCATTATTTACTTTAAAACTGATAAAAACTTTGTGATGTGAGTATTATTTTCCACACCTTCTTGGGCGTTCTTCTTTCCATAACTACCACCTGTCAACAAGGAACGGACAATGACTTGCGGGGGCAGCGTCAGTATCTGCGGTAAGCAGTGACCTGAGGCTTGGCACAGGAAGCTCTGGCCAACAGAGGCTGTGGTGACTAGCCAGGCCAACCCGATTTCCTTAGACATCAGAAGTCCTGGAAATGTGGAATTTTTTGTAAATTTAGTAGACACGGGGTTTCGCCACGTTGGCCAGGTTGGTCTCGAACTCCTGGCTTCAAGTGATCCACCCACCTTGGCCTCCTGAAGGGCTGGGATTACAGGCCTGAGCCACCATGCCCGGTCCAGTCATTGTGCTTTTCTACCAAAAACCCCAGCTCCTGTTGGGTGGCCCTTTGCTCTTATCCTACGTCTCACCAGGTTCCAGAAACCTAGGGATGCTAAGGGCTTCTCACAGTCGCTAACCTTCAGGTGCTTCATTGTCCCTTTTTAGTTTCCTTAACTCTGTGTTGCCACTGGTAAAGAGTTCCTTCATCCAACTCTCTGCCATCACTCTTTTGAGGGTGGCATGTGTTTCCTGCCAGCACCTTGACTGATAAAACCACATGGGCAAGTGTGTAGTCTACTAAAATTACAAAAAATTAGCTGGGCATGGTGGCACATGCCTGTAGTCCCAGCTACTCGGGAGGCTGAGGCAGGAGAATTGCCTGAACCCGGAGGTGGAGGTTGCAGTGAGCCGAGATCGCGCCACTGTACTCCAGCCTGGGCGACAAAGAGAGACTCCGTCTCGAAAAAAGAAAAACACAATGACTTTTTTTTCTTTCTTGAAGAAAAAAAAAGAAAAACACAATGACTGGCAGCATGTGGCCTTGCAGAGAAGAAGCTGGAAGAATAAATACTTCAGCCTGTCTCTTCTAGTGCCCTTGATCCCCTCTCGGTGCCTTCCATTGGCCAAACCCAGCCAGAACCTTGAGAGCAAGAGAGCTTGGTTGATGTAGTGTATTCAAGTCAGCCTCTCAGGTCACAGAGTCAGGGCAGGAAAAGTGGAGAATAGACTCACAGGGGCACAGAAAAACTGTCCAGAACAGTGGTAGAGGGGTCAAGACAATCCAGAATCCAGTGCTGTGTAGAAAACTCTCAGTTCCTGAAGGCTGAGCTATGCAGCTGCTTTGGGGTTCCCATAGGATTGGTGTCCCGTGTTTTCACGTGTATACATGTAACACACAGCATTGCATAACGATGCTTTCCTTCTGAGTCTTGGTTCCTTTAAATCAAGAGTGTAATGACGTAAAAACGTTAAGCAATTTCCTCCACACTGGCAGTAGGACAGCCTGGAACCAAAGCTGCAACAGCCAGGGTCTAGAACCATGCTCTTTTCACTCTAATACACTGGATGTACAAATGTGGTATCAGTCCCATGATAAAGTACAGAAGCTGCCAGCGTCTACAGCCATACCGCCCTGGATGCGCCTCGTGAAGCTAAGCAGGGTCAGACCTGGCTGGTACTTGGATGGGAGTGTATAAGCCACTGGGTGCTGTGGTGCAGGCTTTCGGTCACAGCTGCTCAGGACGCTGAGGTGGGAGCATTGCTTGAGCCCAGGAGTTTGATCAAATCCAGACTGGGGAACATAGCAAGACCCTGTATCTTAAGGAGAAAAAAAAAAAAAAGCGTAGAAGTCTTTGACCGTTAAGTTATGTTGTAGGAAATCACTGGAGCATTTTTAGAATGTGGCGGCATGTATAAAAAAAAAAAAAAAGTACATTTTAGGAAGATCCCATTGGTAGAATGCAGATCAGATTGGAGGAGGGGATGTGGGCATTTGAGTTTGTAATTGTGATGAGATTTTGC
The DNA here is from genome assembly GCF_049350105.2 of Macaca mulatta. NCBI lineage: Eukaryota > Metazoa > Chordata > Mammalia > Primates > Cercopithecidae > Macaca > Macaca mulatta. Next base: position 227,571,726 of record NC_133406.1, read on the forward strand.
TTGAGGATCTGAATTAGGAGGCTGGTGGTGCGCATGTAAAGGGGGAGGCACTGTTATGTGCCAGTTACTGCTGCAGGGGCTAAGGATGTAGCCGAGAACCAAACAGATGCCTGCCCTTCTGGAGCTTATGCCATTTGAAGCTATGAGAGTAGATGAGCTTCCCAAGGGAGAGACCACAGAGAAGCGAAAAGTAAGCCTGAAGCATGCCTGTGAGCAAAGCGGGAGATGAAGACAAGAGCCAGTGGAGCAGCTTGCAGAGAACCAGGAAGGGCAACCACTATGGGAGTATGTCATGCAAACCAAGCAGGAGAAGATGACTTCAAGAAGGGAACCAGGCCCGGCGCGGTGGCTCAAGCCTGTAATCCCAGCACTTTGGGAGGCCGAGACGGGTGGATCACGAGGTCAGGAGATCGAGACCATCCTGGCTAACACGGTGAAACCCCCTCTCTACTAAAAAATACAAAAAACTAGCCGGGCGAGGTGGTGGGCGCCTGTAGTCCCAGCTACTCGGGAGGCTGAGGCAGGAGAATGGCGTAAACCCGGGAGGCGGAGCTTGCAGTGAGCTGAGATCCGGCCACTGTACTCCAACCTGGGCGACAAAGCGAGACTCCATCTCAAAAAAAAAAAAAAAAAAAAAAAAGAAGGGAACCAAAAACAGGGCCGATGGCTGCAAAGGATGAATGAAGACAAGACCAAGAAGAGGGCCTGGAATTGACACACAGAAGGTCATTTGGAAGCTTGATCAGAGTAATTCAGGGCTGCAGATAGATGCTAAACTGAGAGGTCACGTAGGAACCATTATAGTTGGGACTTGACAATAGAAGTGTTGTCTAGGGAAGAGTTGGGCGCCCAACATGCAGGAGTATTTTGATATGGTCATCATTCTGGCCTGCAGATTTATAGTTTTAAAATCCTAATTGTGTAACAGTATCCAGGATTGAGCAGGTCCTAGGACCTAACTCATGCCAATCAACTCATAAGAAACTGATTATAACCCCAAATGCCAAGTTAGTAATTTTCAACTAATAATATTCTTTTCCAATGGTGGGAATATTTGTGCCCATTGCCCAGGGCACCCTTGTTCCAGTATTAAGCTACTTGGGGAGCTGGATTATTAATCAGAAGACTGTTAGATGGTACAGAAGAGAACAGGAATGGCTAATCCTGAAATGTATCTCATCCAATCCGTGGTGGACGACTCCGGTGATCTCTTTGCATATCCCTGACTCTTAACCTTGAGGTACACCAGAGCTCAGTTCTTGGGCTTGCCTTTTTCTATTTATACTCATGCCCATGGTGAGCTCATCATCAGCATCATGGTTGTTAGGTTCTAGTAACTCCCAAATTATGTCTCCAGTCATCCCTCATTTAAGCTCTAGACTCATGTGCCCAACTGCCTGCTTCATACCCCTAGCTGGATATCTGTACACAGCTCAAATTCCGCATATTCAACACAGAACTCCAGCTCTGCTCTCTCAAGCCTGCAGCATCCACAGCCTTGCCCTATTAACCGATAACAACTCCATTATCCCAGTTGCCTAAGTCAAAATCCTTGGCGTCATTTTGACCCTCCCATTTCTCTCATATCCCACATCCAATCTATCAGATAATTCTGTTGACTTCATTCAAATTATCACTAGAACCAGACCACTTTACACCATGTCCACTGCTATCATCCTGGTCTGAACTGCCATCATCTCTTGCTTGGATTCTCACACTGGCCAGTTCCCAAAGAGATGAGGATTTTTTTTTTTTTAATATAAGTCAGATCACGTCACTCCTCTGCTCAAAAGCTTCCCATGGCTCCCCATTTCCAAGGGTGCTCCACCTCTGTGACATCATCTCCTACCATGGTCCCCTGCGCTGACTGCTCCAGCCTTCTGAGCTTCCCTGCATTCCCTAAAACATGCCAAGGGTACTCCTGCCTCAGGCCTTTGCTATGCCTTTTGCCAAAAATACTTTTCCCTCAGGTACCCATCAGGATCACTCCTCACTCCGCCACTTCAGGAACATGGCTTAACTCTCGGACAGGCCTTCTCCCACCCCAGACGCCAAGCTGCAGCTCCTCCAAACTTGAACTTCCTCTCCTTGCTGTGTTTTTCTCCATTGTCTCCCGTTTTCACACTCTATGATTTACTTATTTTTTGTAGTCTCCAGCATTAGAATGTAAGCTCCATGTGGGCAGGAATTTTTGTTGGTTTCATTCACAGGATTCCCAGCACCTGGGACAGGCCCGAACATAAATGTTTGAATGAATAAATAAATGAATGAGCAGATTACTCCTGTCCCATGAGAGTCCTTCAGCAGTTATACCCAAGGGAGTGTCGTTTGTTTCTGGATCTTGCTGGACAAGCACCCACATTATGTACCCCCTGCCCAGTGAGCCCTGCGCCATCAGCAGATCCAGCCTCACCTACAGATGCTCCGTGGCAGGGTGGGAACGGGAGCAAGAGGAAGGGGTCCACCTCCTGCTATGGTCAGGGCACTTGCACACCTTCCTGAGGTTACATGCGGAGGACCGTAAGTGCTTTTATTCAAGCACATATTTCAGACGATTTCTTTGACTACTTCAGCAGCACCCAGAGAGAAGCCATCACTTCAGAAACATTTGCTGATCGCCCTGGTATGTGACCGGCACGTGATTATTTTCTCAAAGATCTGCATCAGTGGAAAGGCAGAGGCAGCAGTAGAGAAGGAGGTAGGAAAGAAAAAATGGGAGGAGGAGCAAGGTCTCAGAACCACGCATAGGACTGTCTGTACTATGGCCCGGAGCCCTTGGATGCAGAAATAGAACATGCCGTGCTTTGAGTCAGCGTCTGATAAAATAATCTCAGAGTAAGAAAAACTGCTGAGGAATAGTGTTCAGTGCTTTCAAGCTGGCTTTGCCTATACCAGGTACATACCTGTATGCTGGACCCCTGGGCCAAAAAAAAAAAACTCCCATTCACGCCAGTGGGTATGGTCTGAGACTCATTCTGCACTGTTGACCAATAACCACACTTACATCATTTATGTTTACTGAGTTGAAAAATTCAGGATCTACTATATGTTCTAACCCAATTTTAAGCTTCAGGAAGAGCAAAGAGAAAGGCAAAGTTTCAGGTAACGAGTCCTCCAGTGCACACAAGGGGATGATTCTATTTTTAGTGTTTGTGTTAATATGCAGCTAGTTTGGGGAGAATTTTTTCCACTTTCAATGGACTTTTAATTGGCGCAAGTTTTAAAATCAAAACATGCATCATTCCTCAATCGAAGCATGTCACAAACTGCCCCATGCCCTGAATATTAAATAAATCTGAATTAACATAAAAATAGAGGCCGGGTGCAATGACTCATGTCTGTAATCCCAGCACTTTGGGAGGCCGAGGCGGGCGCATCACGAGGTCAGGAGATCGAGACCATCCTGGCTAACACGGTGAAACCCCGTCTCTACGAAAAATACAAAAAATTAGCCGGGCATGGTGGCGGGCGCCTGTAGTCCCAGCTACTCGGGAGGCTGAGGCAGGAGAATGGTGTGAGCCCGGGAGACGGAGCTTGCAGTGAGCTGAGATTGCGCCACTGCACTCCAGCCTGGGAGACAGAGCGAGACTCCATCTCAAAAAATAAAAAATATAAAAAAATAAAAATAGAGACAGCAAGGGATGAACAGTTCCTTGCTCTTTTCTGTTCATGAATGCTGAGCCTTGAAGGTGGCACATGAAGCAGAACTAAGCTCTGCTTTTTCAACTGGTTTTACCAGGTTGAGAGGAAAAAATAAGGGTTAAAAACAAGGCCTTTATACCATGCAAAGAGTTAGCTTCAGCACCCCCTGCTCCCAGATACCTCTGATAAGAGTTGTTTCCCTAAACATCCAGGGCCTTGGCACCTCCACCAGTTTCACCTCCACCAGTCGTCTCCTGGGGGTGGCATGTAATGGAATGTAAATTTACATGTAACATAGTTGAGGGTCCATTCTCTTTCAATCTGTTGAACTAGGTAGACATGGTTAGTTTTCTGCTAGAAAAGGGATGCTTTCTGACAATCTCATGAAAGTTATTAGAAACTGCAGCCCAAAGAAGTTAAATGACTTCCCTGAAGGGTTACAGGTGTAGAGGAGCAGAACGGGACTAGAACTCTGGTCCGTTTTTTAAGAGATGGAGCTCTCACTTTGTTGTCCAGGCTGGCCTTGTACTCCTGGGCTCAAATGATCCTCCCACCTCAGCCTACTGAATAGCTGGGACTACAGACGTACAATATGGTTCCTCGTTTGGAACTCAAATGGGCACCCAGGATTGCTGACAACAGACAAATTCAACAATCCTGATTTAACAAAAGTGAATATTTATTTTGAGGAAGTCATGGGGCTAACTGCTCTCCTGCTCCTAGCACCTGACCCTTACAAGTGGGGATGGAGTTGGCAGGGAGGGGACACACATCAGAAGGATGAAATCCAAATGGAGTGGTGAGGTGGGGTCAGGAGGAGCAGATCTGCAGCATCCACGCAGGAGCTGGCCACAGCAATCTCCAGCCAGGGTCAGGGTGAGCAAGGAACTGTGGGGCGTCCCACAGCAACAGGGATTCACCTCTCCTGAGGTCAGGTGTCTAGGGAGGACTAGCAGTGGCAAAATGAAATTGCTCCCTCACCTGCTTTTACTCTCCAGTGCTGAGAAATTAAGAATCAGGCGGCCAGGCTCAGTGGCTCACACCTCTAGTCCCAGCACTTTGGGAGGGCCGAGGCAGGGAGATCAAGACCATCCTGGCCAATGTGGTGAGACCCCATCTCTATTAAAAATACAAAAATTAGGTGGGCATGGTGGATAGTCCCAGCTACTCAGGAGGCAGAGGTTGCAGTAAGCCGAGATCGCACCACTGCACTCCAGCCTGGGAAACAGAGAGACTCCGTCTCAAAAAAAAAAAAAAAAAAAAAAATCAGGCAAAACCTCATTAACCCTTTGGGACCAGAGAGGGCGAAAGCCCCCAGGTGCCATGTGTCTCCCCTGCCCATGCTTCTGCTTGACCTACTTTGGCAGACCTAGCTGAAAGGTGTAGGTGTGTTTTTTTCCTGTGGAATTCTTTCCTCTGGCCATCTATAATCCACTCTCAAGCAAGGCAACAGGCAGGCGTTTACCTAAGTTGTAATCTTATCTGGAGATGTTCCCAAGTGTGGCCCAGACTTGTCTGTTTTCCAACAAAGGTCTGACTCATTGTTGTACACAATCATCTGTTTTATTTGAAAACATGTCTACACTGCATTGAGCACCAACACAGGTGTGACCAAGAAACCCACAGTCCTGTCCCTGCAGGCACTGGGTCCAGTGTATGACTTGGGGTGGACTGTTATTTTTCACAGTGAGGGGGAAAGAAAGGATAGGAAAGAGAAGATGGCCATTATCCCAACTCCTGTTCAGGAATCTGAACAACGAAAGTGAAAGTTATTTAAACTCATCCAGCTCTTCACATCCCCCTTCTCTCAAACAGCTGATGTTCAAATACGGGATCTGAGGAAGGGCACAGTGGCTCACACCTGTAATCCCAACACTTCGGGAGGCCGAGGCGGGCAGATCACGAGGTCAAGAGATCGAGACCATCCTCGCCAACACGGTGAAACCCCGTCTCTACTAAAAATACAAAAATTAGCCGCGTGTGGTGGCGGGCAACTCTAGTCCCAGCTACTTGGGAGGCTGAGGCAGGAGAATTGCTTTTTGATGCCCTGACACACGTACAATTGCCGGGAGGCGGAGGTTGCAGACTACGTTTCAAAAAATAGATATATATATATGTGGAATCTGAGCCGGTGGGGCCAGCTGGATTTGGGAACACATAGACACACTGTTTAAAATAACATCCACACGTTATTGCAAAAAATGGGAGGAATGGGCTGTGCTTCTGACTGATAGTTTACTTTTTCCTGTTTTACGAATGCTTACAAATTTAGAGGATACCAGAATTGCACAACCGCAATCACGGCAGAACATCTGCTCAGTATAAAAACTTTGTTTAGAAAAAACAAAAAAAATCCAACGGATATATGGGAAGAGAAGTGCCGGGCTGGATGGTGCTGAGACAGAATGACCCCTTGGGCTCCTTTATTTCGTTTTTTTCAATAGGACCCCACAGATATTTGTGGTATGTCATGAGGACCGGGGATATCTTCTATTTTTAAACCAGGTATTTAAGTCCAGCTGCTTTTAAAATTAAGATTGTACAAAATGATTTTTGTTCACTGTGTCTTTCCTCAGAGGCAGAAAGTAATGTTGCTATAAAACTGGCAGATTTTGTTTCTCATACGAGAGGCTCACATAGGATTTCTTTCTGCACGGGGGCCAACGTGGCTCTTAGTTTCAAAAACACTTGAGCCACTAGCACCATGAGGCATCCGGCAGCTTCCTCGGCATCCAGGCTGAGATATCCATATTCCAGAACAAAGCAGCCAATCCGAAGGATATGCATCATTGGGAAGAGAGAAGGCTGCCCCCTTAGCCCTGGCTCCCCATCATCTGAGGGAAGTGGAGGGGGCAGGTGGGAGCAAGCTTGGAGTCACCAAGTCATGGCTGGAGAAGGATTTGGGTAAAGCAACTCTAGGGGCTGCCTGGTGGCGTACTCGGGAGATACAAAGTGCCTTTGAGACTATAGACTTCCTGCTTGTGATCTAAAATGGATGTCTTTGAAATGATTAATCTGGACCAGCTAAAGGCAGTTGCTCATCACGTGTTATCCAAGTTTAGATTTTCTACTTGATTATTCACACCAGATCAGGCTTTAAAAGATAGAACAAACTAGACCAGAATGTGTGGTACATGTCAGCAGATCAGCAATTGCAAAACGCTGGTGCTATTTACTGACGTGGCACTGGATCCAAGGACTCCGTGGATATAAATATTTCCAGATTCCTCTGCATTTTAACAATAACAAGAACGGTCAGACGGAGACACATGGTTACAGCATCTAACATCGATCCAACGGTCCAGTCTTAGTTACAAATCAGCTTATACAGTTTTGCTCCATTTTCTACGAATTTTGTCTTTCAAATCATCTTTTAGAGAATGTATATTCAAAAACATGTTTGAAAGGCAAATGTTTAGAGGAGCCAAGTCTGGTGAACAGTCTTTCCTTCAGTTACTTTGGCAAGCGGAGAGGTCACCGTGGATTCCAAGTGGGCCGGGCAAGTGTTCCACGGGTCATCTTCTCCCACGAGCTCAGGGACAGGGCGCAGAGTCAGAAACGGTCTCTTTTAAGCATGTTGGCAGCAGGGCGTAACCCTTCAGCTCTTTAGGGCCTGTGAGAATAGAGAAAGGTGACAGTTGTGTCTCTTACTGGCATTGTGACTAGTAACCCCGCGAGCCCTTGTTCCTACCGTCCTTTGCTCTAAATCCTCCCAGTTCTGACACCTGGTGATCTCTTGTTCCTGACATTCCTCCTCCATCCCTTCATCCTCACACAGCAGGGTCAGACTCCCTGGCTTTTCCAAACATGCTGAGTCCACAGCTGTGTTGTCACCGGTATCCCTCAACCCTCCAGGTGTGTTATCACTTGTCCTCTCCCCTCCCCTCCATCATATATCATCCCCCAACACATATAAGAAAAACGTTTTTGGCCAGGTGCGGTGGCTCACACCTGTCATCCCAGCACTTTGGGAGGCTGAGGCGGGTGGCTCATGAGGTCAGGAGATCGAGACCATCCTGGCCAACATGGTGAAATCCTGTCTCTTACTAAAAAATACAAAAAATTAGCCAGGTGTGGTGGTGCATGCCTGTAGTCCCAGCTACTTGAGAGGCTGAGGCAGGGGAATCGCTTGAGCCCAGGAGGCAGAGGTTGCAGTGAGCCATCCAGCCTGGTGACAGAGCAAGACTGTCTCCAAAAAAAAAAAAAAAAAAAGAAAAGAAAGAAAAAGAAAAAGGTTTCCTCTGGCCATAAGTGTAGATATTCTGAATTCTTAAGGAAGTTTAATAAGGAGAAAAAACTCCTTCCCTTCATCAATAGTCAAAGCTAGGAGTCCATGACCACGTGTGTGGGTGCATGCAGGGCAAGAGTAGGAGATCTCAATGAAAAAGACCCCCTCCTTCAGTGGAACTCCTCATCAGAATGGGCTGCTAATTCTGTGACAGGTGGTTTTCTAGAAGCCACCTATCTCTGATGGCTGGAGGCAGGCTGATTAGGCATCAGGTTAAAACTTGGTTTGGATTTTCTTCCAAGTTCAGTTAGTTGGAAAATTAAGACAAGAGATCAGACGTGGTCAGATCTCAGCAGAAGTGAGCTTACGAGCCCTCTCTGGCTCTCACTCTCTTCTTTTGGAAATTTATAAGGCTTAAGTAGACATTTGTTCTTCTGAGGAAACTTCAGATGTAGCCTTTCTCAAGATTAAGGGGCTTTTTCTCATTTTTAAGAGACAGAGTCTTGCTCTGTCACCCAGGCTGGAGTGCAGTGGCATAATAACTCACTGCAGCCTCTAACTCCTGGGCACAACTGAACCTCCTGCCTCAGCCTCTCAAAGCCCCGGGATTCCAAGTGTAAGCCACTGCACTCAAAGCCCCAAGTAAGGAACTTTGGAACAGGACCATTATACCACAGATTATTTTTTTGAGACAGGGTTTTACTGTGTTGCCCAGGCTGATCTACAGGTGATCCCAGCAGCTGAGACTACAGGCATGAGCCACCACACCCAGCTTACATTACAGATTTCTATCTGTCCAAAGATTTGAGTTCTAGACATGATAGCCTTCATTTACCTATCACATGGGTATAAGTTATTTACTTACGAGTACCTTCCCGACATTTTTCGCATAACCACAACGATGATCCCACCAATGAAGCCAATGGCTAGTAAGACCCCGACGATGATTCCAACTAGGGTCACTGTCGCCAAACCATCTGAATGAGAGAAAAAAAGCATGAGCCCCAGATAAAAAACACATCGGTGATAAAATATGTAATATATAAACAAAGCCACTGCCCTACTGTACATAGCAAATAATGATCTATGTTGTTTAAGCACAGAGCATTTCTTCCAAAAGTAGAAAATCTGGGCTAGCCTAATCCTATTTTACGAATGGGAAGATTTCTGGGTCTGAGGATCTATCAACATAACACTCACATTGGCTTAAGTGTTCATTTTTGGGTAGTGTTTACGTATGGCTATTAAGCTAGCCCCTATTTTCATCCTTAGTAACGACAAACTGTGATATGATACCATTCCCCATCTCTGACATTAAGGGAATAGACTCATCTGGGGTTTGCTTATTTTCAAATACAAGGAATTCCCTTTTCTCTCTTAAAAAAAAAGCTTGGAATCTGTTCTCGAAGGTTTTCTATTCTGCTCGCATTGACTGCAATCCAGAAAAGAATGCAATTCGTCTCAACAATTAGCTTCAAAGAAATTTTTTAAAAGCTCCAGTAGGAGTATTTTGATGCCAAAATCTAGCCTACCTTTCTCAATTGCTGTCTGTGTGTCTCCATCCACTTTGTCTGGAAAGAGAAAGATATAATAATGTAGAATTATTAGGGCTTAATAACTATAATTTAACAATTGGCAAAAGGTGAACTTACCCAAGTGGAAAGTAGCAGAACATAAACCAACAGGATGGTTTCTTAAATAAATTGGATCAGGGGATTTTTAAGCAAGCCCCGATGCGACACGTTGTAACTATTATTATCTAATTTATGAACCCTTATTCACACCAATGGGTTCATAGCACTTTTCCATGTATTAATTTTGTCTCATCTAATTTAGAAAGCAGAGTAAAGGTAACTGAGCCACACAGATCTTAAATAAATGATCAAGAAGTATCAGAGGTTAAGGTAGCAGAAGAATTCAGAGCTGTGGATTCTTAGTCCAATGTCAAGATCACAGAGAAGGGACAGACTGTGAAGAGGTATTACTCATTGTGAGATAATACTCTAGTTTGGGAAGATGTGACCAAGACTGATTCGTCTCAATATCTATTTCCTGCTGCTGCTTTGGTGGCAAAATCCAGATTTTTACAAGGCAACAACAGGCCCAGCTAAGTTTCATGAGCGAATGAATACACCCTTTGTGTTTGTGCCACTGTTATTTTAGGGTTTCTATCTGCAGTCAAACCTAGTCTAATAGTTACAATGTGAATAATTGTCATTGTGAGTTTATTTTGAATAATTTTATGCAATAACTTATTTAAAAATAAAAACGTTTCATTTTTCTTCTTGACCTCTTTATATAACGAGTCCTTTACTCCTCTGGGAGGTGGCTATTGACTAGTTTGCAGATGGAGAAAAAGTCAAGATACCTTGATTTTATAAGAAATTGGAGAAGTTAATCATCAATCAGGCCCTGCCCTAAAATCTTAGTTCGCAGCTTGCAAAATACCCCAGATATCCAGAAGCTTCCCTAATCAGTGGTAAAACTAGCCAACTATCATGTAAAAGATGCCTACTTTTTCTAATGGTTGGGTTTGAAAACCATCCCTTTTGTACCAAGGCTCTCCTCAGCACAAGGTGCCTCCTTCAAGATGCTTCCAGGGTACAGGTCCCAGAAGCCGGCACTCCCTGCACAAGCTGAGCCCATGGGTGTAGAGTACGTAAGAGCTTGTGCTGACTGTGCTACCCCCACTATAGAGAACACGGCTGGGTTTGAGCTTTCCCAGAACAAAGACGGCATCAAATCAACTCCCCAAATGTCACTGCTAGAAGTCAACTGCCTGGAGAGATAAGTCAATCATCTGCTTGTCATTTGCCTACCATGTGGCTGCTGATTCCCAGCTCTTAATGTACCATTATCAAAGACACCACTGGTTAAAAAATATATTACTAAAGTTTGTGGACGATTTGTTGTTATTAAATTAGAGCTTATTAGTGCCATCTTTCCCATCTCCCTCCCAATGGCACTGACTGTGATCATGAGCATGCATCACACGTGTGCACATCATCCTATGCGGGTGTTTCGCAGCAAAACTGAACATCTGCTGCCCTAATAAAATTACCCCTTCAAAACTGCATGCTTATAATGACATTTTGGCTCACTTGTGAAAATGCCTTGGGATAATGATGTATTAAGTAGGAATGTGCCCTAAGTCACAATTTTTTGTGACAGGGAGGGGCAATTTTGTGACAGGGTGGGGCAGGGGACAGGAAGAAACAGTAACATGAGTTCTTTCCCAGGCAACTGAGAATTTTTTTTTAAAGGAATAGAAGAGGGGTATGAAGTATGATAGAATATTCAACATGGATGGCACAATTTTCTGCTGCTAATATATAGCTGTCAACCCATATTACAGATAAGCAGTTCTCCAAAATTTTGAAATGTTTTCCAATGATCGTTTATATTGATTATCCTTTCTTTGCTTAGCTCTACTTGGCTTTCTCTAGTGTTTAAATGTTAATCATTTCTTTAACAGCTTGGAGTGAGTTTCAGGTTTTATCTCAAAGCCTTTTATAAGGCTTTTCCCCCCTTCCCCACACACTGTGGTATAACACATACAGCATAAAATGTACTAAATTAACCATTTTTAAATGTACAGTTCAGTGGTATTAAGTATATTCATACTGTTGTGCAATCATCGTCACCATCTACCTCCTGAACCCCTTTCATCTGGCAAAACTGCAACTCTACCCACTAAACAGTAGCTCCTCATTCTCCTCTTCCCCCAGCCCCTGGCAACCACCACTCTACTTTATGTCTCCATGAATTTGACTACTCAAGGGGTCTCATATAAGTAGAGACATACAGTATTTTTTTTGTACTGGTTTATTTCACTTTGCATAATGTCCTTAAGGTTCCTCCACGTTGTATTATGTGTCTGCATTTTCCTTTTCAAGGCTGAATAATACACTATCATATACACCACATTTTGCTTATCTATCCAACTACCCATGGCCACTTGAGTTGTTTCTATATTTTAGCTATTGTGAATAATGCCGCTGTAAACATGGGGGTACAAAAATTAAGCATTTTTTTAAATCCTAAAAAGAACCATAGTTTTTAAAACCAGATTGGTGATTGATCCTGGAAATGTAAAAGGGACAGTAAAGAAGAGCTTTCTAGGTGTTCTGAATTGCGACTAGTTTGGGAAACCACTGGTTTAGACGTCATCTTTCTATGTAAGACCTATCTAGACTAAATGATTCACGTAAAATTTCTCAAGTTAGCCAGCACTCACTGAGGTTTTCACAGGATTCATTCATTTTCTCTCCCACCCTTATCCACTATAAAATAAGGCATTTTTTTAAAACCCCAAACCACTGAATTTCTCAAGAAATCTCTAGAAATAGGAAGTGATCTCTTTCTATTTCTTAAATGGACAATCATTTTTCCTCCTTCTCATCAGTGACGGTCTAGATAGAATAATAGCAAAGACTCAGAAAACTCCTCCATTTTTCTCCAAGGTGTTCCAGTCACGGGGCTGCAGGTGCCAACTGTGAGCCACAAGTACAACCCAAATCCTGGCAAGACGGGTTGGGAACAGATTCTTGCACCACGCATACAGACATGAACTCAATGTAAGGTGGTAAGTCTTCCTAGAGAATCTATTAAGATTTACAGAGGGTGGCTGAGTGTCGTGCCCTTGGGCGTCAACACAAAGTTCTTCGCGTCACATTCTATCAGCTTGGGGTCCGCCGTGCAACCTCAGTAGTTACTTAACTCACCCTGTGCAGGTGTTATCACTAGTTATTCCAGGTAAAGAGATATGTTCAGCAACGCACTAAACCAAATGTATCGACTCAAATCGAATTCTGAACCTACCATATAAAACTTGGTTCAGAAGTCATTCTTGCAGACCAGTATGTCCCCTGTTGATTATTATATTTGCTGGTGGACTTTGGAATGCACCGATTATGTAAAAGTAGATCAGCCCCTGTGGAGGTGGCTGGTTTTCTTACCTGTGGAGTGACTGGTTGCCACATTTGAGGCTGTGGTGCTCGGACTTTGTTCTTGGGCGTGGACTGTGCTTTCTGGGGTTGGCAGATCCTCGATGTGAATGTCTGTTACACTGTTGACACTTGTTGCTACCTATTGTAGGTGTAAATGAGAAAAAACAGGAAATAAAGCCTGCTGTCTTAAAATATACCGCCTGCCTTATAAGATAAAATGAGTTAAGGTGGCATAAAAATATAGAACGTATGATGGCATGAATTGCAAGTAGAAACAAGAACATGAACAGAAACAATTAGGTCTTGAAGAGACAGTTGTACACACATGTTCATAGCAGTATTACTCACAATAGCCAGAAAGTGGTAGCAACCCAAGTGTCTACAATATGGTCTATATATGCAACAGAACATGATTCAGCTTTATTTTTTAATTTTTAATTTTTATTTTTTTTAAGATGTAGTTTCGCTCATTGCCCAGGCTGGAGAGCTATGGTGCAATCTTGGCTCACCGCAAACTCCACCTCCCAGGTTCATGCAATTCTCCTGCCTCAGCCTCCTGAGTAGCTGGGATTACAGGCATGCGTCACCACACCTGGCTAATTTTGTATATTTAGTAGAGATGGGGTTTCTCCATGTTGGTCAGGCTGGTCTCGAACTCCTGACCTCACGTGATCTGCCCACCTCAGCCTCCCAAAGTGCTGGGATTACAGGCGTGAGCCACCATGCCTGGTCTATTCAACTTTAAAAAGGACAAACATTCTGACACATGCCATAGCATGGATGAACCTTGAGGACATTATGCTAAGTGAAATAAACCACTCACAAAAGACAAGTACTGAATGATTCCACTTATATGAGGTGCCTACAGGAGTCAAATTCGTAAGATAGAAAGTAGAATAGTGGCTGCCAAGGGCTGGGGGAAGGGAAGAATGAGGAGTTATTCTTTCATGGGTAGAGTTTCCGTTTTACAGGATGAAAGTTCTGGAGATCGGTTTAATGACGTGAATATACTTAACACTACTGAATTGTACACTTAAAAATGGTTGAGATGATACATTTCATGCTATTTTTTAAACCACAATATAAAACATACGTTAATGAGCACCTCCTATGGGCCCAGCATGGTTCCAAGCCCCAGGATTATAATGTGAATAATATAAATCCTCTGCTCTCTTGAAGCTGGCATTCTGGGGCGGGGAAGCAGAATATAAACACTTAGTAGGTAAACAAGTACAAAGGGTGGTTTGATATGATTTTGAGTGCTTTGAAAGAAATATAAGCTAGCCTTGTCTAGACTAGACTTAGACTAGCCTTTGGAAAACTTATTCTGTAAAGGGCCAGATGGGTAAATATTTCAGCTGTACAGGCCACACAGTCTCTGTCCTAACGAATCAACTCCACTCTTACAGTAGGAAAGCAGCCAGACAATTCTCAACTGAATGGGCATTGCTGTGTTCCAATAAAACTTCATTTACAAACACAGTGGGTGGGCCAAATCTGGTGGGTAGTTTGCTGACCTAAGGGCTAGAGGGTGACTTCTGATGGGGGGTGGTGAGACTACTTTAGGCTGTTGGAGATGGCATCAACCTTAAGAATTGTAAGAAGGCCGGGCGCAGTGGCTCACGCCTGTAATCCCAGCACTTTGGGAGGTCGAGGCAGGTGGATCACGAGGTCAGGAGATTGAGACCATCCTGGCTAACACAGTGAAACCCTGTCCCTACTAAAAATACAAAAAATTAGCCGGGCGTGGTGGCGGCGCCTGTAGTCCCAGCACTTTGGGAGGCCAAGATGGGCAGATCACGAGGTCAGGAGATCGAGACCATCCTGGCTAACATGGTGAAACCCCGTCTGTACTAAAAATACAAAAAATTAGCCGGGCGTGGTGGCAGGCGCCTGTAGTCCCAGCTACTCGGGAGGCTGAGGCAGGAGAATGGCGTGAACCCGGGAGGCGGAGCTTGCAGTGAGCTGAGATTGCGCCACTGCACTCCAGCCTGGGCGACAGAGCGAGACTTCGTCTCAAAAAAAAAAAAAAAAAAAAAAAAAAAAGAATTGTAAGAAAAAGTCAGCCATTCTGTAATTTACCCCTCCTCCCGTTGTAACGACTCTTCCCGCCAAAACTGTCTTTCAAGTTAGCCAGTTGGGTTCAGTTTAAATTGTGCTGTCCCCAACTCCAGCCAATGAACATAGTAGTAGGGACAAACTGCATTAAGAATAAAAAAAACCCTTTCCCTCCTTTGTTCGGTGTGCTCTTGTGACAACCAGTCCTGCGAGAAACACCCTTCTACAGAAATAAATTTGCCTTGGTGAAAAATCTTTTAAGTGTTCGTTTTCTCTATGACTCTGAGCTTTACTTCCAACAGATGTGGAGGTGAGATTACTTTAGGCTGTTTGAGATGGCATCAAACTTGAGAATTATAAGAAAAAGTCACTCATGGAAAGATCTGGGCAGTGTTCTGGGCAGAGAAAACAAAAGCCTAAGTTGGAACAAGCTTGGTGTGTTCAAAGGTCAGAAAGGCCAAGATGGCAGAAATGGAGAAAATGAAGGAGATGCTGGTGTACAGGTCAGACAAGCAGGCAGGAACCTCTGTTCTGTTACCAAAGAAATCACAGAGTCCCTCAAAGGTCGAAGATGTGGCTCATTGACCTCCTCAATCCCTCCCAGTGCCTGGCACCTTGTCTTGTCTATGGCAGGTATGCAACACATATGAGTTAAAATTCATCAGGTTAAGAATGTGTTGGTTGAGAGGCTCAATAATCTGTAATCATGTGGTCTGTGGACTGGTTCTAGTCCTGTTTATTACAAGTCTTAGTGAGAAAAGAAATTGAGACTTACTTACTTTCTAGTCCTGTTTATTACAAGCCTATAGTGAGAAAAGAAATGGAGACTTACTTACTTATTTATTTATGTATTTATTTATTTTTTGAGGAGGAGTTTCACTCTTGTTGCCCAGGCTGGAGTGCAGTGGTGCAATCTCAGCTCACTGCAACCTCCACCTCCTGGGTTCAAGCTATTCTCCAGTCTCAGCCTCCTGAGCAGCTGGGATCACAGGTACACGCCACCATGCCTGGCTAATTTTTGTATTTTTAGTAGAGATGGGGTTTCATCATCTTGGTCAGGCTGGTCTCGAACTGCTGACCTCAGGTGATCCACCTGCCTCAGCCTCCCAAAGTGCTGGGATTACAGGTGTGAGCCACCACGCCCGGCCGAGAAGACATATTTAGAACCCTTTATAGCAATGACATTGCCACAACAGCCAAGAAAACTTTCACTGTATTGAAAATTGGGCTGTAACGGATTGAAAATGTAAAATCTTGACTCCTTACCAATTTGAGAAGCTTCGGCTTCTACTTTCAAACCACCGGTGATCAGCACACCAGCTACGTGGATGAAATTAGGAAGGACCGTAAGTCCTCACTTAACGTTGTTGATAGATTCTTGGAAACTGCGACTTTAGGGAAAACGACATGTAGCATGTCCTCAAATAATGTTGTTTCTTTATAAGTCATTTTGCTTCAAGTCACAGTTTCCAAGAACCTATCAATAACATTAAGTGAGGACTTATTCTTCTTTGATGAGCCACATTACTATTCCTTGGAATGGTGGCTCATGCTGATTTTACAGATAGATATATTTATAGATATATATTATAAATAGATTATATATAGATTATAATATAGATTACTTTATAGATAAAGTAAAATATACATCATAACCCTGCATGTGATCACATGCCTACAGAAAAAATTCCTCTCTTCCCAGGACACTGACCGGAGTTGTCAAGCCAGACTTATAGCGGTCTTCGCTGGTTCCTGGAGTCACCACATCATCTTCGGCACCTGGCATCGCAACGCCGCCTTCCATACCTGTAGTCTCAACGTCATCTTCTGGCTGGCCCGTGCTGGCTGAAGAAGAAAGATTGAGTCAGAGCTTAAGGTGGAAACCGCATAAGCAGACCAAACTTGCCGGCTACATTCGGATTATTTTCTTTTCCATTTCTTTTGGAAATTTTTGTTTTATTTTTGGGGTCCTTTTTCTGGCTTACTGTGGTGCCAGAAACCAAACCATTCTCCTTGCAGCACTTCTGGTCCATCAGCACCCTGGTTATCTCCGTTGCAAAGCAAAGGAAAATGAAAGCATTAAAAGGTAGAGCAGCCAGCCCCTCCCTGGGGCCCCACCGAAGTGGCCTGGACAGGGGACGTACATCTTTCCTTTTCAATAAGGAACCTGATTCTTCCTGGTGTCATTTCATATGATGAATTAACATATTCATCTAGACCTAAAAACTCTAAATTAGAGTCAACAGGAAAGATTTCTAAACATACCCCTTTGCAGACTCCATGCAAAACTCGGGTCTCCATCTTTTTATTGATTTTGTTCTTCTTTTCCCTTTCTTTTCAAATTAATTTTTTTTAAGAGACAGGGTCTCCCCTCCGTTGCTGAGGCTGGAGTGCAGTGGCACAATCCTAGCTCACTATAACCTCAAACTCCTGGGCTCAAGCGATCCTCCCGCCTCAGTCTCCAAAGCAGTGGGGACTACAGGTGCTCACCACCACATCTAACTTCCATCTTTTTAAAATCAAACTCCCTCCATTTAATTTTGAGACTGCTGTTCATTTTGACAATTAGAACCACAGGCTCTGACCACAGACCTCATAGATTACATGGAGTTTTACCTCTTACTTTACAGTTGAGATTACTGTCTACAGGGGAGGGTCAGTAATCTGCTTAGGGATGCCAAGATGCCAATAGAACACTTAGTAACACCAAGAGCCAAACTAGCTGGGTGCAGTGGCTCACGCCTATAATCACAACACTTTGAGAGGCCAAGGTGGGTGGATCATTTGAGGTCAGGAATTTGAGACCAGCCTGGCCAACATGGTGAAACCCTGTCTCTACTAAAAACAAAAATCAGCCCTTTGTGGTGGTGAACACCTGTAATCGTAGCTACTCGGGAGGCTAAGGCAGGAAAATTGCTTGAACCCAGGAAGCAGAGGTTTCAGTGAGCTGAGATTGCATCACTGCACTCCAGCCTGAACTCAATCTCAAAAAAAAAAAACCACAGCCAAACTAATGAACTGCCCCTGGCCCTGGCTTTTCTGCATTAACATTTGGACAAATGATATGTCATGCCAATGAAAAAGGTTTCTGGGCCAGGCGTGGTGGCTCACGCCTGTAATCCCAGCACTCTGGGAGGCCAAGGCGGGCGGATCACAAGGTCAAGAGATCGAGACCATCCTGGCTAATATGGTGAAACCCCGTCTCTACTAAAAGTACAAAAATTAGCTGGGCATGGGGGTGCACGCCTATAGTCACAGCTACTCAGGAGGCTGAGGCAGGAGAATCACTTGAACCTGGGAGGCAGGGGTTGCAGTGAGCCCAGCTCACACCACTGTACTCCAGCCTGGCGACGGAGCGGGACTCCATCTCAAAGGAAAAAAAAAAAAGGTTTCTGGTGGAGCAGGGGATTGGAGTGGACTACTAGGTTGAATTCTACAACGAGAGACAGAGCAGATAACAACAGTATCCTCTTTTTCAACTTCTGTTGCAGTGATCCAAACCACTCATGACTATGCTCAACCATCATCTCTAAAAATCACCAAACCACCTTCTTCATGCATTAAAAATGTGACTCATTGGCCATGGGCTTCTTCCCTAGACTCCAGTGGTTCTGGAAATTCCATGACTAAACACTGTTGCAAAATACACAAGCATACACATCCCGGGAGCGAGGGGAGGGAGGTGCTTGGAGACTCCTTTGTGTAATTAAAGAGCAGATGTTTGTTTGTCTCTAGGCAGCACTTACATTAGCAATCCATTCCTTGCCTTAAGATACCTTATTCTCCCCACTGCTTAGACGGCCCAGCCAGAGGCACAGCTAATAAATATTTGATTATAGCTTCTTTGATGCCTAGAGGGAGGAAGCCTCTGAAGTAAGTTCACTTGTTCTATGAGCCTGCTCTTTGATTCTAGAGTCCTAATCCAGTACAGATAGCTTTGGATGAGCTATCTAAAGATTTTAAACATTTTTTTTTAATCTGGGGTATACGGCAGGGGGTTTACTAGTTAGCAATAACTGAATATTTCCATGCACGCAAATGGTTTGCCTCTCTTTGTGGCCTTTTGCAGGAGTAGGTGTAGAGGTAAGGCTTGGTGATTGGTTCCTACAAAAATGCATGACTTGCGGTATAAGCAAACATTTAGTGTATTTATATTGAGCTCAATGGCAAATATCCCTTTGCCAGACAAGTAGTCCTTATTACAAAACATATAGAGCTTCCCATTTTATTTTCTCCCTCCCCTGGTTTGAACTTAGTTAACAAATCATCAATTTTAAACATGTTTTCTGGAGCTGTTCAGTACAATCACTTACTTATTTGGTGTATCTAACTTAAAACAATCCTTGCTTTTAAAAAAATCAAGTGCTCAATGAAGTTAGTTTGAATTCTTTCATAGAAAGCTCAGTTCATTGAAAGCGTAACTTGATAAAAATTCCTTCTTGCTCTTTTCTACTCTTGGCCCCCAGAGCGGAGTACTAAAATCACTCTGAATGGACAAAAGGTGTTTTATGAATGACAGTCAGGATTAAGATGCATGTCTTTTGTCTTACCACCCTGGCATTCTTTTTGCTCCATGGGAAAGTTGAACTTTAACAAGAGATCCCCAGTTGTCCCTCTTATTATCTTGGCTGAAGGCTTCCCTGGGTGAAGAGTTCCTACTAGGTCAGCTGGGTGTTTCCAGCCAGCATCTGATGTTCTTTTCCCCGTCCTTGTGAAATTCAGATCATGTGCTGATGCCTTCACTTTCCAATCCACTTTTCCCCAAGACACATGTGTGCATAGGCATACATACGCACACACACACATACAAGGATGCACATATGTGCACACACACAATTGTTTCTACAAGCGTAGAGTGACGAATTTGCCATCATAAACCAGCACCCACAGCCTGGCTTACAAGTTCAGTTCTGGAGTGGTGTACCCGCATGCTCATATTAACACCCTTTCCTGCCACACCCAGCCTCAGCTGAACACGGCTCAGTGGAAGTTTCCAAATGCAGCAGCAACCAACCGATCCACTTATTTTGAAATTTGTCGTTGTTGTGATTCTTTTAAAAAGCTAGGCTGGGCTGGGTGCGGTGGCTCACGCCTATAATCCCAGCACTTTGGGAGGTGGAGATAGGTGGATCATGAGGTCAGGAGTTCAAGACCAGCCTGGCCAAGATGGTGAAACCCATCTCTACTAAAAATACAAAAAGTAGCTGGGCACAGTGGTAGGTACCTGTAACCCCAACTACTTGGGAGGCTGAGGCAGGAGAATCACTTGAACCCGGGGGGGCGGAGGTTGCAGTGAGCTGAGATCATGCCACTGCACTCCAGCCTGGGCGGCAAAGTGAGACTCTGTCTCAAAAAAAAAAAAAGCTAGGATGAAGTTTCTATTTCCCAGGAGAAGATAATTTGATAAATCATCTGTCTCTTGGGGTTCTTAATTTTGAGAAAAAATAAACTTAAGCAATGCTTATTTATATGAAATCACTGACCATGAATACGTTTTATCTTTGCATTCATGTCTAATAACTCTTTAGATCGCACATATTACAGGATGGCATTTCTTTTTTTGAGATGGAGTTTCACTCTTGTCACCCAGGCTGGAGTGCAATGGTACAATTTCGGCTCATGACAGCCTCTACCTCCTGGGTTCAAGGGATTCTCCTGCCTCAGCCTCCCAAGTAGCTGGGATTACAGGTGTACACCACCATGCCCAGCTAATTTTTATATTTTTAGTAGAGATGGCATTTCATCATGTTGGCCAGGCTAGTCTCCAACTCCTGACCTCAGGTGATCCGCCTGCCTCGGCCTCCCAAAGTGGGCATTTCTTTTTCAAACAGAATTTCTTTTCTTTCTTTCTTCTTTCTCTTTCTTTCTTCCTTTCTCCTTCCTTCCTTCCCCCCTTCCCTTCCCTTCCTTTCCTTCCTTCCTTTTCTTCTCTCTCTCTCTTTCTTTCCTTTGTATTTATAGAGATGAGGTCTCATTTTATTTATATATATATTTATATATATATATTTGTAAAGAAGAAGTCTCACTACCTTGCCCAGGCTGCTCCTGAACTCCTGGTTCAAGCAGTCCTCCCACCTCAGCCTCACAAAGTGCTGGGATCACAGGCATGAGCCACTGTGCCCGGCTTGCCATTTCTTTAAAAATACTTCAGAGTTGGCTGGGCGTGGTGGCTCACGCCTATAATCCCAGCACTTTGGGAGGCTGAGGTGGGTGGATCACCTGAGTCAGGAGTTCAAGACCAGCCTGGCCAACATGATGAAACTCCATCTCTACTAAAAATACAAAAATTAGCCGGGCATGGTGGTGCGCACCTGTAATCCTAGGTACACGGGAGGCTGAGGCGGGAGAATCGCTTGAACCCAGGAGGCAGAGGTTGCAGTGAGCCGAAATCGAGCCATTGCACTCCCGCCTGGGAGACAAAAAAAAAAGTACTTTAGAGTTTAGATGGAACATTCAATCAGGCTGTTATTGTAATTGTATTGTAATAGTCCAAATTCTTAATAAAAATCTTTTAAATACGTGTTTTCAGTCTTCTGTTTTTATTTACACTTCTTTGATTTGTGGAGCGAGTCGTTTCATCCATTTGTCTTCTTTTGTGACAGTTTTTTCTCTGCACGGCATTCCCTCTTGTAAGCACTCTTCGTACCTTAAGAATTTACTCTTTGGCCTAAATGCTGCTGGCATTTTTTTTCCCTCCTTGGCATCTACATCTTTCTTTTGCAAATGACCAAGCTATATCAGTAGTCAAACTTCTTAAACTTGTCTTCTCTTTGACGTCACACTCACAAACCCTTCCTCAAGACCACATAAATATTCACCTATATTTTCCTTACGGTATTGTTCTTATGTTTAATATTTCTATTTGTCTTACATTTATTTTGAAGTATAATAAAAGAGAAATATAATTTCCCCCCCAAAAGATTGGCCAATCACCCCGATAAATTCTCTTTTCCCCTTTGCTTCAAAACCAGCTCTCAATGAGACAAATCTTTTCTTTCTAATACTATGTCATGGCTGGGTGCAGCGGCTCAGGCCTGTAATCCCAGCACTTTCGTAGGCCAAGGCGGGCAGATCACTTGAGGCCAGGAGTTTGAGACCATCCTAAAAAACATGGCAAAATGCTGTGCCTATTAAAAATACAAAAATTAGCCAGGCATGGTAGCACATGCCTGTAGTCCCAGTTACTCAGGAGGCTGAGGCAGGAGAATCCTTTGAACCCAGGAGGCGGAGGTTGCAATGAGCCAAGATCGTGCCACTGCACTCCAGCCTGGGCGACAGAGCGAGACATGGTCTCAAAACAAAGAAACAAACAAATAGTGTGTCATAGTTACAGGAGAAACTTCTCAGCACAAGGCCCAGCTTAAGTGGTTAAGTGGCCTGGACACTGCCAACTGTCCCCTCTCCACGTGGCCCTCTGTCTGCAGACTCTCCAGAACCTGTTTCTAAATCCGTGCTCTCTTCACTGTAAGCTCCCAATTCCTCCTCACATCAGCTGACAGCTGCTGAGTTAAATCAGTGACCAGGGAGTAGCTAGAATAAAACTCAGTGTCTAGGGCAACGAGGAAAAGTAAGTATTCAAACAGGTGCATTTGGGGTTGTTCAAGATCTGGCACTGACGCAGCATTGGAAATTCCACTTAACGTGGAAGATACCTCATTGTCCTAACACCCTCTCACCCACATTTACTACTCACAATGTAGGGTTTACATGGTGTCTCCCAACTGACTTGATTTCACAGCAGTGCTGTGGTGGCTAGGCCCTTGGCCTGCCTTCAGAAAGAATCTTGTTAGGCCAGTTTAGCAAGAATCCCCCCAACCCGGACATCTCTTAGGAATTTTCCACCCACTGACCCCCTCATTCTGCTTATGGGCTACAAACCCCCCACTTTTCCTTTTACTCAGAAGTGAAACTGAGCTCTCTTCCCTACTGCAATGGCCCTTATTACAGTGGTCTTGACTAAAGTCTTCCTTACAGTTGTTTTTTTTTTTTTTTTTTTTTTTTTTTGAGACGGAGTCTCGCTCTGTCGCCCAGGCTGGAGTGCAGTGGCCGGATCTCAGCTCACTGCAAGCTCCGCCTCCCAGGTTTACGCCATTCTCCTGCCTCAGTCTCCCGAGTAGCTGGGACTACAGGCGCCCGCCACCTCGCCCGGCTAGTTTTTTGTATTTTTAGTAGAGACGGGGTTTCACCGTGTTAGCCAGGATGGTCTCAATCTCCTGACCTCGTGATCCGCCCGTCTCGGCCTCCCAAAGTGCTGGGATTACAGGCTTGAGCCACCGCGCCCGGCCTTCCTTACAGTTTTAACAAGTGTCAGAATTATTGTTTCTTTAACAAGGTTGGAAGTTAAGTGATGTGGCCAAACGCGGTGGCTTATGCCTATAATCCCAGCACTTTGGGAGGCCAAGGCAGGTGGATGACCTAAAGTTAGGAGTTGGAGACCAGCCTGGCCAACATGGTGAAACATTGTATTCTACTAAAATTACAAAACTTAGCTGGGCGTCGTGGCACAGGCCTGTAGTCCCAGCTACTCGGGAGGCTAAGGCAGGAGAATTGCTTGAACTGAGGCAGAGTGAGCTGAGATCGTGCCATTGCACTCCAACCTGGTTGACAAGAGCGAAACTGTGTCTCAAAAAAAAAAAAAAAGTTCAGTGATGTGCCAAGTTCACGGGATTCATTAGCGGACACAAAGCCCAATGTTATGACCGCATCCCTGGACTCACACATACAACGAAAAAGCAGCTGTGCATTTTCGTGATGTGCTCCTCTGGCAGCTTTGGGCTAAAATGCCTGCTCCCTCCCTCCCTGGGTTTTGAGATCCTTCCCCTTCTGCCCACGTGCCATCCTCATCTTCCCAGAAATCAAATTCCTGGTAGTCAGGAACCATCGCTTCCCCTGGCACCTCACTGCCTCTTATGAAATCCCATCTTGTTAGAATCTTCCAGTCTTATTTAACGACCACAGTCTTGACTTCCTCCAGTGTGTCCCCTTCCCAGGAGAAATCTGGATGAATCTAAACTTTCAGCAACAGCAGGTTAGAAGGAAGGTGTGACTTGCTCTAAAAGGAGGTGTTTCTTTGAGCAGCAGCAGCCCTCTCTCCTCTGAACTGTGCAAGTCAAGGCAGCAGCAAAAATCAAGACTGAAGCCTTCGTGAGTTCACCTCTACAGCCTCAGCTCCCAGCACTTGTATTCCTTCCACAAATGTTTACCAAGCACCTGCTATGCATTGGGCCACGTTCTCAGCACTAGAGACAGAAGTGAACAGCTAAGGTCTCCACTCTCAAGGACTTGAGTACTCCTGGAGTGGAGTGGGGTCACCATAAACAAATAAGCAACACATCAAATAAGCTATTAATCCTAGCACTTTAGGAGGCTCAGGTGGACAGATCACTTGAGGTCAGGAGTTCGAACCCAGCCTGGCCAACATGGTGAAACCCCGTCTCTACTAAAAATACAAAAATTAGCCAGGTGTGCTGCTGCATGCCTGTAATCCCAGCTACTCAGGAGGCTGAGGCACAAGAATCGCTTGAACCCAGGAGGTGGAGGTTGCAGTGAGCTGAGACTGCGCCACTGCACTTCAGCCTGGGTGACAGAGCAAGACTCTGCCTGAAAAAAAGAAAAAAAAAAAAAGATAGCTTCTTGAACGCATAAGATAGCTTCCCTCATGCCTTCAGATCTCTGTTCAAAGGGCACTTTCTGGCCAGGCACGGCAGCTTATGCCTGTAATCCTACTAGCACTTTGGGAGGCTGAGACCGGCAATCATGAGGTCAGGAGATCGAGACCATCCTGGCTAACACGGTGAAACCTCGTCTCTACTAAAATACAAAAAATTAGCCAGGTGTGGTGGTGCGCACCCATAGTCCCGCGCACCCATAGTCCCGCACACCCATAGTCCCGCACACCCATAGTCCCGCACACCCATAGTCCCGCACACCCATAGTCCCGCACACCCATAGTCCCGCACACCCATAGTCCCGCACACCCATAGTCCCGCACACCCGTAGTCCCAGCTACTCAGGAGGCTGAGGCAGGGGAATCCCTGGAGGCTAAGGCACAAGAATCACCTGAACCCTGGAGGCGGAGGTTGCAGTGAGCCTGAGATTGCGGTACTGCAATCCAGGCTAGTGACAGACGGAGACTCCATCTCAAAAAAAAAAAAAGGAGCAGGGGCACTTTCTTGGACTGTCCATTTAAGCGAGTACCCCTCCCCTCTTCCACAGCACATATACCTGAGTGCTTATCTGCACCCTGCTACCTACTCACTACTTGTCCGTCCTACTGGAATATAAGCTCGATAAAGGCTGCTTCATCTCAATGTCCACAATGCCTGAAATCCCTGGCACATACCAGGCACTCAGTAAGCAGCTGCTGAGTGAATGGGTGAGTTCTAGACAGGGGAACAGCCGGTGCTAACTAACCCTGAAGCCCAGAACGAGCATGGGGCGCTGCACGGGAGGGTGGGTGGTCAGTGTGGCCGGGTGGAGGGGCTGAGGAGGACAGAGATGGGGCTGAGAGGTGTGGAGCGGTGATTCTGTAGAAGTGTGTAAGGACGGGGTTTCAGTTGCGTTTGGAGTGTGAAGAGAAGCCAGGAGATATTGAGGCAGGGTGACCTCAGTTGAGTCCCAGAGGCCACTCTAACTCAAGTGAGTGAGTGGACTGTGTGTATCAGGGAAGGTGCCAGGATCAGGCTGAAGCAGACAGAAGCTTAGATTCTTTCTGTTGTCAAGACAAGGGAGAGGGGTTGGTGCTTACACAGGACAGTGGCAGTGAGGAGAGAAAGAACTGGGCAGGTGATGGCTGGGAAGTATTTGAAGTCATCACCCACTGACAATCAGAAATAAATGTGGGACAGGCGCGGTGGCTCATACCCGTAATCCCAGTTTTTAGGGAGGCCGAGGAGGGCAGATCACCTGAGGTCAGGGGTTCGAGACCAGTCTGGCCAACATGGCAAAACGCTTTCTCTACTAAAAATACAAAAAATTAGCTGGGCGTGGTGGCTTGTGCCTGTAATCCCAGCTACTTGGGAGGCTGAGACACGAGAATCACCTGAACCTGGGAGGCAGAGATTGCAGTGAGCGGAGATAGTGCCTGCCACACACTCCAGCCTGGGTAACAGAGTAAGACTGTCTCAAAAACCAAACAAAAAAAAAAAGAAAGAAAGAAAGAAAGAAAAGAAATAAACAAATGCAAATCCAGTAGAATTTTTTTTTGAGGCAGGGTCTCCCTCTGTCACGCAGGCTACAGTGCAGTGGCACGATCTTGGCTCACTGCAGCCTCGATTTTTCCAGGCTCAAGTGATCCTCCCACCTTAGCCTCCCAAGTAGCTGAGACTATAAGTGTGTACCACCATGCCTGGCTAATTTGGTTTATTTTTTGTAGACCATGGGGTCTCACTATGTTGTCCAGGCTGGTCTCAAACTGCTGGGCTCAAGCAATCCTTCCGCCTTGGCCTCCCAAAGTGGGAATTCATTTTACCACCTGTCACAGCTCTACTGACAAACATTTAGGGTAGAAACAGATCTACTGAACAAAGTAAGGCTCTCCCTTTGCGATGCTGAGTCTTTAGATGGGGACTTCATCTTGTTAAGTCGTCTACATAAAATTTAGCTAAGGAGCTCCTGTGCCGTTTCCATCCTGATGTGAGGGGAAAGTTTCTTCCACTCCTATTTCTGCGGACCTGCAGCTCCCTAATCTGACTGCTGGAGCAGTTTCTACAGCATTTTATCCTGAACTGGTGACGCTGATTTTTAAAGTAAACAATTTACAAGCTGAGTTACCCTTGGGATTTTCAAAGGAAACCTAGGGTATTAGTCAACAGATTAAAGGAGTCTTTCATGTTGCTCAGTGTTTTCTAGCATCCTGGGCTGCCCTAGTGTCTAAATGCACAAAGGGGCCGGGCGCGGTGGCTCACGCCTGTAATCCCAGCACTTGGGAGGCTGAGGCGGGCGGATCACCAGGTCAGGAGATCGAGACCATCCTGGCTAACACGGTGAAACCCCATCTCTACTAAATATACAAAAAATTAGCTGGGCGTGGTGGCGGGTGTCTGTAGTCCCAGCCACTCGGGAGGCTGAGGCAGGAGAATGGCGTGAACCCTGGAGGTGGAGCTTGCAGTGAGCTGAGATCGCACCACTGTACTCTGGCCTGGGCCACAGAGCAAGACTCCATCTCAAAATAAATTTTTAAATAAATAAATGCACAAATAAATATGTCTTTGTAGATAGATGATGAAACGGTATTGGAATGACTTGTGGCTGCTGAGAAGCAGAATTTTTTTTAATTCATATTCTAGGAAGTTCTGATTTTCCCCTATAAAACAAACTCTAGGATAACTAATAATTAATTCTAGCACCTCCCCAATTACATTTGAGATAAAGTTATGCTTTTGAAGAGATGTTAAAATGTCTATTTGGAAGACAAAAACACCTACTTCTGTTCCTTTGCCCAGACACAGGCTTTTGTATATTATTTTTCTATCACATCGCAAAACTGAGCCCAAAAGCCTGAAAATAAACACACCCCAAACCGTAGAAAGGTGCCAACCTCCAACATTTTCCAGCCTCTGCCAACCACCCGCTGCAGTCACTGAGGTGCTCACATCTGTCTACAGTCCTTCCGCTCAGTTCAAAAACGTCCCAAACTTCGCTGCTTGCCGTTGCTTCCCTCAGTCATCATTGAAGAGGGTTCCCGCAATCAGGAGAAAGGCATCAGAATTTTCCCTCTCTCAATCACACCTTTTTTTTTTTTTTTAAATGAGACAGAGTCTCGCTCCGTCGCCCAGGCTGGGTGCAGTGGCGCGATCTCGGCTCACTGCAAGCTCCTCCTCCCGGGTTCACGCCATTCTCCTGCCTCAGCCTCCTGAGCAGCTGGGACTACAGGCACCCGCCACCACGCCCGGCTAATTTTTTTTGTATTTTTAGTAGAGACGGGTTTTCACCATGTTAGCCAGGATGTTCTCGATCTCCTGACCTCGTGATCAGCCCGTTTCGGCCTCCTAAAGTGCTGGGATTACAGGCGTGAGCCACCGCACCCGGCCTCAACCACACCTTTTGAGTTGCCCCTTGTGTCCCATAGCCTGGCCCATCTCCTGACCTAGTGTTGAAACCTTCTTTTGGAATATTGATGTTTTGCTTACAGCCACACCACCCTGAACACGCCTGACCTCGTCTGGACTACTGATGCAACCACTAACTTTTGAAGTCCCAAAGCTTCTTTACACAAAGAAAGCCACTCCCTAACCCAGAGCTGTGGGCCCTCAACTTCCAGTGGCCACTGGGTGTGATCGGCATAATCACTGATGCGGCCAGTGAACGTTCTTCCCCCTTCACCCCTTCCATGGAGCCTGGTAAATTGCTTACTGGACCAAAAGTTTGGCCCTGGAAAATCTAGAGAATTGTGAATTAATCTAGGCTTTGGCCTGCCTGCCACTCTGTACCCACAGACATGTCCCCTCACTGAATTTTCCTCCAGGCATACATAGCGCTAACTAAAGTCCACACTGCCCCATAGATTGCTAGTCTGGCACCATGGTAGGTATTTAGTAGATGCCTGTTGAGTGACAGCATAAGTACATTTATACATTCAGGTAGAACATTTTTTTCTGAGACAGGGTCTCACTCTGTCACCCAGGCTGGAATGCAGTGGCGCAATCTTGGCTCACTGCAACCTCCACCTCCTGGGTTCAAGCGATTCTCCTGCCTCAGCCTCTCAAGTAGCTGGGATTACAGGCACCTGCCACCACACCAGGCTGTTTTTTTTTTATTTTTAGTAGAGATGGGATTACATCATGACGACCAGGCTGCTCTCGAACTCCTGACCTCAGGTGATCTGCCCGCCTCAGCCTCCCAAAGTCCTGGGATTACAGGTCTGAGCCACTGCACCTGGCCGGAACACTTCTTTAAAATTATCTTCTGTATTTATGTCCCTGCCACTGTCCACCAGGCTTCACCCCCGAGTTGTTAAACACCTTCCCCCATAATGAAAGAGATGGCGTAGCTGAAGATAGCACAGCACCTGCGAAGGGGAACTTGGCTGCGCTGCCGTTTGATTTCACACGAGCAGCACCATGCCCACTCACTGTGGCAGGTCCTGTCGGCCCCTGCAGGCTGAGGCCAATGATGAGATGAGAACTGACTGTGTGCTATCAGCACTGGGGGCATGTGACTCTTCCGTAAAATGTAAGAGAAGCATGTCAAAGCTGAGGAGATCAGATGCGTGTCACTAGTTCCTCTGGAGAAATCAGGAGAAACCCAGCATGTGAAGATGTGAAACCACGTTCCCTGAGTTCAAGCTGGGAGGCAGTCTGCACAGTACCCTATGCCCTAGAGTTTGCTTTGGGCTCTTGGTGGGCTGGGGGGTGTCCCCTCTGGGTCACCTCCCAAAGTTGAGGGCAGCATTTTCAGGGTTTCTGCAGCTGAACTGGGCAATGAAGAAGAGGGGCCAGTGAGAGGGACTCCATTTTCCTTTCAATAGCAAGGAGTCACATAAAGTCACTAGGCAAATTGAATATTGATGTTTTGCTCACAGCCACACCATCAAGAACGGACAGGATATAAGATCCTTACGACATAATACAGGTATGACATTCTCTCTCAGTCAGATCTATCCTCTCTCCCCTTTCAAGAGGGAAAGGAACTTAAATCTCATGTGTATCTTTCACAGATCTTTGCATTTAACCTCTAAGGCAATCCACAAGGTGTTTTAATAACGAGTGCTATTTGTTGGATGTACAGGAGACTGTGCAAACTGTGGTGTCAGGTGCATGCTCTCTTGAACTTTTTTTTTTTTTTTTTTTGAGACGGAGTCTCGCTCTGTCGCCCAGGCTGAAGTGCAGTGGCGTGATCTCGGCTCACTGCAAGCTCCGCCTCCTGGGTTCACACCATTCTCCAGCCTCAGCCTCCTGAGTAGCTGGGACTACAGGCGCCCGCCACCACGCCTGGCTAATTTTTTTAATTATTATTTTTAGTAGAGACGGGGGTTTCACTGTGTTAGCCAGGGTGGTCTTGACACCCACCTCGGCCTCCCAAAGTGCTGGGATTACAGGCGTGAGCCACCGCGCCCGGCCGCTCTCTTGTTCTTTACAGAAGCCTCGCAAACTAGTATCATCTCATTTTTTAGCTGACAATGGTGAGGCTGAGAGGTTAAGTCAACTGCCCATGAAATGAGCAAGTGTCAATGCATGGATTAGACATTACCGTCTATTCAGACTCTCAAACCCATGCTCCCAACCACTGTGTCTTCACAGGCACCAATTACTCTTGACAAGCTCCCAGTTATATTCCTCTCTACTCCTAAAGAAAGGTCTGGAGTAGACTGAGCTGCCCTAGATGGTGGCTTCTGTAGATTACTGAGGAGGGGCTGCCAAGGGCACCTGCAGGTTCATCTTTTAGCTCTATCAGTGCCCTTCCAAACCCCACCTCTCGTTCACTGCCCAGGTAAAACCCCCTTCCCTTCAGAGCTCTTCCACGTTGCCAGGAGGAAGTAATTTCCTCTAAACTAGCGTAGAATTTGGTAACATTTTGGCATTTACTACCTTCTCCCTAACAGCATCTGCAAGTTCCTTGAGGGCCAGGCCCCACCCTGCTGTAAGTTTATGGCCCAGCCACTAGCACAGTCTCCGCTGCCTGAATGAATGGATGAATGACATTCATCGTTTTCAGAGTTCATGGGAGTGAAATCAACACACTCATCAAGCACAAACATGGCTCAGAACTGCTCCGTGTTCACATCAGAGGCTGCTGATTACAGCTTCAACCAAGATTACTCAACCTGGGGATACGTTTCTCTCTTGACCAAAGCAGAACATTCGCAGTCCAAGAGGAAATGAGTTCACAGTTTCGTAGACTGAAATCACAGCTCTGTAATAGACTTTTCTGGAACTCAGCTAAGGCTGGTGTCATGAACATTCCCCTTCTAGGCAGGGCCACTTAGTACCTAATGACAAAAACCTGCTTTAGAAGTGCTGTCCTGGAGCAGAGCTTCTCAATGGGGTGTGTTTGGGAAGCACTTGCCTGTCTGCTCGGAAACTGAATGGAAATCTGAGCTGATTCACTCAGGGCTGTGTCAGCTGAGCAGGCCCTGATTTTGCAAGAGTGACACAAGAAGCCCCTTTGCATCTGACCTCACCGTCCACCCCACGCAGCTCAGACAGCCCAGCTGTGAGCCCAGGAGGACGAGGCCTGCAGGAATGTAGAGAATGTGGCCGTTTCCACTAGCATCCCTTGGCCTCGATCCCAAGCCTGGTTTAGGACCTTGAAGTGTGCTTTGGTAGATTTTTAGAAAGTAGTTGTTTTTGGCTAAGAGGATCTCTTCTGTTCTTCCCTTGCCATTTTTCTCCCTTTGTTCTCATGTAGCGGGAAATTCAGGCAGCAAACTTCATCTCCAGGGCTTAGCTCTGACACTCTTTAGATGACTATCTTCCCAGGTATTCATCAGATACATCAATTTGGATGTCTTACTATTTACCTCAAACTCACCATATCTAGAGCCAGGCATATAAATGCCTTTTCCTTACCAAGTTGGTTCCTAATCTCTCATCTCTCCTGATTTTTTATGCTTCTATTATCTGCTTTCTGTCATTCCTATGCGTCTATCCTGTTTCCTCCCTCTTCTTCCTGCCAAATGTTTACTATGTACCTACCATGTGCTCTTTTAAGCACTCTCTTCTCTAAGGGACAAGATATGTACACAAATAATTAAAATAGAGAGGAGACTCACCAAAGCAATCTTGGTAAAGACAAAGTAGACTCATACTTCCATTTCAAAACTCACTATAAAGCTGCAGTAATCAAGACGGTGCTACTGGGAGAAGCATAGACATATAGATCAATTTAATCCAGAATTAAACCTATACATTTGTGGGTAATTGATTTTTGACAGAGGTGCCAAGATTCTTCAGTGAAGAAAGAATCACCTTTTTGACCAGGCGCGGTGGCTCATGCCTGTAATCCCAGCACTTTGGGAGGCAGAGGCGGGCAGATCACCTGAGGTCGGGAGTTTGAGACTAGCCTGACCAACATGGAGAAACCCCAACTCTACTAAAAAATACAAAAATTAGCCAGGTGTGGTGGTGCATGCCTGTAATCCCAGCTACTTGGAGGCTGAGGCAGGAGAATCGCTTGAACCCGGGAAGTGGAGGTTGCAGTGAGCCGAGACCGTGCCATTGCACTCCAGCCTAGGCAACAGAAGCGAAACTCTGTCTCAAAGAAAAAAAAAAAGAAAAAAAATACCATCTTTTCAACAAATGGTACCTTGACAACTCAATACCCACATGCAAAAGAATGGAGTTGGGCCTCTACTTCATGGCCCACACAAAAATGAACTCTAAATGAATCAAAGACCCAAATATCAGAGCTAAAACTATAAAAGCAAACCCCTGTAAGCTTGGACTAGGCAATACCTTCCTAGATGACGCACCGCCAACAGGACAAGCAAAAAACCAGACACATTTAACTTCACCAAAATTTTAAACGTTACTCAATGGTCGCTATCAAGAAATTGAAAAGAGAACCCAGTCCATAGGATGGGAGAAAGGTCTGCAATTCATATATTTAAGGGTTTAATATCTAGAATATATAAAGGAGGCTTTCAATCGACAACATAAAGGCAACCCAACTTTAGTGAGCAAAGGATTTAAACAAACATATCTCCAAAGATATACAATTGGCTAAGAAGTGCATACAAAGATGCTCAGCATCACTAATCATTAGGAAAATGCAAATTGAAACTACGAGATGTCATTTCATATGCAGTAGAATGGCTACAACGTAAACACACACACAGAGAAAGAAAACAGTGTTGGTGAGGATATGGAGAAACCAGAACACCATGCATTGTTGGTGGAACTGTAAATAGCGCAGCCACTTTGGAAAACAGAATGTCAGTTCCTCAAAAAGTTGAACAAACTTGGTGTGGTGGCATGAGCCTGTAGTCCCAGCTACTTGGGAGAAGGAGGCAGGAGGATGGCTTCAGCCCAGGAATCTGAGGCTGTAGTGAGCTATGATTGTGCCACCGCTATTCAGCCGGGGTGACAGAGCAAGACCTCATCTCTAAAAAATATTTTTAAAAAGAACGAAATTCTAGTGCATGCTATATAACATGGATGAACCTTGTAAGCATCATGCTAAGTAAACGAAGCCAGGCACAAAAGGTCACATATTGCATGATTCCAGTGATAAGAAATATCTAGAATAAGCAAATCCATAGAGACAGAAAGTAGATCGATGGTGGTCAGGGTCTAGGGTGAGAAGGAAATGGGAATGACTGCTGATGGTTTGGCGCTTTCAGGAAAGGGGAGTGATGAAAATGTTCTAAAATTGGTCCGGCGCGGTGGCTCACGCCTGTAATCCCAGCACTTTGGGAGGCCGAGGCTGGCGGATCACGAGGTCAGGAGATCAAGACCATCCTGGCCAACACGATGAAACCCCATCTCTACTAAAAGTACAGAAAAATTAGCTGGGCGTGGTGGCAGGCGCCTGTAGTCCCAGCTACTCTGGAGGCTGAAGCAGGAGAATGGCGTGAACCTGGGAGGCGGAGCTTGCAGTGAGCCAAGATTATGCCACAGCACTCCAGCCTGGGCAACAGAGCAAGACTCTCTCAAAAAAAAAAAGAAAGAAAGAAAAAGAAAAAGAAAATGTTCTAAAATTGATAGTGGTGATGGTTGAGTAACTCTGTGACTATACTGAAGACTACTGAATTGTTTGCTTTAAATGGATTAATTTTATGGTATATGAATTAATATCAATTTAAACGTGTGAATATAATCATGAGTGCTCGAAGAGGTGACTAGTAACAAGTCAGGAAATGCTGAACTGTAAGTCTTGCTGGCTCTTATTCCTAGAAATTTGGTCTCACTGGGAGCGGTGGCTTATGCCTGTAATCCCAGCACTTTGGGAGGCTGAAGTGGGCAGATCACGAGGTCAGGAGTTCGAGACCAGCCTGACCAATATGATGAAACCCCGTCTCTACTAAAAATACAAAAATTAGCCGGTGTGGTGGCGGGTGCCTGTAATCCCAGCTACTCAGGAGGCTGAGGCAGGAGAATCGCTTGAACCTGGGAGGCAGAGGTTGCAGTGAGCCAAGATCGTGCCATTGCATTCCAGCCTGGGCAACAGAGTGAGCCTCCATCTCGGGGAGGGGAGGGGAGGGGAAGGGAGGGAAAAGAAAAAGAAAAGAAAAGAAATTTGGTCTTATCCCCACTTTCTGTTGTCGCCACATTTTGCCTCTTTACCTCCTGACCCCCACCCCCACCATCGCACCTGCCCCTAGACTGGTCTCACAAACTAGATTCAGTCTCCTATGGCTCCTTCCTCACTAATTATCTTCTGACAACCAGCATTCATGAGCCACTCCCATTCTCTATTTCTGCCTACAGAAAAAGATCCGCCCTTCCACTCAGCATGGACTCATCTGTCTCCCCAATTTCCTGCCGTTGCCCAACTCAACTCTCCTAACTCCCAGCCTTCACCACTCTTGCCAGCCCTCAATGCCCACGACTCTTCCCACAAAAAACCCGGACCGATCTAATTTCCACGCATTTGCTCAAGCTGTTTCTTCTGCCTAGACCAACTGTCCCTGCCACCTGGTCCAACCAACCCCACCATTTTTCACAGCCAAAGTCAAGTCGCATCTTCCCCACAAGGCTTTTTCCAGCTCCTCCCAACTCCAAGATTCTCTCTTATCTCTAAATCCCTAGCAACAGACAACAGCATGTGCCATGCAGGACACGACTTTATTTGTTGCCTTGTATGTTCTTTCTACATGTGTAGAAAGCACACACCCGTCTTGCCTCTCTCTGCAAGCTGCAATCACAGTGTATGCTTCCTCTCTAACTTAATGTGTGTGCTCTGTAAATGCTTAAGGGGAGAGGGACAGCATCCTTGATTCGGTACTCCCAGCATTGAGTATACTCATCATCAGCATTATGTATGCAACAAACAAAGTTAATACAAGCCGGAAAAAAAATGTTTGTAAAAATAACAAGTGGTGGTCGGGCGCAGTAGCTCATGCCTGTAATTCCAGCACTTTGGGAGGCTGAGGCGGGTAGATCACTTGAGGTCAGGAGTTCAAGGACAGCCTGGCCAACATGATGAAACCCCATCTCTACTAAACATACAAAAATTAGCCAGATGTGGTGGCACATGCCTGTAATCCCAGCTACTAGGGAGGCTGAGGCAAGAGAATTGCTGGAACCTGGGGGGCAGAGGTTGTAGTGAGCTGGGATCACAACTCTAGCCTGGGCGACAGAACAAGACTCCATATCTCAATCAATCAATCAATCATTCAATCAATTCAAGTGGTTTGCTGCTGTAAGGTAGTAAGTACTGGAAGGAATCAACCTCTCACTTTTCTGGGTGTCCTCAGTGGCACGGATTCAAGCTATTCCAAGCATAGCTCATTGTGCAACTAAATGGTTAGGGGTGTGGGCTCTAGGGTTGAGCAGCCTGGGTTTACATCTCACTGCTGCCATTTATAAGCTCCGTGTCTGTGTGTGGGCTACTGAACCTCACTGAGTCTCTTAATTCCTCTATAAAATACAAGAAGCTCCAGCCGAGTAGTCTGTTGTGAGGACTGAATGAAACAGGGCTTAGAAAGGGGTTCACACACACTAAGCGCTAGCTGTTATTATATTGTTAGTGCTATTAACATCAGCCATTCAGAATCTAGATCCCTTAGCTTTACAGATTCACATTTAATCTTATGGGGAGATTTAGCTCAGAACAAACTTTCCCATTAGCCAAGCTCATAAGAGGCCAGAAAACCAAATAGTTTATTTAGAACAGGAAATTGTTTTCAAACGCTTTGTATGCATATTTGTTGTCCAAGGCATGCCCTTCTCAGGAATCAGATACCTCCAAGATGCTATTTTTTGTATTTACAACAAAAGCAAAGGATGGAGCTATTAGGTGGAATAAATTTCCAGACTGTGACAAAGCAGAGATCTCTGATTCATCATAGAACCACCTTGACTGAGATCAGAATACCCCCAGACACCACACGTGACACCTTCCCTACTATAAGCAGGGTTAGGGTTTGCCTTGTTCCCCACTGCCTGACTTACACTGTAGCTATTCAATAAATATTTGCTGGCTGGGTGTGGCGGCTCACAACTGTAATCCTGGCACTCTTTGAGGCCAAGGCAGGTTCAGGAGTTTGAGAACAGCCTGGGCAACATGGTGAAACTCCATCTCTACTAAAAATACAAAAACAGTCGGGTGTGGTGGTGCACACCTGTGGTCCCAGCTACTCAGGAGGCTGAGGTGGGAAGATCGCTTGAGCCCAGGAGGTCAATGCTGCAGTGAGCCAAGATAGTGCTACTGGACTCCAGCCTGGGTGACAGAGTGAGACCCTGTCTCAAAAATATACATATACATATATATTTTTATATATGAATTTATATATATTTATATGTGAATTTATATATAATTATATATGTATTTACATATGAATTTTTACATAATTATATACATTTACGTATATGAATTTATATAATTGTATATTTATATATTATATATTTACATGTGAATGTATATATAATTATAGATATAATAATAAATATTTGTTAAATCAGTTAATTCTTTGGGCAGGGAAGGTTTAAACATCAGCAAATTCTCTTTCTTCTCCTCTTCTAAGGCAAATGGATTCCCTTCTCTTTTGGGCAGGACAATATTTGCTGTATCGCAGCTTTTTAAATACAAGTTGTGTTGTGTTCTCCTGGATGGAGACACCCTGATGAACTGTGGGAAGTGCCCTGTTCTCATCAACATGTTAAAAATATTCTCGCATGCCCCTTTCCTGCTTCCCATTTACACTCTGCATGACTGGCATTTGTACATGTGCAAATATTAACAATGGTGATTATTACCCCAGTGGCTCAGGGTTGGTCTCCCTCTACTGCCTGGGACACTTTGTGGCCCGGCCCCTCTGGACAGGGGTCAAGAGCACATCTTTTTCCGGATGTGTGTGTGTGTTTGGTGGGGAGGGGGGGAACTGGTTCATTAAATTTAGCATTGCCTCACATTGTCAGCTTTCAGCTCCTCAAAAAACTACATGAACGAGTTGGCCATACCTGCGTACTTCCCCCTGGACTTAGCTTGATTCCCCTCAAAGGACAAATCCATCTTTGAGCAATTCTCAAGGCAAAGACACTCAGCCAGATGAAAAGGAGGGTGAGCCCTCCTACCTCTTTCGACCGACACTCAGGGGAGCCTGCCATCAACTGGCTGGCTGCCAACAGGCTGGTGGACGGGCGCTGGGGTTAGACATGTGGGAAGGAAACGGTCACCTTGTTTTCCTGCCTTGGATGGAACTGGCAGAATTCCAGTTATTCCCTACCGGGGCTCTAGCTCACAGCCCCTGTATAAAATGCCTAATCACGGAGCTTTATCTCTTGCCCAGCAAATGAGAATCCTAAGACTCATCACAATAACTGTCCACTTGGAAGTGTCCAGCACCCTCCATCAGTTGATTCTCTTCAATAAAACGTGCACACCGGGTATTTCCCTGAGAGGTTTTGGGGCATCAAGAGTGGCAAGGCCTCCTGGAAGAGCCCTACAGGTTCGATTCAGATTCGTCAAATGAATTTCACCAGGGTAATCCTGAGTAGTTCAGTTCTTGCTCCCTCCTCCTCCCCCCGTCGTATTTCCACAAGTTATAACCTGGCATGCCTGCTCTCCAAAGCCAGAAATATGACAAATATTCAGATAAGCTGATGGAATTTAAAAGTGCACATTCATTGCCTTGCTGGTGAGGACTGCAGGGCACACTTTAGAATGTGAGGTGTGCCTCTCTCAAAAGTGCATGTAGTTCAAATTCTGCATCTAGTAACACACCAAGAACTCAGGAAACGCTTAATAACTATTTGCAGAATGAATAAATCAATCCTATTTTAATGTATTGTGACAATTTCATTCTTAAAAGGATATTATGGAGAACATTTAATGGGAAAGAATTTTCGTATCTTTAGAAAATTTTGTTTTTATGTTTAAGGGGCTTAAAGTGAGGTTAACCTTTAATTTCAAGCTCAACCTCTTTATTTTTTGTTTATTTATTTATTTTTTTGAGACAAAGTCTTGCTCTGTTGCCAAGCTGGAGTGCAGTGGCTCACTGCAACCTCTGCTCACTGCAACCTCTGCCTCCCGGGTTCAAGCAATTCTTCTGCCTCAGCCTGTAGCTGGGACTACAGGCGCACACCACCATGCCCAGCTAATTTTTGTATTTTTAGTAAAGATGGGGTTTCACCATATTGTCCAGGCTGGTCTCAAACTCCTTACTTCATGATCCGCCCGCCTCGGCCTCCTAAAGTGCTAGGATTACAGGCGTGAGCCACTGTGCCCAGCTCTTCTTTTCTCTCTCTCTCTCTTTTTTTTTTTTAATGGCAGAGTAGTGTAGTAAAAAGAGCTTGAGGTTTGAAGTTAGACCTATTTTTCAAACCCAGTTCTGGTATATTCCAAGATAAGAGCATGTAATTTACAGGTGTTACAAGGATCCAAAGAGGTAGCTAGAAACATTCCTAGCACGTGGCGGGCGATGGGAATGGAAGGATGGTCTTGTCCTTTTTTCTTGGTCTGACCCTCCACTGTCACGCCAAGGCTTGGGGTCCTTATAATTCTACAGTGTAGAGTCCCTCGGGTGCTGCTCATTTTACAGAAGCCAAAGAAAGTCAGGGGTTTAGTTCCTTCGGCCACGTCCAGACTCAGTCTTCTCATGCCTGGACACACTTTTTAAATTGTGCTTTTCTATATTCAATGCTATTTTGGATCTTATACACCAGTGCAATGCAGAGACCGCCCTCACAAAGCCTCTAACAGACCTGATCTTTATTAAGTGCCTTCAGTGCAACAAAAACTCTTAACAACTCATGAGGATTTCAGGGCCTCCAAACTGGCAAGCGTTTCGGGGAAATCACAGGGAAATTTGTTGGCCGCATGATTAATCCTGGGTGGATTGGTCCCGGAAAAGCACATGTGGGTTAGCAGCGAGCAGCAGCTTGCAGAATCTCACAAAATAAACTGTCCAACGAAGAGGCCCCGAAAACGTGCCTTCCCGATGAAAGTTCAGCATGAGGGTGGGGCCTGACAAAGGAAGAAAACGCCAGATGTGTGGACAACAGACCTCCTTTGAATCCACTAACACCCAAAGAGATGACACATGGGACCAGATTATAAAACTGAACCAGATTATAACGCTGGAGGAGGGAAAGCCAGTAGGGCGCAGGATCTTATGAAAAGGATCATAAAATTCATCACCGTAATTACCCCCCAGCCCAGCTCCCCAACAAAAGCCAACTATAGCCTCCCTCAGTAATGTTATTCATCCATATTCAAGTCGCCTCGCTCATTATTCTCAGACAAAAAGCCTGCTGGGCCTCTGCTCCTCTGGCAGCCAGGCAACTCAGCACCCACCCTCACTCAGCCAGCCCCCCATACCACTTCTTTCTTTAGTAGTGGAGTTTCCAGCACCAACGACGGTTTTTCGGTTTTAATGCCGTCTTTTAGGAGTACCTTTGACATTCAGGAGCTGGCTGAAGAGAATCACAGCTAAAGCTTCCCTGGGCAAAAACAAAGGATGTTACCCAGCCGCTTTTTCTTTAGCAGGGCTGAGATGCTGAAGTGAGGGCACTCCCTCACTTTGCCCTGGTGAGCACAAAACGGTGTCATTTGCACATTGTCTCGCCAGAAAGGAAATGTAACTGAAAATACAGAACTGTATATATTCCAGTGGAAAGAGAAGTTCCAAAGATAGGACTGCCACGAATAACCCATGGCCCCTATAAAAAGAGTTGCTCTGTCCCTTTGAAGCAGACAGCCCAGCACAGAGCAGTACACTCTATCATTTCCCTGAGATTGGGTATTTTTGTCTGTGTGGACAACTGTAGGAGCCCAGGTTAGGAGCACCCCTCCTGCAAACCACCCTCTCCAAAAGTATTCCTCTGGGCCTAGGCCTACGTTGATCCTCAATTTTTGGAAAATGTTTACTTTTCACAGCACAGCTCAGCAACCTCCAGCCCCAAAGATCACGAATTAGCTTACAATTCCTTCAACCAACATTTAGTGAGCAACTACTATGTGCCAGGCATTGTTTCGGCTGTGGGGAATCAAGGCTGGATGTAAGCTGCGTCCTTCGGAACATGTGTTCTATTGAGGAAACATAAAAATAAAAACCCAAGAAAAGAAACAAAATGTTGACAGATGTCAACGGAGACCACCAACACAGCAACCCAGCAGGAAGAGGTAAGGCTCCAGGAGCGGACAAAGGAGAATAGAAGCTGTGGACGCCCCCACCCCAACATGGGACCCAATACATTTAAAGCCTAAGGAGTCAGCAACAGGCATTCAGCCACTGTACTTGTTGCCCAAGATGAACACGTGGCTCAAACCCACTTAAACCTCAACGTTCATAACGTGTAACAATCTTCATGCACTCATACCGCTCGGAAGCCTCCACTTGGATCCTTTCCACACACACCATCCTCTCTAAGGAGGATAAAGGAGGCCTCTTCCAGTCCAGTGATGGGGTGCTGAGGGCGTCCAACAGGCAGGGCACCAGACTAGGTAGTCTCAAGGGGGACCAGGGCCACCGCAGAGAGGGGAACCCTCCTCTTGGCCCCAGCCCTCCTGAACGTCCCTCCCGATTCTATGGGGCCAGCTTCTCCCGAGGCGTGCGTATTCCTCCAACACACCGCCCCAAGGTAAGGAAACCCCAGGCACTGCTGCCAGCAAGCGGGGCTGCCTACTGTGAACCTTCCACCCGATCTCTCTGGCGCTGCCGACTCGGAGGGAGGCCCCCTCTGCTGCCCACCTCGCAGCCTGTGGATTCCGGGGCTCCTCCCTGCACACCCGCGCAGCTGCGTCTTTGGGACCTGGCACCGGCTAAGCCGCTGCCTCTCCTCCTCCGGCGCTGAGCCGCCTGGCACGCACACACCCTCAGCTCCCCCGCGCTCCCCTGGACAACCTCGAATAATACCAGGCCCGGGCATTCCAGCAAGTCTCTGCTCGCTCGTCCCCATCAGCGACCGCAGGAAGCCACTTGCGCTGGGTCTTACCTCCTTCTGCCAGGACCCAGAGCGATGCGCTTCCCAAAACGAAGAGCAGAGCTGACACCTTCCACATCGTTCCCGTTGAGTTGCTCTCCTAGGGGCCGAGCAGCAAGTTTCTGCGCTGGGGGAAGATTAAAAAGCGCCGCGGCCACAGGCCCAGCCTGGAGGAGCGCGACGGTGGGGGCCGGAGCGGTGGAAGCAGGAGCCCCGGCGCGGGAGGGTGCTCGAGCTTCCCAGACCTCAGGCAGCCGGACAGCAAACTTTGCAGTTGAGAACTTTTCCGAGCGGAGTCAGCATTTATCTCTCCCGAGGAGGCGGGGGAGCGGGGTCGGCCGCAAGGTGGTCTCCGTCCGGGCGCGCTAGGCCCGCCCTCGGGCTCTGTTTGGCCGGCGCCAAAACGATGATCTCAGGCCAGGTTTAAAGTTACAGGGCCGCAGCTGCGGGGGCCGCCAGGACTGTGGGCCCTGGCAAAATAGGCTTTTCTTCTGTTCAGCAA
This sequence comes from Macaca mulatta, assembly GCF_049350105.2. Lineage (NCBI taxonomy): Eukaryota > Metazoa > Chordata > Mammalia > Primates > Cercopithecidae > Macaca > Macaca mulatta. The sequence continues at coordinate 227,613,129 of NC_133406.1, forward strand.
CAGGAGGGAAAGGGACCACATGCAACAAACGGGGTTTAAAAAATTATATATAAATTTTTAAAAACCTATATTTATTATTCTTTTTTTTTTCTTTTAAGAGCAAGGCACAAGTCTGTTTTTCTTATTATGGGCAGAAGTGAGAAGTAAACTGTTCCTTGAGTGGCCAGTAGTTTTAGAACCAAGCATGGGGTTGTGCCTGTAAATATTGAATTTGATGGCTTAAAAAAAAAAAAAAGTTGGCCGTCATCTGGGTGGGCCGGAGGCTGCCCGCGCTGGTCAATTGCGCCCTTGTCCCAGGGACGGGAGCGGGTGGGCTCCGGAGGGCTGTCCCAGAGCTGGCTGGTGGGGGAGTTTGGCAGAGCGGGTGGCTTTGGCAGTTTTGAAACAGAGGCTGAATTCCATCCGCCTCTCCCGACCCGGAGATCAGCCCTGCGATGCTGTGGCCCACCGGCGTGCGCAGTTGGATTAGGCCGGGCCAATTGGTGACCCATCTGGTCGCCAAACCTGTGTCCCCTTCCAGGCCGAGCTCACCCTCTTTATTCCTGAGTTTGCCCCCATAATCCTCACTTTACTGGTTTAAGCAATCTTGCCTTGATCTCAGGTACCAGATATCAGCAACCGGAGAACTTACGTCTTTTACTTTAATTCCTTCTGAATTGTTGGAATTAAAAAAAATAAATAAATAAGAAGAACAGGAGTTTGGGAAGTGGTCTCTGCTCCACTCCCAGATGCCACAAATTCCTTTCAACAAAAGAACGTAACGCTGTCTCGAAGCGCCACACTGGGTGAAAATTGTTTTCAGATGCTTATCTTTGACTCCTCCCCATTATAAATTTACTATCTAAGAATCGCAGGAGAGATTGTTTTAAATACCCAGTTTCCTGGATTCCACTCCAAACTCATTAATCAGACCTTTTGGGAATTCCTAGTTTAAACCAGTGTCGCAGGAGAACTTGTCCCCAGGAACATTTGGTAAACCTTACCCTTCATCATAGCTTCTCAGCCGGATCTACCTGGGGCGTTGGTTATGCAGGTGCAATTCCGTTGTGGGGTAGTGAGAGATTCTGCATTTCTAAAGATCTCCCTGGTAACATCTTGTCCTGAGGCTACAAACAGGAGCTGAGCCCCTGAACCAAGAAGATGAGGGGTGGGGGCAACACCCCTAGAGCCAAGGGGTTGGAAATGGAAGGAGAAAACTAGTGATACAGATAATCTTTCTTGAACTGACTTCCCCATCTTGGAGATGCATTTTATGACTCTAGTGTCAATAATGTCTGTTGACAGGAGGAACTGTGCATTGTCTGTTGAGCCTGTTAGATGAAGAATAGATGCAAATCTATTTTGCGTATGTGTAACTCCAAGGTCACACTCAGAAAGAAAGATGGCCTGCTTTATTTAAAAGATTGAAACACGGCCGGGCGCGGTGGCTCAGGCCTGTAATCCCAGCACTTTGGGAGGCCGAGATGGGCGGATCACGAGGTCAGGAGATCGAGACCATCCTGGCTAACACGGTGAAACCCCGTCTCTACTAAAAAAATACAAAAAAACTAGCCGGGCGAGGTGGCGGGCGCCTGTAGTCCCAGCTACTCGGGAGGCTGAGGCAGGAGAATGGCGTGACCCCGGGAGGCGGAGCTTGCAGTGAGCTGAGATCCGGCCACTGCACTCCACCCTGGGCAACAGAGCCACACTCCGTCTCAAAAAAAAAAAAAAAAAGATTGAAACACAATGAAACCTAGGTGGGGGAGATTGGGTTACATGCAACTAATTTAGAGGGATGCTGAGGCTAGGTCACGATTCAAGGGCACCTGCCTTCTATCCCGCACCCCTGGATGTGTCTAGAATCTAGAAGGTTGGTCACATGACCTTTTGATCAGGGTGGAGGAGTGGGCGGTAATAAGGAATTGCATTCAGCTGGGGGTCCTAGGGTGGGGAGAGGGGACAAGATGAAGGAGTTTGTGGATCGGTCTGGGTGCTGTTGGTCTGAAAATCTAGGGAGAGAGGCTGGGTCTTGGGAGGGGGAACCTGAAGACCAGAGGTAAGAAAGAAGTTGCCCTCCTGGATACCAGATAGAGCGAGCAGGTCACGACAGAAGGAATATGAGCAGTGAGACTTGGTTAGCTAAAGGAGCTCAAGTGAAACACAGGGGATCTGGAAGCATGAGACCCCGCCCAGCTGAGGGGAAGAGGGAAAGGATAGTATATGCCTCCATTCTTGGCAAACAGCTTGAGCTCGGAAAGCCGTAGCAGTGAACCATGATGCATTACTGGTGAGATAACAGCAACTGCTACAAACTGGCCTTTACCTTCCTGCCAGGAAACATGCACTACCTCCGTTCAGCCCCAAAACAACCCTTGGCTTTGGAACATGATACCCATTTCCTACACAAGTGAGGTTGAGAGTGAATTCACCTGGAGGGCTTGTTTGCCTGGAAGGCAAGGCTGCTGGGCTCCACTGCCAAAGTGCTGATTCAATAGGTAAGGGGTGGGGTCCAAGAATTTGCATTTCCAACAAGTTCCCAGGTGATGCTGAAACTACTGGTCCTGGGTCTGCGCTTTGAGGACTGTGGGTTTAGAGGCCACCGTGCAAATTGTCTGGGATCCTACAAGGTGGGAGCTGTGCGGTCATGCGTTTCTATTGCAGAGCAGGAGTTGAGCCTTTTATTAGTACTGTGCCTGTGCCTTACAGGACTGGGCACGTCTGTAAATTGCTTTTAGGAAGCAAGAGGACCCCCAAAAGTGGGGGGATCCACAGTGGAATGAGGAGCTGAACCAGAGCTGCCAGTTTGGGACCTTCCACCCTGGTGGATGCTGGAGATGACACGTCAGGGTCTCCTCAAGCTATCTGTGTTTCCCGAGGCCTCTGCATCGTCCAGCGAACACCTGGCTGAGCTGGTCCAAGATGCCTGGGCTGATCTGGCCGGGAAGATGCTTCTCAACACACAATGGGACACCAGCCCCCCAACCCGTGGTAGTTCACCCCTGTGATCCCAGTGCTTTGAGAGTCAGAGGCAAGAGAATCACTTGAGGCAAGGAGTTTGAGACCAGCCTGGGCAACACAGCAAGACCCTGCTTCTATAAAAAATAAAACTAACATTAGCCAGGTGTGGTGACACGTACTTGTGATCCCAGTTATTTAGGATGCTGAGTTGGGAGGATCACTTGAGCCCAGGAGGTCGAGGCTGCAGTAAGCTATGATCATGCCACTGCATTCCTGCTGGGGTAACAGAGCAAGACCCTTACTCTATAAACTCAATAATAATAATAATAATAATAATAACTTTAAAAGTCAATATGCAATGTTCCAGAGCTGAGATATCCCCAACTGAATCTCTGATAGCAAAGGCAGCTCTATGGCCCAGGAGAAAGGAACACACTTAAGGGTTTGAGTGGGAACAAAATTCTGATTTATAACCCAGACCACTACAACTCTGACTGGACGGAGGACCAGCTTTACAAACATTCTCTCCTGATAAGCTACTGCACACCTCAAGCCAGTTTCAGCAGTTAAGAGAGGCTGCGTACGAACTGTCTTTGTGTCCTATAGTTCACATTCTGATGTAAAGAACCAAATGCCACCTCATTTTAACTAAAACCCCGTTCCAAAGTGAACGTGGGATGTAAGTTACAAGTATGTTTACCCATTGTGCATGCACTTGGCTCCCTGATGTGAACGGACAGCCTTCCCTGCAAACCTGCTAAATGTGAACACAGGCCTTGGAAGGCAGAAAACTCAACCTGCTGTGTTTGAAGAGGGCACCTTTGGTCCAGCTAGAGACAGTCTCTTCCTCGTTTGTAAACTGACATCGCCACTAATATTAGCCTTTCTAATATGAGCCATCCTGGTGGTTTTCTGGATGACACAAGGAAAAACACAGTTTCACGCTGCCAACCTGGGACGAAAGAGATTTTTTTCACCCCAGGAAATGCTCCATAATAAGATACGGGATGGATAAGAATCTGCTTTTTTTGTTGTTTGTTTGTTTGTTTGTAATTGGGGGATGGGTCATTGGGAAGGTGCTACATTCTCCCAGAAGTTTCAGTAGAAAACTTAGGAGCCAGGGCCGGGCGCGGTGGCTCATGCCTGTAATCCCAGCACTTTGGGAGGCTGAGGCAGGCAGATCACCTGAGATTGGGAGTTCGAGACCAGCCTGACCAACATGGAGAAACCTCGTCTCTACTAAAAATACAAAATTAGCCAGGTGTGGTGGCACATGCCTGTAATCCCAGCTACTAGGGAGGCTGAGGCAGGAGAATCACTTGAACCTGGGAGGCAGACGTTGCGGTGAGCCGAGCGCGCCGTTGCACTCCAGCCCAGGCAACAAGAGCGAAACTCCGTCTCAAAAAAAAAGAAAAAAAAAAGAAGAAAAGAAAATTTAGGAGCCAGGGCAGTGGTTCATGCCTGTAATCCCAGCATTTTGGGAGGCCAAGGCAAGAGTATTGCTTGAGACCAGGAGTTCAGGACCAGCTTGGGCAACAAAGCAAGACCCTGTCTCTACCAAAAAGAAAAATTATAAAATAGAAGAAAACTTAAGAACATTGAGGCATTGGAAATTGACCCCCTTGAACCCACCCTTGCTGGCATTCTTCTGGGGAAATCTGTGTGTATCTGACATTTGAAAGCCCCTGCCCTGTAACCCTGTGGAACTGGATCTCTTCCCAACAATAGGGCTGTCTCACCCCACCCCACTGTAGTTAAAGGATTGAGCCCAAAGGTTCCCAGCTGTGCTGTCTGTCTGCCCCCTTTGATGATATCCTAAGCTCCCAAAGCCAGGAGCTTCGCTTTGGGAGTTATCTCTCTCTGTCTCTGGCCTCTGCCTCTACCACTGCTCCGTAAATACTTGTGAAAGTCAAGTTTGTAATTTTCCTTAGCCTGCCGGAAGACCTTCACCATGAAAGAACCTCAGCCCAGCCTGAGGCTGGAGATGGAGTCAATGACATGTAATGTACAATCAGCCAAAGATGAAACAAGTAAGTGACTTCTGTGTTTTGGGGGGCTGCTGAGAGAGCCCTGCCAGCACCTCCCCAAATCTCAGTACACTTCCCCTCCTCCTTGCAAACTCACTGATAGCTAAGGATCCCTTTTAGGCTGCCAGTACACCTGGGAAGGACACACAGTTAGCACAGTCAGTCTCGCAGACCTTGACGTGTATGGGGTTCTCTCCCTTTCCCAGGAGGATGTTTCGATGAGGTACCATGGGTATTCGTTTCTTGGATACTGCCAAGGAGTAAGTGCACAAAAATAGAAAGCCTGGGGCTGCTGAAGACACATTTTACCCATTTCATACTTTATTTTTATTTATTTATTTATTGAGACGGAGTCTCGCTCTGTCGCCAGGCTGGAGTGCAGTGGTGCGATCTCGGCTCACTGCAACCTCCACCTTCTGGGTTCAAGAGATTCTCCTGCCTCAGCCTCCCGAGTAGCTGGGACTACAGGCACATACCACCACATCCAGCTAATTTTTGTATTTTTAGTAGAGACAGGGTTTCACCATGTTGGCCAGGATGGTCTCGATCTCTTGACCTCATGATCTGCCTACCTCAGCCTCCCAGAGTGCTGGGAATACAGGCTTGGGCCACTGCGCCTGTCCCATCCATTTCATACTTCAGTTTGATCAAACAGGATTTGCTGGCTGTGATGTCTCCTGAGTCTGGCTTGAGCCAGTCACCCTCTCTCTGTCCTCTTATCTGACAGATGTCACATGTGGTTTACCCCTCAGTGGGCAGCTCTACCCATTCACTTGGTAGGGAAAGGTTGAGTCTTCACCAGTTGCATCTTCTGTGGCTGTGGCAGGGCCCTGCGGCATCTCAGGACAAGGAACAAGGTGCGACGTTTAGTTTTCCACTGGTCTATTAAAAGCATGGGGCTTTTGCATGAAGCAGAAAGGAAAACATTCAACTCTGCAGATCAACAGGCTCCTGTGTTGTATGTCATCCTGGGGAAGCCTTGGGCCCGGCTGCTGGACATGGCCGTGTGTACAAAGTGAGCACCACATGCTCCAGGAGAACCAAGAGCACCGACCTGGTCAAGGGGGTGAACGTGACCCTTGTAGGGAAGGCGAGACACCCCATTTTATTTACTCCACATCTGATGCTGGGCTCCATGCTGCACCAAAGAAATGCAAAAATGGAACTCGCTCAGACCATTGGTAATTTTTCTTCACAACAACACATTGCTCATTTACGAAGTGCCCATCCCTCAATCCAAAACAAAAAAAAATTGGCTGGACTCATGCATCAAATTTGAGTCAGGTATCTCTGATGGTCATCAAGGTGTTTAATGGGCTGGGAGCACACAGTCGGAGTAGGTTTTTTGTTTTTTTTTTTTTTAAGATTAATACTGAGTTTTAATGGACAGACAAGCATTGGGGAGGTTGTTTTTTACAATTCAGACCAATACACACAGAAAGCTCCTTTCATTGGTGTGTTCAGAGAGCCCTTGATTATGAAGACTCAGTACTCTGCTTGGAAAATAGTCTGAATGAGTGTGTTTCAGTGTGGGAGACGGGGAAGTCACTCAGGGACAGTCTGGGAGGGCAGGAGGGAGGCTGGTATTTACCTTCCTGCCCTCTGGAAGGGTGGTGGACTCGCAGATCCCAGTCCCAGCCTTTCTTTCGCTCAGTTTCCCTGGGTGGAAACTGGGCTTGTGAAAATGATGGTGGTAAGGTCTCCACGCGTCCCTGGTAACAGCTACCCAGGAGCCTCGCTCTGCTGGAGGCTTGATGAGAGCAGCTTCTCCCTTCATCCTGCCAGCTGAGGTGATGACAGCAAACCACCACCGCCACAAGTCTCATGCCGTCCCAGCCTGGAATTCTATTCCTGGCACAGACGGTGCCCTCTCCAGAGAGGAGGCCATGAGGCCCTCAGGTGAGCCCCTACTCTGCCTCCCTCCAATGGGTGCAATCCCTTTGGAATAGTCGGGATCTTGTTGGTATTTTGGAATCTCCTGTTGAGGTCCCGAATCTGTTTTAATCACTGTTCAGGAATCTAATTCAAATATGCAGACTTCAGTGGCTGCCAAGAGGTGGGTTTGACCATGACAGGAAAACAGGAAAAGGCTTAAAAGTTAATAAAGTTGGAAGAAAACAACTTTTGTGTTAGCATCCGATTTCCAGAGCCCTTGCCTCGAAGCTGCCTTTAGCGAGGGGGAATTGGGCATTGGAGAGGGCGGAACTCTCCTTACATGGGAGCAGCCTGTTTAGAGTTTCTGGAGATGGGCGAGAGACACGAGGGAGTTTCTGGAAGACGTTACTGGGGATATTTAACTGTTTCCTTTAGCAGAGCCAAGGAGCCTGATCACACATTTATTACTGGCACCAACAGCAGGGAGCTACCACACCGATTACTTATTCTTTTATTTGACAACTATCTATTGAATATCAGCTGTGTGCCAGACAGTGTCCTAGACTCCATGGACGTGGCAGGGAACAAGACATCCAGGTCCTGGTTTCTGAGCCTCTTGCAATCAGTGTGGGAGACAGATGATAGGAGCAGAAATAAAAAAGGTAAGGAGAGGTTGTGCTGAATGTTCTGAGAAAAAATAAAAGTCAACGGAGTAGAGCAGCAGTCTTCCAAGCGGGAAGGCAGCGCGACCCTCCCAGGCGACACATACACAGGAAAGTTCAAAGGGCATCAGTTTCCAAATTCTAACATGTGTGTTCTTTTCAATACAGATCTGCTTCCCTATCCCGTTGTTTCTTCTTCCACTTTGCTATGCAAAGACAAACTTCTGAATATTTGAATTAGATTCCTGAACACTGATTAAAACAGATTCGGGACCTCAACAAGAGATTCCAGAAGCGGTAGCTCACGCCTATAATCCCAGCACTTTGGGAGGCCGAGGTGGGTGGATCACCTGAGGTTAAGAGTTCGAGACCAGCCTGAACAACATGTTGAAACCCCCATCTCTACTAAAAATACAAAATTAGCCGGGTGTGGTGGCGCATGCCTGTAATTCCAGCTGCTGGGGAAGCTGAGGCAGGAGAATCGCTTGAACCTGGGAGGTGGAGGTTGTAGTAAGCCGAGATAGTGCTACCATACTCCAGCCTGGGCAACAGAGTGAGACTCCGTCTCAAAAAAAAAGACAAACTTCTCAGTCCTCCTTAAGCCTAGAATAGTGCATTGCCTAAGGGATGTCAAAAACCTTCTAAGGGCATTTAAGGGACAATTTGAAATACCGGTGTATGCGCAGCCTCCCTTAACCAGAGTTCCCTACGGCGCCAGCAGGAGAGCGTTGTTCTCTCTTTTCCACACGCATGGATATTCTGTTAAGTGTGAAACACTTGGGATATTTTGACCCACACTGGGTTATTCTGAATTCAGACGGTGAGAGTGGTGACAATTTTAATTTTATGACTTGACCTCTTCCAAAGTCTGGCTCTTGACTCAGATGTGTTGCTGCCGAGAGAGCCCTGAAAGACCAAAGCAAAGGCAGAATGACAAGAAACCGTGGAGGCTGCAGCAACCACTTCAAACAGGAGACAAGCTCGTGGCCAAGGCTCCCAGCCTTATCCATGTATCCATGTTAGAATTAGAATTCAGATGCTGTTAGAATTCTCAAGAAGGTGTATAATAAGTTATTGTGGGCTGGACACCGTGGTTCATGCCTGTAATCCCAACACTTTGGGAGGCTGAGGCAGGAGGATCACTTGAGCCCAGGAGTTTGGGACCAGCCTGGGCAGCATAGTGAGATCCTGTCTCTACAAAAAATGCAAAATTAGTCGAGCATGGTAGTGCACACCTGTAGTCCCAGCTACTCAGGAGGCTGAGGTGGGAGAATTGCTTCAGCCTAGGAGAGGGAGGTTGCAGTGAGCTGAGATCCCACCACTGCACTGACCTGGGTGACAGAGGAGACCTTGCCTCAAATAATAATCAAGTTATTTTGAATTGAAAACAAAGTTAGACTTTTGACAGAAAAAAATATGACTTGATAAAGACTGGCTTTGACAATTATGTGTCATGGGAGAGATTTGCCGTTACTTCAATAAGTAAAGTTTGCAGCTTTATGAGTTTTTTAAAAATAAATGTAAATTAGGTATCATGACTCAAACCTGTAATCCCAGCTACTTGGGAGGCTCAAAGGGTCGGTTGAAGCCAAGAGTTTGAGACCAGCCTGGGCAACATACTGAGAGGCCATCTCTAAAACACATATAAAGAAAGAAAGAAGCTGGGGGTGGTGGCTCACACCTGTAATCCCAGCACTTTGGGAGGCCAAGGCGGGTGGATCACCTGAGGTCAGGAGTTCAAGACCAGCCTGACCAACATGGAGAAACCCCATCTCTACTAAAAATACAAAATTAGTCAGGTGTGGTGGTCCATGACTGTAATCCCAGCTGCTCGGGAGGCTGAGGCAGGAGAATCGCTTGAACCCAGGAGGCAAAGATTGCAGTGAGCCAAGATCACGCCACTCCAGCCTGGGCAACAAAAGCAAAACTCCATCTGAAATAAAAAAAAGAAAGAAAGAAAATAAATGTAAAGCATGTGATAAGATAAAATCAGTTTATTTAAATGCATTGGCAAAGTTCTCTTGAGATTAGAAATGTCTTTATTTTCTCAACCATTTTTTGAGTATATTCAATTAACCTAAGGACCTCTAAGTGAAAGAATAATAGGTAAATGTGTAGTCATCTAGTAAGTCCTGGTGATTTAGTGGTCCCCACTTATCCACGCTTGTGCTTTCCAAGGTTTCAGTTACCTGTAGTCAACTGCGGTTTGAAAATATCAAATGTAGGGCTGCGTGTAGTGGCTCAAGCCTATAATCTCAGCACTTTGAGAGGCCGAGGTGGGCACATAGCTTGAGCTCAGGCATTTCAGACCAGCCTGAGAAACATGGCAAAACCCTGTCTCCACCAAAAATACAAAACAAACAAACAAAAAAAATTAGCCAGGTGTGGTAGTGCATGCTTGTAGTCCCAACTACTTCGGAGGCTGAGGTGGGAGGATACCTTGAGTCCAGAAGGCAGAGGCTACACCATTACCACTGCACTCCAGCCTGGGTGACAGAGCAAGACTGTGTCTTAATTAAAAAAAAAAAAATATATATATATATATATATATATAAAAAATAGAAAATTTCAGAAATAACTCATAAGTTTTAAGTTGTGCACCTTTCTGAGTAGCGTGATGAAATCCTGTGTTATTGTGCTGCCTTTCTCTCAGCACACCAAAGTCTTTGAGTCTCAGGACTCAAAGGTCACCCCTTTGTCCAGCATATTCACATTGTCAGTGCTACCTGCCTGTTAAGTCACTTTGTAGCCATCTTGGGTGATCAGATTGACAGTCGTGGTATTGCAGTGCTTGCGTTCCAGCCTTATTTTACTTAATAATTGCCCCCAAAGCACAAGAGTAGTGATACTGATATGTTAATTGTTCTATTTTATTATTATTGTTAATCTTGTTATATATAAAGTTTCGGTGCCGCAAAAGAAATGCCACTCGAATATAAAATTTTCTTTTTAGTTCTCAGCAAGGCAAGTTACCTCTCTATAGAAGGGTGCGCCTTTACAGATGAAACAATGGTGAGAGTACACTGGGACAAGGGAGGGGAAGAGGTTCTTATTCCTGACGCACGTGGCCCCTGCTGCTGTGTCATTCCCCTATTGGCTAGGGTTAGACTGCACAGACTAAACTAATTCCGACTGGCTAATTTTTTATTTTATTTTTTTGAGACGGAGTCTTGCTCTGGCACTCAGGCTGGAGTGCAGTGGAGTGATCTCGGCTCCCTACAAGCTCTGCCTTCTGGGTTCAGGTCACTCTCCTGCCCCAGCCTCCAAGCTGGGACTACAGGCACCTGCCACCACGCCCGGCTAATTTTTTGTATTTTTAGTAGAGACGGGGTTTCACCATACTAGCCAGGATGGTCTCGATCTCCTGACCTCGTGATCCACCCACCTCAGCCTCCCAAAGTGCTGGGATTACAGGCGTGAGCCACCGCGCCCAGCCCGATTGGCAAATTTAAAGAGAATGGCGGACCGAGTGCTTTGGTGGGAGTCAGGGCAGAGCAGGTAGCAGGCAATTGGAATGAGTTAGGGTGGGGCAGGTGATTAGAATGTAGGGTGGAGCAGGCGATCAGAATGATTCAGGGTGGAGCAGGTAATGGAAAAAAGTTGCCTTACAAGAAAGTTTATTTATTTATTTATTTATTTATTTATTATCCTAAATGTCAAAGCCCCCAAAATATATTTTTTTATTATTACACTTTAAGTTCTAGGGTACATGTGCATAACATGCAGGTTTGTTACATATGTATACTTGTGCCATGTTGGTGTGCTGCACCCATCAACTTGTCAGCACCCATCAACTCGTCATTTACATCAGGTATAACTCCCAATGCAATGCCTCCCCCCTACCCCCTCCCCATAATAGGCCCCGGTGTGTGATGTCCCCCTTCCCGAGTCCAAGTGATCTCATTGTTCAGTTGCCACCTATGAGTGAGAACATGCGGTGTTTGGTTTTCTGTTCTTGCGATAGTTTGCTGAGAATGATGGTTTCCAGCTGCATCCATGTCCCTACAAAGGGCACAAACTCATCCTTTTTTATGGCTGCATAGTATTCCATGGTGTATATGTGCCACATTTTCTTCATCCAGTCTGTCATGAGAAAGTTTAAAAGTAGAAGGCAAAGAATTGAACACACTGACATATTAATTTTTTGAAAAGAAATTTAGAACTCACATCTAACAATCCCTCCCCTTGTATTTCCTTACAGCTTTATTTTCAAACTTTTTTTTTTGTTTTTAACAACACATTTTGGCTTAGTTGTTTCGCTTGCTTTTCTAAAAGGAGCAGATTCTCTGCATAAGGTGGAGGACAGTTAAGGGAGGTTTTAGTGAGTGCCGTTTTTATGAGCCTCTGCATTTATTTACTGATGCATGGTGTGACACAGCACCTGACAAGAATAAGTACAGCTATTATGGCTGCGAGGGAAGTAAAAATTGAGGCTATGGCCGGGCGTGGTGGTTCACGCCTGTAATCCCAGCACTATGGGAGGCCGAGGTGGTCAGATCATGAGGTCAGGAGATCGAGACCATCTTGGCTAACACGGTGAAACCCCATCTCTACTAAAAATACAAAAAATTAGCCAGGCGTGGTGGCAGGTGCCTGTAGTCCCAGCTACTCGGGAGGCTGAGGCAGAAGAATGGCATGAACCTGGGAGGCGGAGCTTGCAGTGAGCCGAGATCGCACCACTGCACTCCAGCCTGGGTGACAGAGTGAGACTCTGTCTCAAAAAAAAAAAAAAAAAAAAAAAGAATTGAGGCTATTATTCCTTTCCATTTACTAGCTACCTTTTTTTAGCCGTCCTGTAAAGAGGTCAGCTAACTCATTGGATAGAACAGTCAGACCTTGCAATGCTTTTGTTATACTTTTATTAGGGGTAGCGTTGTTTTGGATGAACGTGTAACACTGAGTTTTAATTATGATGCAAACTCCTCCTCTTTCTGCTAATATCATGTCTAAGGCTATCCTATTTTCCCAAGCCATCTGGCTAGTGGCCCCCAATTGCTCAGCTATTCCTTTAACAGCATCTCTAGTGTAGTTAATAAATCGCTGTTGGTTGTAATAGATGTAGTGTATCCAATTTACATTTTTATTAATTGTTACCCACCAAAATACTGACTCAAATCCTGCAGCTATTTGATTTTGGGCTTTAAATTGATCTGGTATTCCCTGTGGGACTTTAATGGTGACTAAACAGACGTAAGAGTTGAAAGACCTACAAGGGGCTTCTCTTGCTTTACAATGCTTATTTTTCCTTCCTCTGGTGGATGAAATGCCAGGGTGAAAGGGAAAGCCAATTGGACTAAAGCCCAAGTGCCACTCCAGTTATTTGGCAGTGTTCGGTAAAGGTCCACCACAATATCACCACACATCCGCTCGGGGATGAACAAGGGCTGACTGATTGATAAGCTTTTGAAGATTCTTCAGCTCCCTGCATCCTTTCAGGTCCCCAAGGAATGCTAAGCTTCCTCCCTGTCGTAAGAGATATGGAGTGAACTTAGTGGTGGGTGATGGAGGCTGGATGGCTCTCAGGGGCTGACCCGCAGGGTGCTGGATTTCAGGATATAGCAGAGAGAGAGAGAGCTTGGCATGACTTATTACTCCAGGCTGTATCATGCAGCCTATGCCTGGTCGACTGGAGGACCACCTTAGTGGAAAGGGGACAATCTGGGCCTCTGGCCTGCCATGCGCACAGGCATAACAATTGCTTTTGTTTCACGTGTGGACGGAATATTTGATCCATTCCAACCAGGCATTTACATCTTGGTATCCTGTCTCAATTGCCAAAGTGTGTTTTAAGTCTTTAACTTTTACCATTGCTATCTTGGCCTTGTCATTAGATGGAGGAGGAACAATGGTTCTGTTGTGAGAGATTTTGGGAGAAGGCTTGGAGGCAGGTGCAGGCGGTGGGGGAATCAATGAAACGCATTTTAAAGAATCCAGCAGGGTCTGTTCTTGAAAACTCAGCCCTCATGCCATAAAACTGGCTGAAAGAAGGGAACCGGCTTAGAAAAGGGGAGAACTTTGGGGGCTTGAAATAGCCTGTATAGGGTTGCACTGGTTTAGCTGACAGGGGGAGCTGTCCCTTTAGTAAAATGAATGTATGGTTGTAGGAAATTACAAAAACTGATTGGGGCAGTCTATCCTTGCTCTTCAGTGGTCCACAAAACATTGGACCAACTACGGCATAAAAGCTTTACATCGGGGGCAAGACTCCTGGTTGACAATGGGGTCTTTATTGAAATCTCCTTGGATTAAATGGTTCCAATTTACTAATGCCCAGTCTGACGAGAGTCAGCAGGGCCAGAGGTACTTTTCTGAAGTAGAGAGCTGTTTTTGACTTTGCAAGTCCCAACAGGATATAACAAGGCAAGCATTAAATGCAATAGTTTGGGCCGGGCGCAATGGCTCACGCCGGTAATCCCAGCACTTTGGTAGGCCGAGGCAGGTGGATCACAAGGTCAGGAGATCGAGACCATCCTGGCTAACATGGTGAGACCATCCTGGCTAACACAGTGAAACCCCATCTCTACTAAAAATACAAAAAATTAGCCAGGCATGATGGTGGGCGCCTGTAGTCCCAGCTCGGGAGGCTGAGGCAGGAGAATGGCGTGAGCCCGGGAGGCGGAGCTTGCAGTGAGCCTAGATTGCGCCATTGCACTCCAGCCTGGGCGACAGAGCGCGACTCCATCTCAAAAAAAAAAAAAAAAAAGCAATAGTTTGAGGCGAAATTGACTTGGTTATGTTAATAACTAGATGGTCAGAAATAGAGCAAGGAAAGAAAGAATAATAGAATAGGTGAAAGAGTTAAATTTTTTTTATCTTCAGTTTGGTAGGGTTTTCCCCTGGGACTATGGTCCACGACTTTGGAGAGGAGTGGCGCTTTGACTCGGGTGTGATGAGTCCATCCCTTTTTTGCTGTACGAACAGCAGTCTCAGGGGTTAGCAGCACAAGGTAGGGTCCTTCCCAGGCTGGCTCGAGTCTTTTTCTTTCCACCCTTTGATGAGAAGGTGATCTTCAGGCTGGTGCTGGTTTACTGGAAATTCTAGGGGTGGTACCTGTGCTGAAAGACTTAGTTTGGAGGGAAAGGAAAGTGGAAGATAAACCAACTATATAATTTTTAAGAAATTGACCATAAGCTAAATTTCACCTTTATATTAGTGTTATTAATGTTAAACTTAATTTTAATAAAACCTTGTAGACATATTTATCCAATTTTTAATGTCTGACCATAAGGTAAGATTTTTATAGACTCTTTTTAACCTTTTTATAATTTTTGTTAAAGAGTAGATTAGTGCTTTAAGAAAAACCTGTTGTGCTTTTATTTAATGTCCAGTTCACAGAAAAACTGGATACCTCTTTAACTTTAGCTAATATGTTTACACACAGAATTTCCTTTACAATTAACGTTTTAAAACTGGCTTAAACTTTTAAAACAAAATATATATATTTTAACCTTATAATGTAGATAAAAATTCACATTCTGATGCCTCCTTTATCATCTTTTTACCAAAAGTATATTTTACTTTCCTTACACACCTTGCACATAAACTGTTTCTTCAATAGTTTTACATTTAGGAGGCCTAATTACTTTGAAATTATGCAACATTTCTTCCATAAATTTCCTTTTATAACCTGTTTTTTTCCCATGACTTTAACAGATAACTTTTCGACATGCCTTAACTTTCTGACTTGTCGCAAGCATCCTTTTTTTTTTTTTTTTTTTAACAACCAGTTATTTTAGGACAAGAATTTACCATATAGCACTCTTTTTACATAAATTCTCCTCCCCGACTTTTTTTCTTTTTTCTTTTCCTAAAGATAATCATTCTTTTCTAAAGCAGACTTCCTTCACCTCTGTGGACTAGACTGCCCAAGGCCATAAGTTTAGAAGTTAGGATAATACATGTTACACTGTTAACTTTTAGCAAACTTTACTTTTGTTGAAAACCTTCTAAGTTTGGGATTTCAATTATCCTTTGCTCTTAATAAGACCTTGTTTAGTCTAAATTAACTTAGAATTGATATAGATGGTTCTTTCCTGGTTCTGTAAGTACTTTAAGGCTTGGCTGAAGGCAAACAGCTCCCAGATTTGAGCCGACCAGTTATTAGGCAATTTTCCTAACAGCTTCTACAAGAGTTTCCCTATCAATTACTGAATACCCATTTTTTTTTCCCCCCTCAATCACCCGGGAGGAACCATCTATCTTCCTGACCTGAAGGGGGTTCCTCCTAGGTCTGGTTGGACCTTTGTATGATAATTAAGGTTTAAATCCCCTGTTAGGAAACCTGCTGGGTTAAGGGAATTTTCAGTGGTTAATGATAAATCATCTTTTTCTAACAGAATAGCCCTACATTTTAAGATTTTTGAGTTAGTAAACTACCTTTTTGCTTTTTGACTTAGGATAGTTCCTAACTGCTGAGCTGCTCACAATGAGGTTTCCTCTAAAAGTTATTTTTCTACTTTCTTCTGTTAGCAAAGCAATTGCCACTACAGATTGAATGCATTTGGGCCATCCACAGGTTACTGGGTTAAGGATTTTCTTTGAGACGGAGTCTCGCTCTGTCGCCTAGGCTGGAGTGCAGCGGTGTAATCTTGGCTCACTGCAACCTCTACCTCCCGGGTTCACGCCATTCTCCTGCCTCAGCCTCCTGAGTAGCTGGGACTACAGGCTCATGCCAACACTCCCGGCTAGTTTTTTTGTATTTTTACTAAAGACAGGGTTTCACCGTGTTAGCCAGGATGGTCTCGATCTCCTGACCTCATGATCCGCCCACCTCGGCCTCCCAAAGTGCTGGGATTACAGGTGTAAGCCACCGCACCCGGCCTCCTGTCTTCTTATATTAATGAGAAAAACAAAACAAAATGAAGTGTTGGGCGGTCAAAATTTTTGGCCGTGGTGTGGAGAGATAATGGGCGATGTTTCTCAGGGCTGCTTCAAGTGGGATTAGGGGTGGCATGGGAACCTAGAGTGGGAGAGATAAAACTGAAGAAAGATTTTGGGATAAGGGGTGATATTGTGGGGTTGTTAGCAGGAACATTTGTCATATAGAATGATGGGTGATGGCCTGGATGCGGTTTTGTATGAACTGAGAAACTAAACGGAAGACACAAGGGCTGAATAAAAGAAGAAGAAAAATAGATATTAAAGGACTAAGAATTGGGAGGACCCAGGACATCCAATTAGAGAGTATCCAAGGGGGTTCAGCATAATTATTTGCTTGGCTGGTGAGTTTTTGGGCTCTATCCTTGAGTTTTTTTATGTTGTCATATACCAGGCCAGATTGATTTAGATAAAAACTTAATTTAAAAATATACAGAGTCCCCCCGCCCCGGCCTTTTTTTTTTTTTTTTTTTTTTTTTTTAGCAGTAAGTTGGGGCCTTGGTGATTTTGGAGGAAAGAGAAATGCAAAGCCAGCAATTGTTTGTTAAAGAAGGACTAGAAATGGCTAGGAGAGAGTGAGTGAGATTGATAGTGTGGCTGGGGAGAGGTAGAGGGTAGCTTAAGAATGGGAACGAGAATAAGAGTGAGTATAAAATGGCCGGGCGTGGTGGCTCACACCTGTAATCCCAGCACTTTGAGAGGCCAAGGTGGGTGGATCATGAGGTAAGGAGATCGAGACCATCCTGGCTAACACAGTGAAACCCCATCTCTACTAAAAATGCAAAAAATTAGCTGGGCGTGGCGGTGGGCGCCTGTAGTCCCAGCTACTTGGGAGGCTGAGGCAGGAGAATGGCATGAACCCGGGAGGCGGAGATTGCAGTGAGCCGAGATCACGCCACTGCACTCCAGACTGGGGGACTGAGCGAGACTCCGTCTCAAAAAAAAATGAGTATAAAACTAAGGAATAGAACTTTATCAGGGTGAAAGTATTGGAGGGTGCCCTGCCAGCAAAGATCAACCATCCACTCTAAGAGGGAGTTAAGAGTGACAGTTTGGGGCTAGCACCAGGAGATATCAGTTGTGATGGCTTGGAGAAACAGTTAAACTGGCAGTGTAAACAAGAGCAGGGCATTTATCAGTAGTTGAGAATGGTGAATAGTAGTATAACTAGACAGAAGCTAGTAGGGATGACAAGTTTTTGGGGCACAGTCCAAGTAGTGGGGATGACTGCATAAAACCCTGTTGCAAAAAGTAGGGCAAGGACAAACAGACCTAATAGAATGAAGGGACATAGTAGGCTCATGAGGGTTATTACTGTTCTTCAGAAATGCAAGTGAGTTTAAGGGAAGTAGGGAGAGTACTTGCGACTTCCAGGAGAAAGAGGATTAGGTTGGCTGTCTGAGGGACACAGCTTTATTTTGCAACGGTGAACCCAGTGGGGAGGATCCTGCAGGCGGACGGCAGTTGGGGTACTATAGAGGACTAAGTGGGGTCTGGTCCATCGAGGTTGTAGAGTTTGAGGAATCAGATTCTTTTTTTTTTTTTTTTTTTTTGAGACGGAGTCTCGCTCTGTCGCCCAGGCTGGAGTGCAGTGGCCGGATCTCAGCTCACTGCAAGCTCCGCCTCCCGGGTTCACGCCATTCTCCGGCCTCAGCCTCCCGAGTAGCTGGGACTACAGGCGCCCGCCACCTCGCCCGGCTAGTTTTTTGTATTTCTTAATAGAGACGGGGTTTCACCGTGTTAGCCAGGATGGTTTCGATCTCCTGGCCTCGTGATCTGCCCGTCTCGGCCTCCCAAAGTGCTGGGATTACAGGCTTGAGCCACCGCGCCCGGCCAGGAATCAGATTCTTAACAAGAACTGATCTTCCAGCTAGGGTGTCTTCATGTGGCTGGGAATCTGAAGTAGGCAAGAGAAGATTAGCAGCCTGGCGAATTTCCTGTCTAACGTGCTGGAGGACTGGAAGATAATTACCTAGAGGGCTGGTGTCTGGAATGGGACTGGGGCCAAGCAAGAAAGTGCGTCCATATAAAAGTTCAAATGGACTATACCCTGTAGCATCTCGAGGACAGGCTCTAATTCTGAGAAGGGCAAGAGGTAAAAGTACCGTCCAGTCCTTTTTAAGCTGGACGCTGAGCTTGGTGAGGTGTGTCTTTAAAAGACCATTAGTCCATTTTAACTTTTCCTGAAGATTGAGGACAGTAAGGGGTATGAAGTTTCCACTGAATACCAAGAGCCTGAGAAACTGCTTGGGTGATTTGACTAATAAAGGCTGGTCTGTTATTGGACTGTATAGAGATGGGAAGGCCAAACCGAGGAATTATGTCTGACAGAAGGGAAGAAATGACCATGGTGGCCTTCTCAGACCCTGTGGGAAAGGCCTCTATCCATCCAGTGAAAGTGTCTACCCAGACAAAGAGGTATTTTAGTTTCCTGACTCAGAGCACGTGAGTAAAGTCAATTTGCCAGTCCTGGGCAGGGGCAAATCCCAGAGCTTGATGTGTAGGGAAGGGTGGGGGCCTGAACAATCCCTGAGGAGTAGTAGAATAGCAGATGCAACACTGAGAAGTGATTTCTTTGAGGATAGATTTCCATGATGGAAAGGAAATGAGAGGTTCTAAGAGGTGGGCTAGAGGCCTGTAACATACATGGAAGAGGTTATGAAATGACAGAATAGAATGGGCCTGTGAGACTGGAAGGAGATATTTTCCTTGGTCCAAGAACCATTTGCCTTGTGTGGGAAGAGATTGACAGGTAGAAGTTTCAGTAGGGGAGTAGGTAGGAGTGACCAATGAGGAGAAAAACTGGCTGTGAGGGACAGAAGTTGGAACTGCTAAGCTGCTTTTTAGCTACCTTATCAGCATAAGCATTGCCCTGACCGATGGGATCTGATGAGTTTTGATGGCCCTTGCAGGGAATAACTCCAGCTTCCTTTGGAAGTAAAGTGGCCTTGAGAAGAGTTTTTATTAAAGAGGCATTAATAACGGAGGACCCTTGAGTAGTAAGGAAACTTCTTTCAGCCCATATAACAGCATGGTGGTGTAGGATATGGAAGGCATATTTAGAGTCAGTATAAATATTGATGTGTAGTCCCTTTGCAAGAGTGAGGGCCCAAGTTAAGGCAATGAGTTCAGCTTGCTGAGAGGTAGTAGAGGGGGCAGAGTGGTAGCCTCAATGATACACATGGAAGATACTATAGCATAGCCTGCCTTTGCTGGTGAGTGGCGATTAGGTCTGGTGGAACTGCCATCAATAAACCAAGTGTGATCAGGGTAAGGAACAGGAAAGGAGGAAATATGGGGAAATGGAGTGAATGTCAGGTGGATCAGAGAGATACAGTCATGGAGGTCAGGTATGGCATCAGGAAAAATGTGGAAGGCCAGATTGAAGTCTGGGCCAGGAACAGTGGTAACTGTGGGAGACTCAACAAAGAGTGAGTATAGCCAAAGGAGCTGGAGGGGGAGGGCAGAAAGTATGTCAGGTGTGAGGAAGAAAATAGATTTTGGAAGTTATGAGAACTGTAGAGAGTGAGTTGAGCATAGTTTGTGATTTTGAGGGCCTCTAAAAGTATTAAAGCAGTGGCAGCCACCACACGCAAACATAACGGCTAGGCTAAAAGAGTAAGGTCATGTTTTGTGAACAGAAAGGCTACAGGGTGCGGTCCCGGCTCTTGTGTGAGAATTCCAACCACACAACCCTGCACTTCGGTTGTGTGTAATGGAAAAGGTTGGGATGAGTTAGGGGGAGCTAGTGTGGGAGCAGCTTTTAGGGCTGTTTTTTAAGGAATGGAAAGGGGAGTGGGGAAAGGATTTAGGATTTATGGGGTCAGCTAGGTTTATCTAGAACAGAATAATAGGTTGTGGAGGGAGGTATTGGGGATAGGAGAGTATATGGGTTTGGCACCATGGGGTGGATAGGCAAGACAATTTAGTTGATAAGGCACAGATCCTGAACTAACCTGTAAGATTGTCTGGTTTTTGGATAGGTAAAATGGGGGAATTGTAAGGAGAGTTTATAGGTTTTAAAAGGCCATGCTGTAACAGGCGAGTGATAACACACTTTAATCCTTTTAAATTGTGCTGTGGGATGGGATACTGGCATTGAGTGGGGTAAGAGTGATTAGGTTTTAATGGGATAGTAAGGGGCATGTGATCGGTTACCAGGGAGGTAGTAGAGGTGTCCCATACCTATGGGTTAAGGTGGGGGGATACAAGAGGAAGATGCGAAGGAGCTTTGGGTTGGGAAGAAGGGTGGCAATGAGATGTGGCTGTTGTCCAGGAATAATCAGGGAAGCAGATAATTTGGTTAAAATGTCTTGGCTTAATAAGGGAACTGAGCGGTGGGGATAACTAAAAAGGAGTGTATAAGAGAATATTGTCCAAGTTGGCACCAGAGTTGGGGTTTTAAGAGGTTTAGAAGCCTGGCCATCAATACCCACAACAGTTATGGGGGCAAGGGAAACAGGCTGTTGAAAAGAAGGTAATGTGGAGTTGGTAGCCTCCGTATTGATTAAGAAGGGGACGGACTTACCCTCCACTGTAAGTTACCGAAAGCATCTGTGATGGTCTTATAGGCTCCTGCGGCGATTGAGCAGTGTCAGTCTTCAGCCACTAAGCTGAGAAGATCTGGGAAGGAGTCAGTTAGAGAGCCTTGGGCCAGAGTTCCAGGGGCTTTGGGAGTGGCTGCCAGGTGAGTTGGACAGTCTGATTTCCAATGGGGTCCCGCACAGATGGGACATGGCTAAGGAGGAATCCCGGGCTGTGGGCATTCCTTGGCCCAGTGGCCAGATATCCAGCACTTGAAGCAAGATCCTGAGGGAGGCGGTCCTGGAGGAACACCTGGCCTCTGCGGTTCAGGCGTTTTGAAGTTCTTGTGTGCCGGAGGTGTGGCTGGGGTTTCTGTCACAGTGGAGGCAAGTAATTACAAGTCAGAAATACGTTGCCTCTACTCTATTATTGTACACCTTGAAGGTGAAGTTAATGAAGTCCTGTTGTGGGGTTGGAGGGCCAGAATCTAATTTTTGGAGCTTTTTCTAATGTCGGGAGGAGACTGGGTAATAAAATGCACATTGAGAATAAGACAGCCTTCTGGCCCCTCTGGGTCTAGGGCGGTGAAGCGTCTAAGGGTTGCTGCTAAGCGGGCCATGAACTGGGCTAGGTTCTTTACCTTGGGTAGTTTCCTTTAGCTTGTCATAATTAACAGCTTTGTACGCTGCCTTTTTAAGCCCTTCAACTAGGCAGGAAACCATGTAATCTCGCCTCGCTATACCTGGGGAATCGGCCTGATGTTCCATTGGGGTCCTCTCGGGGAACTGCTCTAATGCCTTCCTGGACGTCTGGCTCATGAAGCTGGCGGTTGCCAGCATGAGATTGGGCCAGAGAAAAAACTCTTTCCCGTTCGTCTGGGGAGAGGGTAGAAGTCAGGATGACATTTAAGTCACTCCAGGTTAAACTGTAGGACAGAGTTAGATACTGGAATTCCTGTATATATTTAATGGGGTCTGATGAGAAAGAGCCTAAATGCTGACTGATTTGGGAAAGGTCTGATAGAGAAAAAGGCACGTGTACTCTGACTGTGCCTTCAGCTCCAGCCACAGCCACCTGTTTAAGAGGAAATTTTTGGGCAGGTTGGGGAGAGCTAGTCACAGAACAAAACTGTAAGCCAGACCGGGTGTGAGGAGGGGATGTAATAAAAGGGTTAGAGGGTGGGGGAGTGGAGGCTGAAGAAGAGTTGGAGCCTGATTCAGCCTGGCGGGGAGCGACCTGAGGACGAGCAGTCTGTGGAGGAGGAGAGAGGTCAGATGGGTCGGTGGAAAAGGAAGATTCCCAAGACTCAGCGACGCTTGGGGTTGGGACTGAAGGGACAGGCGGGAGGCAAAGAAGGAGGATTTGGGAGAAGTCGCATTGGGAACAGAGACTAGGGAGGGAACAAAGTGTGAAAAATGCCTGGACGTAAGGCACCTCAGACCATTTGCCCATTTTTCGACAAAAATTACCTAGGTCTTGTAGGATAGACAAATGGAAAGTGCCATTCTCTGGCCACTGGGAACTACTGTCGAGTTTGTATTGGGGCCAAGTGGTGTTGCAGAAGAAAATAAGGCGTTTAGGTTTTAGCTCAGGTGTGAGTCGAAGGGGTTTTGGGTTTTTAAGAACACAGGCTAAGGGAGAAGACGGGGGAATGGAGGGCGGAAGGTTGCCCATAGTGAAGGAGTTAAGTTTAAAGAGAAAGGTAGAGACACGGAGAAGAGGGTGGTAAGCAGCTGGGCTGCAATGTGGGTGAGCAGCCAAAGCAGGTGTCCCTGCAATTGACTTGCCACCAAGGGAATGTGGGTGAATGACCAAGGCAGGCATCCCCGTGGTGATCAGACACCAATGAAATGTGGTTGAAAAATCAGGCAGGTGTCCCTGCAGTGATTAAACACTTAGGGAAGACTGTCTTCCCAAGTCCGTGACCGGCGCCAGAGTTTTGGGTCCACAGATAAAATGTGTCTCCTTTGTCTCTACTCAAGAGGAAAAAGAACTGGAATAGGAAGGACAGGGAGATTGAAGTATACTGACAGAGGGAGACTGAAGGGTAGCGAGAGAGGCTGGAGAAGAGAGTGAAAAGACCAGACCACTTACCCGATTTGAAATTGGTGAGATGTTCCTTGGGCTGGTTGGTCTGAGGACCCAAGGTGGTAGGTGGATCTCCTCACGGAGTGAGGGTGAGGACAAGGGACTGGTCTCCCGAAGGAGTCCTCCTGTCCCAGGTCTTCTGCACTAAATGTCACGCGCATCCTTGTGAAGAGACCACCAAACAGGCTTTGTGTGAGCAATAAGACAGTTTATTTCTCCTGGTTGCAGGCGGGCTGAGTCTGAAAAAGGAGTCAGCAAAGGGCGGTGAGATTATCATTAGTTCTTATAGGTTTGGGATAGGCGTATAAAGTATATTCTCAAGGGCGGGGAGAATGTTACAAAGTACCTTCTTAAGGTAGGAGAGGGGGAAGAATATTACAAAGTACCTTCTTAAGTGGGGGGGGGGAATATTACGAAGTACCTTCGTAAGGAGAATATATCATATTAGGGTGGGGCAGGAACAAATCACAATGGTGGAATGTCATCAGTTAAGGCTATTTTCACTTATTTTGTGAATCTTTTGTTGTTCAGGCCATCTGGATGTATACCCGCAGGTCACAGGGGATATGATGGCTTAACTTGGGCTCAGAGGCCTGACAGCTCAACCCCTCAAACCAGGGGGTGTCTTGCCTGTCCTGGAGCATTGATCTCTTTCTCCCCTTTCCCCCTCTGAAGGTCCTTTGCAGAGTTCCCATTTGTGCTGTCCTCTCTGGCCGCTCCCCTAAGGAAGAATCAGGCCGTTCTTAGTGTTGGGGTGCCCAAGGCAGGATCCGCCCTAAGCCATATGAGGTAGCTACGGAACCACAGAGAGGATCCACTCACTCCCACCCAGCAGTAGGACTTGTCACCATCCACATGAACAACACCGCAAGCAGGGTCGTTTGTGATCATTCATGCACACACACGTTCAGCCCTTTAGAATTTGACCACCAAGGAAATACTTTACCAGCTCTCGCGGCTTCTCCTTCCCTGGTCTTTGCACAGAGTTGTCGCTGCTCTATGTGAGGATCCTTTAAACTAGGTTGCAGGCCAGTTTTTTTTTTTTTTCCACGTTGCTGAGAGCTCAGGTTATTTCTCGCACTGGGTGGGTCTTGATTTCTCACCGCTGAGGCCGCCACAATAGGGCCGGGTGCACCGGAGTCCGTCCTCGGAGGAGGATGCTATCCCGGGCGAGACCTCAAATTGTTATATACAAAGATTCAGTGCCGCAAAAGAAATAGCACTCGAATATAAAATTTTCTTTTTAGTTCTCACCAAGGCAAGTTACTTCTCTATAGAAGGGTGCGCCTTTACAGATGGAACGATGGTGAGCGCACATTCGGACGAGCGAGGGGAAAGGTTTTTATTCCTGAGGCAGATGGTCCCTGCTGCTGTGTCACCCCCCTATTGGCTAGGGTTAGACCGCACAGGCTCAACTAATTCCCATTGGCTAATTTAAAGAGAATGACGGAGTGAGTGCTTTGGCGGGAGCGAGGGCCCAGCAGGTAGCAGGTAATTGGAGTGAGTTAGGGTGGAGCAGGTGATCAGAATGAGTCGGGGTGGAGTAGGTAATGGAAAAAGGATGCTTTACAAGGAAGTTAAGTTTAAAAGTAGAAGGCAAAGAACTGAACATACTGACATATTAATTTTTTGAAAAGGAATTTAGAACTCATATCTAACAATCTCTTACGGCACCTAATTTATAAATTAAACTTTATCATATGTATGTATGTATAGGATAAGCATAGCATATATAGTTATCCCTCACTATCCATGGGAGATTGCTTCCAGGACCCCCAGGGATACAAAAATCCTTGGATCCTCAAGTCCCTGGTATAAAATGGTGTAGTATTTGCATATAACCTATGCACATTCTCTCATGTGCTTTAAATCATCTTTAGATTACTTATAATACCTCATACAATGTAAATGATATGTAAATAGTTGTTATACCATATTGCTTAAGGAATAATGACAAGAAAAAAGTCTGTACATGTTCAGTACAGATGCAATTATTTTTCAAAATTTTTTTTTCTTTGAGATAGTCTTGCTCTGTCACCCAGACTGGAGTGCAGTGGCGCGATCTCTGCTCACTACAGCCTCCGCCCCGAGGGTTCAAGTGATTCTCCCATGTCAGCCTCCCGATGGGACCACAAGTGCACACTACCACGCTTAGCTTTTTTTTTTTTTTTTTTTTTTTTTTTGAGACAGAGTCTCGCTCTGTCGCCCAGGGTGGAGTGCAGTGGTGCGATATCTGCTCACTGCAAGCTCCGCCTCCCGGGTTCACACCATTCTCCTGCCTCAGCCTCCCGAGTAGCTGGGACTACAGGCACCCACCACCACACCCGGCTAATTTTTTTGTATTTTTAGTAGATGCGGGGTTTCACCGTGTTAGCCAGGATGGTCTCAATCTCCTGCCATCGTGATCCGCCTGCCTCAGCCTCCCAAAGTGCTGGGATTACAGGCATGAGCCACCGTACCCGGCCTTTTTTCTGTATTTTTAATAGAGACAAGGTCTCACCATGTTTGCCAGGCTGGTCTCAAACTCCTAAGCTCAAGGGATCCGCCCTTCTCAGCCCCACAAAGTGCTGAGATTACAGGAGTGAGCCGCCTCGAGCCCAGCCCAAATAGTGTCAATCCTCAGTTGGTTGAATGCATGGGTGCAGAACCCATAGCTAAGGGGAGCTGGCTGTACAGAGGTTCATTCAAGGTTTCAGACATCTACTGAGAATCTCAAAGTGTATTCCCTGAGGATCAAAGGGGACCGCTGGGCCTTTTGGTTTGCTTTCCAGAAACTGAAAATGACTCAAATGACTCAGAGATATGTCTTTTTGCAAACCAAAATGTTTCCAATTCTTTTTTTCTCCAAGAAAATTTAATCCAATCGCCATCATTAACTTGTCATTTAACGATTGATCACCATCTAATCTTTTTTAAAATTTTTTATTTATTTTATTTATTTATTTATTTTGAGATGGAGGCTCGCTCTGTTGCCCTGGCTAGAGTGCAGTGGCATGATCTCAGCTCACTGCAAGCTCCACCTCCTGGGTTCACGCCATTCTCCTACCTCAGCCTCCCGAGTAGCTGGAACTACAGGCGCCGCCACCACGCCCGGCTAATTTTTTTGTATTTTTAGTAGAGACTAGGTTTCACCGTGTTAGCCAGGATGGTCTCGATTTCCTGACCTCGTGATCCGCCAGCCTCGGCCTCCCAAAGTGCTGGGATTACAGGCATGAGCCACTGCGCCCGGCCCTAATCTTTAATAAATAATTTATCTTTGATAAATTCATGAGTTCAAGGAAGTGAGATAACAGCATTCCTTTTATTCCAATATTTGTATTTATGTGAACATGGTTCCTCAAACTTACAGTCATACAAACTTTAAAATTGGAATAAATTAATATCGACTCCTATCTTATTCTAGCAATGAGTAATAGACATCCATAGGTATGAGTTAATTGGGAGAGATACTCATCTCATTAAGTGCTACATGTCCAATAAGATTTTACTTTTATTATTTTTGCTTTATTATTTTTTATTAGCATAAATAATAAGAATATATTTAGTTATTTATTAAAATTGATATTATTTATTAAAATTGGTAATATTTGTATCAGTGTGTATCAATTGTATAATACTATAATAGTTTGACTGGGCTTGGTGGCTCACGCCTGTAATCCCAGCACTTTGGGAGGCCAAAGCGGGCGGATCACCTGAGGTCAGGAGTTCAAGACCAGCCTGACCAACATGGAGAAACCCTGTCTCTACTAAAAATACAAAATTAGCCGGGCGTGGTGGTGCATGCCTGTAATCCCAGCTACTCGGGAGGCTGAGGCAGGAGAAACTCTTGAACCCAGGAGGCGGAGGTTGCGGTGAGCTGAGATTGCGCTATTGTACTCCAGCCTGGGCAACAAGAGTGAAACTCTGTCTCAAAAAAAAAAAAAAAAAAAAAAAAAAAAAAAAAAAATTGCAGTAGTTCAATCCAGAAAAAATTTAACTTAGACAATTAAAAACTGTTCATTTCCATTTTTTAATATTGTAACGAATTTGTTTAGTCAACATTTTACCGACTAATATATTGTAACAGAAAAGCCCTGGAGGTTTATTAGACTATTTCTGAAGGAAAAAAAAAATTAAGACATCTCAGATACAGCAGCAAGGACAACTAACATTTATGTAGCACTTTACAATTCACGAAGTGCTTTCAGCATACATTAGCTCATTGGATCCTCACAACAACTCTGTGAGGTAGGTATTTTTGCCAATTTACAAGTGAGGTAACTGAGGCTCAGAGGTTCCAGGAACTTTAAAGAGATCCACAGCAAATGATTGGTAAAGATGGACCAGAAAACCAGATTTTTTGACTCCAAGTCCCATTCCATGCCAAGTAAGTATTTATTTTTATTTTTTTATTATTATTTTTTGAGATGGAGTATCGATCTTGTCGCCCAGGCTGAAGTGCAATGGCTCAATCTCGGTTCACCGCAACCTCCGCCTCCTGGGTTCAAGCAATTCTCCTGCCTCAGCCTTCTGAGTAGCTGGATTAAAGGCATGCACCACCACCCCTGGCTAAGTTTGTATTTTTAGTAGAGATGGGGGTTTCTCCTTGTTGGTCAGGCTGGTCTCGAACTCCCGACCTCCAATGATCTGTCCACCCTGGCCTCCCAAAGTGCGGGGATTACAGGCGTGAGCCACCGCGCCCAGCCATAAGTGTTTATGTTTTCAATGCAGAATTATACCATACAGTGTTAAAAATAAAAGGTCTTACAACTGATCCAACTTCTCAAAAATGGAAGCTTTGAGAAGGAAAATTTAATTTCTTCGATTTCTATGAAAATTCATGGCTCGTTCGGTTTTAAAATTAATTTGGCCAATACTGCCATGACTTTAGTCTCTCTCTTTACGAAGTAGTGATAAATTATACAGCTGTCCCTTCATTTTCCGGTCACAGAAAATCCTCTACTGGACAGCACACATGCAGGATCTGTGAGTCTGGACACTAATTCAAAGTCCACCCCGCTTGACCTACCAGCAATGCACTTAAAATAAAACAAAAAAAGTCTGCTCTCCTTTATAGGAGATAACAGCAGAACATAGGTTTGAAGCAGTCACACTGTGCCAGAAATTAGTTTCTTCACAACTCAGAGAAGAGAGGGAAGGTATCATACTAAACCTCTACTGAGCCTTGGGTTCCCCAAACTAACAGCCATGTTGTATTTTACATGAATGGATTCGTTGCCGCTACTGTAAGTTACAAGGCATCCTTTTGCGGCACTAGTACAAAACAAATAGAGAATATGGTCCCTACCCTAGGGCAGCTTGCTGAAGTCCCTTCCAAGATCTGCCAGCTCTAAATCACTGCTCATCACAAAACAATGACGTGGAGCTTCACACAAGTACAGAAAACAAAGGAAAACAGGCTACCAAATAACTACAACCATAGAACCAGCTAAAATAGAATAATTACAAAGTGAATAGGAAGAATATAAACAGTGTCCTGATGAGTGCCACAGGGCGGCATGGCTAGAGCACTAAGAAACAACTAAAGGTAACAAACCAGCCTAGCATGGAACCAGAGGAAGGGTTGTTCTTTCTCAGTTAAGCTTTTTTTTTTTTTTCTTTGATACAGAGTCTCGCCCTGTCCCCCAGGCTGGAGTGCAGTGGCACAAGCTCGGCTCACTGCAGGCTCCGCCTCCCGGGTTCACACCATTCTCCTGCCTCAGCCTCCGGAGTAGCTGGGACTACAGGCGCCCGCCACCACGCCCAGCTAATTTTTTGTATATTTAGTAGAGACGGGGTTTCACTGTGTTGGCCAGGATGGTCTCGATTTCCTGACCTCGTGATTCGCCGGTCTCGGCCTCCCAAAGTGCTGGGATTACAGGCATGAGCTACCATGCCTGGCCTCAGTTAAGTTTTATATTGGTGGTGCATCCAAGAGGTAGCATCACGTCAGCAATGACTCGTAATAAAAAATAATCATGGGGTGAACTTGATGTATGCTCAGCATCAGAAGACCCAACGATCGTTGCCCATTAGCAGTTTAGCCACATGTACGCATAGACTATATCACATACATATACTTAGTCTAAATCATATATACCAAGCTAACGGAAAAAGAATAGCAATTTCAAACATTTTGCTAGCACATAACTTTGCAAAAGAAAAATCATTTCCCTTTATAACAAAGGGCTTTCAGAATCCAACTATCAAATGAAATACTTCTAGCATTTAAAGAGTTTTTTAGACACATACAATTACATTCAATGAAGTTATGAGTGAGCTACAAAATGGAAAATTAAGAACTCACATTGATAAAACCTCAAACACATCTCAGAATAAATTCAAGCTTTTTAGCTTAACACCTACGTCTTTGTCAACTTTTTACTATGGAACGGCCCGTTAAACACTTACGTAATAAAATTCAATGTTCTATGCTAAATGCAGAGAATTTTACAGTACACTGCATGATTTATAGTTACATTATCACCTTTTTTCCACAATGCTTACATTATTTCACAATTATAATCATTATTAAGCTATTAATACAAAGCAGAACAGTTCTTCAAATTAAGTCACCTTTTGCTGTAAGTAGCAAAGGCTGCCTTCCTGCACCAAACAAAGAAGCGACTCTTGAAATACGGGGTGGAATTTCTTTTTTCTTTTCTTTTTTTTTCTGTTTCCTCTTCTTTTTGAGATGTTGTTTCCCTCTTGTTGCTCAGGCTGGAGTGCAATGGCTCGATCTCAATCTCAGCTCACCACAACCTCTTCCTCCAGGGTTCAAGCGATTCTCCTGTCTCAGCTTCCCGAGTAGCTAGGATTACAGGCAAGTGGCACCACGCCCGTCTATTTTTTTGTATTTTTAGTACAAAAAAAAGTTGTACTAAATGTTGAATATGTTTAACATGTTGGTCAGGCTGGTCTTGAACTCCCGACTTCAGGTGATCCACCCGCCTCAGCCTCCCAAAGTGCTGGGATTACAGGCGTGAGCCGCCGCACCCAGCCGGAATTTCTTTATCCAACATAGGACTGATGCGCTTGGCAGATTTGCAATAGATGATCAGGAGCCACATGCTTACTGGACAAGACGAATTTCTCGTGGTTCCTGTTGTGCTCGTTGCCCTCCCAGTCCAACCTCTTCCGCAGCAACTGGCATTGCTCCAGCTCCTGCACCAGCACCTGGGCCGCTCTCCTACACTAGCCCGCCGATAGGTACCGGGCGATGAGGAAGCACAGCCCCGAGTCCGCGAGAGGCACTGGGCGCTGAGCGGACAGGGGCTCTGCCATGGCCGGGCACCGGGCGGGAGGCGGGAGCGAGTGATCCAGCGAAGCTTGCAGGCCCCGCCGAGGTCTGACCGGGCTGGCGTTCCTCTCCTCAGGCAGGCGCCACTGCGGCCTTCCATTTCCATTTTTAGCTATACTTTTGTTGCAGAGACACATAATAGTGTCATCAACGTAAGATTTTTTTTGGCCGGGCTCGGTGGCTCATGCCTGTAATCCTACCACTTTGGGAGGCTGAGGCGGGCGGACCACGAGGTCAGGAGTTCGAGACCAGGCTGATCAACATGGTGAAACCCCGTTTGTACTAAAAATACAAAAACATTAGCTGGGCGTGGTGACGGGCGCCTGTAGTCCCAGCTACTCAGGAGGCTGAGGCAGAAGAATCGCTTGAACCCGGGAGGCAGTGGTTGCAGTGAGCCAAGATCAAGACACCGCACTCCAACCTGGGCGACAGAGCTAGACTTCGTCTCAAAAAAAAGAAACAAACAAACAAAAAGATTTTTTTCATCATATATGATTTTTTAAATGAATATGGAAGGGCAACTAATTGCAGATTTCCAGATTCTGTTGGGTGCATTTAAAAGAGTAACGTAATCATTTATTTTAAAAGGTCAACATTTACACTATGCTGGGTGTAAAGTTGTATCTTGTGCAACTATTTGAACTTCTGCTGAGGAATTTTTTTTTTTTTTTTTTTTTTGAGACAGAGTCTTGCTCTGTTGCCCAGGCTGGGGTGCAGTGGCCGGATCTCAGCTCACTGCAAGCTCCGCCTCCCGGGTCTACGCCATTCTCCTGCCTCAGCCTCCTGAATAGCTGGGACTACAGGCGCCTGCCACCTCGCCCGGCTAGTTTTTTTTTTTTTTGTATTTTTTAGTAGAGACGGGGTTTCACCGTGTTAGCCAGGATGGTCTCGATCTCCTGACCTCGTGATCCGCCCGTCTCGGCCTCCCAAAGTGCTGGGATTACAGGCTTGAGCCACCGCGCCCGGCCGAGGAATTTTTTTTTTTTTGGAGACGGAGTCTTACTCTTTCGCCTAGTCTGAAGTGCAATGATCGCCTAGTCTGGAGGCATGATCTCGGTTCACTGCAACCTATTCAAGCTATTCTCCTGCCTCAGCCTCCCGAGTAGCTGGGACTACAGGTGCCTGCCACCACTCCTGGCTAATTTTTTTGTAGTTTTAGTAGAGATGGGGTTTCACCATATTGGCCAGGCTGGTCTCCAACTCCTGACCTTGTGATCCACCTGCCTTGGCCTCCCAAAGTGCTGGGATTACAGGCGTGAGCCACCACACCTGGCCGTGCTGAGGAATTTTAAATCTAAGTTTTAAAGTGTGCAGAGAGGGTATATAATTTTTCAAGATTATTTTAAAATATATGTAAGCAAAATAAAAATTTGAAGCCCACTGGGGTAGAGAATGACTGTGACACAGTTTCATTATATGTTAATTTTCATACAATACTTATGAATTAGTTATCACAGCCAAATCCTGCCATAATCCTATAAATGAAGTCCAAAAAATCCAATTGTTTAAGATATTAGGTAGCACTTTTTGAAGTTGACGGAATGGAAACAGGAGCGGGGGGAATAATGGTAGCCAACTTCCAATCGGATTTTGCTGGGTTAATGTTCCTTTTTCCATAGAGAAAACTGAGGCATGTATGGAGATGTTGCTACCTTCTCAAGTCCATGGAGGAGCCAGGATTTGGCTCCAGAGTCTGTGCTCTTAATTCCTGCACAATGCAGACCTAGAGGGTATAAAATAGTATAGTTCATTTGGATGCTAAATGCAAATTAGTATAGCTACTAATGAGATTGGTTATTGTTCCATATGTTTATCCACCATATGCATTTTCTCTTTGAAAGGTCTGCTCATATCTTTTGTCCATTTTGTTCCTAGGTTGTCTTTTTATTATTAATTTGTCAAAATTTAATACATATCTATATTCTTTATATGCTGCCACTTATTTGTGGTTATGTGTATGCAAATATACCCCCAATTTATGGCTTGTTTTTCATTTTCTTTATGGTATCTTTTGATGAACAGAAATTGTTAATTTTAATGTAGCTCAAAGTGCCAAGTTTTTCTTTTAAGTCATGTAAAAAACTCTTACCTTATCTCTAGGTCATAAAAATATTCTTTCATATTTTATTCTGAAGTTTTACATTTTTGAGTCCTACTTTTAAGTCGTTAATCCACTCAAAATTGGTTTTGTATGTGGTGTGAGGTAAGGGTTCAATCACCCCCATCCCCACCCCAGGTGGCTAACCAGTTATCTCAAGATTAGTTCCATAGTATATCCTTTACTCATGGAATTGATATATCTCCCCTTCATGTATTAGGTTTGCAAATAATTGGGGGTCTAGTCTGGTTGCATTGATTATTATGTCTGTAACTGCATCAATATCATACTGTTTTACTTACCATAATTTCATTGTAAGTCTTGATGTGGGATTAGGCAAAAATAATATTTCCATTTGTTTCCTGTGTATAAAAATACAATTGATGTTTGTATATTGATTTTTTTTTTCCCCTGAGACAGAGCCTTGCTCTGTCACCCAGGCTGGAGTGCAATGGTGTAATCTCAGCTCACAGCAACCTCTGTCTCCTAAGTTCAAGCAATTCTCTTGCCTCAGCCTCCCGAGTAGCTGGGATTACAGGCACATGGCACTACACCCAGTTATTTTGTTTTGTATTTTTAGTAGAGACAGGGTTTCACCATGTTGGCCAGGCTGGTCTTGAACTCCTGACCTCGTGATCTGCCTGCCTTAGCTCTTATTTGCAGCCACTTTGCTAAACTCTTTTTTTTTTTTTTTTTTTGGAGGCAGGGTCTCGCTTTGTCACCCAGGCTGGAGTACAGTGGCACAATCTTGGCTCCCTGCAACCTCAACTTCCCAGGCTAGGACTACAGGAGTGTGCCACCACGCTCAGCACTTTTTTTTCCCCCCTAGAGATGAAGGTCTCACTGTGTTGCCCAAGCTGGTCTGGAATGCCTGGCTTCAAGTGATACTCCCACCTCTGCTTCCCAAAGTGTTGGGATTACAGATGTGACCTACTGCATCTGGCCAATTTTCTTTTTTAGCATTATTCTTACTTGGCATTAATATCAAAGTTTTATTTGCCTTATAGAATAAATTGGGGAATGTTTCCTCCAATAATCTGTTCTTTGAAAGTTTGTTAGAATTCCATTGTGAATATCCCTGGGATTGGTATATGTACTTTCAGTCAATTTTTTTTTTTTTTTTTTTTTTTTTTTTGAGACAGAGTCTCGCTCTGTCGCCCAGGCTGGAGTGCAGTGGCCGGATCTCAGCTCACTGCAAGCTCCGCCTCCCGGGTTTACGCCATTCTCCTGCCTCAGCCTCCCGAGTAGCTGGGACTGCAGGCGCCCGCCACCTCGCCCGGCTAGTTTTTTGTATTTTTTAGTAGAGACGGGGTTTCACTGTGTTAGCCAGGATGGTCTTGATCTCCTGACCTCGTGATCCGCCCGTCTCGGCCTCCCAAAGTGCTGGGATTACAGGCTTGAGCCACCGCGCCCGGCCTCAAATTTTAACTATTAATTCAACCTTCAATTTCTTTAATGTTTATATGATGGTTCAAATTTTCTATTTTCCCTTTAGTCAGTTTTGGTAAATGACATTTTCTATTATCTTGCCTATTTCATCTATATTTTCCAATGTATTACCATAATGTTTATAGTATATGCTTATCTTTTTGTCTCAGCTAATGCCAGATCCTGTTTATTTGGGCAATGTCTTTTTTATTTCTCTCCATTCCTCTTGCCAGAGGTTTCTAAATTGTTATCATCAGAAGAACCAACACCTGATTTTCTCAAAGAACCAACATTTGGCTTTGTTGATACTAATTGCCAGGCACTATTCTGAGTGTTTACATATATTAACTAATTTCATGTGGTGTGTATAATGCTTTCTCATTGGAATTTCCTTATCTTTCATATTTTCCATCTCCTTGTCTCTGTTTTGCCTTCTGGATAATTTCTTCAGATCTGTCTCTTAGTTTACTCATCTCTCTCTAATTTGATGCTTAACAAGTATATTGAGTTTCAATGATTATAGTTTTCAATTCTAAAAGTTCTATGTGGTTTCTTTCCAATCTGCCTGATCAATTTTTATGGTCTCTTGGTCTTTGTTCCGTTTTTAGTTACATATTTTTTTTTTCTGTAAACACTTCATACTTTATGTTTTGTATCTGACAGTTCCAGTAACAGAAATTCATATGATTCTAAATCTGTATTTAGATAATTCTGTTGATCTCACTCAGCGAAGCTTGTTTCCTGGCGTGTTTGGTAATTTTTTTTATTGTGAATTTTTTATTGTGTGTGTTTTTTTTTAATTGGTTGAACATAATCTGTAGGGATCCTGGGAGCATAGATTGGTGATGCTTTATTCCAGAGAGAATTTGTGTTTGCTTTTTTCAAGAGCCAGAGGCTGTTACCACACTGGATACATTTAAGCTCCCTTGAAAGAATCAGGGCTTAAGGCAAGAGTCTCAGATTTAGCTTCCCCATCTCACAGAGAGCTCTAGGCTTAGTGTGCGGATTCCAGGGCTGGTACTCACACTGTCTCCTCTGGTTACATTTGGTGACTGTTCCCAATCTACTGTCAATTTAGTATTCTCCTCCCATCCCCCCACCAACCTTAGAGAGCCTTTATTTTCATCTAAGCCTAGCAGTGCATAAAACTATGTTTATTGTAATTTTCTTAAGACCTACTTATATTACAGAGGAGGGGCCTTCAGAGGAACTGATATGCCATACTTCTTGAAAAGAAATTCAGTTCATTTTTAATCTTTGGATCATATCAAGGAGAAAGTCTGAATTATGTATTCTTGTGTGAATTATGTGTTGTTATGTCTTAAACACCTCTTTAACACCTGTTAAGAGTCAGAGACTACACCAGCAACAGTATCCAGCTAGAATGTAATATAATTGTTTTGTTTGCATTATCTTTATCCTATGGTTTCATTCTATTATGGCAAGTAATACTGGTTTTCCATTTACTATAGAGATAGGAAGTTTCCTTTAAAGAGGAAGTAATATATATATGTACAAACTAATTTAATACCTGGCCCATGTATATACATATACGTATATGTGTGTATATATACATATACATATATGTATGTACATGTGTCTATATACACATATACGTATATGTGTGTATATGCATACATGTGTATATAGATGTGTATATGTATATACATACATATGTGTATAGATGTATATGTGTGTATATACATGTGTATAGGTTTATATATGTATATATGTATATACAGATATAAATGGGCTGGGCATGTTGGCTCACACCTGTAATCCCAGCACTTCAGGAGGCTAAGGTAGGTAGATAGCTTGAGCCCAGGAGTTTGAGACCAGCCTGGGCAACATGGCAAAACCTCGTCTCTACAAAAATACAGAAATTAACTGGATGTGGTGGTGTGTGCCTGTGGTCCCAGCTACTCTGGAGGCTAAGGTGGGAGGATCGCTTGAGCTCAGGAGACAGAGACTGCAGTGAACTGAGATCTTTTTTTTTTTTTTGAGACGGAGTCTCGCTTTGTCGCCCAGGCTGGAGTGCAGTGGCCGGATCTCAGCTCACTGCAAGCTCCGCCTCCCGGGTTTACGCCATTCTCCTGCCTCAGCCTCCCGAGTAGCTGGGACTATAGGCGCCCACCACCTCGCCCGGCTAGTTTTTTGTATTTTTAGTAGAGACGGGGTTTCACCATATTAGCCAGGATGGTCTCGATCTCCTGACCTCATGATCCGCCCGTCTCGGCCTCCCAAAGTGCTGGGATTACAGGCTTGAGCCACCGCGCCCGGCCATGAACTGAGATCTTGCTGCTGCACTCCAGCCTG
This sequence comes from Macaca mulatta, assembly GCF_049350105.2. NCBI lineage: Eukaryota > Metazoa > Chordata > Mammalia > Primates > Cercopithecidae > Macaca > Macaca mulatta. The sequence continues at coordinate 227,649,240 of NC_133406.1, forward strand.
GGTGCCAGAGTGACACTCTGCTTCAAAAAAAAAAAAAAAAAAAGATACAATTTAAATAACTTGTTAAATAAAAAATAGTACAGGTTGTCATCAACTATTGCAAAAGTCATATGAGAATGGGGGCTGGGAAACACTGGTCTGTATCTTCCCAATTCCCAGGCTCCATGTCCTTGGTCAAAACTTCCCTTTGCAGTCCAGCCCCAGTGCCCCCTCCCTTCTCTGAGTGATGAAAGAAAGCATTGTGGCCAGTGCCTCTCAGCCTGCCTCCTGATCATCCCTTTGTCATGTGCCCTGCACCCCAATTCACCCCAAGACGGAAGCAAGCTCCTAGACGGAGGACAAATGAAAACCCAAATCCAGTCCCTATAGGGGAAGTGCTCCCTTTCTCCTCTGTCTCCCCCGAGACCTTGCCTCCCCATGTCTCTTCATGAAACCTTATCTCCCCATGTGCTGTGGTTTAAATGTGTCCCCCCAGATTCTCTTGTTAGAAACTTAATCCCCAATACAACAATGTTGGAAGACAGCACTTGGTGGAAGGTGTTTAGGTCATGAGGGCTCTCTTCTTGTGAATAAATGAATGCCGTTTTAAAGGCTTGAAAAGGGGAGTTTGCTGTCTCACTCTCTCTTGCCCTTCCACCCTCCACCCTGTGAGGACACTGCATTCTGCCCTTTGGACAGCAGCCGCCAGATGCCCGCACCTTGATCTTGGACTTCCCAGATTCTAGAACCGTGAGAAAATAAATGTCTGTTTTTTATAAGTTAAGCAGTCTCAAGTGTTCTGTTTTAGCAGCACAAAATGAACTAATATACCGTTTCGCCCCTTGTGCCCTTGTACACTTATGTGTCCTTATGAAACCTCGTCTCCTAACATGACCTTATGTCCTCATGTCTCCCCGCATGACCTTGTCTTCTCTTTTTTTTTTTTTTTTTTTTTTGAGACGGAGTCTCGCTCTGTCGCCCAGGCTGGAGTGCAGTGGCCGGATCTCAGCTCACTGCAAGCTCCGCCTCCCGGGTTCAAGCCATTCTCCTGCCTCAGCCTCCAGAGTAGCTGGGACTACAGGCGCCCGCCACCTCGCCCGGCTAGTTTTTTGTATTTTTTTTTAGTAGAGACGGGGTTTCACCATGTTAGCCAGGATGGTCTCGATCTCCTGACCTTGTGATCCGCCCGTCTCGGCCTCCCAAAGTGCTGGGATTACAGGCTTGAGCCACCGCGCCCGGCCGACCTTGTCTTCTCAAGTCTCCCTGTGAGACCTTGGCTCCCCATGTATCTTCATGTGACCTTGTCTGCCCATGTATCCATGTATCCCCACAGGACCTTGTCTCCCCATGTCTCCCCATGTGACCTTGTATTTTCATGAAATCTTTTTTTTTTTTTTTTTTTGAGATGGAGGCTTGCTCTTGTCGCCCAGGCTGGAGTGCAATGGCAAGATCTCGGCTCACTGCAACCTCTGCCTCCTGGGTTCAAGCAATTCTCCTGCCTCAGCCTCCCAAGTAGCTGGGATTGCAGGCACATGCCACCACGCCCAGCTAATTTTTGTATGTTTAGTAGAGATGGGGTTCCACCATGTTGGCCAGGCTGGTCTCGAACTCCTGACCTCATGATCCACGCACCTCTGCCTCCCAAAGTGCTGAGATTACAGGTGTGAGCTACCATGCCTGGCCCGTATTTTCATGAAATCTTATCTCCTCATGTCTCCCCATGAGACCTTGTGTCCCCGTGAAACTTTGCCTTATGCCTTACTCATAGTTGGTGCCCATGTGGCAGTTGGTCTGCTCTGGTGTGGGAACTGTGACATGAGTTGACATAATCAGATGAGTGGGTGGGGTTGTGGGGAGCAGCTAAACAGCAGGCCAGGCACCACTGCATACCAGCAAATGAGTTGTTGCTTCCAGACAAGTCAACAAGTTGAGGGGAGGCGCTAATGCCCTGAGCAGCCTGGCTCTTGGCCTTTCATTTGTTTGTCTCATAAACAAACTCTGAAATTGTGTTTCTTGGAAAGTGGAGTATAAACCCATCCCCATGTCCCAGTACTCAGAGCCAAAAAGCCATCAGCACTGACCATCGTGCTGAACTTCTGGTGCGGATTTAGGGGAGTAAGGCTCTCACCTCCTCCTGCTTGCTAAGGTCTCATCAGTAGCCCTTCTTTTAATCATGGAAGCAGCATCTACAGAAGTATATGGGAATGAGAAGAGGGTCTATGCTGAAAATGAAGTGGTTTCCTGGCTCAAGCTTTTGCCTTTTGGAAACTAATGATTTATTTGCAAGATGTCCTTCTTTTCCATTTTAAGTTCATTCTTGGGACCTGGAGAAAGAACTGTGGGGATTTGCTTCTGTCTAGAACTTGCTATGGTCCAACAATTTTACTTGCTTAGATTTTCTTTCCTTTTTTAAGTCAATGGTTATTTTTGAATGAATCTATTTTAACAAATATTTACTGAACAGCCTCTCTGGCATGGAGTTTAAGAGCGTGGCAGTGGAGTCAGACTGGCTGGTACCAGATCCCACCTGTGCCACCTGCTAACTTATGACCATCGGCACATTAACTTCTCTGATGCTGACTTATCCACTGAATGGGGATAGTACTGGTACCTGCCACATAACAGAGGGTGATGGTGATCGAATGAGATCATTCCTGTGAAGGAATTAGTACACTGCCTAGCACATGCGAGGCACTCAATGATGGAAGAGGGGAAGGAGGAAGATGGCACATGTCATGCACCATGATAGATTCTGGGGACACCCACATCAATGAGAAACAGACCTTGCTCATAGGGGTCCATAAAACATCCATTGGATGCAGCAGTCCGTGGTGGAAGAGAGTGGATTGGGCCAGGGATGGTAGAGGGAGAAATCCATTTACTGGCCATATGTTCATGTTGGGCATGTCTTCCAGAAAAGCATTGCCAGCCTCCTGGGAGAGGAGAGGCATGACCTGGGTTTGGCCATTGGGAGATGTTGCCGAGCCTTCCCAGCTCAGCGCATTCTCTTTGCAGAGTGTCTGGTCCTCAGTGGGGGTTCTCTACTGCTCCATGCCTTAAGCCTCACCTGGCTGCTGTGCTCCTGCAGCAGAGGCTTTGGTTTTCCAGCCCTACCTGTGGCCAGGTGGCTAAGTGTCTCTACTTCAGAGATGAAGTACTAAGAAACCCCTGTTCCCGCCGGGCGCGGTGGCTCACGCCTGTAATCCCAGCACTTTGGGAGGCCGAGACGGGCGGATCACAAGGTCAGGAGATCGAGACCATGGTGAAACCCCGTCTCTACTAAAAAAAATACAAAAAAAATTAGCCGGGCGCGGTTGTGGGCGCCTGTAGTCCCAGCTACTCTGGAGGCTGAGGCAGGAGAATGGCGTGAACCCGGGAGGTGGAGCTTGCAGTGAGCCGAGATCGCGCCACTGCACTCCAGCCTGGGCGACAGAGCGAGACTCCGTCTCAAAAAAAAAAAAAAAAGTAAAAAAAAAAAAGAAACCCCTGTTCCCACACAGCTTATGCCACTTCCTTTGATGCAACTATTTCAGTTTTAAAGCCATCATTTTGTTCTCTATCTTGCCAACTTTTCTGTCCATGTGGTAGGCAACCTCCAAGATGGTGCCCGGTAATTCCAGGCTCCTGGTGCTCATGCCCTTGCATAGTGCCACACTGTATGAGGTGTGGTCTACGTGATCATTAGCATATGGCAAAAATGATAGTATGTCACTGCTGGGTTCTGTTTCTCTCTCTCCACCCCTCCTTCTCTCATCATTTGCTTTGGGGAAGCCTGCACCCATGTCATGAGCGTCCCCAGAGAGAAAACCACATGGCAAGGAAGAGGCCTTCTGCTGACAGGAAAATGAGCGAACTTAAAGTCAAGTCTTCCGGGCCGGGCGCGGTGGCTCACGCCTGTAATCCCAGCACTTTGGGAGGCCGAGGCAGGCGGATCACGAGGTCAGGAGATTGAGACCATCCTGGCTAACACAGTGAAACCCCATCTCTACTAAAAATACAAAAAATTAGCCGGGTGTGGTGGTGGGCGCCTGTAGTCCCAGCTACCCAGGAGGCTGAGGCAGGAGAATGGTGTGAACCCGGGAGGCGGAGCTTGCAGTGAGCTGAGATCGCACCACGGCACTCCAGCCTGGGCAACAGAGCGAGACTCTGTCTCCAAAAAAAAAAATAAATAAATAAAGTCTTCCGGCCTCAATTGAGCTTTGAGCTGACTGTAGCCCTGGCTGATCTCTTCACTGCAACCTCCTAAGAGTCCCTCCCCTCTCATCACCCAACACATCCACTCTCAGATTCCTGACTCTCAGAAACTGTGAGACAATACATATTTACCGTGGCTTGAAGCTGCTAAATTTTGGGATCCTTTGTTACAGATAACTAATACAGTGCATGTCTCAATTGTTGCTGTACTCTGAAGGGGATTAAAGGGCGTTATTGCTGGGCACACTGGCTCATGTCTGTAATCCCAGCACTTTGGGAGGCTGAGGTGGGCGGATCACGAGGTCAGGAGATGGAGACTATCCTGCCTAACACAGTGAGACCCTGTCTCTATTACAAATACAAAAAATTTGCCGGGCGTGGTGGTGGGCACCTGTAGTCCCAGCTACACAGGAGGCTAAGGCAGGAGAATCACTTGAACCCGGGAGGCGGAGGGTGCAGTGAGCTGACGTGGCACCACTGCACTCCAGCCTGCATGACAGAGCAAGACTCCGTCTCAAAAAACAAAAAAAGAGTGTTATTGATTGGCTCCCTACAATTTCAACAGATGATGAGATCAGAGGTGTAACACCTGGTCGACTACTCCTAGTCTGGATGAAAACAGTGCTGAGAATTTGATTACCCATCCTGCAGTTGGAATCCTCTGCAGTCACTTCCTCCCGCCTGATCATAGGCAAGCCATGTCAGCACTCTAAGCCTCAGGCTCTCCATTTAGCGAATGGAGGTGATAATACCTACCTCATGACATTGTTGTAAGGATCAAATGAAATAACGCGTGTAAAAAATGTAAGGGTGAAAGTTCCCTCACGTGTGAGCTATTAACATGAATTTCTGCAGTCTCCTATCATGAACTCACAGAAGGTGCTGGGGGACACACCCCTTCATCACCCCACCCCACCCCACCTATCATTCATCCTTCCGGAAGGTGGGGATCTCTGGTTGTGCAAGCTAAGCGGGATGTGCTTATAAAATAGTGAAGGGTGTCATGGCTCACGCCTGTAATCCCAGCACTTTGGAAGGCCGAGGTGGGCGGATCCCCTGAGGTCTGGAGTTCAAGACCAGCCTGACCAACATGGCGAAACCCTGTCTCTACTAAAAATACAAAAATTAGTTGGGCGTGGTGGCGGGCGTAATCCCGAGGCTGAGGCAGGAGAATCGCTTGAACCCAGGAGGCGAAGGTTGCAGTGAGCTGCGATCATGCCATCGCACTCTAGCCTGGGCGACAAGAGTGAAACTCCATCTCAACGACAACAAAATAAAATAGTGAATACATAGTTACGTGTTGAAAATCACCCCAAATCTCACTTTCATTTGTGCAAACCACCAAATGATCCCATACATTGGACATGAGTGTGCACAGACAACAAGCTCTCCTCCCTGACTTGGTTGGAGGACATCTGAGACAACTGGTCCCCGTCGGAGTGGATCTTTTTTTTAATTTTTAATTTCCAGCGAGAATAGAGTCTGCTTATTTTATCAAGAACTATTCCCAAGTGATGCGTCCCTAACAGACATTCAGGCGCTGGAAAGCAAGCATAATGCCCCAGTATTAAGTTTACTCGGCTAATTTTACATCTCTGGGCATCCATCATGTACTTAGCTCCAAATTATACGTTTGGTCTGGGTTTTTCTTAGGCCTCATCTGCACAGCAGGTAAATAAAACAGTCCTGTGGAGGAACCATAAAAAGATTTGTAAAGGCTCAGTGTTTCTGGCCTCAGCCAGGGCTGCAAGTCGTCTGTCCAGGGGAGCTGTCATCCAGGGACTGTGCAGTTGGCAATTCTAGGACTGTAAGACCACCCAGGATAAATAACAGCCCAGGTTACTGGAGGCCACCAGCCCAAGAGGTCCTCAGCCTGGACCTCTCCTGGCTAAATCGTTTGCCATCAAAACCAGTCTGTTCTTCCTGCAGTCTCTGGAAATGATCACTCTGGGACATTTGCAGTGACTGTCCTGGCCACGAGACGGCAGCAGGGTAACATTCCGCCGTAGGTGCCAGGCCAGGAAGAAATGGTTTGGCATTTTCCTTTCTGTCCCCCAGCATGATGCCTGGAGACAGGACAAATATAGCGTAAACAATAGTCAAAGGCTGCAATTTGAGTGCCACAGCCTCGGAGGCCAGCTTCTTCTCTTTCTTTCTTTCTTTCTTCCTTTCTTTCTTTCTTTCTTTCTTTCTTTCTTTCTTTCTTTCTTTCTTTCTTTCTTTCTTTCTTTCTTTCTTTCTTTCTTTCTTTCTTTCTTTCTTTCTTTCTTTCTTTCTTTCTTTCTTTCTTTCTTTCTTTCTTTCTTTCTTTCTTTCTTTCTTTCTTTCTTTCTTTCTTTCTTTCTTTCTTTCTTTCTTTCTTTCTTTCTTTCTTTCTTTCTTTTTAAATCTAATGAGAGGGAAATGCACCGGGCGTTTGGAAATAGAATTCTTCTTTTTCAGGTCAGGACCTAGGTTGAGATTTGCCTGGTTGGAGCAGAGCCTGTTTCCTCTAATATGAAGTAATAAATGCATTCACTCACTCGGCAGCAAGTTTTTGAGCACATATCAGGCTGCTCAGTGTCGAGACGAGCCGGGAACTCACTCTGTGGGGACACCAGGAATGCTAAGGACTTCCCAGGGGCAGCTGGGGAGGTGGGTGCCAGTGGGGGCATAGGTAGGAGTGAGGCCAGGTGTCACTGAAGTAGGGTTGAAGGATGGACCTGATGGTGCAAGTGAGTGTCCTAACGGTGCCAGGGGAGTGGAAACTTCAGACAGAGGCGGGGTCATGAGCCACGACACTCAGCCGGCTGTCAGGAGCTGGGCCTGGGCAATTTAGGTCATCGCTGGGCCTGAGCCACCATCCTCCCGGCCTTCTAGTCTGACTCCCTGCTTCTCCTCAGACCCCCACTCCACACCAGCCTCACCCAGCAGCTAGCTGGGTTCCTTAAAAAATATTAATTCTGGGCCGGGCATGGTGGCTCACGCCTATAATCCCAGCACTTCGGGAGTCCGAGGCAGGCGGATCACAAAGTCAAGAAATCGAGACCATCCTGGCCAACATGGTGAAACCCTGTCTCTACTAAAAATAAGAAAATTAGCTGGGCATGGTGGTGCATGCTACTCTCAGCTACTTGGGAGGCTGAGGCAGGAGAATTGCTTGAACCTGGGAGGTGGAGGTTGCAGTGAGCCAAGATTGCGCCACTGAACTTCAGCTCGGCTCTTTCTGCACACAGCCAGAGCAAGACTGTGTCTCAGAAAAAGAAAAAAAAACAATAAAAATTAATCCTGGCCAGGTGCAGCGGCTCACATCTATAATCCTAGCACTTTGGGAGGCCAAGGCATGAGGATTGCTTGAGGCCAAGAGTTCAAGACCAACCTGGCCAACACAGCAAGACACCCTCTCTTTTGTAAAAAATAAATAAATAAGAAAAAAATTAATTCTATTAAGCCCATCCCTCATGCAAAGCTCCCCCAGTGGTTTCCCAGCTTACCGGTCTCAGGGGCTATCACAGTCTGCCCCACAGATATCTCCTGCACAGCCCTCTGACAGCCTCTCATGCCTTCTGCCTTCCAGAACACGCTGGCCTCCTTTCGAATTCTGGAACTTTCCAAGGCTTAGGGCTACAGGACTTACGGTTCCTTCTACCAGGGCCTGCCTCTCGGGCGTGGACCCTGAACACTCTGCCTCGCCATCCTGAAATTCCTCATAATTTTTGAGTGGGGTCTCACATTTAGTTTTGCATTGGACCCTGCAAATGGGTAGTGAGCCCTGCCTCTACCTAGAACGTGCTACTTTTTGTGGGCCCGGCTCCTTCAGTCAGCCAGGTCTTCTCTGCTCACATGTCACCTCCTCCGAAGGGCCTTCCCTGGTCATCTGTCTGAAGGAGCCCCACTGCTCTCCCTCCATCCCAGAACCGCTTTCTTCTCCTCACGTCACCATCCCACCCAAAGTGACCCCATCCTTCAGCTCTCTCCCTGTCTGCTGTCTGCCCTGTTTCATACCTACCTGCTTGCAGTGATGTCCCCAACTCAGAACCCAGAGCCGGCGGCCCCATCAGCACCTGGTGCCCGTGAGTGGCATGAAGAGGACAGGCCTTGGGAGGAGGGTGGGTGGTGGGTCCGATGGGGCAGGGGAGGCCTGGGGGCTCAGACAGGAGTGGTCAAGGGGCCGATGGGCTTTCTGTTTGCGCCCTGTGGAGTAGCTGCCCTCTCTGAGTGCAGTCAGCAGTCATTTCATTGGTCTGTAGTAGGACCCTCTTCACTTGCAGTGCAGGATCATTGTGTTTCTCCCTGTGGGTCACTCAGCAGGATTTCCTTCCAGGAGGCCCAGAGCCATCGCTAGAACAATTGCCCACCGTCCACCTAGAGATCAGTTAGCACCAGCATCAGAGACTCAGGAGGAGGAAGGTCAGGGTAATTTTGTTTTTGTTTTTGTTTTTTGAGACAGTTTCTTTCACTCTGTCACCCAGGCTGGAGTGCAGCAGAGCGATCATGGCTCACCGCAACCTCAACTGCCTGGGCTCAGGTGATCTTCCTGCCTCAGCCTCCTGAGTAGCTGGGACTACAGGTGCACACCACCTCACGAGGCAAATTTTTAATTTTTTTTTTTTGAGATGGAGCTCTTGCTAGGTTACCCGGTCTGGTCTCGAACTTCTGTCCTCAAGCAATCCCCCCACCTCAGCCTCCCAAAGCTCTGGGATTACAGGCCTGAGCTACCATGCTCAGCCTTTTTGACTGCTGTTTGGTTGGTGGGTTTTGTTTATCTTTGATGATCTGAGCTTCTTTTTCCACGAACGGATAATAGAGTCAGGCTGTTTTCTCTTCTTTTTTTTTTGAGACGGAGTCTTGCTCTCTCGCCCAGGCTGGAGTGCACTGGCCGGATCTCAGCTTACTGCAAGCTCCGCCTCCCGGGTTTACACCGTTCTCCTGCCTCAGCCTCCCGAGTAGCTGGGACTACAGGCGCCCGCCACCTCGCCCGGCTAGTGTTTTTTTTGTATTTGTTAGTAGAGACGGGGTTTCACCGTGTTAGCCAGGATGGTCTCGATCTCCTGACCTCATGATCCGCCCGTCTCGGCCTCCCAAAGTGCTGGGATTACAGGCTTGAGCCACCGCGCCCGGCCCTGTTTTCTCTTCTTTTAAAATCTTTGCTCAGCCTTAGAGTGCAGGCCCAGGCAAGGCAGCTCCCCTGGACCACGCCAGCATTGCTCTGCTCTGTGTCCCATTACCTGGCATGACCTTTTGGGCCGGATAACTGGGGGGAGGGAATTCTCCTCTGACGTCAGCGGTTGATCTGACTGTGTCCTTAAGCCAGAGAAGAAACAGGCTGGCATTTTCTCTCCAACTGGGAGTCTCTCAGACCCAATCCCGGCGACAAAGGAAGGGCTGTCCATCCAGGCAGGGCTGTTTATAGCTTCTGCGCGCTCGGCAGCTTGATGCAAGTTAAGTCAGGCTTGAGTTATTGACTCAATGTTTGCCTGTGCATCTTCAGGTTAGAGTTATCCTGCAGCAGAGCCCTTGAAGGACATCCGGAACCGCACAGCTGCTGCCTCTGTGCCTGTGTTTTGCTAACGGATGAAGTTTCTTCTGAAATTTCTCCAGTCTAAAAAAAAATGACTGAAGGCTTGTGAGGGCAAATGGCTCAAATGGTACTGTATGCTTTGCACTGTTCAGTTAAGGATGTGCTTTTCTTATTAGGATTGTTGTTGTTGGTTGTTGATTTACCCAGGACTAGAAGATAGGACTGTCTCCCTCTTGGAGAGATGGAGCCTCTTATTTAATTCATTCAGGAAATCCTTAATGATCCTCCACTCGGGAATAATCAGAGTGTGAGGTTCGCTTTGTGGGGAAATGAAACAGAATAAAAATTGCTGTTGGGGTGGGCACAGTGGCTTACACTTATAATCCCAGCCCTTTGGGAGGCTTGGGTGGGAGGATCACTTGAGGCCAGGAGTTCAAGACCAGCCTGGGTAATATAGCAAGACCTCATCTGTTGTTTCACTGTCAGACACTGACGTCGGTATATATGTGTGTGAGCTTACCGTGTCCTTCAGCCACTCTCTGGGGGCGTTATTATGATTCCCATTTGACAGCTGAGGAATCTGAGGGCTAGATTCCTAGATTCCATGGCTTCCTGAGTGCGAACTTATGTGAGGAGGCACCCGGTGAATACACGGACATTTGGACCATGGGTCCAACTCCAGGGTCCAGGCTCATCCACCACCACCCCATCATGCCCTGCAGGTTCTTTCCTGAGTCGGGAAGAAAGAAAATGACCCCAACTCATGGGCTTTGCCTGCAACCTCACAACGGGTCAGCCAGCCCCTGTGAAAACTAACCACCTTCCACTACCTCTCTTGTCTGTGATCTTTGGAGGAATTGCCCCATTTGCTGTGTCCAGCAGGAAAACCTGGCGTTGGACACTTTTTCAGGTATATTGCTGGCTGGACTGCCACATAGAACTGTGCAGGTTATATACCGTACACCTCCAGGGGGCACCACTCGTGGAAACTACTATCTCCTGCAGTCACGCAATGGCTAATTGCACACTTACTGTATGCAGTGGTCCTCAGTTAAGATTCCTTGCCTTAATGAGGTCATTCAAAATAAAGGGGCTGAGGGTAAAATGAGCTGGAGGTAGGAGGGAAATTATCAAGGATGGGCACCACCTGGCCAGAAAGGGCTCAATGCCAACAATAGGAAGGAAAATGGTTTGATCAAACTTGTATTAGCTATTGCTGTAGAACAAAGGAAACTAGAGTTTAGCAGCTTGAAATCACAAACTTTTATGATCTCGCAGGGGTTGTGGATCAAGAATCCAGGAGTGGCTGGGCGTGCTGGCTCACGCCTGTAATCCCAGCACCTTGGGAGGCCAAGGCGGGTGTATCCCCTGAGGTCAGGAGTTTGAGACCAGCCTGGCCAACATGGTGAAAACCTGTCTCTATTAAAAATACGAAAATTAGCCGGGTGTGGTGGTGGGCACCTGTAATCCCAGCTACTCAGGAGGCTGAGGCACCTGGAAGGTGGAGGTTGCAGTGAGCCGATATCATGCCACTGCACTCCAGCCTGGGTGACAAGAGCAAGACTTCATCTCAAAAAAAAGAATCTGGGAGGAGCTTCACTGGATAGTTCTGGTTCCAGATCTCTCCAGAGAATGTGTTCAGGACATCAGAAGGGCTGCAGTTGGCCGGGCGCGGTGGCTTACGCCTGTAATCCCAGCACTTTGGGAGGCCAAGACGGGCAGATCACGAGGTCAGGAGATCGAGACCATCCTGGCTAACACGGTGAAACCCCGTCTCTACTAAAATGCAAAAAATTAGCTGGGCGTGGTGGCGGGTGCCTGTAGTCCCAGCTACTTGGGAGGCTGAGGTGGGAGAATGGTGTGAACCTGGGAGGCAGAGCTTGCAGTGAGCCGAGATCGTGCCACTGCACTCCAGCCTGGGCAACAGAGCAAGATTCTGTCTAAAAAAAAAAAAAAAAAAGGGGGGGCGCTGCAGTTTTCTGGGACTGGAGAATTAGCTTCCAAGCTCACTCATGTGGCTTTTGGAGGAGGCCTCAGTTTCTTGTTGACTGTTGACAGGAGACCACAGCTCTTTGTCAGATGGGCATCCTCACAGACTTAATGTCTTCACCACATGGCAGTTGACTTTCCCCAGAGAGAGTTGAGAGACAGAGAGAGAGAAGCCAAGCTGGAAGTTCCAGTCTTTTTGTAACCTAATATCAGAATTGGCATACCATACGCTGTTGGTCATGGGGAACACCCTAGCACAGTGTGGGAGGGGATTCCACACGGGTGTGAATACCAGGAGGGGGGACCATTGGAGGCCATCTTAGAGGCTGACCACCACACAGCTAAGGAGTACTGGCATCCTTAGAAAAGCAAATTTGGGGCTGGGCACAGTAGCTCATACCTGTAATCCCAGCACTTTGGGAGGCCGAGGCGAGCAGATCACCTGAGGTCGGGAGTTCGAGACCAGCCTGACCAACATGGAGAAACCCCATCTCTGCTAAAAATACAAAATTAGCCAGGCGTGGTGGTGCACGCCTGTAATCCCAGCACTTTGGGAGGCTGAGGCCGGCAGATCACCTGAGGTCAGGAGTTTGAGATCAGCCTGGCCAACATGAAGAAACCCTGTCTCTACTAAAAATACAAAAATTAGCTGGGCGTGGTGACAGGTGCCTGTAATTCCAGCTACTCAGGAGGCTGAGGCAGGAGAATCGCTTGAACCCAGGAGGTGGAGGTTGCGGTGAGCCAAGATCATGCCATTGCACTCCAGCCTGGGCTACAAGAGCGAAACTCCATCTCAAAAAAAAAAAAAAAAAAAAAAAGCAAAACAAAACAAAGCAAATGTGAGAGTCAATTGCTGGATGTGCTAGCTTGGGCTTCCTGGACCCCTCAGGCCTTCAGGAGTTTCAGCAGCTGAGCTCTTTCACTCTTCACGTGTGCTAGAGATGTACACTCCTCCTGGTCCTTTCCAGATTGGCTTTGAGTGGTTGGGTCCTTGTCTTATCACCCATTCGGTCTTGCCCAAGCTGTTATGTCGGGCAGCAGATTTCAGAAAGAGTTTGGACCTGAGGTCTGAACGGCAAAAGCTGGTTTCCTTACCCTCTTAAAGGATCCTTGAGAGAGCAACCTGTTAGAAACTGGGGCCGCGTCCTATCTCAGATCATCGCTGAGGTTGTTACTGTTGGGGTTATTGTTGTTTGCGTTTCTTATTTTAACACTTTAAATTAGGCAGCTGTGGTAGAGGTGAAGTATCCAGGCCCACACTTGCTCAAACCTGAGTTTCAATTCCAGCTCTGCCACTGCTGCTTCGTGAACAGGGATCCCTTCCTCAATTTTCCTAAACTTTATTATTACCTCTCCCAAAAAGGAGGTAATATCTAGCTCACAGAATTGGGGCGGCAGCCAAATGAGATACTGTGTGAAAATGCTTAGCCAGGTGCCCCAAACTTACAGGCTCTCCAGTAAACGGTTGTTGACACTGAAATGATTGTACCACACGGAGAAATAACCCCAGCTATTTTATGTCATGTTTTTCGGAATGTGATTTTTTTAATATAAGAAAATGGTCAGTTTCAGCTAAAAAGCGATAACGTGAAAAAATGTGCTAGAGCCTTAGCTGCGGTTTTATTACATCCTAGAGCCTAAGAATATTCCGAGGACTCATTTTTGCAGGGAAAGTAATGGAAAAGGTGGTTCGGGCTATAAAAATTCCAATTTGCAGTTACCTTTCCAGGAACACATCTCATCCCTGAAGCGAGGGCATGTATATCCCAGATGAGATGAGAAGTCGCCTCCTTCCCTTTCTGCTCATCCATTCCTTCATCATCGGACAATGGGTATGTTTTAGCAAAAACTATCCCCTCACAAGTTCTTTTCTGAGAGTCTCAGTAAGGTGTTTTCTCATCTAAGGTATATACCTGTTTTCCAGGCAGCAATCCCCCCCCCACCCCAATATGATTATCATTCTGTGCAGAGGCCTTCCTCCTTAAATTCTACACTTAGGCGTATTGAAAGTCACCGCAATTCTGAGGCAAGTGTCACCCATCAACAGCTCCCGAATAACTAAGCAGGAGTGGGAAATGGAGCGTCACAACGCGAGAGTCATTTTCTGCCCTTACAGGAGCTCGTGATTAAGCTGAGGAAACAGCCCTGATTTACCCTGTTTGTATGTATGTCTTGCATTTGCAGGTGAAGGGTAGACCAGATACCCAGAAGGACTCTATTTTGCAGGGCCTGAAAACAGGATGGGAAACTGGTAATTAGGTGTCACTTCCAATGAGGCATTCCCCCTCACCTCCTCTCATCCTTTCCTGCGATAAAATCCACCCTCTGCTGAGGTCATTCGCTCCCTAAGGAATCAGACGGCTAGCCTCCTGTTAGACACTGGACAGTTTCCAAATTCAGTGTCTCCAATCTGATTTGAGTGGCTCTAAGTGCTTCCCTTTAAACCCAGAGATGATTAACAGCATTTCCCTGATGAGCCAACCATGTCCGGATTACAGTTGGACTGTTGTAACCGAGAACTCACACCCATGGAACCGGCCTCTGCAGTGGGGACAGTCTTGTGGGACTGAGCCCTGGGGTCCTCAGAATTGTACCTGCCAGCCGGGCGTGGTGGCTCATGCCTGTAATCCCAGTACTTTGGGAGGCCAAGGTGGGCAGATCACCTGAGGTCAGGAGTTCGAGACCAGCCTGGCCAACATGGCGAAAACCCCACCTCTACTAAAATACAAAAATTAGCCAGGTGTGGTGGCACGCGCCTGAGGCAGGAGAATCACTTGAACCCGAGAAGCGGAGGTTGCAGTGAGCCAGGGCAGCGCCACTGCACTCCAGCCTGGACGACAGAGCGAGACTCCATCTCAAAACAACGATGACGACTAAAAGAATTGTACCTTCCATTACCTTCCTTTCCTCCCAATAGTTGGTCCAGGGCTGATTAAGGGCTCTGTGTGCACACAGGAGGTGCTCAATAAATGCTTACAGACTGACGTGGTTCTTCACACACATAACTTGCTCATTTTGCTTAATCTATTCCTTTTCTTGGGTGATTTCAGGCTTGCCATGCCCCACTTATTTCCCTTCTGCCACTTAGTCCCCACCAAGGCCTAATCTACCTTGTTCATCAAAGGTCTCACCTGTAAACTGCTAGGACATGTGTTCATGTCTGAGCCCATCACCTGGACATAGGATGGGGTCTGTTAAAGAAAATCATTCATGACAATTGTTAAAGCGGTGAGGCAGGCTTTACTCCGGACTATCAAGACAGGTATAGGGATTGCTGTGATGGGGTTTTGCAGTAGTGGAGAAAGATTGGCTTAATTCCCAGTACAAAGAAAAGTGAGCATTTATAGCCAAAGAATTGGGGGAGCAGGGGAAGACGGGAAAAGTGTTGAGAAGAGAAGACAGCAAGCGTAGTGAGATGACAATGGAAACATGTCTTGGGGATGGAACCAACAACGCTCAACTTCAGAGGAACAGTGAGTGTACCATTCTCTGACCTGCTGGGTGGTAAGTAACTGTGGGCTTATTTCATTTGTTGACCTAACCCGGCCACTTATTAGACAGAAGATCCCCTAGGGAGGAACCTTAGGCATCATTGAGCCCAACAGCCTTATTTTAGAAACAAGACAGAAGACAAGAGCGGTGAGTGATGTGCTCAAAATGACAAGTGAGTTAGACGCTGCACTGGCCCCAGAATGCCGACCTGCTGACTCATAATTCTGGGCTTTGTCATCTGCCCAGAGCTGTACAGATGGTGACAACCATCGGTGTGCTGGGGTCAACTCCTGCCCCTCCTACAAGTCAATCATTAGATGTCCAGGAATTTTGCAAGGCGGTTGATAAACACAGCTATTATTAAAAATTCAATTATATAAACTTACAACTAAGTGAATTATATTAAAAAGGAAAGTAATCATGGATGTTCATAGCAGCACTATTTATAATAGCCAAAAGGTGGAAACAACTCAAACGGCCAGCAACAGATGGATAAACAAAATGTGGTCTATCCATACAATGGAATATTATTCAGCTATAAAAAGAAATGAAGTACTGGGGTCAGGCACTGTGGCTTAGGACTATAATCCCAGCACTTTCGGAGGCCAAGGCAGGAGGATTGCTTGAGTTTAAGACCAGCCTGGAGTTCAAGACCAGCCTGGAGTTCAAGACCAGCCTGGACAACATAGCAAGATCCTGTCTACAGAAAATTAAAGAAAAAAAATAAGTTGGGCATGGTGGTGTATACCTATAGTCTCAGCTACCTATGCTGAGGAGAAAGGATTGCTTGAGGCCAGGAGGTTGCTGAGGCTGCAGTGAGCCACTATCATGCCATTGCACTCCAGCCTGGGCAACAGAGCAAGACCCTATCTCTAAATCAAAAGAAATGAAGCAGTGATACATACTATAATATGGATGAACTTCGGAAACATTATGCTCAGTGAAAAAAGACAGACACAAAAGGTCACATATTATATAATTCTATTTATACAAAGTATCTAGAATAAGCAAATTGATAGAGACAGAAATCAGCTTAGCGGTTGCCAGAGGAAAGGGGATTGGGAATGACTGCTTACTAAGTAGGCAGTTTCTGTTTGGGATGATGAAAAAGTTCTGGAACTAAATAGTGGTGATGGTTGTACAACACTGTGAATATATTTAACAATACTGAATTGTACACAATAAAATGATTAGAATGGGGCCAGGCATGGTGGCTCACACCTATAATCCCAGCACTTTGGGAGGCTGAGGTGGGCGGATCACCCAAGGTCAGGAGTTTGATTGAGACCAGCCTGGCCAACATGGTGAAACCCTGTCTCTACTAAAAATACGAAAATTAGCTGGGCGTGGTGGCATGCATCTGTAATCCCAGCTACTCGGGAGGCTGAGGCAGGAGAATCACTTGAACCCTGGAGGCAGAGGTTGCAGTGAGCTGAGATCACACCAATGCACTCTAGTCTGGGTGACAGAAACACTCCATCTCAAAAAAAAAAAAAAAAAAGGAATGATTAGAATGGAAAAAAATAGAAAAGGTAACATATACTCAAAACCCATCTTGTCCTAATCATTTTACTACTTTTAGTATTGTCTGTGCTTTTGTGATTATTGATATCTGTGTATCTGTATGGTAGAAATTCTATGAATAGAATAGAATAGAATAGAATAGAATAGAATAGAATAGAATAGAATAGAAAGAGCAAAATAAAAATCCACATCTATTCCCAGCTCCATGTTCAGTGACAGCATCTTGGCAGCTTGAAACCAGCTGTGGTGGGAGTATTTACACCACAGCAATTGGAAAGCACTACATATCAGGACTGAACACATTGTTTTTTAAAAAACCATGTGCAGTTAAGAAAGGGATGGAGAAAATATGGCCAGGCCCAGTGGCTCACGCCACTTTGGGAGGCTGAAGTGTGTAGATCACTTGAGGTCAGGAGTTCGAGACTAGCCTGGCGAACATAGTGAAACCCTGTTTTTACTAAAAATACAAAAATTAGCCAGGTGTGGCGGCGCATGCCTGTAATTCCAGCTACTCAGGAGGCTGAGGCATGAGAATCGCTTGAGCCTGGGAGGCAGAGGTTGCAGTGAGCCAAGATCGCACTGCCACACTTCCTCCTGGGCCACAGAGTAAGACTCTGTCTCAAAAAAAAAGAAAAGAAACAGATGGAGAAAATATTAATAATGCAGGTTAAACTGAAAAGTGTGTTGTATCCGTAACTGTTATATTGTGATTAGCAAAACAATTGAGGAAATATTCTAGTATTTGAAAACTGTTACCTAATTTAGCAAAGAAATTGTTTGTATTATTAACGAGGTTCTCACATGTATCTTTGTTTATTTCACTCAACGAATGCACATGAAGAGACTAATCAATGTTCGTGCTGGAATTGTCCTTAGTAGTCAATGATGTAAGCATCTTCCTTGCTGAATCAGTTAGCGATCAAGCAGCGATTTGTAGTCCAATTTTGGCATGACCTGGTTTAATAGCATCCATAGGCTGACTACAGATCAAGAGTTCAGCAAAAAATTAGCAAGAATATTCTGTGCGAATCGGTTGGCTATATGGGATTTATTCTTTATGCAATAAAGAATATTGTATAATTTATTATTACTTATAAATTATTGTATACATCCTCTACATCAGCAAAAAACTGATACTTATTTATGTATACATATAATATACATTTTTTTTTTCAGGAGAATCAGGAAACATTTAAAAGTGCATGGCTAGTTACAACACATTTCCAGGCATGATGGGGTCCAACTTAAAAAATGGGTAATGTCTATCAAAGTTTTCCTCAAATGCAACAACCCCATTAGAACTATCATAAATTGGCTGAACGAGGTGGCTCACACCTGTAGTCCCAGCACTTACGATAATTTAGAATATTCCAACAATAATTTATCATAAATTATTTTCAGGACCCAGAAACAAAATGTTGGCAGCATAGAGAGTAAGGGCGACTGGCACTGGATGGAAAAAGTAGGTTCCATTTATCTCCATCTGCCAGTGGAAACAAATTCATTCTCTCCACCCAGAGGAGCACTCTGCAGGGTATTTTCTCAGAGTCTTCCTCTGTGGCTCAGGCTAGAGTGCAGTGGCACCATCTCGGCTCACTGCAACCTCTGCCCCCTGGGGTTTAGCGATTCTCCTGCCTCAGCCTCTGGAGTAGCTGGGATTACAAGCACGTGCCACCACACCTAGCTAATTTTTGTTATTTTTAGTAGAGACAGGGCTGGTTTCACCAGGTTGGTCTCGAACTCCTGACCTCGTGATCTGCCTGCCTCGGCCTCCCAAAGTGCTAGAGATTACAGGCGTGAGCCACTGTGTATTCTTCAAATCTCCTTGCCTCCCAGAGATGAGTCAGGGAACTAAGCTGTTTAATGTTTAAATGAACAAACAAAACAACCCTTGCATCTTGGTTAGCGTGTGTTAGAGCAAATTTGGAGTGAAACAAATTAGCACCCAAATAATCTATAGTTTCCTTGTATGCTTGTCAAAAGAAGCACATCATCAAGTGTGCTATATCCATAAAAACGAGTATTATTCAGCTTTAAAAATGAATGAAGTATCAATACATGCAACAACATAGATCAACCTAAAAAGCATTATGCTAAGTAGAATGGAAGGATTTCTACAAAAGCATCAGTTCAAAGTGCCTCCACAGAGCTCATCCAATTTTTCAAGCCACCCCAGGAAGAGAACTTCTCAGTAGAAATCAGGTGTGTCAGGCCGGGTGCGGTGACTCATGCCTGTATTCCTAGCACTTCGGGAGGCTGAGATGGGAGCCTTGCTTGAGGCCAGGAGTTTGGGACCAGCCTGGTCAACACAGCAAGACCCCCATCTCTAAATAAAAGAAAAAAGTTTAAAAACAAATAAAAAAAATCAGGTGTGTCGAACTCTTCTGCTCTTGTATATTTGAACGAAGGATGAGTGTGTCATAGCCTTCAGAGGCACAGGAGAAAATGGGCCTTACATTTGCAAAGCATTTTAGAATTTCCCAGGAGCTCCGCAGATTATCCAGTCTAAGCATTGCAGCAAAGTTGAGAAAAGGGTGCCGTTGGAATATTCCACATGGGGTGAGGAAACCAGGGCCTGGAGGGAGAGGCTGTTTCATCTCTCTTCATATAACTTCAGGAGGAGTCAGATTTGAATTCCAGCCAGAAGACAAGCAAGGCCCAACTGATAAAAGCGGGAGGGAGTTGCATTTACAACTTTTTTTTTTTTTTTTGAGACGGAGTCTCTTTCTGCCTGGAGTGCAGTGGCGCGGTCTCAGCTCACTGCAAACTCTGCCTCCTGGGTTCACGCCATTCTCCTGTCTCAGCCTCCCGAGTAGCTGGGACTACAGTCTCCCTCCACCAACTCCAGCTATTTTTTTTTTTTTTTGTATTTTTTGGTAGAGGACGGAGTTTCACCGTGTTGGCCAGGATGGTCTCAATCTCCTGACCTCGTGATCTGCCCGCCTCGGCCTCCCAGAGTGCTGGGATTACAGGTGTGAGCCACCGCGCCCCGTCTGCCCTTACAAGTTTCTAATAATCGCGATGCCCGGAGATGAAGAGGGTCGCTTCAGGGAGGAACGGTTACAGCTGTTAGTAACAACTGCATAGCTAGAAAAGAAAGTAAGAAAGCGTAGGTTGCACGCATCAGGCTTCCTGGTAACTGGTAGACAGGTAGAGGGAGGGAGGCACGAGCAGGGAGGTGCTGGGGAGACCTGATTAATACCATCCCTCGTCCCTACCAGGGCTCAGATCAATGGAGAAATAACAGAACTGTTAGCGGACAGAGGACTGAAGCATTCTTTTTATTACCAAGAAAGCTGACCGTGAAAACGATGTCATTGAAATCTGAAAGTGGGTATACATTCTGCAATGGAAACAGACAGCTGTACCTGCCCAGGTATAGGCAGAGTGGGGCCAGCGTGGGCCTCCCCACTCCTAAGGTGGAGCTGCCTCTGTAAACCCCCAAATGAGAGAATAAGCCCCAAAAGGAACAGAGAGAGGAGGGGCCGGGCTAGGCACGTTCAGTTTCTCCAAGCTACCCTTTTTCCCACAGGAGGAATGGGTGCCAAGGCCAAGAGCAGCTCCCTCACTATCAGGAAACATCACCCCCAACAGAAACATCAGCTCTTTGGGGGTTTTGGCTGGCATGGCCTTGGTGGGGGGTTTGGGGGGAGCGGGTTGCACAACCTGTTTCTAAATGAGCCTTGTATTTCTGTCTAACTCAGCACAGCATGACGTGCAATCTCATAAACAGGAACTACTGAGAAACAAGTCCCCTTTCATGCCTGCAGCCCCAGGGCTGAGCAGTGATTGTGGCTTTGCCTTCTCCTTCACCTCCTTTGGGCTTCTGCCTTTTCTTTTCTTTTCTTTTTTTTTTTTTTTTTGAGACGGAGTTTCACTCTTGTGGCCCAGGCTGGAGTGCAATGGTGCGATCTCGGCTCACCACAACAACCTCTGCCTCCCGGGTTCAAGCGATTCTCCTGCCTCAGCCTCCCGAGTAGCTGGGATTACAGGTGTGCGCCACCACGCCTGGCTAATTTTGTATTTTTAGTAGAGATGGGGTTTCTCCATGTTGGTCAGGTTGGTCTTGAACTCCCAACCTCAGGTGATCCACCCGCCTCGGCCTCCCAAAGTGCTGGGATTACAGGCGGGAGCCACCATGCCCGGCCTGACTTCTGCCTTTTCTAGCCTGGTTTCTGGGCTTTTGAGATACCAAATTGGGACAATGAGTAAAGAAAGTCACAAAACAGGACAGGAAAGGACAGAAAAGGTGAGTGGGCTTAGACTTCAGACAGCGTGGAGTGAGGGACGTGGAGCCTGGAAACAGCTGTGCAGATTTAAGGAAACTGGAGAGAAGGGAACCAGAGAGAAAGAGAGAGAGAGCGAGAGAGAGAGGAGAGATTTTTGAAGAGTTGCTGAGGCTTATTACTCGGAGACTCCTTAATGTTATTCAAGAAGTGCCAGCAAAGATTGAATTTATATTTTAGCTACTTTAGGTTACAAGATGGCGATGACATTTCTTTGAATTTGACACCATAGAGATTCTTTGCCTGTATTCCTGGCTTATAATTGGATTATCCAGAATATTAAAACAACAGGCCGGGTGTGATTGTTCATTCCTATAATTCCAGCACTTTGGAGGCCAAGGCGGGTGGATCACCTGAGGTCAGGAGTTTGAGACCAGCCTGGCCAACATAGTGAAACCCCATCTCTACTAAAAATACAAAAATTAGCCCGGCATGGTGGCTTGCGTCTGTAATCCTAGCTGCTCTGGAGGCTGAGGTAGGAGAATCACTTGAAACCAGGAGGCGGAGGTTGCAGTGAGCTGAGATTACACCACTGCACTCCAGCCTGGCGACAAAGCGAGACTCTGTCTCAAACAACAACAACAACAACAACAATAATGACAACAAAAACAGGGCTGGCCTTTTCTGAGCACCTGTAATGGGCCAGGTGCTGGGACAGGGTCTGATGAGAAGAGCGAGTCACAGTCTCTGCAGTCTGCCCTGACAGGGCTCACGATTTTGTGCAGGCGACGGACACATAAACAAATCTCTATAGCTCAGCGAGGCTAGAGGCGCATTAGAGGTCAGTACCAAGCACTACGGGAACACAGATAGGTGACAATGGAGAAAAAGTTATTTAAATCTGAAAGTAAGCGCATATTCTGCAATGGAAACACACAGATGTACCTGCCCGGGTATAGGCAGAGTGGGGCCAGCGTGGGCCTCCCCACTGCTAAGGTGGAGCCACCTGTGCAAACCCCCAGATGGGAGGAGA
Organism: Macaca mulatta; assembly: GCF_049350105.2. Taxonomy (NCBI): domain Eukaryota; kingdom Metazoa; phylum Chordata; class Mammalia; order Primates; family Cercopithecidae; genus Macaca; species Macaca mulatta. The sequence continues at coordinate 227,671,177 of NC_133406.1, forward strand.
ACAAGCCTCCTAAGGAAGAGAAAAGAGGTCGGGTTAGGCACATTCAGTTTCTCTCTCCTCTCTCCCTGGTTCTCTTCTCTCCAATTTGCTTAATTCTGCACAGCTGTTCCCAGGCTCCAACCCTCTCACTCTCCACACGCCCTGAAGTCTCACCCCACGCACCTTTTCTGACCTTTCCTGTTCTGTTCTATCCCAGGCAGGCAAGAGGGGGTTAGAATCACAGCACGGTGAAGGCACAGAGGTGAGCAGGAGACAGGGTGGCCAGAGATGAAGGTAGAAAGACCCCGTCCTCATGAGGGCACATCTGGACACTGAAATCTTTTTTTTTTTTTTTTTTTTTTGAGACGGAGTCTCGCTCTGTCACCCAGGCTGGAGTGCAGTGGCCAGATCTCAGCTCACTGCAAGCTCCGCCTCCCGGGTTCACGCCATTCTCCTGCCTCAGCCTCCCGAGTAGTTGGGACTACAGGCGCCCGCCACCGCGCCCGGCTAGTTTTCTGTATTTTTTAGTAGAGACGGGGTTTCACCGTGTTAGCCAGGATGGTCTCGATCTCCTGACCTCGTGATCCGCCCGTCTCGGCCTCCCAAAGTGCTGGGATTACAGGCTTGAGCCACCGCGCCCGGCCTGGACACTGAAATCTTTGATCAGTGTTTGGACTCACTTTAAGGGTGAAGCTGAGTCAGGAGAAGTTTTTCCTTTGGTTTGAATATCTTTTTCTGGATTATCAGGTTCCACTTAGAGATACGCTTGGTTAATATTTATTCTATTTTCTTTCTGTGTGTGTCTATAAAATGAGATTAGAACTATACCCCATGTAAGGTTTTGTAAACCATTTTCACTCAGTTGTATGAGTTTTTATATCACTAAATAGTCTTCTAAAACAACATTTCCTTTTTTATTTTTAAATTTTGAGATGGGGTCTCACTGTGTCATCCAGGCTAGAATACAGTTGGAATGATCACAGCTCATTATAGCCTGGACCTCCCCAGGCTGAAGTGATCCTCCCACCTCAGTCTCCCAAGCTCCCAAGTAGCTAGGGCTAAAGGAGTGCGCCACCATGTCTGGCTAATTTTTGTATTTTTAGTAGAGATGGGGGTTCACCATGTTGTCCAGGCTGATCTCGAACTCCTGGGCTCCACTGATTCTCCCACCTTGGCCTCCCAAAGTGCGGGGATCACTTACTTGTGTGAGCCACCACACCCGGCCATACATAACATAAACCAACAGGATTGCTGGCCGAGTGCGGTGGCTCACACCTGTAATCCCCGCACTTTGGGAGGCTGAAGCAGGTGGATCACGAGGTCAAGAGATCAAGACCATCCTGGCCAACATGGTGAAACCCCGTCTTTACTAGAAATACAAAAAATTATCTGGGTGTGGTGGCATGTACCTGTAGTCCCAGCTACTCGGGAGGCTGAGGCAGGAGAATCGCTTGAACCCAGGAGGCAGAGGTTGCAGTAGCATGATCTCAGCTCACTGCAACCTCTGCCTCCCGGGTTCAAGCGATTCTCCTGCCTCAGCCTCCCGAGTAGCTGAGACTACAGGCACGTACAACCACGTCCGGCAAATTTTTGTATTTTTGGTAGAGACGGGGTTTCACCATGTTGGCCAGGATGGTCTCGATCTCTTGACCTCGTGATCCACACGCCTGGGAGACAGAGGTTGCAGTGAGCTGAGATCGTGCCACTGCATTCCAGTCTGGGCGACAAAGCGAGACTCCATCTCAAAAAAAAAAAAAAAAAGAAAAAAAAAGAAAGCACTTCGTAGGCATCGTTGGGTGAACGAGATCACAGCTTTTAAAATGCTTGTACACACTGCTTCTTGGCCCTTTGGCAAAGGTTAAGTGTAAAATGCTTGTGCATAGCCAGGGATTTTTTTCATCAGACCCTGGGATGGCTGCAAAAAAAGGTCAAAAACTTAGGCCAGGCTTGGTGGCCCACACCTGTAATCTCAGCACTTTGGGAGGCCGAGGCCGGCAGATCACGAGGTCAGGAGATCGAGACAATCCTGGCTAAGACGGTGAAACCCTGTCTCTACTAAAAATACAAAAAATTAGCTGGGCATGGTGATGGGCGCCTGTAGTCCCAGCTACTCGGGAGACTGAGGCAGGAGAATGTCGTGAACCCAGGAGGTGGAGGTTGCAGTGAGCCAAGATCACGCCACTGCACTCCAGCCTGGGTGACACAGCCAGACTCTGTCTTTAAAAAAAAAAAAAAAAAAGAAAGAAAACTAGTATGGATTAGGAATTGGGAGACCTGCTGGGTGCGGTGGTTCATGTCTGTAATCCCAGCACTTTGGGAGGCCGAGGCGGGCAGATCACCTGAGGTCAGGAGTTCGAGACCAGCCTGACCAACATGGAGAAACTCCATCTCTACTAAAAATACAAAATTAGCCAGGCATGGTGGTGCATGCCTGTAATCCCAGCTACTCGGGAGGCTGAGGCATGAGAATTGCTTGGATCCAGGAGGTGGAGGTTGCAGTGAGCCAAGATCGCGCCATTGCACTCCACCTGGGCAACAAGAGCAAACTCCAACTCAACAACAACAACAAAAAAGGAATTGGGAGACCTGGGTTATTTTCTAGCACCCATTGTAAAGGTTTAGTGAGCCTTTCTCAAATGTTCATAGCCAAATTCATAAAGCATTTCACCTTGTTAGACCTTTATGCTTTTATATATGCAGTTTTCCCTCTCTGGAACATATTTTCCTTACCTAGAACAGATTCCCCATCTGCTTAGAGAACTCCTATTCATCCTTCAAAACCCTGGTCAGCCATCACCTCTACTATAATACCCTCTCTCGATCCTTCTCACCCAAGTAGAATTATTATTCCTTTCCTCCTCTGTACTGCTGTATTTTGTACATACTTTTATCATTGTACATTTTGAAAAATTACTTGCTTCTATGTCTGCATACCACACTACTCGTCAACTTGTCTAGGGAACCACATCCCATTTGCCTTTGTATCCCGAGGCACTGGAGCCTTGGGATACAAATATAGGAGCTCTCTCTCTCTCTCTCTCTCTATATATTTTGAGGCAGAGTCTCACTCTGTAGCCCAGGCTGGAGTGCAGTGGTGTGATCTTGGCTCACTGCAACCTCTGTCTCCCGGGTTCAGGCGATTCTCCTGCTTCAGCCTCCCAAGTAGCTGGGACTACAGGCATGCACCACCATGCCCAGCTAATTTTTGTATTTTCAGTAGAAACTGAGTTTCACCATATTGGTCAGGCTGGTCTTGAACTCCTGACCTCGTGATCCACCCGCTTTGGCCTCCCAAAGCGCTGGGATTACAGGCGTGAGCCACAGCGCCCGGCCTAATAGTTTGTTTTTCAACTGAACATTTTCAAGCCTCAAGTTCTCCTTTCATCAAAGGGAGATGACAATACCTTCCCTAGCTACCCTGAAAGTTTTTTTTTTAATGAAAATAAACTGACTAATAAATAAAAATTCCTTGACAAAAGGCATGAGAGACTCTATGAAGGTCAAGTCTAGTGCTTGGCCAGGGTACCTGACTACTCGGCTGGACATAAGTTGACCTTATTTGGTTCAGGAAGCGCTTGAGGCTCTCCTAAACCTTCCTCATTGTCACCGTGAGCATGGGTGGAATCGGGGGTCAGTTAGGGACAGTGATTAAGAGCTGATGACTGTGTCTAAAAATGTGACCCCATCCCTCTCCAACCTTTCCTCTGCTTTGTTTATCTTCGTTGCCTTTATTGCTCTGTGACATCAGCTAACAAATGTATTTGCCTTGTGAATGTCATTTCATGGCAAAGGCTGCTGGTTGCCCACCCAAATCCATTCTCCCTTTTTCCTTGGCTCTTGACTAAACCCCTTTTAAAGTAGGATGGGTCCACAGGCCTAGGTTCTCTCCTACATAAAGGAAACAGAAACAATGGCTGCCCCTCCCACACCCGGGCTTCGGCATGGTAGGTGTGGCCTCTCCGAATTCCTTCCCACCTTCCCGTGGCTACACAAGGATGTGGCGGCAGCCCAGTCTCACCTAAGCCGGTGAAGACAGTGTCCTAGGTGCTTAGAAGAGCAATGATGTGCAAGGGACCAGGGTTTTCCACATGACCATGTGGCTAGAGCAAGATTGTCCATCAGTCTGGGACATACAACTTGAGTTACTACTCAAGAAAGAAATTCAGGCCGGGTGCTGGGGCTCATGCCTATTATCACAGCACTTTAGGAGGCCAAGGCAGGCAGATCACTTGAGGTCAGGAGCTCGAGACCAGCCTGGCCAACATGGCAAAAGCCTGTATCTACAAAAAATACAAAAAGTAGCCAGGCATGGTGGTGCTCACCTGTAATCCCAGCTACTCAGGAGACTGAGGCAGGAGAATCGCTTGAGCATGGAAGGTGGAGGTTGCAGTGAGCTGAGATGGTGCCATTGCATTCCAGCCTGGGCCATGGAGTGAGACTTTGTCTCAAAAAAAAAAAAAGAAGAAAAAAAAGAAATTCACTTCTTTGCTCTTTAATAAATTTTGGGTTCTCTTTGTTCCTACCTAACCTTACCCTAACTTACACATATTAATGCTTTGTGACAACTGAGACTCGGTCTTTTTCCTTCATTGCCGTGTTTCTAGTGCCTAGAATAATATCTGGCTCATAGTAGGTGCTTAAACTAATATTGGCACATAAATGAATGGAGTCAGAATTCTTGTGTTTGAATCACTGACAAGCCATGTGGCCTCAACCCTGTGGATCTCAGCTTCCTCACCAGTAAAATGGTAAAAATTGGATCTACCCTTTGGATTATTGAGGAGATTAAGATAATATATTTAAAGCTCATAGAGAAATGCCTGACATATATGTGCTCAGTACTAGAGATTATTATTATTATTACTTTGAGACGGAGTCTCGCTCTGTCACCCAGGCTGGAGTGAAGTGGTGTGATCTTGACTCACCGCAACCTCCGCCTCCTGGGTTCAAGAGATTCTCCTGCCTCAGCCTCCCGAGCAGCTGGGACCACAAGCACCTACCACCACTCCCGGATAATTTTTTTTTTTTTTTTTTTGCATTTTTAGTAGAGAGGGGGTTTCACTATGTTAGCCAGGATGGTCTCAATCTCTTGACCTCATGATCCGCCCACCTCGGCCTCCCAAAGTGCTGGAATTACAGGTGCCCCCCATGCCTGGCAGCACTATTCTTATGATTGCATCCATGTCATGTTTTCTCCAGCCTTTGGGATCTTCAGTAATATCAATACTTAACAGTGATTTTATGCTAATTTAGAATAACTTAAAGGGTAGAAGAAGCCATGGCTGCCTGGATGGCAAATGTGTCTCTTCTTCTGCCATTGGCTGGTGTAGGTGGAGTGGCTTTACCTGTCACTTGTTTCAAGAACTCAATGAGATAGCTTTGGGAGCATATGCAAATGTATGCAAATTGCACACAAATTTATATAAAACAGCCTTGTGTGTGTGCCTCCGCAGGTACTAGAGAGAATTCTGGTGGCTTTATACCATTCTACCTTTGGATTATGCCATTTTCTATTCTGCTGTCTCAGCAAGACTTACCTGGAAGGAGGGAGGTGCGTGCACGTGAGTGTGTGCTCACGTCTGCAGGATGGGCCAGGGGAGGGCAGGGGAGGCCAGTCATGACAGCAGAAATACTGCTCAGCAGCCAGCATGACAGCGGAAATACCGCTCAGCAGCCAGTCATGACAGCGGAAATACTGCTCAGCAATCAGATATGTTTGCTGAGCAGTGTTTCAGCTGTCAAATTTTTATTGATCCAAAATAAAATGTAAAATTCCAGGCTCTGAGGCCCTACCTCTAATCAGTCAGTCCATGCGATCAACAGCCCCCTAATAACCTCCCATCATTAGATAACCCTATGCGGTAGGCCCCAAGGGCAGCAAAAGGAATACAGGAAACTTGCCTTTGGGTTTGAAATGTCAGGTATCCTTAGGGCTACTCAGCTGCCAAAGGGTGAGTAACCAGCCACCCACCAGCGGTTTTTGTAAAATGGGCACAAAGATGCGGGCCGACCAGCCCCCGACACAGCTGCTCTGAGGCTCACTTGAGAGCATGGGTGTGAGGGGTCTCTGCAGTGTTGCATATGGCTGTGACAGTGCTCAGGTCACCATCGTTATTATCAGGAGGAGAGATCATGAGCAAGGAGGGGAAGTCCCGAGGCCACCTTCTGCGGTATTTGTGGGGTTAAACAGATCATCACAGCAGCAGCATCACAGAGACCTGCGCCTCTAGAGCCTTCCAAGGCAATCCTGACCTCAAATGCTTTGTCTACCGATCATTCCACATGGCAGAGGTATTTGCTTGTCACACATGCGCTCATTCATTCATTTGGCAAAGATGCCTTGAGCACCTGCCCTGTGTGGTGTCCTATGCTGGGTTCCCGGATATAAACACGGAGAAGACATAGTCTTTGTTCAGGAGGACCTGTTCTTTCTCATACTAGAGCCGAGTAATAATCCAGGAAAGGACAGAAATACGTTATCAATAGATACCACACTGCATGCAAGGGACAGTAACACAACGGAGGAAAGATACAAGGGAGGAAGCAATTTGGCTGTACCTGGGAAGGTCAAGGCCTTACGGAGGAATGCAAGGCATTTTTGAGAGTGAGCAGGGGCCTGCCAAGTGGACTGGCAGGGAACCCTGTGTGCCGGGGTAGAGAAGCATGAAGCTGCATGGCCGTATGCTCCGAGATCTGATTCGGAAAATACGGTCTGCTATGTCAAGATGTGGCTTTCTCCAATCATCCTGGCCCAGACATCCCTGACTCCTCCAAATGCCTGTGACATTTATTAACCCACAGTACTTGTTTGGCAGTTACTGTACAGAACAAGTCCTTGCTGTGTGTGGCCTGTCTCTTCAAGGAGGTTGTGAGTCACCTGAGAACTGAGGCTGTCTACTCTATCTTTGTCTCCTGGGAACCCAGTTGAATGCCTTCCTTTGGAATATTAAGAAGGCAAGAGAAGTTTTTTTGCTGGAGGTATCCAAATGGATGAGAATGTTCCCACCTTCAGATGGTACTAGGTATTGAGAATCCCACAGGTGCTATGCCAAATGCTAATTTGTCTATTATCTCATTGAATCTTCACAATAACCCTATGAGGTAGATACGGTGAGTCCCCGTTTTGCAGATGAAAGGTTTATGGCGATGACTTCACTTGCAGAAGAACAGCAGCTCAGAAAGGATGGAGCCAGGATCTGAATACGGGCTAACTGGCTCAAGGGCCAATGTTTTTAGCTCTGACTCTACCCAAATGTACAGCTTCTATTTTGGTATACTTAATAACACTATATGAATTCGAGTTTTAGAGACCAAAACCTAAGTCCCAACTCTAATAAAACAGTGGTTATTTCTTCTTGTGGCTGCCTCTTGAGCCCTGAGCTCCTTGAGCATGAGGCCACACCTGTGCCCTCTCTGTGCTCCATACCTAGCATAGCACTTATTCTCCTGGAATGGAGAATAAAGGGGACCAGGGAATTGTTCAGGGTAATTCTAGAAGGACTTCCTGGAGGAGGCCAAATTTCCTTAAGCAAACTGGGAACATGGTGAGAGGCAAGCCAGGAAGAGGGTATGCATAAAGGCGCAAAGGTGGACGTGATGACATCATTGATGGGGTGCCGCATGCTTTTGATGAAGAGGAACTAGATATGTGTTTGGGGGAGCCCCAAACTCCCAGGCTACTTCAGGGGTACAGTTGGAGTGCTTTGTGCTCCCCATGCAAATCTTGTTCCTTCCAGGGGAAAGAAACCAAGGCCGTCTTTGGAGGGATGAAGTTCCTTGCTCTAGCAGAAACGATGAATGAGCTTCTCTAGGTGAGATGCTGCTGAGAAACTGGTAGCCTAGTTGACAGGCATCATTTACAGGTGACAATTAGTTAATTAATCAATTCTTGAGTGTTCTGGGGCTGATTCTAGGAACTGGGATGAAGCATTGAGCCTGATCTGGCACAATGGTTCACATCTGTAATCTCAGTACTTTGGGAGACTGAGGCAGGAGGATAACTTGAGCCCAGGAGTTTGAGACCAGCCTGGGCAACATAGTGAGACCCCCATCTCTACAAAAAGTAAAAAAAAAAAAAAAAAACAAAAACTAGCCAGGTGTGATAGCATGTGCCTGTAGTACCAGCTACTTGGAAGGCTGAGGTGGGAGGATCTCTTGGGCCTGGGAGGTTGGGACTGCAGTGAGCCATGACTGCCCCACTGCACTTCAGTCTGGGCGATAGAGTAAGAACCTATCTAAATAAATAAATAAATACATAAATAAATAAAAAGAAAAGAAAAGATAAAAAGATTGGCCCTTATAAATGTTCCATTTTAGTGGTGGAAGGTAGTGTGAATAAGTAATCAAACCAGCAAGCTGGGTAATGCCAGGGAGTAATAAACATGTTGAAGCCAGGAAAAGAAGGGAAGCAACTTAGGGAGACAAGGGAGAGTGACTGGAGAAAGATAGGAGTGAATGCCAGTTTGGGGAGGTGACATTTGGGCTGAGAACGCCCAAATGACCAAATGGCACCAACCATGCCAGGAGCTGGGAAGGAAGCACTGCCAGTGGAGGGCACAGCAAAGGGCAAAGGTCTGGTGGTGGAAACAAACATGAGGAATTAGGTGTATGAAAAGCCTAGAGTGTGGTGAACCAAGAGAAGAGGGGTCCCAAATCAGGGGGTTAGGGGAAGGAACATGGAGCCAGGTCACGCAGGATCTGGTGGGCTCTTGTTCCAAGTTCCTTTAGCGTATCAGTTAGCTATTGCCGTGTAACAAATTACCCCTTTTTAGCAGTTTCATACAAAACACATTTCAAAGCTCACTGTTTTAGGAGTCTGGGCAGGCTTTCTCTGGGTCCTCTCCTTCAGGGAGTGTCACAGGTTGCAGTCGAGGTACAGGCTGGGCTGTAGTCTGTCTGGGTTCAACTGGGGAAGGCCCCACTTCAAGCTCCCGTGGTTGTTGGCAGGATTCAGCTTCTCAGGGGGCTGTCGATCTGAGCACCCCCAACCCTGTTCCTCACCATGAGGGTCTCTCCAACAGAATAGCCTTCCTCATCAAATTGTGCAGGAGACAAATTGTTCAGGGAGATCACATAGTCTGCCGGCAAGACAGAACCTGAACACAGAACTGAGCTGCATTGCCTCTGCCGTAGTCTATTTGTTAGAAGCAAGTCATAGGTCCTATCTCCACTCAAGGAATAGCTGGTGGTGGGGATCATTGGGGGTCATCTTAGAAGGCTGCCTGCCACTCACAGGAAGTCACTGGAGGTGTCTAAGAAGGGAGGTGACTTGATCTGATGTGTATTTTCAAAGGGTCACTTTGGCTTCCTTAAATATTGTGTGGGTGGGGGATGGGCGAGAGTGGGAGCCAGCTGGCCAGCCAGGGGCTGCTGTAAAAGATGATGCCAGTTTGGGCTCAGGAGGTAGTGGTGGAGATGCAGAGAAGCAGAGCCAAAGGGGGTTTGCCAGTGGATCCAGAGAGGGTCACGTAACGAGGAACTGGGGATGACTCCCCGGCTTCCCAGGGCTTGCAACTCCTACCTATGGGAGGATGGCACTTTGGATTCTTGTTTTTCTCCTCCTGGGACGGGGCAAAACTCTCTCCACCCTTCTTCAACCCTACTCAAGGTCACACATTTTCTGGATGGCTGGCCAGCATTAGGAGCCCCGGTTGTGAGCAGAGAACAGATGTCTCCTTGTGCCAGGCTGAGGGACTGACCCTGTGTCCTCCGTCTCATTAGCCTGCCCATGCTCAGACCAACCAAGCCAGCAGGCCAGAAGGAGGGAAGCCGCTCCCCTATAACTGTGATCACAGAGTCAGCCAGAGCTGGAGAGGGCTCGGGGGTGTAGGGGTGTGTGTCTGTCTCAAATGGGCTACACTTGGAGCAGAGAGTGGTTCAGGGCAGGGAGAGTTACTACAACTGACCCTAAAATGTTAGGGCATCACTAGTTAGTATATTCCAGAGAAATAAACACGTAAGTTCTTTATCTGAAGAATATCCGTCTACATGAAACCTTTATTTGCTCCATGTGGATAAATAGATCATCATGCAGTTACCATTTATTGTGTTTCCACTACGTGTCAGTTTCACTGCTAAGCCCTTGACAGACACCTCATTTCATCCTCATGACAACCCAGTGAAGTAGACATTAGTATTATCCCATTTCCTAGATGGGAAAACTGAGGCTTAGAAAAGTTAAGTAACTTGCCCAAGATCTGTCTAATTTCAAACCCATGTGCCCAACGGCTACCACCATCCTGGCTCCCATTTATGCTGGTGGAAGATTCATTTCCTGCTGCCAGAGGCGAAACTAGAGGCGGGAGTTTTTCTTCTAAAACGTGGGTCCAGGCTTGCTCCAGAGAGTAAACTGCGTTGAGAGAAGCGCTCAGTTTTGAGCAGTGCAGGCAGCAGGTGGTGCCCCCTAGCGGTGGTAGCTAAAAAGGGCAGCGGCCGTACGACGGGAACACGGAGTTGGAGTTGCTTGGGTTCAGTCAGTTAACGGGCTGGTGACAAAGACACAGCTGTGTCCGTGGAGCAGGGAGCTGTTCCGTCGAGGCAGGCTGCCCCAAGTCAAGGGCTAGAGCGTGTCTCCTTTCCTGGGGCCCATGGGATGTCCTCACGCTCCCTGGCCAGGTCAGCCAGGTGCTGCTCAGAGGTGAAACATGCCAGTAACGCAAATGACATCACCAAACACCAGCCATACTCTCATCATTCAAACCTGGTATTTGCACTTCAACTTCTACACATAAAATGCTGGCAGCATCTTGTTTATAACTCGAGGCATAGGATTTTGGCTAATATAAATGTCAGTCTGGTGACCAAAGGGGGATATTCTTATTATTGAATTTTTCTTGCTTATAGCAACCGGGCATCGTAGGGTGGGGTTTCCTGGGTACCGCCTTGCACATAGCTTCCCAAGGCCCAGCCTCATGGGGAATTGGACAAGGATGGAGACTGAGACATGACGTGCTCTGTAGCTCAGAGAACACAGAGAGGAGTGAGGATTCCGCTGGGGGTGGGGGTTGGGGAAGGCATGACATCAGGTTTTTAAATCATGGGGATACCTTGGGTATTTGCCACACTCCTGCTTTGAGCCTGTTGAATAGGAATTACAAGGTGTGCTGACTCTGAGAATACATACGGAAACAGAGCTGACAAGCGGAATCTCCCAAGCTTCCTCTCTGTTACCTGCAATGTTTGTTACCTGCAGTGTTGGCTGTCAAGGATAAGAGACTCCCTTCCTGGGGAGGGGGTGAGTGGGTGAATTGGTGAGTGGCGCAGGTGAGGACTCAGAATGCCTGTGTTCTATTTCCAGCACCTGTCACTGACTCATATTGTGACCTTGCTGAGGTCATGGCTCTGTTTTATTTGTCGGGAGAAAAAATTAGAGGTGGCGAAGCTTGCATTTCCCCCAAGGGATGAGAGCTCTGGAATCTGAGATACCTCCCTGCTCCCCACAAAGCCCAACCATGTCTAGTTCTGCTGATATTAATGAAAAGAATGCTTACATTTGGATCCAAGGAACTTTGGGGGACACTCGTGGAAACAAGTCATTCCTGCCATGGCAAGATTTGTGGCCACTTTTATCTGCAATATTTCTCCAGAGACCTTTCAAATCATGTTCCCATACAAATACTTCTCCATGTGGCCGTCACGTTGTCTGTGGAAATGAAGAAGAAAGGTATTTTTTCCTTAGTTTCAGGATGAGGAAATCAAGGCTAGGAGTGGTATTTCTCAACAGGTTTGTTACCGAGAGCCCCTCTTAATATTTTACTACCATGCATTCCCCTGTTTTGCAAGCCGTTGTCAACTAAATACTTGCATTTATTAAGTAGAAACTCATCTTTGTTTTTCTTTTTCTTTTTTTTTTTTTTTTGAGACGGAGTCTCGCTCTGTCGCCCAGGCTGGAGTGCAGTGGCCGGATCTCAGCTCACTGCAAGCTCTGCCTCCCGGGTTCACGCCATTCTCCTGCCTCAGCCTCCCGAGTAGCTGGGACTACAGGCGCCCACCACCTCGCCCGGCTAGTTTTTTTTTTGTATTTTTTAGTAGACACGGGGTTTCACCGTGTTAGCCAGGATGGTCTCGATCTCCTGACCTTGTGATCCGCCTGTCTCGGCCTCCCAAAGTGCTGGGATTACAGGCTTGAGCCACCGTGCCCGACCATCTTTGTTTTTCTTAAAGTCACCTATGAATGCCAGTTCTGCACAAAAGGACTAGCGCTACCATTAAGTTCACTGCCAAGAATTGCAGAATTTAATGCGGGAGATCTCCTCAAAGATAAAGGCCTAATTTTCACAAGACTTTTTTAAATTTGGAAAAGACCTCCTCTTCATAGTATCTGGGGACCCGGGCTGAGAAGTCCCCAGAGAGATCAAGTGGCTTGTGAAAGATTCTGGGGCCAGGGCAGACCCAGGGTCTTGATTCATACAGGCCAGTGCTCCAGCCAACCAGACCACTTGGCAGAGAGGGCTCGTGCACACACTCAGACATACAGATACACGGCATGCACATGCAAGATGGCAGCCCAGCCAAATGCGGGTGTCATGAAACAATGATGCTAAGGGCTCAAACCAGTAATAGGTTCCCCTCAGTACAGGAGGGAGCAGCCAAAGCCAAGCCTGAGATTGGCAGAGTGCAACAGTTCGGTTCAGGCTGCTTTTGCAGAGTTGCAAGGGTGGGAGATGTGTTTATTCTGCCACCTGCCTGCACTTTGTGTGACTCTTCTGTAATTTATGCATCATTTATGTAGGCAGAAGCATTTTCATCCACTCTGGGAGCATTCAGACCACTCCCCCGGGCACCTGCCTCTTTAAGAGCATGAGACCGGGGTGGGGAAGCTGAGCCCTTGAAGCTGGGGATGGCAACCGCAAATTGCGCACCCTGGGAGAGTGGAGACAGAGATGGAGAACTCAGGGAGGTCTGGCTTAGTGGCCTGGAATGTAAGTAGGGGAAGAGCTGCAGGACTCCAGGTGCCTCAAAGCTTCCCCCTGGGTCTCCCCCGCCTCTTCCCCAGGGCTTCTGCAAATATGCTCATCTGTTGAGCCCTTGGCTCCATCCCAGTGGATCAGTGCTTTCATCCCATGGCTCAGAGGCATCAAGTCGGCCTGTACCTTTGGAAGAAGGCCGAGGGCTTAGCTTTATGGCTTCAGAATCCGAGGCTCCACCAATCCCCAGCACGGCCAGGGGCCAGGGCAGGGTCTCCGGGGGCCCGCTGCCCAACAGCTGTTCCCTGGGTTATTTTGGTCTAGTGGGAGTCTGTCAATTCCAGGCCATTTGGACCAAAATAGCCAACAGCAGGACAATCTCTTGATAGCTCTGTGGGGACCCCTCCCCATACAGAAGTTTCTAGAATGAGAAGGAAAGGAGTTTGGCATGGGGGTGGTGAAGAGGGAATTTTCCTGCCGGTGTCGGAGGCTGATATCAGCAGTTCTTCACTGTCCTTTCATCTCAGCCTTGGCACATTCCCGACCGCCTCCCTAGGCTATCCAAGGTGGGGTTTTGAGGGGGAGAGAGGCGAAGATAATTTTTGAACTTTGTTATTGACTTCTTGGTCCTCCCTCAAAGCTGGTGAGATATATACTACCCTTTCCCATTTCACAAATGGAGCTACCAGGTTCGGAGAGGCAGAGGCACTGGTCTGAGGCCACACAGCTTGGAAGCCAGACCTGGTGACTCCAGGCCTCAGAGCCTCAGCGGCTGGACCTGTCAGACCCGCAGCTGATCCTTGCGTAGATGCCAGTTCCATCCAGAAGTTCGGGGCCAGCATGAAAGTGCTGACTGGCCCTGGCCTTCCTTTAGGCCACAGCGGGGGCCTTGGCAACCACCTGTCTCACTCACCCTCCGGCCTAAGATGGTTCAAGTGCAGGTGGGGGAGGGAAAAGGGAAGACCAGCCACTATCTCTCTCCTTGAAACCCCGCCCAAATTCAGACCAGCAGCCCCTGGCGCGGCACCCGAGAGACTGCGGGGATTGCCCCCGGAGCAGAGTCAGAGTGACCCAGGTCCCACTCCCTTCAGCGACATGGGGTGGCGTGCAGGGAGCGTGATTTGGCACCAGGCGGGCGCGAGGGGGCGGGGCGCACGCCCGGGACACGCCTTAAGGAAACCGCTCCTGGGCTTGGTAACTGAACTTAGACGTCAAGTGCAGCGCGGCGTCTTACTTCCCGATCTCGGAAATCAGCTGCCAGGGTGGGACTGCGTTTTGGCGACGGCCACTCGGCCCCCCCTACCGCTCCTGCCTCTCCCAAGGGATTTTTCTAGCGGGTTAATTTCCTGTACGGGGAAATCCTTTGGTGAGTCCCTCGCCCCTCCCTCCCCCGCTCCCCTCTCCGTCCCTACTGTCCGGGCTCCCCCAGTCCTTCTGCGCCGCGCTCCATAGCCTTCGCGCGCCCGGGCGCACGCCCTCCCCGCCCGGGCCGCCCTCCGGCTCCCGGCGCCCGGCAGCCAGTGCCTCACCGCGCCGCCTCGCGCCGCCCCGCGCCAGGACTCGCTCCGAGAGCCGCCTCGGTGTCGCCGCGGCCGGCGCGGGCCCCCCGGCCATGCGCCCCCGCGCCCCAGCCTGCGCCGCCGCGGCGCTCCTGCTCTGCAGCCTCCTGCTGCTGCTCGCGCCCGGGCACGCGTGCCCCGCGGGCTGCGCCTGCACCGACCCGCACACCGTGGACTGCAGCGACCGCGGGCTGCCCAGCGTGCCCGACCCCTTTCCCCTGGACGTGCGCAAGCTGCTGGTGGCCGGCAACCGCATCCAGCAGATCCCCGAGGACTTCTTCATCTTCTACGGCGACCTGGTCTACCTGGACTTCAGGAACAACTCGCTGCGCTCGCTGGAGGAGGGCACGTTCAGCGGCTCGGCCAAGCTCGTATTCCTCGACCTCAGCTACAACAACCTGACCCAGCTGGGCGCCGGCGCCTTCCGCTCGGCCGGGAGGCTGGTGAAGCTTAGTCTGGCTAACAACAACCTGGCGGGCGTGCACGAGGCCGCCTTCGAGACCCTGGAGTCGCTGCAGGTGCTGGAGCTCAACGACAACAACCTGCGCAGCCTCAGCGTGGCTGCCCTGGCCGCGCTGCCCGCGCTGCGCTCCCTGCGTCTGGACGGGAACCCCTGGCTCTGCGACTGTGACTTCGCCCACCTCTTCTCCTGGATCCAGGAAAACGCATCCAAACTGCCCAAAGGTGAGCCGGGCCGGCTGGGCTGGGGGAGGGAGGGGGCCAGGGAGAGGCCCCCCAGACCCCAGTCTGGGTGCGAGGAGCCTTGGGTTGAGTTTGGAAGAGGAGGCTTGGGGGATCCTGAACTTTTCCTGGGTCTCCGCTGAGGAAGTGGGTGGAGAGGAACACATCTGGAATTCTTTGGAGTTTCTGAACCCCCGGGGCTGGACTTCTTCCCCTGTTTCTCCAGTAACTCACTTTCCCAAGTTAGGGACCTTCCCGTTCTCGGGATGCCCCGGATCATCTCCCTGGGCTTTGGGTCCTAGGACTGGTGGGTGTGGATTACTTGTAGGTCTCTGGTAAGCAGAACGCAGCCTACTGTATGGGAAAAGGCCCTATTCTCAGTACCGTGCACGGGGAGTCAGCCAGTTCCATGGGCTTTCCAGCAGCCTCCCGAGCCTAACCTGGCCTCTCAGCTTCTCAGCTCCAGTTTGCTCTTCTGTCTAATATGGGTGAGGAAGATTTCTGATGAGGAATAATGGCAGCCCATTAAGAGCCAATGATGCAGTAATGATTTGTAGTTCTCTGTGGCTTTTCAGCCAGATGTGAAAAAGCTGAACCAAAATGTAGTGGGCTGGTGCCCCCTTTGCTTTCCTGGTGCACCCTTCCAATGGCAGCATGGGCATACATACCCACTTGGCAGACGGGAACACCAGGACAGAGGGAGTTAAGGGGCCCCATTAAGGCCCACAGGAAGGGAGCAGGGGTGGAGCTGAGAAGGAGGGGACCCCAGCATCCACAGGGATGAGTACCCAGAGTGAGGTGGCAGGTGGGTGTCCTTCCCCCAAGTGGATTCCAGCCTTCCACTTGTGACCCCGTGAGCACCAGTGCCCACAGTGACCTCTCAGAGCTGAACTCTGTCTCCCACCTTGCTCCCAAGATTTCAGCAGAATTGGAACCGCAGCTGCAAGGCACACATCATCAAAGGTGACATACATGCAGATTTAGCTTCAGAATATCTTTTTTTCCCCCATTTATGGAGAAATCGAGGATGCTGTTCATCTGTGTGCTGAGCTCCTGCATTCATATCTTCATTCCCAACTGTCATCAAGCACACCCCATGCTTCGGGGCGCTCACTACTCAGCAAAGGCAGGCCCCTGAGCCAGCACTTTCAGCCCAGGCTGGCTGAAATTCCGAAAACGATCTGGCCTGCAGGGTGCAGAGTCCCCACCTTTAAACTGTGTCCTCATCCACTTGTCTGGCTCCCCAGACCCTCCCCACCAGTAGACTCGGTCCTGGAGACAGGAGTGACCGGATGAAGAGCTCACGATTGCATGGGGTGCACCTCAGTCCTGCTTGCTTCCGCCTTTCGTTTTCAGTGGGGTTGGCACCATTCACCCCTGTTGTGGGTTGGGTTGGTTTATTGGCTCCAGTTGTCTTCCAAGTGAAGGCAAGGTGTTACGAAGTCGGGAGCTGTGGGTTTGTCTCAGTTCTGCCGTGGTGGCTGTGACCTTGAACGGGCCACTTGTCCCATCTGGGCCTCAGTTTCCTCATCTCTAGAATACTTGAGTTGACCTCTAAGATCTCCAGAGAGCCCTGGATTTGGAGTCTGAAGACATGGGTTTAAGTCCTGGCCTAAAATCTGGGGGACTCTGGGTGGGTCACTCCAGTTTTTTTTTTTTTTTTTTTTAGACAGAGTCTCGGTCTGTCACTCAGGTTAGAGTGCAGTGGCACGATCTCGGCTCACTGCAAGCTCTGCCTCCTGGATTCGAGCCATTCTCCTGCCTTAGCCTCCTGAGTAGCTGGGACTACAGGTGTCTGCCACCATGCCCAACTAATTTTTTGTATTTTCAGTAGAGATGGGGTTTCACTATGTTAGCCAGATGGGTCTCGATCTCCTGACCTTGTGATCCACCCACCTCGGCCTCCCAAAGTGCTGGGATTACAGACGTGAGCCACTGCGCCCGGCCGGGTCACTCCACTTTTTTAAGCTTCACCTTCCCTTTGAGTGAAATCAGGATATGGGTAATGCTGTGTAGTCCATCCGACCCAGTGGTTGTCGGGATCCAAACAAGGTGATGTGGGTGAGAGTAACAAGAGCAATCGAAGCAAAATGTTCCTCCTCCTGCTCTCTGTGATGTGGGGAAGAAACTGGACTAAGATGGGAAAGACTGGAGGAAGGATGGACAGGTTCAGAGCAAGGAGCCGTGTCCAGGGCCCTGGGAACAGGGGTTGGGGGTGTGGCTTTGTCTCAGCCAGTAGGGAGAGGATGGACGCAGCTCCAGGGTACCTCGCAGGGTGCAGTGCCACGAGCAGCTCTGATCTCACTGCCACTGTCCATGCTGTGTGGCCCGAGAGTGTCTCCTAAACTGTGAGCCAGATGCAGGGTGGGTGGTGGAGGTCCCAGCACATACCTTGAAGTGAGACCCACATTCAGGTTTGGACTCAGGTTTATAATCCTAGGCAAGTCCCGGACCTCTCCAAGCCTCAGTTTCTCTGCATCTGGATTCAGAATGTGGTAACGGTGTCCTCTGCCGTGCTTGCTGTGAGATTTAAATGAGATCATCTCTGTAAAGGACACTGTCTTGCTTAGCGTGCTATAGGTGCTCAATAGGTGTTCATCGCCGCCTCCCACCTCCTCCTGCATTTGTGCTTTTTCTACTTTTCACAGAGACAGCTCAGAGCCCAGACCGGCGCCAAGCTGCTTACCTTCAAATCCTGCCTCTACTTCTTACTGATTGTGTGATCTTTTTGTACCCGTTTCCTCACCTGTAAAATGGGGCTGATACAGTACCCACCTTCTAGGCTTGTTAGGAGGGTTAAAAGGGCATTATTTATAAAGGACCGAGAACAGTGCTTGGCTTACAGTGTGTACTATATCAGTGTTTTAATTGGCGCTGTTGTTATTATCCTGTTTTGACTAAAGAAGTGATGTAGTTTGCCTTAGATCACACAGAGAGTTAAACCCAGAGCTGGGGGTGCACCAGGATCTCCTGGCTCAAAGCACCGCCTCCCTGAGGACCACCCACTTCCTGCCAGAGAAAACCAGGCTCCATTAGGGTGCAAGTTCCGGGGCTTTCTAGGCAGGCCTTCTGCCTCTTCCAGGGGAGGAAATTGAAGGAAGGAGCAAAGAGGAGCCTGCCCTTGCTTTCCCTTGCCTCCCTGCCCCCTTGTCCCCCAGATAAACAAGACAGAGCCCAGAGCGTTCTCCCTGTGACCTTGTCTAGCTGTGACAGTTGCAGACATTGTACTGTCTGCCAGGTGAGCCTCCCCCTGTGGCCACAGGGCTGACGGGGAGCACTCAGCCCCAGAGCATGCAGCAGAGGGGAGGAAGAAAAGGCTGTCAAGGCCCAGTGGTACCCTCCGTCCAGGCCCTTCCATGGTCCGGGGGCTGGGGGAATCTGAGTCTGAGGACTGAGGAGGAACTGCCTTGCTGGTGGGAGGAGGGCCAACGGATGCCAGAATACCCAGCAGCCAATCAGCAAAAACCAAAACACAACAATGCAACAAACCAAAACACCCAAGATGCCCAATTAATGTTGAATTTCAGATAAATGACAAATAATATTTTAGTATAAGTAGGTCCCATGTAATATTTGGGACGTATCCAAAACGTTATTTATTGTTTTTCTGAAATTTAACATGAACTGGGGATCCTGCATTTCATCTGGCAACCCTACCACCCTATCTTATGGGTACAAGCCGCCTTGTAGTTTACAAGTGCTGTCTCTTTTAATACAACAGCAGTACCTAGCAGGTACCTTTACCTACAGCTCACCCAACAGGAAACCAAAAGAGGTACAAAGAAGTGAAGAGGTTTGCACAGGTTACATAGTGGCTGAGGTGAGCTTGAATTCAAGAGTGTTGAACCCACACCCAATTCTTTCTGATACGCATAGAAAACGAGAATGAGGCCAGGCGCGGTGGCTCATGCCTGTAATCCCAACACTTTGGGAGGCCTAGGCGGGCAGACCACTTGAGGTCAGGAGTTTGAAACCAGCCTGGTCTACATGATGAGGCCCCCGTCTCTACTAAAAAAATACAAATAAGTTAGCTGGGAATGGTGGTGGGCACATATAATCCCAGCTACTCGGGAGGCTGAGGCAGGAGAATTGCTTGAACCTGGGAGGTGGAGGTTGCAGTGAGTGAGCCAAGATTGTGCCACTGCACTCCAGCCTGGGTGGCAGAGTGAGACTCTGTCTCAAAAAAAAAAAAAAAAAAAAAAAAGAGGGAAAATGAGAGTATCCCCAGCACGCCCCACCCCCGACATCACTGATCCATTTGGATGACAGTGGCCTAGTCTGGTGGTTCTCCTGTGAGACAGTGGGGTGGGTTCCAGGCAGTTTAGGACAGTGTATCGCCAAAAGGACAGTGATGATCTCTTTTTTTTATTTTTTTTTTGAGATAGAGTTTTACTGTTGTTGCCCAGGCTGGAGTGCAGTGGTGTAATCTCGGCTCACTGCAACCTCCGCCTCCCAGGTTCCAGCGATTCTCCTGCCTCAGCCTCCCGAGTAGCTGGGATTACAGGCATGCGTCACCACACCCGGCAAATTTTGTATTTTTAGTAGAGACGGGGTTTCACCATGTTGGTCAGGTTGGTCTCGAACTCCTGACCTCAGGTGATCGCGCCTCAGCCTCCCAAAGTGCTGGGATTACAGGCGTGAGCCACCATGCCCGGCTGATCTCTTTTTAAGTATTAGAAAGGGCTCCAGATCTGGAAGCCAAGGCAGAGCGGGAGAGTGAGGAGGGCTCAGAGGAGAACAGGAAGCAGTGCAAGGACACTGTCTTCACCTGGCAGTGATCTTCAAAGCCTTTCACGTCGTCCCATCGTCTTCTCTGCATAGCAGCCCAGCGAAGTGGGCAGGAGATAAAGACACAAAAGGAGCACCATGGTGTTTCTCAAAGTGTCACCTGAGAACCACCTGCATGAGAATCTCCAGGGGGGCTTGTGTGAAGTACAGATTGATTCACAGGCCCCTAGATCTATGACTGAATGAGGGCTTGGGGGTAGGGGGCTGAGGCCTGGGGATCTGCATTTTAGCAAGCTCCACACCTCCAGGGGATTCCTATGCATGCGAGAGCTGGGGCTTTTCGCTGGCTCTGTGGTGCAGTAACTCACTCACTGTGGGACTGTGTATAAGTTGCCTGTCTTCTGTGCCTTAGATTTTTCTCTTATAAACAAAGAGTGTAGGTAGGAAGACCATAAGGCTCCTTCCAAGTCTGAAGTTCTATAGTTTTAGGGAAGGGGAAATTGACCTGGTTTTAAAAGTTAGGAAGTCGAGGCCCCCAGGGGAGGTGACCTCCAAAGACCCCTCTGCTGGAGTTCAGGGGGCCGTAGTCTCTGTGCATTTGGGAGGGCAGAGCTCTTGGGTGCACTGGGGCTCTGGGCTCATGGGCCTGAAATGCTGTCACAGTGTGGAAGGACTTTACACATGCTGTCCCTAGCCCTGGTCCTGGGCCATAGGGAGAAAATGCCGCTGGGTTTGAGAAAGCGAGGCCAGTGGGCATGAGGCTTGGTAGGGGTCATTGGACTCTGGGCTTGGCTTTGGAGGGGCACAGGGCAGCTGACACAGCCCACAGCATGCCTGGGAGTGTATCACAGGAGGGGTACTTGCAGGTGTCAAGGTGGGAGGCAGCATTCACCCAGGCACCCTCTGGCACCTCCCTTTCTAGCCGCAGCCACGTGTAGCCTGAAGGTCACAGCCTACAGCACTAGGAAAGAGATTCGAGCTGATTCTCTCGCTGTATGACCTTGATGCACGGAGGTGTAGGGAGGGCAAGGCTGGGAGGAAGGATGGACTGGGGCGGAATTAAACAGAACCACATGTCATGCCTTGGGTCTGTGGTGAACCCTGGCTCCTGGGTGGAGACAGCTTCCCAGAAAAGATCCACTAAAGAGCGTCTGGAGCATCTGAGCATTCAGGGGCTTGGGTGCCCCATGGGGCAGACCCTGAAGGCACCATCCTGTCTAGGAAGGGCATCATGGCAGGCAGGTCACATCATTTAACCCCATCAGCTTACCAGGCCTGACTTGGGACTTGCTGGGGGAGCCGCTCCCCATCTCCCCGAAGCTCCACTTCTGTTTTCTGATGTCAGACCCTATGAGGGCCTGGGTTGGTCAGAGGAATGAGGAGTTCTTGTCATACTGACAGCATAAATGGTATTTCAGCCTAAGGGACAAACCCGGTGCTTGCCTGAAGGTCACGCTGGTCCTTTCTCCCGGTGACTCTATTTCTTTTTCTTCTTTGAGAAAATAAAAGCAGCTTTATGTTCCTGTTGATAAAAATAACAGGCTCCTGTTATTAAACTGGGGAAATGCCAAAAGTATCATGAAGAAAATAAAAGGTATCCAAAATCCCCTTGCTATTAAAGTTTTGCTACATTTTATTCTAGTTGTATTCTTACATATATGTATATTTAAACAGATTGATATGATACTATGCATTCGCAAAATGATTTTTTTCTGTTACTGAATTGGGAGCATTTCCTGTCATTACAGTTGTCGGAGGATTTAACTTGAAATGGCCTTGAGAATAGGTCATTTTATAGATTTATGAATTGGACCCATCCCCTGTTGTTAGAAGTGTGGGTTTGTTTCCTTTTATTTTTTGTACGTAGGCAGTGCTGAGCTGAATATCCTTACACATAGAAAGTCTGTGGAAACCTCTGGTTATTTTATTTGGGGTAGAAACACAGGGTGAAAGTCTATGCTTTTTTTTATTTTTTTGAGACGGAGTCTCGCTCTGCTGCCCAGGCTGGAGTGCAGTGGTGCGATCTCAGCTCACTGCAACCTCCGCCTCCCGGGTTCAAGCTCTTCTACTGCCTCAGCCTCCACGGTAGCTGGGACTACAGGTGTCCACCACCACGCCCGGCTGATTTTTGTATTTTTAGTAGAGATGGGGTTTTACCATGTTGGCAAAGCTGATCTCGAGCCCCTGACTTCAGGTAATCTGCCCACTTTGGCCTCCCAAAGTGCTGGTATTACAGGCGTGAGCCACCGAGCCCAGCCAAGTCTATCCTTTTTTTTAAACCCCTGAATGCCTTAATGGTGCCAGCTGCCTGGCACCATTAGCAGAGAGTACAGGCGCAGCCACACCTTTCCCATTGTTTGTGTTTGTTTGTTTTGAGATGGAATTTCGCTGTGTCACCCAGGCTGGAGTGCAGTGGCATGATCTCAGCTCACTGCAACCTCCACCTTCAGGTTCAAGTGATTCTCCTGCCTCAGCCTCCCAAGTAGCTGGGATGACAGGCGCATGCCACCACACCCAGCTAATTTTTGTATTTTTAGTAGAGATGGAGTTTCACAGTGTTGGCCAGGTTTGTCTCAAACTCCTGTCCTCAGGTGATCCACCCACCTCGGCCTGGCAAAGTGCTGGGATTACAGGCGTGAGCCACCGTGCCTGGCCCCCAACATTTTTTATTCTCATTTTAAAAAAATATTTTTCAATTTGCTGGGCAAAGCGACAACATCTCCTTATTGCTTTAATTTGCGTTATTTGCTTACCGGTCAAGTGAACATTTTGCGTGTGTTTATACCTGAGAGCGCCATGTTCCTGGGCAGAGGCTTACTGAGGTCTCAGTTTTCATGCAAGTAAAAGCTGTCTTGCTGTTGATGAGTCGGTACATGTCCTGTGTGCCACAGTCCACTGCATGTTTAACTTGTCTCTTAGAGTTGAGTCACTGGGGTGTCACCTTTCTCACCATTATCAGTGTCCAGGAGCCAGGTGCCAGCTCTTATGGGCACTGTGGTCTGGCTTTCTGGTGCCAAGCCAACTGCAAGCTTCACCTAAGGCAGCCTCACTGAGGGGTCTGCCTTAGTTGCTCCCTGGAGAGCTCCCACAGGGTCATCCTACTCTGGCCTCAAAAACCAGATCTTTCTGAAAATGTTCCACTCATCCAGTTACTCTATCAATGAACTCAAAGGGACCCCTTTTTGCTGAACAACATAAGACAGTGGACAGATAGCCCCAGGGGAACCCAGGAGGGGATTTGGTTTGGAGAGGACAGTATCACCAGTAGGTACAGCAGGCAAGTTCCAGCCGACTCAGTTACCCAAAGTGTTAAGCCCTTTAAGCCAAGTGGCTGTGTGGTTCCTGCTGTCCTAGCGTCTTGTGGTCTGGAACATGGTTTGCAGGGATGAGGTGCTTGCCCGGCCTTATCAACCTTCGGGTTGGTGCGGGCTGTGAAAATGCATCAGGGCCAGGCGTGGTGGCTCAAGCCTGTAATCCCAGCACTTTGGGAGGCCGAGGCGGGCGGATCACCTGAAGTCAGGAGTTCAAGACCAGCCTGGCCAAGATGGTGAAACCCCATCTCTACTAAAAATACAAAAAACTAGCCGGGCACAGTGGCACACACAGTCAAGCCCCAGGAAGTCGTGGGAGCAGAACTGGGGCACAGGAAACACAGCACCCCCTTTCCTCGCTGATATACTTGTCTCTGCTTCTCATACTGTTTTTTCTTTCTTTGTTCTTCTTTTCTCTTCTTCTTTCTTTCTTCTTTTCTTTTTTCTTTCTTCCTTTATTTCCTTTCGTTTCTTTTCCCCTCCCTCCCTCTCTCTCTTTTCTTTCTCTCTCTCCTTCTTTCTTTTCTTTCTTCTTTTTCTTTCTTTCCCCCTTCCCCTTCCCCTCCCTCCTTCCTTCCTTTCTTCCCTCCCTCCCTCCTCTTTCTTTCTTTCTTTCTTTCTTTCTTTCTTTCTTTCTTTCTTTCTTTCTTTCTTTCTTTCTTTCTTTCTTTCTTTCTTTCCTTCCTTCCTTCCTTCCTTCCTTCCTTCCTTCCTTCCTTCCTTCCTCTTTCTCTCTTTCCTCCCTTTCCCCCTTCCTTCCTCTCCCCTCCCGCTCTCTTCTGTCTTTTGACAGAGTCTTGCACTGTTGCCCAGGCTGGAGTACAGTGGCACAATCTCGGCTCACTGTAACCTCTGCCTCTCAGGTTCAAGCGATTCTCGTGCCTCAACCTCCTGAGTAGCTGGGATTACAGGTGTGTACACTACCACACCCAGCTTTTTTTTGTATTTTTAGTAGAGACGGGGTTTTGTCACATTGGCCAGGCTGGTCTCAAACTCCTGGCCTCAAGTAAAGTATCCCCCTTAGCCTCCCAAAGTGCTGGGATTACAGGCCTGAGCCACTGTGCCCAGCCTCATGCTGTTTTCTTATTTTCTCTTTGTGTATTGATGGGCTTTCTCTGTTTTCCTATCCGTATGGCAAAGAATATGTACTGTGGTTACCATGGGTCTGGGGCAGGGCTGGGCAGCCACCCCCAGGCGTCCATGACTGTCTGTGCTTCCATTGAGCTCTCTGATGGCAGATAAGTCCCCTGATGTTCCTGGTCCTCAGTGTCCCCTGGTCAAATGTAGGTGATAGCGTCTCTCCTTTGACCTCAAATGATAGTCATATAAAGAAGCTTTTGAGCGATTTCCTCCATCACCACGTATAGAAGCTGTTATTATTTTGTCTTTGTTTAAAGCATAGAAATGTGGCCAAATAGACCAGATACGTATACAGACTTACAAAACCCACTGAACTAAGGAATTGCCTGTCAAATCCCAAACGTATGACAACCCACGCAGACAGCAGGATCTGGGAAAGCACGTCCTCCCCGCGGCTCTCGCACTTCGGAGGCTGCCAATCAAGAGTCCCCTGGCGTCCCATCTTCTCCATCCTCCCAGCTGGATATGTGGTAAATGTCAAGGTCAGGTAGTCAGGACCTCGAGGGAGCTATGGGCCATTCAAGATGAAGGGGCAGCTTCTCAAAGGCCAATAGAAACCGAACAGACAAGGACCGTGGTCCCAATCACGGCTCCAACGTTAGCTCCCGGTGGGATCTAAGAGTCACGTGCTTCTCTCGGCTTCACCCTTCTCATCTCCCAGAGAGTGGATTTTCCCAGATAAGGAGTGAAGGAGTGAGACCTCAGATGCCCCTGGGTCCGCTGGGTGAGGTTAGCAGGAGAAGCAGCCGGTTGGAGTCAGCAGAGAATATAGGTATATAAACAATTCAGAGAGGGCTGGGTGCGGTGGGATCACGCCTGTAATCCCAGCACTTTGGGAGGCCGAGGCGGGCAGATCACCTGAGGTCAGGAGATTGAGACCAGCCTGGCTAACACGGTGAAACCCCATCTCTACTAAGAATACAAAAAAAAAAAAAAAAAAAAAAAAAATAGCCAGGCATGGTGGCAGACGTCTGTAGTCCCAGCTACTCGGGAGACTGAGGCAGGAGAATGGTGTGAACCCAGGAGGCGGAGCTTGCAGTGAGCCGAGATCACGCCAGTGCACTCCAGCCTGGGCGACAAAGCGAGACTGTCTCAAAAACAAACAAACAAACAAACACTTTGAATGCTGGCTGAACTCCAAAACGTGTTCCTCCCACTGGCCACCAGTGGTAGGTGACCAAAAAGGCCCCTGTTCGTTCTGATGTAAGCTGAGCTGGGGCCTCTTGTGCCAGCCTCCTGCAGGGCACAGGATGAAAGAGTCTGAGGCTCCCAGCAAAGGTCCCCTGGGTGGGTTCCTGTGGCAATGTCCCACCACCCCAGGACATCTCTTTCAAATCAGGAGGTGCAAGAGTATGTTCCTGTCTTCATATGAAAAAATACCTTCCTCCGTGCGTTATTGGAAAGAATAGCATTGCTTTTTCATAAGACCCCAATGAGATGATGTGTGCTTTTAGATGTTACCATCATAAGTGATCATCTACACCAGAAGTGAAAGTTGAGGTGGTCGCCTGGAGGGGACAGAGGGCTTAGAGCCGAGGGTCAGGACATCTTTGTTGACTTGACAGGTCACCTAACTTCCCTGGGTGTTTGTTCCCTTGCCTGTCATCCTGAGGGTTGTCAAGAGGATCGAGGAAACACAGATGTGAAAAATCTTTAGAAGAGAATGGAGGAGCGCTTGCAAATGAGGAGGGCTCGTGTTAGCCCAGTAAAATGACAGTGGTTTATAGACCGTTCCTCATCTCCCCTTCCAAGTCACATGGCAAGCCACAGAATAACAACAGGGCAGCCAGACAAGGAGAGAGGGTGATGGTCCAGGCCACAAGAACTGCTTGCTGATGGGAAACCCCGGCTCCAGCGTTCATTTGTGTGTGCACGAGTCAGAGGGAGGAGGCGGTGAGGGGGTGAGGAACCCTCTTGGCCAGTGCCTCTTGCCTTCTTGGCCAGGGAGCAGCAAGGCTGGGGAAGCAAGCGGGGGCAGGTATGGGAGCCCCGAGGTCAGGGGAAAGAAGTAAGTTCCCTAGAAAACTGACCAGAGGGATAGATAGACAGCCTAGTGTCAATAGTGATTTTCTCTGGGTGAAAAGGTGGTTTTATTTTATTTTATTTTTTAAAATAATTAATAGACTTTGGCTGGGTACGGTGGCTCACACCTGTAACCCCAGCACTTTGGGAGGCTGAGGTGGGCAGATCACCTGAGGTCAGGAGATCGAGAGCAGCCTGGCTAACATGGTGAAACCCCATCTCTACTAAAAATACAAAAAAAAAAAAAAAAAAATTAGCTGGGCGTGGTAGCATGCACCTGTAGTTCCAGCTGCTGGGGAGGCTGAGGTGGCAGAATGGCGTGAACCCGGGAGGCGGAGCTTGCAGTGAGCTGAGATTGCGCCACTGCACTCCAGCCTGGGTAACAGAGCAAGATTCTGTCTCAAAATACATAAATAAATAAATAAATAAATAAATAAATAAGCCCGGCGTGGTGGTGGGTGCCTGTAGTCCCAGCTACTCGGGAGGCTGAGGCAGAAGAATAGCGTGAACCCGGGAGGTGGAGCTTGCAGTGAGCTGAGATCGCGCCACTGCATTCCAGCCTGGGTGACAGAGCTAGACTCCGTCTCAAAAAACAAACAAACAAACACAAAAATGAGCCGGGCATGGTGGCGCACACCTGTAATCCCAGCTGCTAGGGAGGCTGAGGCAGGACAATTGCTTGAACCCAGGAATTGGAAGTTGCAGTGAGCCAAGATCGCGCCACTGCACTCCAGACTGGGAAATAGAGCGAGACTCCATCTCAAAACAAACAAACAAAAAACCCCCCAAAAAACAAAAAAACCCAAAAATTATCTGGGCATGGTGGCGCGCACTTGTAATCCCAGCTGGTAGGGAGGCTGAGGCAGGAGAATCGCTTGAACCCAGTATTTGGAAGTTGGAGTGAGCCGAGATCACACTACTGCACCCCAGCCTGGGCAACAGAGTGAGATTCCGTTTCTAAATAAATAAATAAATAATAGACTTTGTTAAGAGCAATTTGAGGTTTATGGAAAATTCAGCAGACAGTAAAGGTTTCCCTTTACTCCTGACCCTGCAATTTCCCCTATTTTAACATCTTACATTAATATGTCACCTCTGTACCGTAAACACCTAAGTACTATCTATAGTATATATACTCTATATATATGCTGTATATATTCATATATATATATTACTATGCCACATACTATTTAGTATATACTAATACATATGCGTATATATATTAGTATGCCACATCTGTACCATATATTGCATAAACCAATGTGACCGTGATTATTCACTGAAGCCCACAGCAAGTTTACATGAGGGTCCACTCTGTGTTGCATATTCCATGGGTTTTGACAAGTGGATTATGTCATGTCATCCTTCCCAATCATAGAATCACACAGAATAGTTTTACTGCCCCTAAAAATCTCTGTGTCCCGCTCATTCATTCCTCTCCCCTCCCTCCTCAACCCCTGGTGACCACTGATCTTTTCGCTGCCTCTAGCTTTGCCTTTTCCAGAATGTCGTATCATTTAAAATTGCTCTTTCGTATGCCTGCTGGCGTTCACTTTATAACCTTTTATTTTAGTATAACACTGTAAACCAAAAGGTATCTGAGACAGGTCTCAGTGAATTTAGAAAGTGTATTTTAGCAAGGTTCAGGATGTGTCTGTGACACAGCCTCAGGATGTCCTGACGACATGGGCCTAAGGTGGTCGGGGCATAGCTTGGTTTTATACATTTTAGGAAGACATGAGACATCAGTCAATACATGTTAGATGTACACTGGTTCAGTCTGGAAAGGTGGGACAATTTGAAGTGGGGAGGGGGCCTCCAGGAGACAAACAGTTTCATTCTTTCAAGTTTCTGATTAGTCTTTTGCTGAATGCACAATTTATAGGAATAGTCACTTATGCCACAGTCTGTCTGAGTGAAAGAGTAGGTTAAAGGAAGCAATCAGATGGGCATTTGTCTCATATGAACAGAGAGATGACTCTGAGCTCTACCTGCCCTTTGTCCACAGAGAATTTTGTTGTGGGCAAATTGTGAGGGAGGTATGTAGCTTTTTTCTTTTCTTTTTAAATCTCGTAGCTTTTTTTTTTTTTTTTTTTTCCGAGACAGAGTCTCACTCTGTCGCCCAGGCTGCAGTGCAGTGGCATGATCTCAGCTCCCTGCAACCTCTGCCTCTCAGGTTCAAGTGATTCTCCTGCTTCAGCTTCCCAAGTAGCCAGGATTATAGGCATGTGCTACCATGCCTGGCTAATTTTTGTATTTTTAGTAGAGACGGGGTTTCTCCGTGCTGGCCAGGCTGATCTCCAACTCCTGCCCTCAGGTAATCCGCCTGCTTCGGCCTCCCAAAGTGCTGGGATTATAGGCATGAGCCACCGAGCCCGGCCAATCTTTGTAGCTATCTTATTTAGGAACAGAATGGGAGGCAGGTTCGCCCTACACAGTTCCCAGCTTGACTTTTCCCTTTGGCTTAGTGATTTGGGTGAGATTTATTTTTCTTTCACAATACACATACGGAAAGCGTGCATACCTCCTGCAGGCAACCTCCCGTGGGTCGCACTGTGGTCTGGAAGGCCGCACACAGCTCCAGTCCTGCTGCCTCTCTGCCTTACATAACTGCCCGCTCTCCTTATCTCTTCAGGCTGGGGCCGTAAGACCACCCCGCCCACTGGCCTGAGCCCTGGGGTACCGCAGTATCCCTGTTGACTTTCTAAATCCAGTACACACCTTTGTAACCAGCCCCTTTGTTAGACTCTGTTCAAATAATCCTGTTTGAGTGGGCCATGCCGGGATCCTGACAAAGGAAGCAAATTCCTGTAGATTTCTGAGCAAGGAGCAACGGAAAAGGATGCTCTGGGTTGAATTGTGTCTCCCTGTCACCCCCAAGTTCATACATGGAAGTCTTAACCCTAAATACTTCAGAATGTGACCTGATCCTATTTCTGTTGTTTAGAAATAGGATCATCCGGCCAGGCGCGGTGGCTCATGCCTGTGATCCCAGCACTTTGGGAGGCGGAGGTGGGTGGATCACTTGAGGTCAGGAGTTTGAGACCAGCTTGGCCAACATGGTGAAACCCCATCTCTACTAAAAGTACAAAAATTAGCCGGGTGTGGTGGCGGGCACCTGTAATCCCGGCTACTTGGGAGGTGGAGGCAGGAGAATTGCTTGAACTTGGGAGGCGGAGGTTGCATAGTGAGCTGAGATCATGCCACTGCACTCCAGCCTGGGCAATAGAGTGAGACTAGTGAGACTCTGTCTCAAAAAAGCAAACAAACAAACAAAAAATGCAATAGGATCACCGTTGCAGATGTTAGTCTGAACTCAGTATGACTGGTATCCTTATAAAAAGGGGCAATTTGGACAGACATAGCGACCGACACGCACACCGGGAGAATGCCATGTGAAGAGGAAGGCAGAGGTGGAGGTGTTATACCTACAAACTAAGGAAAGCCGAAGATTCCCAGCAAACCACCGGAGCCAGTGGGGAGGCCGGGAACAGATTCTTCCTACAGCCCTTGGAGGGAACCAGCGCTGCCGATGCCTTCATCTCAGATGTTCAACCTGCAGAATTCTGAGACAAGCATTTCTGTTGTATAAGCCACCCAGTTGGTGGTATTGCATTGCAGCCACCCCAGGAGACACCTGCAGGGTATAATGCTAACAGCTCATGTATCAGAGGCAGGGAGTGGTTTACAGCTTCCAGAATGGGTCCAGCCCTCAGGGTTTGTTTGTTTGTTTGTTTGTTTTTTGAGACAGAGTCTTGCTTCCTCACCCAGGCTGGAGTGCAGTGGCACAATTTTGGCTCACTGCAACCTCCGCCTCCCAGGTTCAAGGGATTCTCCTGCCTCAGCCTTCCGAATAGCTGAGACTATAGGCGCGCACCACCACACCTGGCTAATTTTTATATTTTTAGTAGAGACATGGTTTCACCATGTTCGGGCTGGTCTTGAACTCCTGATCTTGTGATCTGCCCACGTTGGCCTCCCAAAGTGCTGGGATTACAGATGTGAGCCACCATGCCCTGCCTCTCAGCCCTCAGATTTTATAATATCCAAATAAGTTGCTTTACTTGGTTTGCATGTGAGGAAATAAGCACTAAAACACAAACTGGGCTCTTTTTTTATTTTTATTTTTTGGTTGGGGGTCCTCTCTGCTTCCTGCCCCGGGGCAGGCTCCTCCCCTGGCTTCATTTTGTCAATTATCTGCTCGATTCCAGGCGCTGAGCTGAAAACTCTTGGGCTGCGTGGCCTGATAGAAATAGAATGCAAGCTGCAGAGATAATTCCAGATGTTCCAGCAGCCATATTTAAAACAGAAAAATGAGCAGATGAGATGATCTTGGATATTTTATTTAATCCAGCATATCCAAAATGTCTTTTTGTGTGTATATGTGATGGAGTTTTGCACTGTTGTTGCCCAGGCTGGAGTGCAGTGGTGCAATTTCGTCTCATGGCAACCTCTGCCTCCAGGCTTCAAGCGATTCTCCTGCCTCAGCCTCCTGAGTAGCTGGGATTACAGGCAAGTGCCACCACACCCAGCTAATTTTGTAGTTTTAGTAGAGACGGGGTTTCTCTGTATTGGTCAGGCTGGTCTCAGGTGATCTGCCCTTCTCGGCCTCCCAAAGTGCTGGGATTACAGGCATCAGCCACCATGCTCGGCCCAAAATGTCATTTCAACTTGTAATCAATAGAAAAATTAATCATGAGCTATTTTTCCTTTTTTTTCATATGAAGTCTTCAGAATCACTCCAGTTTATGTGGAGCAATTCCCCCAGAGAGGAAACCAAGGTGGTCACCAGCCAAGAAGTGGCAGAGCTGAGGTGTGACTCCAGGATCTTTGTTGCTAACCATTTTGTGGCCCCTGAAATCTCACGTCAGAAACTAGAGTCTCTTAGCCACGAGCTTCCACTCTTGCTTCAGGCTAAGAACCAAACTCAGTGCGTCTTTCTGAGTTAGAACCTTGACTTGGAGGGAGGTAAATCAAAGGTAACTTGACCATATTAGTGGAAACCCGAGTGGATTAAACACGTGTTAAAAACAAATTTGACTTCTACCTTCTATGAGAGCTTTTTCTGGAGCAGTGACCCCTCCCTGCTTGTCAGATATCAAGTCATGTTCCTCCTCGGCTCAGAGCTCTCCAGGGGCTCCCATATCGTGAAGAGCAGAAGTAAAAGTCCTTCCAGCGGCTCACAAGGCCTCCTGTAATCTGTCCTCCTCCTAGTTCCTTTCTGATCAAATTTCTTGCTCTTCTCCCTTCATTCACGCTGGCCTGGGCACCCCAGATTCCTTGTCATTCCTGAAGCTCATCAGGTACTTCCTTACCTCAGGGCCTTTGCACCTGCTACTTCCTCTGCCAGGATGACCTCCCTCTGGGTGTCAGCATGACTAGGCCCCTCCCTCCTCTCAGACCCTTTCTCAAATGCCACCTTATCCCTGAGCCGCAGCCCCATTGCACCCTGTACCCCACTGCCTCTGGCTCTCCTTCCCTGTCCCCCTGCTCCTCTTCTTCCTGTTGCACCAGTCCCTATGGGTCATATTATACATTTTACTCATTTACCCATCATCTGTTTCACTTAGTTATAGCCACAAGAGCATGGCCTTGTCTGTTCTGTTCAGTGTTTTAGCCACGGTGCTAGGACCACGCTTGCAGGTGTTCCATACGTATGCGTTGAAGGGATGAATGACATGGTGGGTGGATGCTGAGCCAAGGCAAAGGGAGGAGAAATGGAGAGGAATAGGCCTCCAGAACTGTCCCTTGCTGAGAGAAGCCAGTATGGTCAACTGGTTCTTGCTGGAGTGTTAGCAACTTGAGGCTTAAGCAGAGATAAATGCAGTCAAGACAGAAGGGGGCTGAGTGAGGTGGCTCACGCCTGTAATCCCAGCACTTGGGAGCCTGAGGCGGGAGGATTGCTTGAGCCCAGGAGTTTGAGACCAGCCTAGGAAACATAGTGAAACCCCATCTCTACAAAACAAAATTTTAAAAAATAGCTAGGTTTGGTGGCACACACCTGTAGTCCCAGCTACTTGGGAAGCTGAGGCAAGAGGATCACTTGAGGCCAGGATTGTTTGAGGTTACAGTGAGCTAGGATCTTGACACTGCACCCCAGCCTGGGTGACAGAACGAGACTCTCTCTTTCTCTTTCCCTCTCTCCATTATATATATATATATTATATATAATATATGTATATATAATCATATGTAATTTATACATATGATATATAATGTATATATTATATATTATATATATTATATATAATATTATATATAATATTATATATAATATATATAATATTATATATAATATTATATATAATATATATAATATTATATATAATATTATATATATATATCTGATAAGCACTGTTGATCATTGAGGCATGAGTTTGTATAGACTCTCAGACATGGTGATGCTTGGATAGGGGTGTTCGGAGAGTAGGAAGGTTGAGGCCCCCAGACCCCTTCTAATCACAATTTGT
The DNA here is from genome assembly GCF_049350105.2 of Macaca mulatta. Lineage (NCBI taxonomy): Eukaryota > Metazoa > Chordata > Mammalia > Primates > Cercopithecidae > Macaca > Macaca mulatta. The sequence continues at coordinate 227,703,972 of NC_133406.1, forward strand.
AAGCCGTTACCTGGGTTTCCAGTTCATTATAAAATGTCAGACACTCTTTGTATTCGGAGAGTAAGACTGTGCTGATACAGGACAATTGATGTTCAACTCTCAAGAGTAGAGACTTGGAAGAACATAATGCCTGTCTACAGGCGCCTGAGGGGCTGTCACTGAACACTGGAGACTTGTTCTGACCTCAGAAGATGGGCCCATGATTGGGAGCTACAGGGAAACAGAATTCGATGTACCATAATGAGAACTGTCTAACCGCATTAGGGCTCTGAAAATGGGCTGCCTTTGGGAGGTAATGAGGCTGCCATCACTAGGGGCATTCGAGCAGAGTCCAGATGACCACTTTTTAGTGGTGCTGCAAGGAGCATCACATATCAGGTGGGATTTCTGCCCAGGGTGCTTGAGTCCTGTGATTCTTTCTGGGGTTCCTATTCTGGTTCTGCTGGCCAAAGGAGTAGGTCTTGAAGGAGGGTCCAGAGTGCTTATAAACCAGTGACTGTGCCTCCTTTGATACCCAGAGCAGTCACTCCTCTTCCCTCCCTCCCCGTCTCCACCACGTTCCTTTCTGAACCTAAATAGACAGAGCCCTTAAGCCTGCAGCAGAGGACATGCAAAGCTCCCAGCCTCTTGCACGTCTCAGGTCTCATTCTGCTCACACCGGATCCTTGTCAGAAATTAGATCACCCACCAGCAACCAGAATCGGCTTCTAAATATGTATCACGTACATCTAGTTTATGTTCAGCTACCCTTGAGCCAGAATACTGACCTTCTACAGCTCTTCCTGTGGACCTGTGCAGCCTGGGCTCCCAGACACACTGGGGCTATCCCACCGTGTATGTCACCAGCTCATCCTCATTCTTTCCTTCATGAATATTTGTCTTGCGTCTGCTCCATGCTTCAGAGAGACTGGTTCCAGGATCTTTGTCCCTGATTCTTCTGTGGTCTCAAATCGCATAGCAGAAACTTGTATCCCTACCCCCTTGTGTCCATGGCTCCTGCTTTAGGCTGAGAGCCAAACTTAGCTTCCCTGCTTCAGAACCTGGCCTCGTAGGGGCTAAACCAAAGGTGACCTGAACATATAAGCAGAAACCAGAGCAGACCAAACACCTGCCGAAAGCAAATTTAAGTCCAGCTGCCTAGGACATAGCGAGGCTGACCATGGCTCTGCCCTCGTGGAGCCAACATTCCAGAAGACACATGTGTAGACTGTAGGGTCACGTAACCTGCCTTTCTTCATTTTCAGGTAGGAAACCACAGCTCAGAGAGACCAAGTGACTTGCACAAAGTCACACAGCGAACTAGTGAGAAGCCGAGGCAAGAGCCAAGCCCCCCAGTTCCTGGTTCAGCACTGCTCCCCTCATATTGCATGGCACCCCTTAGAGGGGGATAGATACATCACAGTGGCTAGGAACACAGACTTTTGATTTCGATCCACCATCGTTTAAATTCAGTGCCTTTATTTACCAGCTGTGTGAGCCTGGGCAAACTGCTTCACCGCTATGTGCTTCAGTTTTCTAATGTATAAAAAGTGGACAAAAATAGTCACAAGGCCGGGTGCAGTGGCTCACGCCTGTAATCCCAGCACTTTGGAAACCAAAGTTTGGGAGGCCGAGGTGGGCGGATTACGAGGTCAGGAGATGGAGACCATCCTGGCTAACACAGTGAAACCCCGTGTTACAAAAAAATTAGCCCGGCGTAGTGGCTACAAAAAATACAAAAAAATTAGCTCGGCGTAGTGGCTAGCGCCTATAGTCCCAACTACTTGGGAGGCTGAGGCAGGAGAATGGCGTGAACCCAGGAGGCGGAGCTTGCAGTGAGCCGAGATTGCGCCACTGCACTCCAGCCTGGGCGACAGAGCGAGACTCCGTCTCAAAAAAAAAAAAAAATTCACAAATCTACCATGAGGGCCAGAGAGAGAATCCCTGTCAAAAGCCTACCACATTATATAGCAAGGAAGAAATGAAAAATAAATAAATAAATAAAGTCTAGCACAGTGCCTGGCACACAGAGCACATCAATGCCACTGTTATTGTCACTGCAGTCAGTCAGTGTTAACACTCAAAGGACCCAGTTCCTGAGGCTCACACTGAGCCACAGATGTGTCTCAATGACGAACTGCTGAACATGGGTGGAACTGAGAGTGCGGATACCTGGCTCCTGGGCTCAGCTCTGCCACTGACTCACTGTGTGACCTAGGGGTACGTGTGAGTTTCTTATTACTGCTGGAACAAACGACCACGTTGTAGGGCTTCTAATGACACAAATCTGTTATCTTCCAGTTCTGGAGGTCAGATGTCCAAAATGCGTCTTTTTTTTTCTTTTTTTTTTTTTTGAGATGGAGTCTCCCTCTGTTGCCCAGGCTGGAGTGCAGTGGCGCCATCTCAGCTCACTGCAACCTCTGCCTCCTGGGTTCAAGTGATTCTCCTGCCTCAACTTCCCGATTAGCTGGGATTACAGGAGCGCGCCACCACGCCTAGCTAATTTTTGTATTTTTAGTAGATACGGGGTTTCACCATGTTGGGCAGGCTGGTCTTGAAGTCCTGACCTTGTGGTCTACCCACCTCAGCCTCCCAAAATGCAGGGATTACAGGCATGAGCCACTGTGCCCAGCCCAAAATGTGTCTTACAGGCTAAAATCACAATGTCTGTGTCCTTTTGCCTTTCCAGGTTACAGGGTGCCGGCACCCCCCGGCTCTTGGGCACCTCCCCGTGACCTCTCTTTACATCGGCATATCTCTTTCTCCCACTCTGATCCTCCTGCCTCCCTCTTATAAGGACCCTCGTGATTCTATCAGGACTGCCTGCAAATCCAGGATCATCCCCCAATCCCAAGAACCTTAATCTAATCACATTGGCAAAGCCTCTTCTGCCTTGCAAGGCAGCATATTCACAGATTCTGAGGATTAGCATGTGGACGACTTAGAGGGTCGGTCTGTATCTCCTCCAGGGAAGTAACCTCACTGCTGTGTCCCCACCTGTGACAGTAGAAGGTCAGATAATGGTGACGTCTCCTCCACCTGTGTAGCTCATTTCTCATGAACCTCCCCTTGTCCACCCCAAAGGCCCCACCTCGAGGTCACTTCCCCTACCACAACTCTGGCCCTGGTGACAGCAGTTGCTGCAGTATTGAACCCCGCTAAGACCACCAGGTGCAGATATCTGCTGCTGGGAACCTAGGTCTACCATGGCCCTTGCTGCTAGAAAAATTACATATACAGAAACAAAACAAAAAAAAAAAGCAACTTGATTTCCGACTTGCCAGGAAAATCGGAATTACTTTTATTGGTAAATAGTTTTGCAGCTATTTGAAGCGTAGAGAGCACTTCGTGATCTGAGGCTGAGATGCTGGCATTCACAGGAAGATATCCCTGGAGTAACTCACACACAGCACAGACACAGAGGGAGAATCCCCATCCCAGGGACAGCGTGGCTCCCAGGGAACTCCCAAGAGACACAGGCCTCACGTGGTCAGAGGTTAGGCCTGGGTCAGAGGAGAGAGGGGAGTGGCAGAGCAGAGATGCGTTACATCTTTGTGATACAATTGTGAACGCTATGTTATGTTGGCTTGAGATCTGCTGGGTCTACAGAGGCGCCAGTCAAACAGGTCCTGGATGAGTAAGAGAAGAATTCATAGAGTTTCAGGGCTGGGTAATAGTATGTTTTTTAAAAGTGCCCCCCCGCTTTTTTTTTTTTTTTTTTGAGATGAAGTCTCGCTCTGTCGACCAGGCTGGAGTGCAGTGGTGCGATGTCTGCTCACTGCAACCTCCACCTTTCAGGTTCAAGCGATTCTCCTGCCTCAGCCTCCCGAACAGCTGGGATTACAGGCACCTGCCACTACCACGCCCGGCTAATTTTTGTATTTTTAGTAGAGATGGGGTTTCGCCATGTTGGCCAGGCTGGTCTTAAACTCCTGACTTCAGGTGATCCACCTGCCTCAGCCTCCCAAAGTGCTGGGATTACAAGCGTGAGCCACCGCACCCGGCCAAAAGTGCTTTTTTTAAGAATGAAAATTTTCTCTATTTTTTACATTATATTTTTCCTCCTATTAAATGTAAAAACAACATATTGTCTATCCATGAAATGGATTATTGTGCAGCCTTAAAAAGCAAGGGAATTCTGACATGTACTACAACATGGATGAACCTTGAGGACATTATTCTACGTGAAATTAATCACAAAAGGACAAATATTGTATGATTTCACTTCTATGCAGTACCTAGAATAGTCAAACTCATAGAAGAGAAAGTAGAATAATATTTGCCTGTGCCTGGGAGGAGGGGGAATGGGGAGTTAGTGTTTAATGTGGACAGACTTTCAGTTTGGGAAGGTGGAAGGAGTTCTGGAGGTGGATGGTGGTGATGATTGCACAACGATGTGAATGTAACAACGCTAGAGAAACTCTCCACCTGAAAATGGCTAAGATTTGGCTGGGCGCTGGGGCTCACGCCTGTAATCCCAGCACTTTAGGAGGCTGAGGTGGGTGGATCACCTGAGGTCAGGAGTTCGAGACCAGCCTGGCCAGCATGATGAAACCCCGTCTCTGCTAAAAATACAAAAATTAGCTGGGCATGGTGGCACACACCTGTAATCTCAGCTACTCTGGAGGCTGAGGCAGGAGAATCACTTGAACCTGGGAGGCAGAGGTTGCAGTGAGCCGAGATGTCACCACTGCACTCCAACCTGAGTGACAGGGCGAGACTCCGTCTAAAAAAAAAAAAAAAGAAAATAGCTAAGATTTAAATATATCATCTTAGCCATTTTCAAGTGGACAGTTTGTTTCTCTAGCATGAAGCTACCTTCACATTGTTGTGTTATAAATTTTACCACAATTAAAATTATTTTGGGGGCCGGGCATGGTGGCTCATGCCTATAATCCCAGCACTTTGAGAGGCCGAGGCGGGCAGTTCACGAGGTCAGGAGATCGAGACCATCCTGGTTAACACGGCGAAACCCTGTCTCTACTAAAAATACAAAAAATTAGCCGGGCGTGGTGGCAGGTGCTTGTAGTCCCAGCTACTCTTGAGGCTGAGGCAGGAGAATGGCGTGAACCCGGGAGGCGGAGCTTGCAGGGAGCCGAGATTGCGCCACTGCACTGCAGCCTGGGCGACAGAGCAAGACTCTGTCTCAACAACAACAACAACAAAAATTTGTTTTGGCCAACCTGGGCAACATGGCTAAACCCTGTCTCTACAAATAAATACAAAAAATTAGCCAGGAGTCACACATGACTGTCATCCCAGTCACTCAGGAGGCTGAGGTGGGAGGATCGCCTGAGCCCAAGAGGTTGAGGCTGCAGTGAGCTGAGATCATGCCACTGCACTCCAGCCTGGGCGACAGAGTAAGACCCTGTCTAAAAAATGAAAAATAAAAATTTTTGAACTGGGTTTAAAAAATACCCCAAGGCAGGGCATCTCACACTCAGCACAGCTGCTGTGTGAGTGAGGCTGGCTACTTCTGTGTTGTGGGTGCTGTCTTGTGCAGTATGGGATGTTCCATGGCATCCTTGTCTTCCACCTTCCAGATGCTACTGGTGCCCCACCCAGGGTGACAACCAAAAATGTCTCCAGACATCGACAAATCCCCCTGATGGGCAAGATCACCCCCAGCGGAGAACCAATGCCCTGAAGGGTTGTTGGACAAAGGGGTTGAATGGTAACTGGGAAGTACTCATTGTAGTTCCTGATAAATAGCAGGAGTTTCTAGAAATGTTACTTCCCATTAGGATGCCTGCTTGACAGTGTCATGGGAGGGGACACACACCCCTGCATATCCTGAGACACATAACACGTCTCTGCTTCCAGCGTGCCGGTGAGCCCACCATTACAGATGAACTTGGGACCATGGAGACTTTAGAAGGGCAGGCCTGGGAGGGAGCCACAGTGGGTGCCTGACCATCCAGAGGCCGTGTGGAGCTCTGAGCACCATGACAGCCTATGGGAGGTACGAGACTCATGGACCATTCCTGGATTTCCTCACACTGCCTAACCAGAAGGTTCTCTCTAACCAGATCATCTGTAGTCACCAGACACAGGTTAGTTCCCTAGTACTCAGCCTAGGGCTCAACTCATAGGAAGTGTTTATTTTGGATGATGGAGCGGGTGGGGGTGGGGGTGGACATGGGGAGGTGATGGGAGCAGCAGTGGCAGGGATGGTCGAGATGACAGGGGTGATTGTGACATCAGTGGGAATAGTGGAAACTCTTGCTTCCTTCCCAAGAATATAATTATCTATAAGGCCAGGTGCAGTGGCTCATGCCTATAATCCCAGCACTTTAGGAGGTCGAGGCAGGCAGATCACTTGAGGTCAGGAGTTCAAGGCCAGCCGGGCCAACATGGTGAAACCCCATCTCTACTAAAAATACAAAAATTAGCCAGGCATGGTGGCAGGTGCCTGTAATTCCAGCTACTCAGGAGGCTGAGGCAGGAGAATGGCTTTAACCCGAGAGGCAGAGGTTACGGTGAGTAAAGGTTGCACCAATGCATGCCAGCCTGGGCGACAGAGCGAGACTCTGTCTCAAAAACAAACAAACAAAGAAAATTCTATGATCATCCTCTGCTCCTTTATTACCAGGGGAAGGACAGATTATAAAAATCACATGAACAGTCAGTCGGTTTTCCTCGCTTATGTGTGTGACTGATGTCAGGGTTTTAAGATGAGGGGTGGGACTCAGGCTAGTGTGTGGCATTCAGACACAGGTCACACCCCTGGTGCAGGGTCCCCGTTACCGCACTGCCCCTTCTACAGGACACACTCTGTGGAGCCAGGATAAGCCAGGGTGAACCCTTGACCCAAAGCTGCAGATGCAGCTTCCTCTTAGCAAAATCAGCTTATTACTCAATCAGACGAAGTGTCTGCGGTGGAGGCGAGATGGGAGTTTAATTGGGAATTTTTGCCCGATGCCACTGTCGATATTTAATGAAAGTGGTGGTGGAGAACACAGGTCAGCACTATCAGAAATTAGAGCTGGTGTTCCTGGCACCCGTGTCCCCAGGAGAGGAGCAAGCCCTGCGGTCCCCTCTCAGCTGCCTCCTTACGAATAATATTTTTCTGCGGCTTGAAGCAGCTGCAGCAGCGACCGTAGCACGTGCAGCTTCCCCAGATGCTCAGGGCGAATTAAGGACCTGGTGCCTGGGCAGAGCACTACACAGGGAGTCAGGAGACCTGGGTTCCAGTCTAGACTCCAAGTGACCTTAGACAAATTGCCCAAGTTCTCTGGGCCTCTCATCTGTAAAATAAGGGAGAGGGGTAGGGAGGGAGGGGAAGTGAGAGATACCAAAGGTGGCCTCAGATCCTCTATGATACTGTGAAACCAAGGCTGGCTGTGGCCTGAAAGGCCAAAAAGCCGCTGTTATTTCCTGGGCCTTTGGGATTGGAGTTCCTGGAGGCTGGCAGGGAGGGCAGGGGAAGGTATTCTACCAGCATAGGCTGGGCTCTCTTAGCCAGGGAGGGAAGGCAGAAGAGAGTGACGGGGAGTAGTAAGCTCTTGCCAAGAGCAGAGGGACCAATGCCCAGTGGTCCCTGGAGAACCTTCCATGTTGGTCCTTCCTCTAGGCCATGGGAGGAAGAACCTGCCTTCCCTGAAGTTGTAGCTGCAGTAATGGCTGCAGGATATTTTATTGTGTAGATGAGCCACGATTTACTCAGTCCTGGGAGGTTTCCAGTTTTCTCTCCTAGAAGCAATGCTGCTGTGAACAGCCTTGCCCACATTCTTCATGATTTCCCCAAGACACATTCCCACAAGTTGAAGTTTGTGGAAATGGGTGGGGTTGGGTGGGCTGGATCCACCGTATTTCTCTCCAATTCCCCCTTTGCACGACGGCCTCTCACCTTGGGAAGACTTGCAAAGCTCATGTCACAGCTCCTGGGCAGGCAGTTCACAGAAGGACACATCCAAGTTTCCACTAAGCACGTAATACAACGTTCAGCTCTCCTGATAACCAGATAAATGCAAACCAAATCAACAATATACCCTTTCATGGCTTATCAGATTGATAAAGATGAAAGAGTGACAAAATCCAGTGTTGGCACAAGTTCAAGGACTCACCCACAACCTTCAACTTGTGGGAATGTATCTTAGGGAAATAATTAAGAATGTGTTCAGCGGCCGGGCGCGGTGGCTCAAGCCTGTAATCCCAGCACTTTGGGAGGCCGAGACGGGCGGATCACGAGGTCAGGAGATCGAGACCATCCTGGTTAACATGGTGAAACCCCGTCTCTACTAAAAAAAAAAAAAATACAAAAAACTAGCCGGGCGAGGTGGCGGATGCCTGTAGTCCCAGCTACTCGGGAGGCTGAGGCAGGAGAATGGCGTGAACCCGGGAGGCGGAGCTTGCAGTGAGCTGAGATCCGGCCACTGCACTCCAGCCTGGGTGACAGCGCGAGACTCCGTCTCAAAAAAAAAAAAAAAAAAAAAAAAGAATGTGTTCAGCCAGGCACGGTGGCTCATGCCTGTAATCCCAGCACTTTGGGAGGCCGAGGCAGGCGGATCATGAGGTCAGGAGTTCAAGACCAGCCTGGCCAACATGGTAAAACCCCGTCTCTACTAAATATACAAAAATTAGCCAGGCATGGTGGCAAGTGCCTGTAATTCCAGCTGCTCAGGAGCTGAGGCAGGAGAATTGCTTGAACCCGGGAGGCGGAGGTTGCAGTGAGCTGAGATCCCACCACCACTGCACTCCAGCCTAGGTGACAGAGCAGGACTCCGTCTCAGAAAAAAGAAAAAAAATGTGTGCAAGGCTGTTCATAGCAGCATTAGTTCTAAGAGAGAAAACTGGAAACATCCTGGGGTTGGGTAAGTAAATCATGGCTCATCTACACAGTAAAATACCCTGCAGCCATTAAAAATGATATAATTATATTTGTTGAATGGAAAGATGTTCCCAGTATGGTTATCCGACAGAGTGGTGGAGTATATTTCTACTTGGTAGTTTTATGTACATACATACACACACCACACACACACACACACACACACACACACACACACAGTCTAGAAAGGTATAAGCCAAGTGTTAACTGTTTTTTTTTTAATTCTACCTTCTCTTTGATTGTTTTTATTGTCTCAGTATATATGTGAGCTTTGCCTAATAAGTGGAGTTAGGAAAACAAAAATATATTTTTAATGACAAAAAGTGCTTACCAGAGCCTGTTGTTAATCTGAGTTACGCAGTTCCCAGGAGGCCAGACGAGGGGAAAGGCCCTGAGAGATCCTCTGGCTGCAGGCCTGTTTGTTGGCAAGGGGCCGGTCCGGTGCAAGAGATTAATCTCAGTCTAACATCCGCTGTGTCACTGTCTATTTCTGGAGAATGGCAGCTCCTCACCCTCTCCAGCTCAGGTGTCAGCTGCTGGGGAGAAGGCATCACTCAAGGGGAGGGAGTCCAGACAGGTGGTGACAGGCAGGCCACCGAGCCGCCCTGCACAAGGGAGATGCCTGTCTCTTCTGAATGTGCCCTGGAAGAGAAGGAAGTCGTGGTTATAAGGGGAGGGTGCTGCGGACCCTGTTCTGCCTAGGCCGGAATGAGATGGAGCCCACTTTGGTTTCAGTGGGTTGGAGGTAGACCCATCACAAGACGAAAGGTAGGAGGTCAACTTCCCACTAGTTGAGCCTGCCCATTGTGGGGAGGTGAGCCGCGTGACTCCCGCTGCCTGCCGAAGCCCTCGTGTTTTATAGAACAGCAGGACCCAGTTAAATGATCTGTGGCTGTGGGACAAAGGCTGACAGTTAGGACAGGAGCCCAACTCGTTCTTGAATTCCATTGTCCTAGAATCCATCGGTTGGGTGTCTTGAGCATAAACAGAAGCCAACTCTGTCTAATGTAGGGAGGGAAGGAATTTGTTGCAGGGATGTCAGATAGTTCACAGAACTGAAAAGAAGCCTGGAGAGGCAGGCTCAGAAGAGAATGGGGTAGCTCTGCAGGTGGAGAACGCAGAACGAATGGACAGTTTCTCCAGGGCGGGGCTGCTGGCTGGACTGAACGGGTTCCAGCCTTCTATTCAGTCAATCCACCCAAGACTCAGTGTCCTGGGACGGACAGACTCTGGCTCAGTGTGGGTTGGGTACCAACCTCTATGCCAGGAGAGGGCCACACATTTTAAGAAAGTTAAGCTAGGTGCAGTGGCTCACACCTGTAATCCCAGCACTTTAGGAGGTTGAGGCAGGTGGATCACTTGAGTCTGGGAGTTCAAGACCAGCCTGGGCAACATGGCGAAATCTCGTCTCTACTAAAAATACAAAAATTAGCCCGGTGTGGTTGCGCGTGCCTGTAGCCCCAGTTACTTGAGAGGCTGAGGTGGGAAGATTGGTTGAACCCAGGAGGTGGAGGTTGCAGTGAGCCATGACCATGCCGCTGCACTCCAGCCTGGGTGACAGAGTGAGACCCTGTCTCAAAAAAAAGAAAAAGAAAGAAAGAAAGAAAGATGGAAGGAAGGAAGGAAGGAAAGGAAGGAAGGAAGGGCACCAAGACATATTTAATGGGTGAGAAGTGATTGCCCCAAAAGAAGCTGGGAATTTGCCTCAGGAGAGATGAAGGGGGAGAAGCCAGGGGGCAACAGGTGGCTATGAAATATGTGATACCTATAGTGGGTTGAACTGCATCCCCTGAAAAGGCTTGTCCAAGCCCTAAGCCTTGGCGCCTATGAATGTGACCTGTTTTTGGAAAAAGGGTCTTTACAAATGTAATTAAATGAAGGATCTGGAGATGAGGTCATCCTGGATTGAGGGTAGGACTGTCCCAAATCCAATGGCAGATGTCCTTGTAAGGGAAAGGCAGAGGGAGACTTGCAAATTGGAGACTCAGAGCAGAGGCCGTGTGGAGACAGAGGGAGAGGCAGGCATAAGCCAAAGGATGTCAAGAACCACCAGAAGAGTTTGAGACCAGCCTGGCCAACATGATGAAACCCCATCTCTACTAAAAATACAAAAATTAGCTGGGCGTGGTGGCAGGCACCTGTAATCCCACCTACTCGGGAGGCTGAGGCAGGAGAATCGCTTGAACCCGGGAGGCAAAGGTTGCAGTGAGCTTAGATTGCACCACTGCACTCCAGCCTGGGGACACAGCGAGACTCCATCTCAAAAAAAAAAAAAAAAAAAAAAGAGGAACCACCAGAAGCTGGAGGAGTCCAGGAAGGATTCTCCCCAGAGCCTTCGGAGGGAGCCCAGCCTGGCTGACACCTTGATTTCAGAATCCTGGCCTCTAAAACTATGAGATAATAAATTTGTTTTAAGCCCCTCAGTTTGTGGTAATTTGTAACAGCAGCCCAAAAAACAAACACAGCATTCAACCCTCCTAGAATGACCTTTTAGTGCTCTTTGCCCTGAGTACTCCAGGCTCAGGCCACCAATGGAGGTAGCATGGGCCCCAAACCAGGTTGACAAGACATTGTGCAGCTTTGGCATCATTATAGGACCCTCTGGGTCTTAGTGTCCTGGCAATAACTTGTGCAAGCATTCTTCTTCTTTTTTTTTAAGACGAGGTTTTGCTTTTGTTGCCTAGGCTGGAGTACAGTGGCGCAGTCTCGGCTCATCACAACCTCTGCCTCTCGGGTTCAAGCGATTCTCCTGTCTCAGCCACCTGAGTAGTTGGGATTACAGGCATGCACCATCATGCCTGGCTAATTTTGTATTTTTGGTAGAGACGGGGTTTCTCTATGTTGGTCAGGCTGGTCTTGAACTCCTGACCTCAAGTGATCTGCCTGCCTCAGCCTCCCAAAGTGCTGGGATTACAGGTGTGAGCCACTGCGCCCGGCCTGTGCAAGCATTCTTAAGGCAACAGGAAAGGGTACTGGCTAACTGCATAGGCACTAGAGTGAGATCACCTGATTCTAGATCTTGGCTCTTCCATTCTTAGCTGGATAACCTCAAGCAGGTAACATAACTGTTCAGTTTGCTTATCTGCGAACCAGGATCCTCCCAGGACCAGCCGCAGAATTTGTTTTGTAGACGAAAGGCGTGCAGGCAATGCAGGGTGCTTAGAAGAATATCTGGCCTATGGTGAGGCTGCAGGAGAGGCTGGCTGATGCATCTCCACTCTGTTTCCAAAGATCAATGAGAATTTCCGCCTCCCAAGAGAGGAAAGCATGAAAACATACACAGCTTCTCTCTCCTCCAGAGAGTTGCAAGTTACCTGCTGGTGAATTTGGGGAAAAGAACTTTTGTCCTGGAAGGCAGGGGCCTGTGCCGGTCCAGCACCATTGGCCACTGGGGATCCACCTGTCTGATAGGGGAGCTGGCTTCAGAACTCCTTTGTGGCCACACATCTAAGCCATGTTCTCTGATCCTGTCTTTATTCATAGGTTGATTCAAAAATATCATTTACAAGTTCTAGTCCTAGGTATACAGCAGGGAACAAAACAAAATGCTGGACCTCACATAGCCGACCTGGGGGTGGGGGAGGAGCAGGGAGGCAGAAAATAAATACCTGCGCAGAGAAAACTAAAGAAGGAAGGGGGAGATGGAGGATGATGGGGTGGGGAGAGCACCTGCTTTGAATGGAGGCAGGGAGGCCTCTTTGAGAAGGTGACCGCCTAGAGTCGCCTGAAGAAAGGGAAGGAGTGAGCCAGGCAGAGCAGGCAGGTGCAGAGGCCGCGAGGGCACGGCCTCTGCCGGGGTGTTTGAGGAACGGTGAGCAAGGCAGAGTGGAGGGGTTTAGCAGGGATGATACGGACTGTGGATTTCATTTTAAGAGAGATGGGGAGCCACTGAGGGTGGTTGAGCAGAGGAATGACTAGAGGTACTTATAATAAATCTCTCTACACACACACATGCGCGCGCGCACACGCACACGCGTGCTCGCTCCCTCTCCCCTCTCCTCCCCTCGCCTCCGCACTCCTCCCTGCTCCTCTACTCCCCGCTCCTCTCCTCCCTGTTGGTTCTGTTTCTCTGGAGCACCCTAACACGGGCACCATCCTCATATATCTGGAGTCAGATGCAGGCTCAGTCTGCAACTTCAAAAATCTGAACAATGCTAACCACAGGGTTCTTGAGTACGTGTGTGGCCAGGTACTGTGGTGAGAGCTTTTCAGATATTCCCTTGTTTCATGTTCACAGTGTCACCTCCAGGTGGCACTCAGGGTGGCTAGGCCTGGCCCAGGGTCACACAGGCACCAGGAGGTACAGTGGCCCAGCCTGGGGTCCGTCCTAACCCTAACATGGGCAGCATCTCTCCATTCTGTTTTTCGGGGCATCCAGGAAGCCCTTCTGACAAGGGTTTCCAGAAACTGTGCTCCCTGGATGCCCCGTGGCTTCACCCAGCACTTTGGGAGGCCGAGGCAGGTGGATCACCTGAGGTCAGGAGTTCGAGACCAGCCTGGCCAATATGGTGAAACCCCATCTGTACTAAAAATACAAAAATTAGCTGGGGGTGGTGGCATGCACCTGTTATCCCAGTTACTCGGGAGGCTGAGGCAGGAGAATTGCCTGAGCTCGGGAGGCAGAGGTTCCGGTGAGCCAAGATCACACCACGGCACTCCAGCCTGGGCTACAGAGCAAGACTCTGTCTCAAAATTAAATAAATTAATTAATAAAATTAAAAAGATACTGTGCCTCGAAGGGGCTTGTTGGGAGGGGCTGGGCCAGGCTGGTGCAGCCCTGGGTCTCATGCCTGGGAGAATGGGAGGCACGATGCAGTGGCCAAGCTGCAGAGCCAGACCAGCTGGGGTCAGGCCCAGCTCTGGTATTTCCCTGCTGCATGGCCCCGGGCAAGTGACTTGCCCTCTCTGTGCCTCAGTTTGGTCAGCCGTAAGATGTGGATATTTGCAGTGGCCTTCCGATCGGGTTGGCCTGAGGAATAAACAAGGCGAGTACGTTCTGTGAAGCTTCAAGTGTGCCAGGCACACACCAGGTGCTGTGAAGTATTGGCTTTCGTTCGCTATTCTTAACTTAGACAGCTGAAGGGACGGGTCGGGAAAAGAACATTCCAAGGTCAAGCAGGAACATTGCAGGGATCCCATCCTTACCTCCACATGCCGCCTGCCAGCCCACCCTTCCACTGTCCTGCTGATCCAGCCCCCAAAGCCCCCTCTGGGCTTGCCCTTGACCTCTCCTGTGGGGCTTTGCACTTTCTTTTTTCTTTTTTCTGAGACAGAGTCTTACTTGGTAGCCCAAGCTGGAGTGCAGTGGCGCGATCTCGGCTCACTGCAACCTTTGCCTCTGGGGCTCAAGAGATTCTCCTGTCTCAGCCTCCCAAGCAGCTGGGACTAGAGGCGTGTGCCACCATACCTGGTTAGTTTTTTTTGGTATTTTTAGTAGAGACGGGGTTTCACCATGTTGCCCGGGGTGGTCTCGAACTCCTGAGTTCAGGCTATCCACCAGCCTCGGCTTCCCAAAGTGCTGGGATTACAGGCGTGAGCCGCTGTGCCTGGCAGGGCTTTGCACTTTCTACTTTAAATGTTCTCTTTTGTGCCTGTGTCCTGATGCCCCCTTCTCTAAGATCTAAGCTCCATGAGGCCAGGGCCACCTCTCTCTGTCTCTCTCTCTTCCTCCTTCTCTCCCTGCCTCCCTTCCATCCTCCCTTCCTTCCTTTTGTATCCTGAATGGCATGTAGCATGAAGCCTCACCTGTTTCGCTAAATGCATGAATTAAAGGAAGCCATTTAATAACTAAATGTCTATTGATTGACTAAAAATAGGTCTGTCTTAGAAGGTTACTATCTTAGCCTTCTCAGGCTGCCATAAGAAAACACCATAGATTGGTGGCTTAACAAGCAGGCATTTATTTCCTCACAGTTCTGGAAGGTGGAAGTCTGAGATCAGGATACCAGCAGGGCTGGAAGAGGGTCCTCTCCGTCTCTGGAGAGGGCCCTCTTCCTGGCTTGCAGATGGTCGCCTTCTTGCTGGGTCCTCCCATGGCAGAGAGAGAGAGAGAGAAAGAAAGAGACAGAGACAGATTGGGAGAGCTCTCTGGTGTCTCTTATAAGAATACATTAGCCGGGTACAGTGGCTCACGCCTGTAATCCCAGCACTTTGGGAGGCCGAGGCGGACGGATCACGAGGTCAGGAGATCGAGACTATCCTGGCTAACATGGTGAAACCCCGTCTCTACTAAAAAAATACAAAAAAAATTAGCCAGGCATGGTGGCGGGCGCCTGTAGTCCCAGCTACTCTGGAGGCTGAGGCAGGAGAATGGCGTGAACCCGGGAGGTGGAGCTTGCAGTGAGCCAAGATTGCGCCACTCTACTCCAGCCTGGGTGACAGAGCGAGACTCCATCTCAAAAAAAACAAAAACAAAAACAAAAAACAAACAAACAAAAACACCATAAGAACACTAATCCCTGGCCAGACGTGGTGTCTCACATCTGTAGTCCCAGCACTTTGGGAGGCCAAGGTGGGTGGATCATTTGAGGTCAGGAGTTTGAGACCAGTCTGGCCAACATGGTGAAACCCCGTCTCCACTAAAACTACAAAAAAAAATTAACGGGGCCTTGTGGCGCACACCTGTAATCCCAGCTACTCGGGAGGCTGAGGCAGGAGAATTGCTTGAACCCAGGAAGCAGAGGTTGTGGTGAGTCGAGATCGCGCCACTGCACTCCAGAGTGAGAGTCCATCTTTTGCGAGGGTGGGGAGGAAGAACACTAATCCCATCAGGACGTCCACACCCTAATTACCTAATCTCATCTAACCCTCACTGCCTCCCAGAGGCCTCACCTCCAACTACCATCACACTGGGGGCTAGGGCTTCCACATCTGCATTTTGGGGATCTAAATGTTTAGTCCATAATAGCCACCTAATGGCTGGGCCTGGTGGCTCATGCCTTTAATCTCAGAGCTTTGGGAAGCTGAGGTGGGAGGATGGCTGGAGGACAGCAGTTCGAGACCAGCCTGGGTGTATTAGTCTGTTCTCATGCTGCTAATGAAGACATACCTGAGACTGGGTGATTTATAAAGGAAAGAGGTTTAATGGACTCATAGTTCCACATGGCTGGGGAGGCCTCACAATCATGGTGGAAGGCGAATGAGGAGCAAACTCATGTCTTACGTGGTGGCAGGCAAGAGCACAGGTAGAGGGGAACTCCCCTTTATAAAAATGTCATGGTAGTGAGACTTATTCACTACCAGGAGAACAGTCTGAGGGAAACCTACCAACCCCATGATTCAATTGTCTCCCCCGTAACAGTTGGGGATTATTATAATTCAAGGTGAGATGTGGGTAAGGACGCAGCCAAACCATATCACTGGGCATATAGCGAGACCCCATCTTTAAAAAAAAATTTAAAAGTCTACACAATAGCTGCATACTTAGTAGAGCATTTCAGTCTAAAGCAGTGATCCTCAACTGAGGTGACTTTGTCCTTCCCAATCCAGGAGACATATAGCAGTGTCTAGAGACAGTTTTTTTTTTTTTTTTTTTTTTTTTTGAGACGGAGTTTCGCTCTTGTTATCCAGACTGGAGTGCAGTGGTATGATCTCAGCTCACTGCAGCCTCCACCTCCTGGGTTCAAGCAATTCTCCTGCCTCAGCCTCCCAGGTAGTTGGGATTACAGGCATGTGCCACTATGCCCAGCTAATTTTTGTATTTTTAGTACAGACAGGGTTTCGCCATGTTGGCCAGGGTGGTCTCGAACTCCTGACCTCAGGTGATCCACTCGCCTTGGCCTCCCAAAGTACTAGGATTACAGGCATGAGCCACTGCACCGGGACTGGAGACAGTTTTGATTGTCACACTGGGTGGGGTGTGCTGCTGGCATCTGGTGGGTGGAGGCCAGCAGGGATGCTGCTAAACATCCTACAGGACACAGGACAGGCCCTATGTCAAAAAATGATCCTGTCCCAAATGTCAGTAATGGCCAAGTTGAGAAACCTTGGTCTAACCAAGGGTCCGCTAGGGGAGAAGACGGGACCCTGGAATCTGCCTATGCCAAGTCCAGAGTTGTGCTGTTGGCTTCACAGCCTTTCTAGACAGCTTTTGTAGCAATACCCCCCTCAGCCTTGTGCTGGGCTCTGTCTGCCTGGCAGACTCTCTTTGTCCAACTCCTCGTATTTCTCTGCCCTTTGTGAGCTATGAAAGCTCATCAAGTCAGTGGATCTTATTATGAAAGCTCCACTAAGCACTGCCGTTCCAAAGTCCCCACCCCGGTGGGCTTGTGTGCACCATTTTCCAAACAAGTCCATTTCTTCTAGCCACACAGAAATGTGAGATGACATTTTCTAAAACTGTCACTTTGCAAAGATGCCAAGATGAGTCTCAAGGCACCAGAACTGACTTGGGAAGTCGTGGCTTGCAAAGGTTGGATTTAAACGGCAGGCGCTGTGGGCTTACGTTGTTGGGTTGTGGTTGTTTTCCGGTTGATACCGCTTCCTGAAGATGAGGATTTCTAGAAAATTTCTCCAGCTAAATAATGATCTGTCACTTGTTTGGAGGCTGCAGATAATCTGCTGGCTTTAGAAACTGTCTGTGCTTCACACAGTCTGTTGGTGTCCATCTTATTTATTTTCGTAACGTTTTTGGCTGGGGTGGGCTGTTAGGAGGCAGGTTGATTGCTATTTTTCCATTTTTTCATTGAAGACATCAGTGTCTGCAAAAAAAAAAAAAAAAAAAAAAAGCCCAGTATAACTTTGTTTTAAAGTGCTCCTGTTTTTATTTTTATTTTTGAAAAGATAAATCTCTCCTGTTTTATTCAAATACATTTAAAATTCTCAGAAGTAGGCAGAAGTTTGGCCTCTTTAAGAAAAAGAACCAGTCAAAAACAGTAATCAAGTGTAAATTGAGGAGGCCTGCAGAGCTCTGGTCCAGCTAATTCCTTGGGTATATAAAGCAGACACTGATTCCGGCAAAGAAGGGAACGGCAGAGTCTTGTTGCTAGGCAATGGTTCCCATGGGACAGAAGCATCGATGGGTTGGCTGTAGACTACATAAAAGATGGCGCAGGACAGAAGGAAGGAGGATGCTCAGACACTATTCCTCCATCTTCAGTTTCTGAGATGGAGAAGAAAAGACACACAAGCCCCCCCAGGGTGGTTGCAGGCTTGCTGTGTAATTAGGAGGGTTGCTTTTTGCAGGACAGAAGCCTGCTAATTAGCGAGATGTGAAGACATCATTTCAATTTTCACATGATGCTGGAAATGGGTTAAGGGTCAGCTTTTTGAAACCTGGAAGCACTAAAAAAGAGAGTAGGTGAAGGTTTTCCTGAGAGTTGAACGAAGCCAGAGGCACGCCGTGGCTGAAGGCAGTTGAGCTTCATGTCAACATGGCGGCCTTGCATCTCTCTGGCTATTCTCACTGGGAAAAGGGCACCTTGTTAATCAAAGGATAAGAGTAAGCTTCCACAGCCAAATGGCTGAGTTCAAATCCTGGCTTCATCACTGTGAAGCTGTATTGCTAAAGTCAAGCTATGCAAATGCTCTCAGTTTTCTCATTCATGAAATGGGCATAATAACAGTACTTAACCTCATAAGATTGTTGTGAGTAAAAACGTGTGTAGCAATTAGAACAAGATCTGCACATAGTAAGTGCAACATGACCATTAGTTACTACTACTTTATTTTTCTCTCCTCTTCCAGATCAGAAACAAAAGATCTGAGCTCTTTATGCATTCTAATACCATTCATTCTCTTATTACTGAGGTTTGTAAAATCATGGGCATCATTTGAATTTGAACATAGCTTGTATTGTGTATCAGTCAGGATGATTATGCTTGGTAACAAACAGTCTTCAGCAGCTCTGTACCACATAAGCTATTTCTTTGGTTCATGTCCAAGGAGGGCTGGTAATGGGGATGGGGAGGGGTGCTCTGTTCATAATATTTATTCAGAGACCTTAACCATCAGGGGCTTCATCTCAACACATGCTGTGTTTCTCACTTAAGCTAATGCTAAATTATCCTATGTTCACTAAGCTAACCCTGGCTACATTGTGTTCCCCAAATGCTGAGCTCTTTCCTAACTTTTTTTTTTTTTTTTTTTTTTTGACACAGAGTCTCACTGTGTTGTCTGGGCTAGAGTGCAGTGTCGTGATCATAGCCTCAGTCTTCCAGGCTCAAATGATCCTCCTGCCTCAGCCTCCTGAGTAGCTTGAACTACAGGTGTGTACCACCACACCTGGCTAAATTTTAAATTTTTTGTGGATACAGGGTCTTGCTGTGTTGCCCAGGCTGGTCTTGAACTCCTGAGCTTAAGTGAGTCTCTCATCTTGGCCTCCCAAAGTGCTGGGATTGTACACATGAGCCACCACACCCGGCCTCTTTCCCAGCTTCTTGTCTCTGCCTAGAGTGTTCTTCTCATGGCTGGTTCATCTCATCCTTTTAACCTTAACTGAAATAATACCTCCTGGCCATTCCTTCTAAAGACAATTATTTGTCCCAGACTTTCTTTATCATTCTACCCTGCTGTTTCATCCTACACATTTTACATATGTCTTGAACTATTCATTTATTGTCTAAAATGTAAGCTGCATAAAGGCTTTGTTTTGTTTCCTGCTGTATCCCCAGGGCCTAGTACATGGCAAATACTCAAAAACATCGGTGGCATAAATGAATGTCTATCTTGTTGAACTAGAATTTACACTCTCTGAGGGGTAGAGGACTTAGTTGCCTTGTATATCACCAACCCCTTGGCCCAGGAAAAGTACAAGTTCAAGCCTGGGCAACATGGTGAAACCCCATCTTCAATACTTCCTTTTTTTTTGAGATGGAGTCTCACTCTGTCACCCAGGCTGGAGTGCAGTGGCGCGATCTCGGCTCACTGCAACCTCCGCCTCCCGGGTTCAAGTGATTCTCGTCCCTCAGCCTCCTGAGTAGCTGGAATTACAGCCACACACCACCATGCCTGGCTAATTTTTGTATTTTTTAGTAGAAACGGGGTTTCACCACGTTGGCCAGGCTGGTCCCGAACTCCTGACCTTAAGTGATCCATCCACCTCGGCCTCCCAAAGTGCTGAGATTACAGGCATGAGCCTCCACACCCAGCCAGTACATCTTATTAAATGAATAAATGAGCATATGGAGAGCCACCTCTCATGGTGCCCAGTTTCTCACCTCTCAGGCAGGTCTCCCTTTTGATTCATATGAGTAGATGAAGGGTACAGAATCCACCTGTCTGTCATTCTCAAAGCTGCCTTCTACCGCACGTGGTGGCTGGTGGGATTCCCTAAAAGCGGTAGTTTAGTGATAAGGGAACCGTCCTCGGGAGGTGTCTCTAAAATGTTATAAGCCCATTATGCTAGGACACCACCAGCTGACTGGCAGCTTCTGTCACTGTCATGTGATGGCAGCCATGGCAAGAAAGCATCACTTTCCTGTGTCCGCATCACCTGCATCCCTGGCGCTTCTCTTCTTGGCTTTCTTCTCCTTTCTCTTCCTTTTGGAGACATAGTGGCTACAGGCCAGGTCTCTGGAGACAGATTGCTTGACTTGTAATCCAGGCTCAGCCACTTACTAGCTGTACAGCTTTGGGCAAGTTACATTCCCACTCTGAGCCTGTTCCCCTGTGTGTAAAATGGGGATGATAATGGAACATACCCCCATGGAGTGGTTGGAAGGATTAAATGAATCGATATAGCCAGATGCTTAGAGCAGTGCCTGGCCTGTGGTAAGGTCTACGTAGCATGTATATGTTAGTAATTATAAAGTTCTTGCTTAGCACATACTCACTTGTGGTCTTTTTCTAGGCTGGAGGGTTTGAAACATCTTCATAAATTAGTCAAACACTCTTCAAGTGAACTTGGGAAGACAATCCTAACATGCAACACACAGTTTTGAAGGGCTCCTCTGAGGCCAGGTGCGGTGGCTCACACCTGTCATTCCAGCACTTTGGGAGGCCGAGGTGGGCAGATCACTTCAGGCCAGGAGTTTGAGACCAGCCTGGCCAACATGGTGAAACTTCATCTCTACTAACAATACAAAAATTAGCTGGGTGTGGTGGCGCACACCTGTGATCCCAGCTACTCGGGAGGCTGAGGCACGAGAATCACTTGAACCCAGGAGGTGGAGGTTGTGGTGGGCCCTGATCGTGCCACTGCACTCCAGCCTGGGCAACAGAGCGAGACTCTGTCTCAAAAATAAGTAAGTACATAAATTAAGAAAAAAAAAAAGGGGCTTCTCTGGTCCTAGTGGAAGTGAGTGTCCTAGAAGTTCCCAAATCCCTTCCCATCCTCCTCTTGACAACTAGAAAATAATGCTTCTTGAAGTGGGCCTCAGGATTCACACAGCATCAGAAACACCTGGTTATTAAAAATGCTTATTAAACATACAGAGTTTGGGGCCCCACCCCAGACCTACTGAATCAGATTCCCCATGGGTGGTGCCTCGGAACCTGCATTTTAACAGTCTTTAGGTGACTTCTAAGCACATGGAAGCTTCCTCCAAGCTTCCAAGTACCAAGTACTATTTGAAGGCCACCTTCAGATACATCCTTATGTTCTCCACCCCTGTCAAGGGAAAATCCTTTCGGGGTTGTGGGGTTCCCACAATGCCATGCTAACTCCCCTTTCACTTCCACTCAGAGGACAGTGAAAAGGAGGACAGTATCTAACTTGGAAAATGGCACTACCAAGTGGTGGGTCCATCCGCTAATTGGCACTGACCCATCCCACTGTATCTGCCCCAACCTCCACTCCCTGCTACTAGCCGGGTCTGGATTAGGGTCTACAGAGGTCCTAAACCTGAAACAGATAATGGTGCCCTTCCATCCCCGCACTGAGTAATTCAAAATCAAAAGAGTACTAAACCTGGCTGGGCGCGGTGGCTCAGGCCTGTAATTCCAGCACTTTCGGAGGCCGAGGTGGGTGGATCACCTGAGGTCAGGAGTTCAAGACCAGCCTGGCCAACATGGTGAAACGCTGTCTTTACTAAAAATACTGAAATTAGGTGTGGTGGTGCACGCCTGTAATCCCAGCTACTCGGGAGGCTGAGGCAGGAGAATCACTTGAACCCAGGAGGTGGAGGTTGAGGTGAGCCGAGATCATGCCATTGCACTCCGGCCTGGGTGACAGAGACTCCATCTCATAAAAACAAAACAAAGCAAAACAAAACAAAACAGAAAGAGGCCGGGCACGGTGGCTCACACCTGTAATCCCAGAACTTTGGGAGGCCAAGGCGGGCAGATCACAAGGTCAGGAGATTGAGACCATCCTGGCGAATACGGTAAAACTCTGTCTCTACGAAAAATACCAAAAATTAGCCGGTCGTGCCGGCAGGTGCCTGTAGTCCCAGCTACTCGGGAGGCTGAGACGGGAGAATGGCGTGAACCTGGGAGGCAGAGCTTGCAGTGAGGCGAGATCGCGCCACCGCACTCCAGCCTGGGCGACAGAGCCAGACTCCGTCTCAAAAAAAAAAAAAAAAAAAAAAAAAAAAAACCCTGAAAATAGGTCAGTGAAGACCAGCACGTTCCAGTTTTTCCCACGGTGATCACTCTAAGGCTTTTTTTTTATAGTTTAAATTCCATTTAAATTAGTCTTTTCCCCCCCTTTATTTTTGGGAGGATGCTTGCATATTGCTAGCTTTGTAAGCACCGGCCTTGTCAACTTTTAGGCAACCTTGAGCTGCAGTCTAAACCCCTCTCTCCTCTGCCTGCCTTTTCTCAGGCCTTGATGAAATCCAGTGCTCCCTGCCCATGGAGAGCAGGAGGATATCCCTGCGCGAGCTGTCGGAGGCCAGCTTCAGCGAGTGTAGGTTCAGCCTGTCGCTCACAGACCTCTTCATCATCATCTTCTCCGGCGTGGCTGTGTCCATCGCGGCCATCATCTCCAGCTTCTTCCTGGCCACTGTGGTGCAGTGCTTCCAGAGGTGTGCACCCAACAAAGATGCGGAGGATGAAGACGAGGACGAGGATGAGTGAGCCACCTCCTCCCTCCTGCTCCTTACTCTCCAGCACCGAACCAGAAGCTCTCTCCAAGAAGAGAGGGAAATGCTGCAAATGGAAAAGCACTGGCCACTGTCCGTGAACGGAACAGAGCCTGTTCCGTGTCTTGGCCCCTGGGTACACCTGCTGGGACCACCAATCTCAGAGTTTAGAATCAACAGAGCAGAGAAGCCCAGGAAGGATGGAGGGAATTATTCCTGGAGCATAACCTGCCTCTCAGATTGAGGTGTGTGTTGGGGGAGAGGATGACCCAGTCGGGCTTCATAGCTGATGACTAAAAGCCTCCCCCAGGAGATATGAAGACTGGTAGCTTTTCAATGGCAAAGACGATTTTGCGCCACTCTTCTTCTGACCTGTACTGGGAGATCATGAAGCATCTGCCTTCCTTCAAATTCAAATGATTCAAATTCGGGTCATTCACCACAAGAGCGAGAACTTTGATCTTTATATAATAGGCCTCAGCAACCTTGGGATGTTATACTGAGAACTAATAAACTCGTGTGCAATAGACACAATGTTTATTTCCCCCCAAATTTTATATGTTGAAACCTAATCCCCAATGTGATGGTATTTGGAGGTGGGGCTTTGGGGAGGTGATTAGGTTTAGATGATGTCATGAGGATGGGGCCCAAATGATGGGATTAGTGCCCTCATGAAAGGTGGCCCCAGAGAACTCCTTCACCCCTCCAACACTTGAGGATGCAGCAAGAAATCAGCCGCCCATGAACCGAGAAGCAGGCCCTCACCAGAACCCAACCATGCTGGCACCCAGATCTCAGACTTCCAGCTTCCAGAACTGGGAGAAATAAATAAATATCTGTTGTTTGTAAGCCACTCAATCTCTGGTATTCTGTTATAGTGACTGAAATGGACCCATGAAGAAGCTAAGAACTGGCCAGAGGGTGTCTGTTGTTAATTTTGGTAAGCTTGTTGGGAAAACTTTGAGTTGACATAACTCAAACCCTGATCTTTATCCTAAGCAGTAGCGACTTGTAGAGGAAGAATTAGTTGCTTTGTACCGTTGTGATGGTCTCTCTGCTCAGCATCATTTTTCCTTCTGAAGTACAGACAGGTGGTTCTCCATCACCCGCTTCCTGAGTCCCTTCCCAGCTACTCTCTATGTTGGCACAGTTCTGGACTCATCATCTCCAGATCTTTGGGTAAACTTACCTGGAGGCCAGTATTCCACGCAGCATGTTGCATTGGATCAACCAAATGGTTAAAAAAACAAACAAAACAAAACAAAACACTGGGACTTAGCCTCTGAAAAACTCCCATCAGTGGCCCTTAGGGTGTATGTGACGTTGCTTTGGTGCCCAGGCTATGACAGGCAGTGTTTTCCAGGATGTGGAATGCAGCACTTTGGTTCAGAGACAATACGAAACAAACAAGTCTTACGCCCCAGTGCGCTAATACAAGATAGCTTGTGTTAGCAGCATTGGATGAGGCTGGGGGCTAAGACTTGGATGAGGGGCTCACACCAACTCTCGAGATATTTTTGAGAATCATTTCTCCATTGTTTCCTATCATATGTTCCTGTTTCTTTCCTCCATTGCTCCCTTCCGTCTTTGCCCTCATAAATAGCTATTGAGTGCTTGCTAAGTGCCAGGTACTGGTGCAGGCACTGTGGCTATGCATTGGATAGGAAACACAGGTTCCCTGCTCTCTTGTGCTTTACATTCTTATGGGTAGAACACACACACACACACACACACACACACAAAACCAGGGAAACAAAACTACCATTGCAGGTAAAGTATCATGAAGGAAATAAACGAAGTCCGTTGACAGAGAGTCACTGGGAGAAGACACTCCAGCGGAGGCAGTGGGGTGTGTTAGGGTTCTCCAGAGAAACAGAACCAACAGCAGACAGACAAAGAGATTTATTGTAAGGAATTGGCTCAGGAGATGATGGAGGCTGAGAAGTCCATGATCTGCAGTTGGTGAGCTGGAGACAGGAGAGCTGATGGTGTAGTCCCAGGCCAAGGGAAGGAGAAGACTCAGCTCAGCAGTCAGGTAGAAAAACAGTGGATTCTTCCTTCCTCCACCTTTTTGTTGTATTCAGGCCCTTATTGGATTAGATGAGATCTGCTTTACTCAGTCCACCTGTTCAAATGTTAATCCCATCCAAAAACACACAGACACACTTGGAAATAGTTTAACCAAATATCTGGGCACCCCATGGCCCAGTCAGGTTGACACAAAATTAACCATCACATCGTAGAAGGCCTATGATTGGGTGGCTTTTGGGCTGAGTCCTGCTTCCCCCTTCTCCCGCCTCCTAACCTCCTCCCTTCTTGCCTACTCTCCCACTCTCTTTCTCCACTCTTCTCCCCTTCGGCCTAGAGGAGACTCTGGGTCACCCCTCTGCTCCCCAGCATTGCAGTCTCCAGTGGAAGAGACCCCTGACTCAGGAGGGCTACCTTCTCACAGAGACCCTGGGCCAGCGGAGAAGTGAGTGGCATCTTCCAGAACTCCATGGTAACCTCAGCTCCTGTGAGAGCCCCATCTATGGTCTGTGACCCTCGGTGCACATACTGCTCCCCCTGGGAGTTTTAGATGCAAGACACACAATCTAAAGTCAGCATCTCCCCAGCCTGGCCACAGATTCAGCTGAGATCTACGTGGGGTTGGAATTGCTGCCGTGGCCTGCTCCCTACCCCAGGAGCACCACTACTGAGACTCAAAGGCCTGAACCCAACTGGGTTTTGGCCCCCGCCAAGGTCATAATATGTACCTCCAAGAGTCCTGGGGACGTGGTACCCTAAGCTGGGGAAATAGCACTAGACCCTTGTTCTAGTAGGTTCTAGTGAATGAATTCCCATGTAATGAGTCTGCTTTATTCCTTCTGTCTGCCTCAGGTGATTCATGCTGGTCAGCAGGTTCAGCTGTTTCCTTAGAAGGCACGAACCCTGCGTGGCACAGGGGCCAGGGTTCCTTCACAGAATAAACGAGTGAGCAGGGGAGGGGCAGTCATTTCTGCTGGCTGTACCAAAGAATTTTGGAGTGAACGTGATTCTTGGGAAGAAGAGAAGCTTTAAAAGATGTCCAGTTAAAACGGTCCTTTACTGCCTGCATATAACATTTTTATAAAACATTGAGAATACGGGGGACCTGGGAGTGGGGAGGATGTGCAGTCAGGCCCAAGAAAATAAACTGACCAGGAGCCACAGCTCAACTGGGGAAATGCCTTTTGAGACGTGACACTGCACAAACAATAGGCAATGATTTAGAGCTCTCTGACTCACCACTGGGCCTCAAGTTATTGCCGTTATTAACAGCGACAAGGCTACACACCAGTTTAGGGTCTCCCACATCTCCAAAGGTGTCATTTGGGTCTCCGCTCAAACATCACTTCCTCAGTGTCAGCCTTATCACACCACCCTGTATTATTTTCTGCACAGCTCATACCGTGATCTGATCTATGTGTGTGTGCACGTGTTTACTGTTTTCCTTCCTGGACTAGAACTTGAACTCCCCAAGGGCAGACTTGGGCAGCTCATGTGCCCAGCATTTAGAACCATGCCCAGCATGGTCGGGTGTGGTGGCTCACGCCTGTAATCTCAGCACTTCGGGAGGCTGAGGTGGGCGGATCATGAGGTCAGGAGATTGAGACCATCCTGGCCAACATGGTGAAACCCCATCTCTAGTAAAAATACAAAAATTAGCTGGGTGTGGTGGCTCATGCCTGTAATCCCAGCTACTCAGGAGGCTGAGGCAGGAGAATTGCTTGAACCCAGGAGGCGGAGGTTGCAGTGAGCCGAGATCGTGCCACTGCACTCCAGCCTGGGTGACAGAGCGAGACTCTGTCTCAAAAAAAAAAAAAAAAAAAAAAAAAAAAAGAACCATACCCGGCACATAGCAGTGGGACAGCCAGCATAGGTATTGGTTGAAAGAGCAAGCAAATGGTTTGCCACACTAGCTACCCCACAAACCTGAGGTCTATGTACACATCCTTACAACTCCAGGTAAGAACCACTATCATCCCAGTTTTGTAGATAAGGAAACTGAGGCTCAGAGAAAGTAGGTAGATTACAGGAAGCAACTGAGCCCAAAAAGACTTGTGGCTATTGGACTCCAAAGCCTGTGCTCTTGGTTCTGCTCATAGTTCATGTGTATTAGAGGCATTCTCTGTATGAGATGCTGGACCAAGCCTTTATGCGGATTTCCTCCTATAAACCACTCAGATTGGATGAGGCAGGTACCATTACTACCTAGTCTTTACGATTCCATCATTTCCATTTTGCCACTGAGAGAGCTGGTTTGGGTCTGGGAGTAACTTGCCGGGGGGATGCAGTCTGTCACTGACAGAGTGGGATTTGGCCACAGGTGCTCTGACCCCTGCATGCACTGCCTCTCTTAGCCACCTGCATTCCCTTCTTAGGTCAGCAGGTGCAGGCCTGGCAAGAGCAGCGTGGAGGGACATGTTTCTTGAGGCTGCATGCTGAGCTTCTGGAAAAGCAGCCTGCAGTTGCCATATGCACCCAAGATGACTTTATTCCAAGCCTCAAATCCAACATCTCAGATCCCCCCAGTGAAGAGTCAAAACCACCAAAATGTCTTACTGTCTTGCTCTCAAGACCTTATGACTAGAGGATTCCAACATCACAATCAAATTCATCAGTAATGAATGCTATGATGACAGCGGATACCACTAGTACAGCCCTTGGACCTGGGCAAGAGGGGCGCTATCTTGGGTCCAGTGCTTTAGGGGGCCCTGCTCCAGTCCTCCTCCAGGCTTTAGGGGGCCTGGCTCCAGTCCTCCTCCAGGCTTTAGGGGGCCCTGCTCCAGTCCTCCAACTGTGCTCTTCCCTAGGGAGGAAGGAATCCATGGCCACCCACACATGTCCCTTTCTAGAACATTTTCTGGGTACTTGGGGCCCCCGATTTCTGGCAAAAACAATTGCAAGCTTAGATGTGGGCATCTTCCCAGCATCCCTGCTTTAGAGCAGGCTGAGTGGTCACACAAGATGGTGGCGGGGAATGTGAATAGAGGTTGGATGTGAGGGTGGGATGTCCACACAGGTGTGCATAGACCCCTAAGGTGCAGGATGGAGCTGGGGGTGGGAAGAGAAAGGGAGCAGGTTCCAATCAGCTCGGCTGTCCCCACAATGCCGTATTCTGCAGCAGATTTCCAATAATATAATAATTTACCATCTAAACCTAGTCTTCAAAGTCATTAAGAAGTTACTTATGTTGGCCGGGCATGATGGCTCATGCCTGTAATCCCAGCACTTTGAGAGGCCGAGGTGGGCGAATCACCTGAGATCAGGAGTTTGAGACCAGCTTGACCAACATGGAGAAACCCCATCTCTACTAAAAATACAAAATTTGCTGGGCGTGGTGGTGCATGCCTATAATCCTAGCTACTTGGGAGGCTAAGGCAAGAGAATCACTTGAA
The DNA here is from genome assembly GCF_049350105.2 of Macaca mulatta. Taxonomy (NCBI): domain Eukaryota; kingdom Metazoa; phylum Chordata; class Mammalia; order Primates; family Cercopithecidae; genus Macaca; species Macaca mulatta. Next base: position 227,732,162 of record NC_133406.1, read on the forward strand.
CCTGGGAGGCAGAGGTTGCTGTGAGCCAAGATCGCACCATTGAACACCAGGCTAGGCAACAAGAGTGAAAAAAAAAAAAAAAAAAAAAAAAAGGTACTTTTGTCAAGGTAACTGGATAGAACATTTTTTGAAAATTTATTTTTATTTTTTGAGACAGAGTCTCACTCTGTCACCCAGGCAGGAGTGCAGTGGCTCACTCCTTGGCTCACTGCAAGCTCTGCCTCCCAGGTTCACACCATTCTCCTGCCTCAGCCTTCAGAGTAGCTGGGACTACAGGTGCCCACCACCACGCCCGGCTAATTTTTTTGTATTTTTAGTAGAGACGGGGTTTCACTGTGTTAGCCAGGATGGTCTCGATCTGCTGACCTCATGATCCGCCCACCTCGGCCTCCCAAAAGTGCTGGGATTACAGGCGTGAGCCACCGCGCCTGGCCAGAACATTTTTTTTGCAGTTTATGTGTATTTGTGACTTGTAAATATTTAGATATCAGCATCTGGAGGGCATTTGCACTCTTGTCCTGGCTTCACAGATGTTCCAGGTGACTCTGGGTACCACAGCAGGGACCAAGGGCGTGGCCACACGCCCTGGCTCTGGCCCCAGGATGCAGTAACACTTCAACCTTGCAATGCTGGTCCAAACTAGGCTTTATCCTGGAAGAGGGACTAAGAAATGCATGTGCGCAGACTGCTTTCCCTGGTGACAGACAAGGGTTTGCATGGAACATCCATGCTGCTGTTGCCACTGCCTCCTTTCACCCTCCCTCTCCTCCCCAGTGTCCCTACAGGCTCAGATGCTCAAAGTGACAGGCACCAATCTTAGGTGCAGTCACTGGCTGGGGGCAGGTGGTTTTCCAACTCTGTTACATTTAACTGGACCCAGAGCACATCCAGGCTCTGAGTCTCATTAATATCCTGCTACCGCTCAGAGCCAGCCACCAGCCCTGTGCCTTGGCCATAAACTCCTTTTTAGTGGCCTCTAGCGGCCTTGAGTGTTAAGTAATTTATTATTTGCAAAGTGGTCTATTCAAACACCTGTATGGTGAAACCTTCCCAAAGCAAACCTCTGTGGGTTTCATTTGCCCGCAATCCACAAGGTATCTTTTTGTTCTTTAAGTCCCCAGACCAATAAACACACATGCAAACTTTACATTGTTTTTCATGGAAAAGATTTTTTTTTTTTAATAAAAAGGAGCAGTGTTCTCTACTGTTTGCAAATGCAATCTATTTTTTTTTTATAAACATAACTTTCCAGGGTGCAAATGAGTTATTATATTTTGGCTGGAAAAAAATACAAGGTACTTTTAGGGTAAAACTTTATACCCACATTCAGGACCAGTAGTCATGAACTCATTTGCTCTCTGTAGTTCCACTGGAACCCAAGCTGGGAGTTGGTTTTCCGAGAATCATTCTCTCAGAGTTTGACACTCAGCACAGAGCTCTCATCCCTGTCTGAGTCTCTGATTGTGAATAACCACAGCAGGAAGCAATCGCCTGTTAACTGGTCTCCTACAGAGCCCTTCAGTGGAGCGTCCCCTCTATCCTCACAGCCGAGTGGCCTGGGACATGCTATGGATTCTCTTAGGGCCACGGGTCCTCCTCTGGTAAACAGTCACACTGATTGCTTGGCAGTCAGTGAGAGCACAATGAGGTAATGAGAGGGACTTCCCTGCAAACGTGGGTTCCCTTCTCTCCTCCTCCAGAATCCTGGTGGTGCCTCCTTGAGGATTCACAGGTGGATGGAAGAGGATGCAGTGGCAAGAGGACCCTAGCCTCAGAGCCCAATTCCCAGCATCAGATAACAGAACGGAGAGCCAGCAGCCTGAAGACCTTAGTTCTCATTTGTACTGTTTCATAATTAGTCCCCAGGCCCCCCTGCTGTTGGCTTAATGACCCAGCTGCACTTCAGTGCTTGAGAATCTGCATAAATGTCAGAGGCGGCTTTTACACATGTGACCCACACGCCCCAGAGTCCACTCACCTGGGCATACAAATGAGGCCATATGAATGTCCAAATTATGCTGTCCTGGTCATTCAACCACCTGAACGCAAGATTTCACCCCAGTGAAAGCACACCTTCCCACGCTCCACGCTCCACGCTCCAGCCCGTGGGCACTAAGGACTTCTGGGGATGGGGAAGCTTTCTTGGGCTTGAAGCCAAGCCTCACTCGTGTGCAGGGTACCTGCTGAGAGCTCACCCTTACCCTGGGGCAATATGGCCTCCACCGGCCCTCTTGGGGTCCCCTTCCTGAAACTGTCCACCCTGCCCAGGTATTTATTTATTTATTTATTTTTGAGGCGGAGTCTTGCTCTGTTGCCCAGCCTGCAGTGCAATGGTACAATCTCGGCTCACTACAACCTCTGCCTCCCGGGTTCAAGCGATTCTCCTGCCTCAGCCTCCCCAGTAGCTGGGATTACAGGCGTGCGCCATCACACCTGCCTCATTTTTATATTTTTAGTAGAGACGGGGTTTCACCATGTGGGCCAGGCTGTTCCCAAACTCCTGACCTCAGGTGATCCACCTGCCTTGGCCTCCCAAAGTGCTGGGATTACAAGCGTGAGCCACAGCACCTGGCCCCTGCCCAGGTGTTTAATCCCAAACTGCCAATCCCTGGAGGTGCCCTCATAGAATGAGCTTCCTTTTGGTTCGTACTCACCCCACAGGACCACAGTGTTTCTCCTGGAAACAGGGACAGTGTCCCCTCCACGAGGTCAGCCCTACTCCCTAGGCCAACCTCAGGGCCAGATTTCCTCCTATCACCCCAGTTTCCCCATCGCTCCAGTCTCTTCTCTGGACATCAAAACCTCCCTTTCATCAGCCTCCTCCACTCAGGTTAATCAATGTAAGAAATGAGGTTCCCCGGGGCAGGGAAGATCCTGAAGCCACAGCAGCCGGCCAGCTTCCTAACTCCAGAGCAGGCTCAGGTGGGACAGTGCATGGCTGTGAGCCTGCACCTCTGCTCCTTCCTGATCGTCAGGGAGGCTGCAGGGTTCTTTCTGCTGGTGACCAGAAAGCCGTGCGCTCCACACATCCTTAGGAACTGCTGCCTGAAACGGCGAGGAACGCAGGGACTGGGGCACCACGGGACATCTCCCCTCCTCCCCATGGAATCCTCTGTCCCCAGAGATGCCCTAGACTGTGAGCTCCATGAGGTCAGGACTAATGGATGTCACTCCTCAGTAAATACCAAGCCTTGACGCAGGCTTGGCAGACAGGAACCCTCGATTAGAGCATGAACTGAGGAACACGGACGCAGCTCCTAACCTGCAGAGGGCCATACCGTGTGGCGTGCCTTAAGGAAGTAAGTCCAAGGTGGGTTGAGGAGGCATGGCAGAGTCCAAGCTGGGGCCCAAGCTAGAGTTGATTGCAGTTGATCTTTTCAGAAACCCACAACGATTGAAGTGGTTCTAATAGAATATTTGGAAGTAGTGTTACCCAAGTATTAGAATAGCAGAGTAACAAAATATTCAAGCCGAATATCAGAGTATTCACATTCCACTTGAGTATTTAGGGGGCAGCTGAGCTGGGCCCGCTGCCCACCCAGCCGGCCCTTAGGTTCTGTAGTGCTGTCATGAGAGGTCCCAGACTTTGCCAGCCTGCCCTGTCCCTGTCCCCATCACTCATGTCCTTCAGCCGTGTCCTCCTTCGGTTTCTGACCCAGGCCTAGTTTGCTCCAGCCAGAGGGTCCTGGTACCTGGACATCCCCTTGCATGGGATGCTTTCCCCAGAGATCTTTGCCCCTTCTAGGCCTCCAGGTCACTGTCTTGGCTTGGAGAGGCCTTCCCTGCCCGTCCCTGCCAAAGAAACCCTCACTTGTTGCCACTCTCTGTAATGGTTAATTTTAGGTGTCAACTTGGCTGGATGAAGGGCTACCCTGGTAGCTGGTCAAGCATTACTTCTGGGCGGGCCTGTGGGTGTTTCCAGAGAGACTGGCATTCGAGTGAGTGGGCTGAGTAAGGAAGACCAGCCCTCAGCCAGGGTGGGCAGCCACCATCCGATCGATTGAGGGCTGGGACGTAACAAAAAGCCAGAGAAAAGGCAAATTCACTCCTCCCTCTGGCTTCTGAAGCTAAGATGCTTTTTTTTTTTTTTAATCTTGCTCTGTCGCCCAGGCTAGAGTGCAGTGGCGCAATCTCAGCTCACTGCAAGCTCCGCCTCCTGGGTTCACACCATTCTCCTGCCTCAGCCTCCCAAGGAGCTGGGACTACTTGGACTACTGGGACTAGGCGCCCATCACCACGCCCTGCTAATTTTTTGTATTTTTTATTAGAGACAGGATTTCACCGTGTTAGCCAGGATGGTCTCGATCTCCTGACCTCATGATCTGCCTGCCTCGGCCTCCCAAAGTGCTGGGATTACAGGTGTGAGCCACCGCGCCCGGCCGCTAGGATGCCTTCTTATCCTACTCTTAGATATCAGAACTCCAGGTCTCTGGCCTTTGGACTCCAGGACTTGCACCAGTGACCCTCAGGTTCTCAGGCCTTTGAACCTGGACTGAGCCACAGTATCAGCTTGCCTGGCTCTCCAGCCTGCAAACAGTCTACTGTGGGACTCTTCAGTCTCTTTACTCCCATGAGCCAATTCTCCTAAAAATCTCTCTCTCTATCTATCCATCCATCCGTCAGTCATCTATCATTTATCTATCATCATTCTATCATCTATTATCTGTCCATCCATCTATCCATCATCTGTTATCTATCATCTGTCTATTGTCTATCACCTATTGTCTGTCTGTCTGTCTATCTATCTATCTATCTATCTATCTGTCTATCATCTAACATCATCATCATCATCTATTTACCTATCCTATTGGTTCTGTTTCTCTGGAGAACCCTAATACACCCTCTAATGCATTGTAACCCCTGTTTGTCTTTACAGCATTCACGACTGTGTGGGCTTCGTGGGTTTTGATTGCTTGCTTGTATACTGTTTTCCCTTGCTAGATTATAAACCTCAAGAGCAAAGTCCATGCCTGTCTTGCTTACTCTGTATGCCCAGAGCCTAGACCTGCCTTGAACTTGGCAGGAGCCTGATTAATATTTGTGAAGTGGATGGTGAGTGCGTGGATGAATGGATGGATGGGTAGGTGACTGACCTGTGGATGGGTGGGTGGGTGGATGAGTGGGTGGGTAGATAGATGGGTGAATGGGTAGATGGGTAGGTCATAAATGTCCTATCCTTTCCAAAGATGTGAAAGCCACACATAATGTGTAAGAAATATGACCAAGGAAGGATTTACAAGACTCATACTGAGCTCATTAAAGAAAAATTCCTCTTCTTCATCTTCCCTGGGGCACAGTTCTGAACCCAGGGCTGTAGCAACAGCAGGAGCCATTTGTGGTGTTTCCTTTCTTAGCAGTTGCCTATTCCTGTTGTACCTCGGGCTGCTGGTTACAGACGCAAACCCCAGACTTCACAGCCTGCCTTTCCTGTGAGAGGCTGGGGGAATAAGCCCCTCAGTTGGATCACCATGTCTGGTCAGGCTGCCCTCTCCTTTCTGAGCCCTCCCACCTCCTTGGCACTGCCAGCCTTGGCATCGGTGGCTGGGTACTGAGTGATTTCCATTTGTGACCATCTGACCTCTAATTACTTCTGTTAATTACTTGGACAGGCTTTCTGTGCCAAAAGGGCTTAAAACCCAGGGACAGCGGGAAGCGGATGTCCTTCATCTGTCCTTGTCCGCCACCTGTCCCTGGAGGAAGGAGGCGGTACACGGTGCAGGTTATTCAATTTCCCAACGATCTGTTCTCTCTCAGATTCTGAGCCATGACTGAGGTCCGTCTGTCATTCTGATAGGTTCCCTTGAAGAGCTTATTCTTTGACTAATCCTGAATCTTCTGGTGACTGATTGCCTGATGGGGGAAACAAGTGTGAGAGCAGGAGAAGGAGGGAGGGGGGATGCGCCTTGTCATCTGTGCCCTGCGGAATTAACCACTTCTGTTGTTTTGGGGTCCCCTCTCTGGTTCTTACATCCAAGGAAAGGCCAGCGTGGAGCAACCCAGCCCACGGTACAGAAGTTCAAGCGTGGCATAAAAACCTACAGCTTCCACTACTAGGCACAGTGGCTCATGCCTGTAATCCCAGCATTTTGGGGGGCGGAGGCTGGCAGATCACTTGAGGTCAGGCGTTCGAGACCAGCCTGGCCAACGTGGCAAAACCCTGTGGGTGTGGTGGCACACGCCAGCTACTCAGGAGGCTGAGGCAGGAGAATTGCTTAAACCCAGGAGGCAGAGGCTACAGTGAGCTGCAATCATGCCACTCGGGAGGTTGCGACAGGAGAATTGCTTGAACCCAGGAGACGGAGATTGCAGTGAGCCAAGATTGCCCCGCTGTACTCCAGCCTGGGCGACACAGCGAGACTCTCTCAAAAAACAAAACAAAACAAAACAAACACCCACAGCCCCCACTGCCCCTCAAACCATCACCTGATGCCCGTGGTACCTGTCCCCAGCCCTCCAGTGCTTCAAGGGAGGGTGTAACAGGCACCCATGTTATTTGAGTCTTCACTTTCCCCCCATTTCCCCTATTTGTCCTGGCTAAATCCTCCTTATCCTAGATGCTTCTGACTTGAGACTCATTCATTCATTCATTCATTTGTGATTTATTAAGTATTAACCCATGCAAGGGACTGGTCACAGAGCAGCAAACAGGACACACAGTTTCTAACCACAAGCATCTTTCTATCAGAGAAGACAAATAAACAAGTGCTCGCAACAAATGTAATGAGAATGAGTTTCCATAGGAAACATGGGCTGCTTGGGGAGCCTAGAACTGGGACTATCTCAGGGTCAGGGATCAGGAAAAGGCTTCCTGGCAAGAAATGCAGAACTCTCAGCACGTAACTCTATCCAAACACCTGCACTCAGAGACAGCTGAACTCCAGCATGACGCCAGCACCTCCTTGAGATGCCTGCCTAGGAAAGCCCAGGGCTGCCAGTCCAGCAACTGACATAGGACCTGGTCTCCCTTTCTTAGAGCATTTACTGAAAGGGGCTAATGATAAACTCTTTTTTTTGGTCCCTTTGAGATGCATTTGTATCTCCTGCAACTCAGAAGTGTCTTTCTCCAGGACTTAACAGCCACTTCTTGAAATGTAATCAGGAAGGATGGCACCTCCAATTCCCAGACCCTGTAGGAATTAGAATCCTGACTTTAGTCATTGCCAGCCTGAAGACACTGGCCTCGTCACATTCACATCGACCAACCTTTTGTGATTTTTCACTTCTAGGCTCTACTAAGCCCATCTTTCCAAACTCCCTCACTCTGCCTTCGGAACACCCAGTTCCCTCCGCACAAATCAGGATGGAGCTCAGCCCTTTCGGCCACTGTTTGGATATCATCTATTTTCACTGCTTTAACTCACACCTGGCTTTGTTTCTCTTTGGTGCTGTGGGAGGGGCATTCTGTCTGAAGCTGGAAAGCTGGGGAGCAGTTAGTCCGGCTTCGTGGGTGAGTGTGAGGCACAGAGGCAGGGCAGGCAAGAATATTCCAAATAGAGAATAAGGGAGAAGTCAAAAGAGACTTGGACAAGCTGGAGTCAGAAAGGGGAGGAGGTCTTTGGTCCACCCTATCGGCGCAAGGCCGTCCTAGCTCTTTTTATCCCCAGTGACCGCCTCTCACCGAGGTGTCAGGAGCCTTTGGCCTCACTGGAGCTGCTCTCAACCCATCCAGCCTCCTTCCCTCTTCCCGATCAGCTCTACCCAGTAGGCTCTCAGCCAGCCCTGCCCTGTCCCTGTCCCTAACAGAGTTAGGCTGGGCACGATGGGTCACACCTGTCATCCCAGAACTTTGGAAAGCTGAGCTGGGTGGACTGCTTGAGTTTAGGAGTTTGAGACCAGCCTGGGCAACATGGCAAAACCCCATCTACAAAAAATACCAAATTTAGCTGGGTATGGTGGCATGCGCCCATCCCAGTTATTCGGGAGGGTGAGGCGTGAGGATGGCTTGAGCCCAGGAGGTTGAAGCTGCAATGAACCATGATCGTGCCCCTGCGCACCAGCCTGGGCAATGGAGCAAGACACTGTCTCAACCAACCAACCAACCAACCAACCAACCAACCAACCAACCAACCAAAAACCATTCCTTTGGAGCACTAGGAAGAGTAAAAAAACTCCAAATCTAGTTATGATTCACATACCATAAAGTTCATCCTTTTAAAATGTACAGTCAATGGTTCTTAGTATTCACAAGGTTGTGCAACCATCACCACTGTCTGATTCCAGAACATTTCATCACCTCAAAAGAAACTCCTACCCGTTAGTAGCCACCCCCATTCCCTGCTTTCCCCAGCCCCTGACAGCCACTAATCTATGACAACCACTGTGTCTGTGGACTTGCCTATTCTGGACATCTGTGAATGGAATCATATAGTACATGGCCTTGGGTGTCTGGCGTCTTTCACTGAGCATCACGTTTTCAAGGTTTATCCATGTTGCAGCATGGATCAGTGCTTCCTTTTAACCAAAATTTATTTTTAAATTTTTATTTATTTACTTTGAGACTGGGTTATAACACTGGCTAATTTTTGTATTTTTGTTAGGAAAGGGGTTTCACTGTGTTGCCAAGGTTGGTCTTGAACTCCTGGGCTCAAACCATCTGTCCACCTTGGCCTCCCAAAGTGCTGAGATTACAGGTGTGAGCCACTGCACCCGGCCAGCACTGCCTTCTTATGGTTGAATAATACTCCATTGTGTGGACAGACCCCATTTTGATTGCCCATTCATTAGCTGATGGGCGCTTGGATTGTTTCTGCCCTTTGGTTTGTGAATAATGCTGTTGTGAACGTTTCTATACATTTGTTTTTATTTTTGAGACAGGGTCTCACTCTGTTACCTAGGTTGAAGTGCAGTGGCATAGTCTTGGCTCACTACAGCTCCAATCTCCCAGGCTCAAGCGATCCTCCCACCTCAGCCTCCCAAATAGCTGGGATTACAGGTGTGCCCCACCATGCCCTGCTAATTTTTGTAATTTTGGTAGAGTCGAGGTTTCACCATTTTGTCCAAGCTGGTCTTGAACTCCTGACCTCAAGCGACCCACCTGCCTCAGTCTCCTAAAGTGCTGGGATTACAGGTGGGAGCCACCCCACCTGGCCCACTTATGTACATATTGTTATTATGAACATATGTTTTCAGTTATCTTGGGTGTATATATGGGAGTGGAATTGCTGGGTCACACGGTAACTCTGTTTAATGCTTTGAGGACCTACCTGTTTCCCAAAGTGACATCACCGCTTTCCATTCTCACCAGCAATATTCGAAGGTTCCAGTTTCTCCACATCTTCGACCCCATTGGCTATGGTCCATCTTTTTGACTCCAGCCATCCTGGGGGTGTGAAGTGGCGCATGGCTACTTGTCCCTTCATCCTCATTCACCCCTCCCTGCTTCTGGCTTTGTGTACACAGCGGTACCAGACTCCTCTCCAGCTCCTCCTGGAGGATGGTGGGAAAACCTCGTAAGTTGAAGAGAATGCCTCAACTTCAGGGGCTCAGATTGCAACCCCCGCTCTTCTTGAAGTGCCACTGAGAAACACTTCACCAGGGCAGGTAGCCCAGAGCTGTGAGGCTGTGGGTCCAGGTTCTTTCAGGTGAAATAGGCCCAATCATTTCAGCTGAAATGAGGCCCAGGTAAAGAACCTTCTGCTGCAGCATTTCCTGTCCTCATCATCACAACCTCTCTTTAGTGGAGAGTCTGGTCCTGAACCATGCCCCAACAGGGAGGCCAGTGCTCTGGGGAAAGGAAGCAGGTCTTAGAACACCTACTTTGACCCAGGTGGGGTGAAGATGGCTTGTTTTTAGGAGGGCAAGGCTTGAGGTAAGGGGGAGCCTGGTCTCAGCCAGGAGACCCACGGAAGGGATGCAGCTCCTTCCCCTCGGCTTTCTATACTCTTACCTGATGGCACAGGCATGCACTAGCATGTAACTCCAACCACAGGCGTTGCAGCAAATGGTTGCTCCAATTCACAGTCCCTGCTGCCAAGGTGTACACTTGCCCTGTGAAAGGGCTGCCCCCTGCTCACCACTGACTCTTCATATTTTGCTCCCAAATTGAGTTCCTTGATGCTATTTCCTGGGCTGCAGTCAAGACTCCTTATTTGCAAACTCCAGCCATGCTTGTGGCTCCTCAGAATTGGCCATTTGTGTCATTGGTCTCCAGAAAAGTGACTATGTTCCCCAGTATGGTTTCAGCTTTGACGTGTTCCCTAGGTCTTGTCACCTCCTGTTGTCTAGGTGGGAGCTCTCGGCTACTCCAAGTCAGCAGAGGGGCCTGAGATCCCTCAAAAGATGGGGGTATTCTTTAATGCAATACAGTAGGTCCCCCTTATTTGAGGTGGATGCATTCCAAGACTCCCAGTGGATGCTTGAAATTGTGGATAGTCGGCCAGGCACCGTGGCTTACGCCTATAATCCCAGCACTTTGGAAGGCTGAGGCGGGTGGATCACCTGAGGTCAGGAGTTCGAGACCAGCCTGGCCAACATGATGAAATCCCATCTCTACTAAAATACAAAAAATTAGCCGGGCATGGTGGCGGACGCCTGTAGTCCCAGCTACTCAGGAGGCTGAGGCAGGAGAATCGCTTGTACCTGGGAGGCAGAGGTTGCAGTGAGCCTAGCTCATGCCATTGCACTCCAGCCTGGGCAACAGAGTGAAATTCTGTCTCAAAAAGAAAAAAAAAAAAATTGTGGAGAGTGCCAAACCCTAAATATACTAGGTTTTTCCCTATATCTATGATAAAGTTTAATTCCTAAGTTAGGCACAGTAAGAGATGAACAATGATAATCAATAAAGTAGAAAAATTATAACAATATATTGTAATAAAAGTCGTATGAATGTGGCCTCTTCTCTCTCAAAATATCTTAATATTTTCAGACTATGGTTGACTTCGGGTAACTGGAACCCCAGAAAGCTAACTCACAGGTAAGGGAGACACTGTAGCTTATTATAACTCAGAACCAAGAAAGAAATGAAGGCGGGCAAGCAGTGAGTCGACAGTGCCACCAGAGCGGGAATCTAAGCTGCTTTGCTCTTCTTTCTGAAGTGGTGTATGTAAGGTTTTATTTACTTACTTGTTTACTTGTATGTTACCGGAGAGAGAGCGCCAGAATCGCAGGGAGGCAGAATTCTTTTTTTTTTTCTTTAGAAGGAGTCTTGCTCTGTTGCCCAGGCTGGAGTGCAGTGGCGTGATCTCGGCTCACTGCTAGCTCCGCCATAGGGAGGCAGAATTCTAATACCATCCCCAAGATTCAGCCCCTGGTGTGTACACCCTGCCTAATCCCCTCCCCTTGAGTGTGGGTGGGACAGACAATATGATGGATTTCACTCTCAGGATAAGGATGTAGGATGTGGCCAAAGGTGGAGGGATTTTGCAGCTGAAGACTTTGGGTCAATCCAAGAGAAGTTATCCTGGGTGAGTCTGAACTATAGGGTGAGCTCTGTAAAGGAAGATCTTGAAGAGAGACTGTCTCCTGCTAGCCTTGAAGAAGCAAGCTGCCTTAAGTTGTACAGCTTCGAGGAAGTGAATTCTGCCACTGCAAGCCTCAGATGAGATCCCAGCCCTGGCTTACCCATCAGTTGCAGCCTGGTGAGACCCTGAGCAGAGGGCATGGTTAAATTCTGCTGAGACTCCCCACCTTCTAAAACCAGGAGATGATGCGTGGGTGTTGTTTTTTAAGCTGCAAAATGTGTAGTAATTTCATTAGAGCACATTAATAGATGGGGGGTGGGAGGAGAAAGGCATCTTGGTCAGAAGCCAGTGAGTATCAGGAGATTGGAATCAAAGACAGTATCTGTTCTCTGAATGCTATTTGAAAGGATGGGGAGAGTGGATTAAGGAAGATTGACTGGGGCAGATTTTTGTTGTTGCTGTTGTTGTTTTTGAGACGGAGTTTTGCTCTTGTCGCCCAGGCTGGAGTGTAATGGTGTGATCTCGGCTTACCACAACCTCCACCTCCTGAGTTCAAGTGATTCTCTTGCCTCAGCCTCCTGAGTAGCTGGGATTATAGGCATACGTCACCACGCCTGGCTAATTTTGTATTTTTAGTAGAGACAGGGTTTCTCCATGTTGGTCAGGTTGGTCTTGAACTCCTGACCTCAGGTGATCCATCTGCCTCAGCCTCCCAAAGTGCTGGGATTATAGGTGTGAGCCACTAAGCCCAACCTTTTTTTTTTTTTTTTTAAGAGGCAGGGTCTTACTCTGTCACCCAGGCTGGAGTGCAGTGGTGTGATCATAGCTCACTGCAACCTTGAACTCCTGGGCTCAAGTGATCCTCTTGCCTCAGCCTCCCAAGCAGCTGGGATGACAGGAGCATGCCATCATGCTGCACAGCTAATTTTATTTTTTTGTAGACATAGGGTCTTGCTATGTTGCCTAGGCTGGTGCCAAAACTCCTGAGCACAAGCAATCCTTCTGCCTCTGCCTCCCAAAGTGCTGGGATTACAGGTGTGAGCCACCTCGCCTAGCCCTTAACAGCTTTATTAAGATATATTTGACATGTAAAAATGTTTAAAGAATATAATTCTCTATCAATCAATCAATCAATCATCTATCTATCCCTATGAAATCATCACCACAGTCAAGATCGTGACCATAGTCCCCACCCAAAGGCTTTCCTCCTTCCGCCCTGGAATCCTTCCCTCTTCCCCATCCCATCCCCAGACAAATGCTGATCTGCTTTCTGTCCCTATAGGGGATTTTAGATTTGCATTTTCTAAAATTTTTGTGAATGGAACCATAGAGTACGTTCTCCTATTTGGGCCGAATTCTTTCACCCAGTGTGACTATTTTGCGATTCATCCGTGTTGCTGCATGTGTCAATAGTTCATTTCTTTTTATTGCTGAGTGGTCTGGAATACTCTTTGACCTTAAGAAAGTCACTCGATCTCTCTGGGCCTCAGTTTCCTCAGTGGTAAATAGACACCAGATTCCTGAGGAACCACTACCTGCCTGTCTTTCTTCCTGAGATTCAGAATACTGTGTACGTCTTCCAGGACCTTCCTGTCCAGCCTGGGATTTCTCCCTGTGCAGCTACTGCCTCAGAGTCTGAAAAAAATCTCCTTGAGATCTTAATTTGTGGAGAGAGAGAACGTCGGAAAGCCCAGGGTTCTGGGGCCCTCTGTGCTGGTCGTGACCTCACAGGCAGCAGCAGCTCTATCGCCCTGAGCGGTCGGGGTGCTGGGAGGAGAACTCAGCTCCAGTGTTGCAGACACAGAGGATCAGTTGCAATTGCAGGGTCGACTGCTGTCAGCCCTGCCCTCCTTTCTGCTGCGATCCTGCATGAGGACTATAAATAGTGCAGTGGGTGATTAGGGCTGAGAGTGGGGAGGCAGTGGGGGAGCAGCCCCTGCCCTAGAAAAGAATGGAAATATGTTGTTTTTATTTTTATTTTTATTTTTATTTTTTTTTTTTTTGAGACGGAGTCTCGCTCTGTCGCCCAGGCTGGAGTGCAGTGGCGAGATCTCGGCTCACTGCAAGCTCCGCCTCCCGGGTTCACGCCATTCTCCTGCCTCAGCCTCCCGAGCAGCTGGGACTACAGGCGCCCACAACCGCGCCCGGCTAATTTTTTTTTTTGTATTTTTAGTAGAGATGGGGTTTCACCGTGGTCTCGATCTCCTGACCTTGTGATCCGCCCGCCTCGGCCTCCCAAAGTGCTGGGATTACAGGCGTGAGCCACCGCGCCCGGCAATATGTTGTTTTTAAAGAAAAGAAAGAGAAACAGAAACAAGAAGCACTTCTGGATCTCCTTGGCCAGCTTAACCCCAAGTCTTGTTTCTAATAGTTCCATACAATTCCCATATGGAAAGGGAAGATAGCAATTTTTTTTTTTCTTTTGAGACAGAGTCTCACTTTGTCACTCAGGCTGGAGTGCAGGGGCTCGATCACAGCTCACTGCAGCCCTCACTTCCTGAGCTCATGTGATCCTCCCACCTCTGCCTCCCAAGTAGCTGGGACTACAGGCACGTGCTGCCATGCCTCAATATTTTTTTCTATATTTTGTAGAGACAGGTTTTGCCATGTTGTTCAGGCTGGTCGTGAATTCCTGGGCTCAAGCAATCTACCTGCCTCAGCCTCCCAAATTGTTGGGATTATAAGCATAAGCGCCTCACCCTGCCAAGTCTTGAATAAATATTCTTAAAAAAAAAAATACAGCAATTAGTCGGGTACAGTGGGGCACGCCTGTAATCCCAGCTACTCCGGAGGCTGAGGCAGGAGAATTGTTTGAATGTGGGAGGCGGAGGTTGCGGTGAGCTGAGATTGCACCACTGCACTCCAGCCTGGATGACAGAGTAAGACTTCGTCTCAAAACATAAAATAAAATAAAATAAAATAAAATAAAATAAAATAAAATAAAATAAAATAAAATAAAATAAAATAAAATAAAACAACTAGAACTTCCAAAACAGAGAGGACACCTATTGATGGAGGAACCCCTGGCCCTAGAGTCACCCGGGCAAGGAAGCCCTTCTCTTGAACTGAAACCCCACCCCTTTCTGGGCTACATCCCTCCCCCTATCAGGGAAGCCTCACTTGCTGCTGGGAGTAGGGGCATTGGACGGGCTGTACCTATAAGGTCTATTTTTCAAGGTGTCCTGGAACTCCCTCCTCTGGGCATCTATGCCTGTGGTCTAGTTTGAGCAATCTCTGGCTTTCTTGCATAAGAAACCTTCGCTTTCAACAGTTACCCTGCTCCATCCCCGGGTTCCTGAGGCAAGAACAGTGGCTTTCTTTGGCCAGGACAAAGGCTGTCATCCTTCCGATTCATCATAAAGCCCACTAGTGGCTTTCTGACCACACGCTGGCACAAGTTCCTTCCGTTTGTCCAGAAAACAGGCATTGGGCATCTTCTCTGCTACAACTGGCACTGAGCAGCATCCCTGGGGCGTCTCCGTGACATCCACATCTTACTTTCCATCTACCTTAAGAAAATGACCCTACGAATACAGGCTATGGAAGGCTTATGTCTCAGATTGATTGGAATCAGGATTTTAGAACAAGAAAGTTACTTCATTTCTAATTTATTCCCACATTGTTTTGCTGATGTGCAAATTGAGCATAAAGAGGTAAAATGACTGCGGTAAAGTTATAAAGCTGGTTAATGGTGGCTGGGCGCAGTGGCTCACGCCTATAATCCCAACACTTTGGGAGGCCGAAGTGGGTGGATCACTTGAGGCCAGGAGTTTGAGACCAGCCTGACCAACATGATGAAACCTTGTGTCTACTAAAAATACAAAAATTAGCTGAGCGTGGTGGCGCGTGCCTGTAATCACAGCTACTCGGGAGCTTGAGGTGGGAGAATCGCTTGAACCTGGGAGGCGGAGGTTGCAGTGGGCCAAGATTGCACCACTGCACTCCAGCCTGAGCGACAGAGTGAGACCTTGTCTCAAAATAAATAAATAAATAAATAAATAAATAAATAACGCTGGTTAATGGTGAAGCAGGAGGAAAATCCCCGTGTATTACTCAGGATTCAGTCTGGCTACAAATAATAACAGACAAGCAAACAACAAAAAATATAACAGTGGCTTGAATGAGACAGAAGCTTCTTTCCCTCTCAGACTGGGTGGTCAGTAGAGGGCTTCTTGGCCACTCCACAATTCCAGGAGCCCAGGCTTTTTTTCACTGTGGCTCTGGCTTCCAGGAACCTCATGGTCCAAGATGGCTGCTTGTACTCCAGTCATCACTTCACCATCCTAGTCAGCAAGAAGAAAGAACTGAAGGGAAAGAGGGGTAGGGAATCCCCACTCCCTTTTAAGAGGACTTCCAGTGGCTCATGCCTGTCATCCCAGCACTTTGGGAGGCTGAGGTGGGTGGATCGCCTGAGGTCAGGAGTTGGAGACCAGCCTGGCCAACATGGTGAAACCCTGTCTCTATTAAAGATACAAAAATTAGCCGGGCGTGGTGGCAGGCACCTGTAATCCCAGCTACTAGGGAGGCTGAGGCAGGAGAATTGCTTGAACTCAGGAGGCAGAGGTTGCAGTGGGCCGAGATCACGCCACTGCCCTCCAGCCTGGGTGACAGAGTGAGACTCCATTTCCCCTAAACATAATAATAATAATAATTAATTAATTAATTAATTAATTAAAAAATTTTCAAAAGAGGACTTCCCCAAAGTTCCACACAACACTTGGGTTTCTTACTGTTTTGAACTTGGCCTTCAGGCCATAACTCCTTTAAGAGAGGCTGGGAAATGTCGTTTAGCTGGGGAGTTATGTGACTGCCTGAAATGTTGTTATTGTTGTGTTTCAACTGAGAAGAGGGGGAGACTGGGTATTGAGAGGCATCCAGAACTCTCTTCTGAGGTCTCCCATCTACCAGCCCCGAGCTGCTTTTGTGACTCCAAGACTGGGCATGGGGTTTAGCATTTATACACAGAGGTGTTCGGTCTTTTGGCTTCCTTGGGCCACAATAGAAGAAGAATTATCTTGGGCCACATATAAAATACACTAATGGCTGGGCGCAGTGGCTCACGCCTGTAATCCTAGCACTTTCGGAGGCCGAGGCAAGTGAATCACTTGAGGTCAGGAGTTTGAGACCAGCCTGGCCAACCTGGTGAAACCCCATCTCTACCAAAAACACAAAAATTAGCCGGAAATTGCTTGAACCCAGGAGGCAGATGTTGCAGTGTGCCGAGGTCGTGCCACTACACTCCAGTCTGGGCAACAGCATGGGATTCTGTCTCAAAAAAGTAAATAAATTAATTGAATTAAATTAAATACACTAACGATAGCTGATAAGCTAAAAAAAAAAAAAAAAGTCACAAACAAATCTCATAATATTTTAAGAAAGTTTACAAATTTGTGTTGGGCCACATTCAAAGCCATCCTGAGCCCCATGTGGTCTGTGGGCCATAGGTTGGACAAGCTTGATTTAGGACATTATCGAACATAGTCCTAATGAGGTCATTGCCCTCTGTGCCTGCGTGTGAGGGGTCTGGGATTGTCAGCAAATGACAATGAAAACTAAGGGAAGACTGGAAGTGAAGCTGAACCCCAGACATAGTTACATAATATCCTAGCTTGCCCGATACTCTAAATAATAATATCACCTGTCGAGTGCCTACTATTTGCATTATGGGTACTATTTAATTTGCCACAAAGCCCTGAAAGTACAATTATTATTTCCATTTTACACAAGAGACACAGAGAGGGTAAATAGCTCATCCAGTGTCACAAAGCTCGAAAAGGGTAAATCTAGATTTTTTCTTTTTTTTTTTTTTTGATACAGAGTCTTGCTCTGTTCCCTAGGCTGGAGTGCAGAGGTACAATCTTGATTCACTACAACCTCTGCCTCCCAGGTTCAAGTCATTCTACTGCCTCAGCCTCCCAAGTAGCTGGGATTACAGGCACCTGCCACCATGCCTGGCCAAAATTTGTATTTTTAGTAGAGGCGGGGTTTTGCCATGTTGGCCGGGCTGGTCTCAAACTCCTGACCTCAAGTGATCCACCTGCCTCAGCCTCCCAAAGTGCTGGGATTACAGGCGTGAGCCACCATCCCCAGATATAGATCTAGAATTTAAACCCAGGTAGATTAAGCTCAGAGCTCACACACTGGTCTAGCACCTTCTAGTATTTTTCTTTTTGTTCTACTGCCTAAAACAACCAGCTTAATGGAGGTACAAGCAGATGTAGTTTCCAGATAAAAGACACAACTCCCAGTTGAATTCAAATTTTAAAGAATTACTGGCCTGGTGCAGTGATTCACGCCTGTAGTCCCAGCTACTTGGGAGGCCGAGGCAGAAGAATGGCATGAACCTGGGAGGCAGAGCTTGCAGTGAGCTGAGATGGTGCCATTGCACTCCAGCCTGGGTGACAGAGTGAGACTCTGTCTCAAAAAACAAAAACAAAAACAAAAAAAACTAACTTTTTTAGTATATCTCTTCCAATATTTAAGACATACTTATACTCATTGTAGCTTTACTGGATATGAAGTGAATCAAATTTGGAAGTGATATTTTGAATTTGAATTTGGTAACCCTGATCAGATTGAAAAGCAAAGTTATGAGGCCGGGCGCGGTGGCTCACGCCTGTAACCCCAGCACTTTGGGAGGCCGAGGCGGGCAGATCACAAGGTCAGGAGATTGAGACCAACCTGGCTAATACGGTGAAACCCCATCTCTACTAAAAATAAAAAAAAAGTAGCTGGGTGTGGTGGCGTGCGCCCGTAGTTCCAGCTGCTGGGCAGGCTGAGGCGGGAAAATGGTGTGAACCCGGGAGGCAGAGCTTGCAGTGAGCGGACATCACACCACTGCACTCCAGCCTGGGCGACAGAGCGAGACTCCATCTCAAAAAAAAAAAAAAAAGCAAAGTTGTCTGGCCTTCGTTGCACCAGGCCTCAGTGTGGGCATCTGAAAGATGGGAGCTAAGGCTTTCTTAGTCAATGCACATAAAAGAATCGTCACCCATTAATTCCGTGGAGTAAGGGCAAGGTCATGGAGTTCACACTTACTCATTAGGAACATTGCCAATAGGAGGAACTGTCTGAGCCAACTCCCTGTCTGAGTTGCTGGAGGAACCTAGGGGTTTATACTCTTGGATAATCTCAGATTGGAAAACTGCCACCACCATCTGGCCCTGAAAGCGTTTACACTCGGATTTGTTTGGTTCTTTGGTAGCCAGCTCGGAGATTTCTTTGCCGGACATTGAGGTTCTTTTTCTTCTTAGTGAGCTCACTGCCTCCCAGAGGTCGGCAGCAGGGAGAACACCAAGAGAATTCTGCAGACACTGTGGCTCCAGACAAACCCCTTGAGAGGCAGGGAGGGGAGGAACAGGAGATACCGATGACACCAATACAGCCAGTTTCCTCAACTGTGAAGAAAAGATCACGCATTCTTCCCACTCTGCCTAACTCAGCAAGATGGCTGTAAAATGATAGGGAACCACAAGGCTCTGTCCTGAGCCTCAAAACAGAAATAATATTATAATATTAGCGAGGCAGGGTGGCACACCTGTAGTCCTAGCTACTTGGGAGGCTGAGACAGCAGGATCGCTTGAGCCTGGGAGGTCAAGACTGCAGTAAATCGTGTTTGTGCCATTGTACTCTAGCCTGGGTGTCAAAGGGATATCCTGTCTCATAATAATAATAATAATAATAATAATAATAATTTGTTCCAATTTTTCTGTACACGCACACAAATAATAACAACAGATAACACCTACTGTGCACTGAGCATGCATTGCTCTAAGTGCTGTGTGCAATTTGTTCATTTAATTCTCACAACAACACTACAAGGTGGATTACTCTATTTTCCATATTTTACAGTTGGGGAAACAGGCAGAGAGAGGTTGAGAACCTTGGCCAAGGCAAGAAGGTCAAATCCTTTCTTCCTTAGAAATAACTGGGCCGGGCGCGGTGGCTCAAGCCTGTAATCCCAGCACTTTGGGAGGCCGAGACGGGCGGATCACGAGGCCAGGAGATCGAGACCATCCTGGCTGACACGGTGAAACCCCGTCTCTACTAAAAAATACAAAAAACTAGCCGGGCGACGTGGCGGGCGCCTGTAGTCCCAGCTACTTGGGAGGCTGAGGCAGGAGAATGGCGTGAACCCGGGAGGCGGAGCTTGCAGTGAGCTGAGATCCGGCCACTGCACTCCAGCCTGGGTGGCAGAGCGAGACTCCGTCTAAAAAAAAAAAAAAAAAAAAAAAAAAAAGAAATAACTGTTTAGAGGCTGGGCGTGGTGGCTCACACCTGTAATCCCAGCACTTTGGGAGGCCGAGGTGGGTGGATCACCTGAGGTCAGGAGTTCGAGTCCAGCCTGACCAACATGGAGAAAACTTGTCTCTACAAAAAATACAAAATTAGCTGGGTGTGGCGGCACATGCCTGTGATCCCAGCTACTCAGGAGACTGAGGCAGGAGAATCACTTGAACCCGGGAGGCAGAAGTTTCAGTGAGCCGAGATCGTGCCATTGCACTCCAGCCTGGGCAACAAGAGTGAAACTTCGTCTCAAAAAAAAAAAGGAAATAACTGTTTAGACATTAATTATTATTGTTACAATCACATCTACAATCCCCTTTTGAGGGTTAGGGTATCTTCAGAAGAGTCTGCAGAGGTCCAAACCTTGCAATCGGTCAAAGGGCAAAGGGTGTTTCGTGACCACTGACTTCTGTTGCTCTGGCTTCGAGCCCTGTGGGTAGCTCCTTCTGCATTGCCTCTTCTCTGGCTCTTGCTGAAAGCCATGCCTCATCCTGGGGGATTTGTTACACTGAGAATGTGGTCACGCCTGAGTCACACTGGCCGGCAGTTATGACAGTTCCGAGCACCAGGGTGACAGATGTGACGTTGGTGGCTTCTTTGTTCTCTGTTCAGAGGGTGACCAGAGCTCTGATTTATGACACCTAGCAGATACAGGGCCAATATCTAGTCCAGACACTCGGGGTGACCCCTGCATCTTGCTCTGAGTTGGAAGTGAAGGTCTTGAAAGTAGATGTTCACCTAAGGCAGTCACGAGAATGAACGGTGATAGGCACTGGATACTCTTCAAACGCTTTGTACAGAAGAGATCCCGGCTCCAAAAATCCAAGATGCTGGGGGTATTCACTGGACCAGGCTAGCCCTTAAAATCAATAGTCCTTTTCCTCTTTGCAAAAAGCTTTCAAATTCCCTTCTGCAAGCTTTAGTTGAAACTATCCCTCGATTCTCATGTGTTCATTCATTCAACCACTCATTGATTCAGTCCAAAATATTTATGAAATGCCCACCATGCAACTGCCTTGAAATAGTCATTTGCCTAAACTAGTAAAAAAGAAAGTTTGGGCCAGGTGCAGTGGCTCACACCTGTAATCCCAGCACTTTGGGAGGCCAAGGCGAGTGGATCACCCGAGGTCAGGAGTTGGAGACCAGCCTAACCAACATGGTGAAACCCCATCTCTACTAAAAATGCAAAAACTAGCCGGGCGTGGTGGCAGGCATCTGTAATCCTAGTTACTCGGGAGGCTGAGGCAGAAGAATCGCTTGAACCCAGGAGGTGGAGGTTGCAGTGAGCCAAGATTGCACCACTGCACTTCAGCCTGGGCGACAGAGAGAGACTCCGTCTCAGAAAAAAAAAAAAAAAAAAGAAAAGGCTAGGCATGGTGGTTCACACTTGTAATTCTAGCACTTTGGGAGGCCGAGGTGGGCAGATCACCTGAGGTCAGGAGTTTGAGACCAGCCTGGCCAACATGGCAAAACCCCGTCTCTAATAAAAATACAAAAAATTAGCTGGGCAGGGTGGCAGGTGCCTGTAATCCCAGCTACTCAGGAGGCTGAGGCAGGGAGAATTGCTTAAATCTGGGAGGCAGGGGTTGCAGTGAGCTGAGATCGCACCACTACACTCCAGCCTGGGGAACAGAGCAAGATTCCGTCTCAAAAAAAAAAAAAAAGAAAAAAGAAAAAGTTTGTGCTTTGCACTATAGAATTAAAAAAAATGACAAGCCCCATGTATCTTGAATTTAGCCTGAATATAAATTATGATTAGAGATTACTGTAGCAGGACACTCAAGAGAACATAATACTCTGATTTTGAGAATGCAAAGGACTCAGTGAACAGTTTGCTTTTGTGGAGATCAGCAAGTCTGTACATTCCAGTTACCATTTCATATTTATGTTAAATTTAAGTTTATTCTGTATGTTGTCTGTTCACCAAGAGAGGAACCTCCTTCTTATAATAGTAAAAATTTGTTATGATAGATGATGTAAGGACTGTGACTTACAACCTAGGAATGTTTGTTATAGGAAACTACATGTTATAGATTTTTTTTTTTTCAGATGGAATTTTGCTCTTGTTGCCCAGGCTGGAGTGCAATGGTGTGATCTCAGTTCACTGCAACTTCCGCATTCCGGGTTCAAGTGGTTCTCCTGCCTCAGCCTCCCAAATACCTGGTATTACAGGCATGCACCACCACACCTGGCTAATTTTTTTTTTTTTTTGGGGATAGAGTCTCACTCTGTCGCCCAGGCTGGAGTGCAGTAGCGTGATCTCGGCTCACTGCAAGCGCCGCCTCCTGGGTTCACGCCATTCTCCTGCCTCAGCCTCCTGAGTAGCTGGGACTACAGGCGCCCGCCACCACGCCCGGCTAATTTTTTGTATTTTTAGTAGAGACGGGGTTTCACCGTATTAGCCAGGATGGTCTCGATCTCCTGACCTCGTGATCCTCCCGCCTCAGCCTCCCAAAGTGCTGGGATTATAGGCATGAGCCACAGCGCCTGGCCTAATTTTTGTGTTTTTGAGATGGGGTTTCTCCAGGTTGGTCAGGCTGGCTTCAAACTCCAGACCTCAGGTGATCCCCCTGCCTCGGATTCCCCAAGTGCTGGGATTACAGGCATGAGCCACCGTGCCCAGCCTATGTTAAAGATTTTTTTTTTAAACCTGTGTATATGATTAGAGGTGTAAGACATTATTTATTCTAGAAGATTCTAAAAGCTTGACCTTAGTCACCAAGTTGATGATAATGAAGCCACTGACTGGTACCTCCCTGGTTCAGTTTTAATCAACTAGGATAAATGACTACATTGGCCAGGCATGGTGGCGCAAACGTGTGTAATCACATTTTGGGAGGTTGAGGCAGACGGATCACTTGAGGTCAGAAGTTCAAGACCAGCCTGCCCAACATGGTGAAACCCCGTCTCTACTAAAAAAAAAAACAAAAAACAAAAAAACAAAAATTAGCCAGGTGTGGTGGTGTGCACTTGTAATCCCAGCTACTAGGGAGGCTGAGGCAGGAGAATCATTTTAGCCCAGGAGACAGAGGTTGCAGTGAGCCGAGATCGTGCCACTGCACTCCAGCCTGGGCAACAGAGCCAGACATGCTCTCAAAAAAAAATTAATTTAAAAATGAAGACTATGGCCGGGCGCGGTGGCTCAAGCCTGTAATCCCAGCACTTTGGGAGGCCGAGACGGGCGGATCACAAGGTCAGGAGATCGAGACCATCCTGGCTAACCCGGTGAAACCCCGTCTCTACTTAAAAAAAATACAAAAAAAACTAGCTGGGCGAGGTGGCAGGCGCCTGTAGTCCCAGCTACTCGGGAGGCTGAGGCAGGAGAATGGCGTAAACCCGGGAGGCGGAGCTTGCAGTGAGCTGAGATCCGGCCACTGCACTCCAGCCTGGGCGACAGAGCGAGACTCCATCTCAAAAAAAAAAAAAAAAAAATGAAGACTATTAGGCTGGGCGTGGTGGCTCACACCTGTAATCCCAGCACTTTGGGAGGCCAAGGCAGGTGGATCACCTGAGGTTGGGAGTTTGAGACCAGCCAGACCAACATGGAGAAACCTTGTCCCTACTAAAAATACAAAACTAGCCAAGCGTGGTAGCACACACCTGTAATCCCAGCTGTTCGGGAGGCTGAGGCAAGAGAGTTGCTTGAACCCGGGAGGTGGAGGTTGTGGTGAGCTGAGATCGCACCACTGCACTCCAGCCTGGGTAACAAGAGCGAAACTCCATCTCAAAAACAAAAAAAAAAAAAGTGAAGACTACATAACCCTCAGAAGTAGAAACATACCTGGATGCACATATTTTCATTAAATTTTTTTTGTTTATATTTATTTATTTATTTATTTATTTATTTATTTATTTTTGAGACGGAGTCTCGCTCTATTGTGAGAAAAAAAATTTTAACCAGGCATGAGTTATAGTGCTGTAGGGAAGTTCAATGTTAATGAAACAACGATATATACTAAATAAGGTATTTTTAAACAGTAACATACATAAAACAAGGCTGTGTATTGATAGATAAAAATGTGACCAGAGGCTCAAAGAACCTAGCCCTATGTTTCTACTAGGGAAACAAGTATAATATTTCATAATTCAGTGTTCGAGATGACTTTATAAAACATGATGATTTTGGCCAGGCGTGGTGGCTCATGCCTGTAATCCCAGCACTTTGGGAGGCCAAGGCAGGTGGATCACGAGGTCAGGAGATCGCGACCATCCTGGCTAACACAGTGAAACCCTGTGTCTACTAAAAAATACAAAAAAAATTAGCTGGGCATGGTGGCAGGCGCCTGTAGTCCCAGCTCCTCAGGGGGCTGAGGCAGGAGAATGGCGTGAACCCGGGAGGCAGAGCTTGCAGTGAGCCAAGATCGCGCCACTGCACTCTAGCCTGGGTGATAGAGCAAGACTCTGTCTCAAAAAAAAAAAAAAAAAAAAAAGGAAGAAGAAAACATGATGACTTCAAATAAGAAGAACCAACTGTGTATATACACACATATACACGTATACAGATACACACATAACCCATTTAATCCTTACAATACTCCCATGAAAGAGAAATATTTAAGCTTATTTAACAGATGGAAAAAATCAGCTCAGAGAGGTTAAGTGTCTTCCCCAAAGTCACACAGCCAATGAGTGTGCTTCAACTCAGTTCTGTTCAACCTAACTTCTCCCTCTTGCCCCTCTCCAAGCTGAAGAGGTGGGATAAATTCAAAGAACAAGATGTAAGTAGCAAGGTGGAGAATTCTGTTCTGAGAAGCTAAGCATTCAGCCCTGCTGAGCAGAGGGACCTAGAGCCCCGTTTCCCCTTCTCTCTAGCCCCACCCTCTGGAGTGGGGCCCTAGAAAAAGCGAGCAAAGCTGCCTGGGCCCTGGCAGGGCTGGTTCCGCTGCGGGTGGACAGTTATATATAACCGAGAATTGATGGCTGCTGTCTCCTCTTTCTCCTTGTGCCTCACAGAAGTCCTGCAATCCTTCATCTTTACACAAAGCCAGCAGCTGGCAGCCCATCCCCAGCCTCAGGAGCTGGCTAGCAAGTCCCTTTACAAGCAAGTCCCGACAGAAAGAACAAAAAGATATTCACCATCGGAGAATATGCAAACAGCAGACAGCAAATGCAGAAAGAATTCATGATGTTTAGTCTGGAAGAAAAGACGCGGGGGAAACGTTGAGATAGAAGCAAAATCAGAAGAGCTGTGGGAAGCCCAGAGTCAGCAAGTAGAAGATGATGGCTCTAAATGATTCTAAGTATTCCTACTCACTGGGATTTCACCCTCCCAAAGGGAACCAGCTGCTCTGCCCTCTGGATTTCTGGGTGGGGTTGGCCATTGATGATTGGTGATATGGCAGGGTTTCTGCCTGAGCACCACCTGCAACATTATTATTATTATTATTATTTGAGATGGAGTCTCGCTCTGTCACCCAGGCTGGAGTGCAGCGGCACGATCTCGGCTCACTGCAACCTCCGCCTCCTGGGTTCAAACAATTCCCTGCCTTAGCCTCCCCGGTAGCTGGGATTACAGGAGCGCGCCTGGCTTAATTTTTATATTTTTGGTAGAGACAGGGTTTCACCATGTTGCCCAGGCTGGTCTCGAACTTCTATCCTCAAGTGATCCGTCCACCTCGGCCTCCCACCTGCAACGTTTTGCGAGGCAGCCCATTCCAACTGGGCCCCAAACTAATTGTTATAAATCACTATAGAGATGGGGCTGGGTTCAGGCCCTGGGGATTCATATTGCGCAGATCTCTTTAATTGTATTTATTTATTTATTTATTTTTATTTTTTGAGACAGAGTCTTGCTCTGTCGCCCAGGCTGGAGTCTAGTGGCACGATCTCAGCTCGCTGCAACCTCTGCCTCCTGGATTCAAGTGATTCTCCTGCCTCAGCCTCACGAGTAGCTGGTGTTACAGGCGTGCACCACCACACCTGGCTAATTTTTTAATTTTTAGTAGAGACAGGGTTTCACCATGTTGGCCAGGCTGGTCTCGAACTCCTGACCTTAAGTGATCTGCCCACCTCGGCCTCCCAAAGTGCTAGGATTATAGGTGTGGGCCACCGCGCCTGGCCTGCACAGATCTCTTTAAACCCTGGTATTCTTCAAGTCATGTGGCTATAGACGTACGTGTTAGGCTGATGTCAGCCATAAAGAAGATGAAAATAATCATAATAATAATTACCTGGTGAGCTCCTGCTGCCACAAGCCAGGTACCTGTCACACAGCTTCCAAACCTCCATCCCAGACAAGCCCTTCTGTCCCTGTTTTTCCCTTGGGAAGCGCTTGTGCTCACAGGGGAAGCTGGTGCCCAGTGAGACACATCCATTCGGAGGCCACTATACCATACTATCCCACCAGCAACATCTAGAACCACCCAGAAGCCAAGAGCTCTGGAAAGAGTGGGCAGGAAGATAGAACTCCTTGGCAGTCCTTTGTTAGAAACAGCTCCTCTGACAGCTGAGTGTGGTGGCTCACGCCTGTAATCCCAGCACTTTGGGAGGCCAAGGAGGGCAGGTCAGTTCAGGTCAGAAGTTCGAAACCAGCCTGGCCAACATGGTGAAACCCCAACTCTAATAAAAACACAAAAATTAGCCAGGCGTGCCACGCCTGGAATCCCAGCTACTCAGGAGACTGAGGGAGGAGAATAACTTGAACCCAGAAGGCAGAGGTTGCAGTGAGCCGAGATTTCACCACTGTACTTCAGCCTGGGCCACAGAGTGAGACTCCATCTCAAAAAATAACAACAACAACAACAACAACAAAAATAGCTCCTCCAGCTCCTGGAAATGAAAGGGGGACTATGGCTTTCTGCCAATGATTTCCAACTGAAATAGTTTTAGCAGAACATCACTAAAAAAAAATCTTGAATAGAACTTGATGAAGAACCTTTGATGCAAATTGGAGATGGGGGACCCAATAGAATGGGGAGCCTCCTGGCACGTCCCTCATCTCCCTGTAAGGCGTGATGGTGATATTGAAGAAAGCAATCCCATCAGCCACAATGAGACAACAGGCACCTGGTCCTGGGTGGGGGTGCTCATTTGTCTGGCAGTCTGGCCATCATCACCCTCCCTAGCTCAAGCTCTCCCTTGCTGGAACCGGGAGAAGTAGAGCAGCATCTTACCTGGTCTCCCAGCCTCCTCTATTCTCCTGTGTCTGATGAATCTGTCATCAAATCACTCTGTCAAACACAGCAGTGGAACCTTCCGAGACTCTTCCTGTGAAGGGTCAGATAGTCAATATTTTAGGCTTTGTCAACCATCTACTATCTCTGTTGATAATTTCTCATTTTGTTTTTACAACTATTTATTCTTTTTAAAATCGCTTTATCGTTGTATGATGGACATGTAAAAAGCTGTACACACAACTTTGTGAGTTTGGGAGTAAGTGTGAACCCATGAAACCATCACCACCATCAAGGTCAGTGATATTTCTGTCACCTCTCTAAGTTTCCTCCCAGTCCCTTTATCATTACTATTTGATAAATATATAAGTAACATATATTATGTGATGTACAGGTTGTACAGGTTGTACGTGTGTGTATGTTAACACTTAACACAGGACTTACCCTCTTAGCAATTTATTTATTTACTTTTTGACACAGGGTCTGGCTCTGTAGCCCAGGCTGGAGTGCCGGGGGGCTATCTAGGCTCACTGCAATCTCTGCCTTCCAGGCTGAAGCCAACCTCCCACCTTAGCCTCCTGGGACCACAGGCGTGCACTAGCATGCCTGGCCAGTTATTTTTATTTTATTTTTTTTTGAGACAGAGTCTTGTTCTGTCACCCGGGCTGGAGTACAGTGGTGCGGTCACTGCTCACTACAAGCTCCACATCCTGGGTTCAAGTGATTCTCGGGCCTCAGCCTCCTGAGTAGCTGGAACTACAAGTGTGCACCACCACGGCCAGCTAATTTTTGTGTTTTTAGTAGAGACGGGGTTTCACCATGTTGGCCAGGCTGGTCTCAAACTCCTGGCCTCAAGTCATCCTACCTCCTCGGCCTCCCAAAGTGCTGGGATTGCAGGCGTGAGCCACCACACCCAGCTCAGCTAATTTTTGCATGTTTGGTGGGGACGGGTCTCGCCATGTCTCAGGCTGGCCTCGAACTCTTGAACTCAAACAGTCTGCCTGCCTTAGCCTCCCAAAGTGCTGGGATTACAGTTGTGAGTCACCTCGCCCGGACTTCTTTAGCACATTTTAAAGACACAGTACAGTGGTGTTGTTAGCTACAGGCACTACGCAGTATAGTAAATCTCCAGAACTGACTCGTCTTTGCATAATTGAAACTTCATCCCCTTTGACCATCACCTCCTCATCTCCCCTCCTCCCTAGTCCATGGCAACCACCATTTTACTCTCTGCTTCTATGAGTTTGAGTATTTTAGATTCTACATATAAATGAGATCGTATAGTATTTGTCTTTCTGTGTCTGGCTTTAGTTCACAGGTCTTATTCCCACAGGCTACAGGTTAGATTTGGCCCACGGGCTGTCATTGGCTGACCCCAGGCCGAGAGAATAAACTGCAGTTTGAACCTGGCATTCAAGGCCTCCTGTGATCTTCCCTGAAGCCCCTTTTTGAGTTTTATCACAACTTACTGTCCTTTCCCATGCTACGTTCCTGCCAAACCTGAGAGCTCACACAACCATAACTTCCGTAGGGCTCCCTGCACTCTTCCTTCTTCCTGGAATGCCATCTGCCAACCTCTTCCACCCACTGAAATCCTACTCTCAAGTGCCGCCTCTTCTATGAAGTTTCCTGGATTCTCCTCTGCAGGGCTTGCTGCATGCAGCTGGAAATGCCACCCCCAAGAGTTGTGCAGTGCACAACCTGTACAACCAAATGCAGTGGCCTTCTCTACCCCTAGGTACAAGTAAGCTCTTTCTCTGAAACCAAACCAATAGTCCCATCGGTTTTTTTCTTTTTTGGATAAATATAGAAATTGACCCTTCTGATCTTATAGCTTGAAACTCACATTTGGTTTATCTGAGTTCTTTCCTCCAGTCTTCTCAAAAAAAAAAAAAAAAAAAAGTATAAAAGAACTGAAACTCACCAGATCACTAAATCTAGACAATGAGACGCTGGACCCCTCATTCATCATGATTGCTTCCTTGCCCCTCCCTAGTTCCTGTTTTCTTACACATCGCTACATTTCTTCCTTGCTATATAAACCCTTTGTTTTAGTCAGAGATGGATTTGAGACCCAGTTCCCATTTCCTCAGCTTCAGCACCTAATTGAAGCCTTTTTCCTTGGCAAAAATTGACTCAGTGATTGACTTTCTGTGCAGTGAGCAGTAGAACCTAGGCTGAACTCCTGATGTTTCGATAATACCTCCTCCAAACTTCAAAAATAGTATTTATTTTATGAAGCATTATTCCTATCTCCATTCATCGTTGTCCCACATGGGTGTTCACCTCTCTACCTCCTGTTACTACACTGTTGCTTTACTGAGGCTACCTCCTCTAAGTACCTTGCATTTCTTCCCTTCACTTTTCTTTTTTTTTTTGAGGCAGTGTCTTGCTCTGTCACCCAGGCTGGAGTGCGGTGGCATGATCTCAGCTCACTACAACCTCCGCCTCCCAGGTTTAAGCAATTCTGCTGCCTCAGCCTCCCAAGTAGCTGGGATTACAGGCATGTGCCACCACACCCGGCTAATTTTTTTTTTTTTTTTTTTTTTTTTTTTTTAGTAGAGAAGGGGTTTCACCACATTGGCCAGGCTGGTCTCAAACCCCTGCCCTCAGGTGATCCACCCACCTTGGCCTCCCAGTGTGCAGGGATTGCACACGTGAGCCACCATGCCCAGCCCTTCTCTTTTTTTTTTTTTTTTGAGACAGAGTCTTGCTCTATTGCCGAGGCTGGAGTACAGTGGCGCAATCTCAGCTCACTGCAACCTCTGCCTCCTGGGTTCAAGTGATTCTCCTCCCTCTGCCTCCCGAGTAGCTGGGATTACAGGTGCACACCACCATGCCTGGCTAATTTTTTATATTTTTAGTAGAGACGGGGTTTCACCATGCTGGCCAGGCTGGTCTTGAACTCCTGACTTCATGACCTGCCCACCTTGGCCTCCCAAAGTGCTGGGATTACAGGCGTGAGCCACCACACCCAGCCCCTTCCTTCCACTTTCTGTGTTGCAGATTGAAGTTTCCAAAAATGGCTGCAGTAATAGTTCCCACCCCCACATGCCCTTCTGCAACATGGCTCTGCCATGCCCCCATGGAGAGGCAGGTCGGCTGTGGGTGTGGGGTGGCCCTGGGACGGCTTTAATAGTATACTGAGAAGTGAGGCTGGGTCAGCTTTGTGGAAGGAGACTACCTGGCCTGGCAGGCTCTGCTTCTTGCCTCTTCAAATCTGGCATCATATAAGAAGCCCAGCTATCCTGAGACCACCAGGCTGTGAGAAGCCCAGGGGGTGGGGCAGACTCTGGTGGGTACAAGCCACATGGAAAGAGACAGGAAGAAACCTGGAGCACCAAGAAGCCAGACTCGTGAGCAAAGGAGCTCCCGGACACTCCAGCACTGTATACACCTCATGGAGAAGACCAGGCCACACACTAATGGCCCCAGTGGAGCCGTGCAGGCCTCTCCACAGGAGGCCCCAGACATTAAGGAGCAGAGATGCTGTTCCCACGGGGCCACTCAAATTCCTGAAACGTGAGCGTGGACGGTCAGCACGGATGAATACGATGGGTGAGCCCCTGCCGTCCTAGAGCTGGCCATCTGGAAGAAAGAAGAGTGTGCATCGTGGCAAACTGAGATACCTTTGTTCCGTGGAGGAAATCAACAGGGTGAGTGGTGGGAACAGTGGAGGTGGTCACGGAGGGCTTCTCGGAAGAGGTGGCACCGAAGCTGAGACCTGGAGGATCAGAAGGAACCAATGTAGTACAAGGAAATGTGAGGGATGGTGCAGGGAGAGAACTCCAGAGAGGAGAGGTCCCCTGGCTGTCAGCTCCCCAGAGCCAAGGTTGATGCAGACAATTACAGCTCCTCGTCCCAACTCCCACCCCAACCTCCAGCAGTGGGAGATTTTATCCAGAGATAGGCAGGCCACCTCTGTCTTGCTTGGAGGTGAGTTAATGTCCCTTGCAATGTGCTACCGTGGAAGGTGACAGCTCTTTGATTTATCTCTCTCTGACACTCCTCCCCATCTGTGACCAGGCAGCACCTTAAATAGACCTGAAGTGCATTTGGACAAACCAGCCTGCATACATATTTATTCAGAAAGCAGAAACCAGTAAGGAGCTATTCGTTAGCAAAAAGAATTGCTGAGAAACTGAAAGGGTTTGTCCAAATCCATGTACAAAGCGATGAGAAGCGGGGGGAAAAGCTGACTGCTTAATTAACTTACTTATCACACTGACCAGATCCTCTTCAGTAAAGCTCCAGTAAATGACAACATGGAAAATCAATTTTGAGCCCCTGCAAAAACAAAACAAAACAAATTCCACCATTACCTACTCTTTTATAATGTTCTCTGATGACACCACAATATAGGCTGAATTAGGCAAAAGGGAGTTTAAAAAAAAAAAGGCCTGGTTGTACGGAGCACTAGATTAGAGTTCTGAAAAAGCCAACAATTCTCATCTTTTTCTCTGACCTTGGAAATGGCATTTGACTTTTCAAAGTTAACGGTTCCCTTTAACTTCTATTACTGGTGGAGGGTGTCCAGGTTCTTGGTGTTTTGAACAAAGAATTGGTCAAAACGCATAAACAAAGCAAGGAACGAATTAAACAACGAAAGCAGAGATTTATTGAAAACGAAAGCACACTTCACAGGCTATGAAACAAGCCTAAGCAAACGGCTAAAAAGCCTTGTTATAGCGTGTTCTGGGGTTTAAATACCCTCTAGAAGTTTCCCATTGGTTACGTGCTATACACCCTACGTAAATGAAGTAATGGCCCACTATCAGTCTGATTGGTTGCAGGAAGGGACCAATCAGAGGCTGAAGTGAAGTTACAAAATTATGCCTTATGCAAATGAAGATTTGGCCCACCACCAGCCTGACTGGTTACGGGAGGGGACCAATCAGAGGTACTTTCCATTTTTCTTCAGCCACATGGAAGAAGACAGTGGGAGTGGCAAAGGGAGTAGCCTCTGGTCCTTTTGTTACTTGGGTGTGGAAAGTTGGGGTTTTCGTTTTGATTTAGTTCTAGGAAGTCATCATGAATCGGCCTTAGGTTCCCTGCCTCCAGACCACATTCTCCTGCCTCACATCCCTGAACAAACCTGGCGGATAAGGGCCGGCGCGCGGTGGCTCAAGCCTGTAATCCTAACATTTTGGGAGGCTTAGGCAGGAGAATCGCTTGAACCCAGAGGGTGCAGAGGTAGCAGTGAGCCGAGATGACGCCACTGCACTCCAGCCTGGGCAACAAAGCAAAACTCCATCTCCAAAACAAACAAACAAACAAAAACCTCTTTACACCTTCTCCTCCCGTCTTTGCCTCTAAGTATCTCGAATTTACTTCTTCGTCCTGAACAGAGTCACAATAAAATCAAGGATTCAAACTAGAAGAGGTGGATATGGTAGGTTATGTTCCATGCTTACTAGGGATTAAAAGTAATGCACGTCTCCCTTCTGAAGGAAGGAGCAAAGGGAGAAAAGCAGTAAATCTTCAAAACATGCTCTTCTGTTGTCATTTCTTTTTCCTGATGAATAAGGGGTCATACAAGGCTCAAAACTTTTCGGAGAAATACGGTGGGTAGGAGCCACTCATTAAAGTCAACTGGAGTAGCTGTGCTAACTTTCTCCCTCCAGGGACAAAAAAGGGATTTGAATGTTCAAGGAGGTTGAAGCCTCTGTCCGTAGCCACATCAAAGTAGGTCACGTATCTGCTCTAACAGATTCCACTGTCAAATAGGAAGCTGGCACCAGGCCCAGCCAATGATGGAAAGTTAATAGAATATTTCTCATGCAGGAGCCCCTGGATTGCATGAAGATGTTGAGGACATGGAGTCAGACCACGGCAATGTTAAGTGGAGGAAAAAGATACTATGTTTTGACAATGAGTTAACTTTCAGCCTCCTGTACCTTTTCATGAATACATAAATGTTTAAAGAGAGATTCACTGAGAAGTGATTACCTCCTCCACATTGCTAATTTTTTTTTTCTTTTAGGCGGAGTTTTGCTCTTGTTGCCCAGGCTGGAGTGGAATGGCTCGATCTCAGCTCACTGCAACCTCCACCTCCTAGATTCAAGCCATTCTCCTGCCTCAGCCTCCTGAGTAGCTGGGATCACAGGCGTGTGCCACCATGCCTGGCTAATTCTTTTTTTTTTTTTTTTTTAATACGGAGTCTCACTCTGTAGCCCAGGCTGGAGTACAGTGGCACGATCTTGGCTCACTGCAACCTCGGCCTCCTGAGTTCAAGCAATTATCTGCCTCAGCCTCCTGAGTAGCTGGGATTACAGGCACCGGCCCCCATGCCTGGCTAACTTTTTTTGTATTTTTAGTAGAGACAGGGTTTCACCATCTTGGCTGGGCTGGTCTTGACCTCCTGACCTCGTGATCCACCTGCCTCGGCCTCCCAAAGTGCTGGGATTACAGGTGTGAGCCACCGTGCCCTGCCTAATTTTGTATTTTTAGTAGAAATGGGATTTCACTACATTGGCCAGCCTGGTCTCGAACTCCTGACCTCAGGTGATCCACCTACCTTGGCCTCCCAAAGTGCAGGGATTATAGGTGTGAGCCACCAACACCACCGTGCCCGGCCTCATTTTTTTTAAAAAAAGTGTCTTCTTGAAACCAGTTTCCCTTTGCATGTCTCAGCTTTCTCCAATGGGTTGGCCCAGGCCCTAAACTCTGAAGTGACATTGACTATTGATACTACTGTTATAGTCCTTTGTCCTGAGAACCTAGTGTCTGCTCTCTGGTCACACAGCAGTGCCCACAGAGCCTTTCCCTCAGCCAGACACAGGTTTCCTTAGGTGCAGTGAACTTTACTGTCCCATCCAGATCTGCAGGACTAGGCACAGCTAACTGCTATGGGTGTGGATTGCTAATGGTTCAGTGCCCACTCCCACTTCTAGAAGATCATCCTTGGCGGAAGTGAAACCACCTTACCAGGAAGGTTATGCAGCCTCACCTCCAGGCATCCCACCACCGTAACTCACTGACGAGGGCAGCCCCCTGGCCTGCAGGTGGGACCAACTCTGCTAAGATTCATGCTCCAGAGCTCCTAGGGGGTAAGGCTGAAGCTAGCTCCAGCTCCTGGGGGGTGAGACTGAAGCTAGCTCCAGCTGCAAACCTGCCATTGCATGGCTCCTTCCTCTGCCCTGTCCTGCACCACCACTGTCCCCAGCTCTGTTCTCCTAAGACCGCCCCTCCCCCAATAAATCCTGTGTACCTAATGTCTGTGTCAAGTCTAAGACATCCATATGTGCAGGTGCCTACAAGGGACCGTCACACTGCATAGTGATAACTCATCCTTGTTATCGTCCCAGCCTTCAAATAATTTGAAAACCTGAAAGGCTTTTGCAATTGAGAGCACATAGCCTGATAAGGAACACCTAGGGCCATTTTCTCCTCACTGGGGGAATTGTAGAGACCTGGCTGTGATGCTTCTCACTGGAGGAACAAGTGAAATTTCTCTCAAGTTGGATCAAGAGGCTTTTTGTAAACTCTTGTACCGGTAATGGCCACACAGAAATATGAAACTGAGTGGGACAAGACTGGACACTCCCAAGGGACAAAGGCAAGTTTGTCCAGTGGCCTGGGGAGGTGAACAAAGGGCTTCCCTGATACTGCTTGCTTCGTTTTTGGAAGTATATTCCTCAGTGGTCTGAGGCCCTCATAATGTACCCAGTGCCCTGATATCTTTTTGGAAATCTCCATAGTGTCGCTGCTTATATTCATATATTCCTTATGTTATAAAGTAAAAATTCTGGCTTATGTTAGCATTAGTGGAATCATTTAACATTAAGAGGTTTTTTTTGGCTGATGTTAAATAATACAAGGTCAGAAGTTTTATTAATAAACAGCATTTTCCAGAAACCTATGGCAAATGTCATACTTCATGGTGGAAACATCAGAAGGTCTCCAGTGGCCGGGCACGGTGGCTCACACCTGTAATCCCAGCACTTTGGGAGGCCGAGGCGGGCGGGATCACCTGAGGTCAGGAGTTTGAGACCAGCCTGACCAACATGGAGAAACCCCGTCTCTACTAAAACTACAAAAAAATTAACCGGACATGGTGGCACATACCTGTAATCCCAGCTACTGCAGAGGCTGAGCTAGGAGAATCGCTTGAACCTGGGAGGTGGAGGTTGCAGTGAGCGGAGATTGCACCATTGCACTCCAGCCTGGGCAACAAGAGTGAAAGCGAAACTGTCTCAAAACAAACAAACAAAAAAAAACAAAGAAGAAGCTTTCCAGGCTGGGTGTGCTATAATATGTCTGTTGACAACACTGCACTAAAGATCTTAAC
Source organism: Macaca mulatta (assembly GCF_049350105.2). Taxonomy (NCBI): domain Eukaryota; kingdom Metazoa; phylum Chordata; class Mammalia; order Primates; family Cercopithecidae; genus Macaca; species Macaca mulatta. The sequence continues at coordinate 227,767,249 of NC_133406.1, forward strand.
CAAAGGATTTGAAATGGAATGAAGAAATAATGTAGATAATATGATTGTCTACTTAGAAAATCCAAGATAACCAGTAAACTGATTTGAACTAATAGTTCAGCAATTCGGGCAGGTACAAAATCAACGTACAGATATTGGGAGCTCTCAGACATCCAATTCTTACCCAAATACCTAACAACAAATTTATGAATGCTGGATGAACTATAATACAAACTATTTTTTATTTTTTATTTTTTTTTGAGATGGAGACTCACTCTGTCATCCAGGCTGGAGTGCAGTGGCACCATCTCGGCTCACTGCAACCTGTGCTTCCGGGTTCAAGTGATTCTCCTGCCTCAGCTTCCCGAGTAGCTGGGATTACAGGCGTGCACCACCACGCCCTGCTAATTTTTGTGTTTTTAGTAGAGATGGGGTTTCACCATGCTGGTCAGGCTGGTCTCGAAATCCTGCCCTTGTGATCCGCCTGCCTCGGCCTCCCACAGTGCTGGGATTACAGGTGTGAGGCACCGCGCCAGGCCACAACCTACTTTTAATGCATAGCTAGCCTATGAGAGAGAAAAAAAAGAAGCATTTTTGTGCTAGAACAAAATGAAGATTGCAACTAGAGTGGTGAGGAAGTGAACTAAAGTAATGTCTGTGAGGGGCAAGAAAAATATCATGCAGGGAGTCATTATGAGCCCAGTAATCTACGGGCATAGATTTTAATACCTATATAGGGGAGGGACAGGAAAATAGGCCAGAGCCTGCAAAGGATGGAGATCTGGACTTAATACCACTACATAAAGCCGGAACGTTGCTTTCTCACCGTAAGTGAAAGGATAGATTCTCCAAGTCCACCCATCAGTGCAGGGATGGTTCTGAGTGGGAGAAAATGTTTCCCCTTGTAAATCCAATCCTCCAGCCTGTTTTTGGGGTGGGTTTGGGCCTATTTTATATTCACTGTGTGGTCTGAGAAACCCCAAGATAAGAGTTAATTACAGGAACACTTACTCCAATTAATGGGATTAAATGTTGCCGGACTCTAGAATTTCATGTAAAACCAACTGAAATCTTTAAACTAAAGTCTATAGTAATTTTATCTTTTTGATCCATTGGTGACCATGAAAGGACCTGAGAAGACTGCTGGTGACCCTGAAACCCCTGGAGGAACACAGGAAAAGGTGCCACCAATCCTCTTTTTTTGAAAGGGATATACTGTCTTCCTCATGGAGCCCCAAGATTTCCAAGTCTCTCTCAGGTCTGAGCTCTACCCTCTGTTGCATTTGAGCTCCCTAATTTTTTTTGGCCTTTGGGACATCAGGGTTAGTTTGCACTGTAAGAGTGCTTGACCGTGAGATTACCTAGGGTGAGTTTGTACTGTGGCAAGGCACGTGACTTCTGGATGACATGTGGATGACAAGTCGCTGACTAGGGCCGCATCCTTCTGCTCCCTCTTTGGAGACGTCTCCTGTGTGATTCCATAAAAGACTTGAATGAAGTCCCTAAGAATAGAGCGAGACAGAAATGTGGCTTGCACCCCATCTGTGACTAGTGTATGACCAGACAGAAATGTGAGTTGTACTCCATTTTTGGCTAGCATGAAAAGCTGCAGATATTTTTTTCTTCTTTTCAGACACAGTCTCGCTCTGTCGCCAAGGCTGGAGTGCAGTGGCTTGATCTCTGCTCACTGCAACCTCTGCCTCCCAGTTCAAGCGATTCTCCTGCCTCAGCCTCCCGAGTAGTTGGGACTACAGGCACCCGCCACCACACCTGGCTAATTTTTTATTTTTAGTAGAGACAGGCTTTCACCATGTTGGCCAGGCTGGTTTCAAACTCTTGACCTCAAATGATCTTCACCCAAAGTGCTGGGATTACAGGCGTGAGCCACCATGCCTGGTCAAAAGCTGTAGTTGTAAAGGAAATTGACAGTTGCTGTCATTGTTTAATACTGCAGGGAGGCATAAATTCCAGCTTATGGAAATCACAGGTATGTGGGTTCTTTTTTTTTTTTTTTTTCATATTTAGGTAAAAAAGCCTCAGGTTGTCTGACCTGGTCGGAGAGAAATTGGAAAATCATTGGCTATGTTGATTGAGCAGCTCTTGGAGCCAAAAGCATCCCTGCTCTGAGAGACCCAAGATACAACATGAAAATGGGATCTCAAATTTATTTCTTTTTGTAATTTTTTGAGGCGAAGTCTTGATCTGCCTCCCAAGTTGGAATGCAGTGGCACGATCTCAGCTCACTGCAACCTCTGCCTCCCAGGTTCAAGTTTTTCTCCTGCCTCAGCCTCCCGAGTAGGTGGGACTACAGGTGTGTGCCACTGTGCCCAGCTAATTTGTGTATTTTTAGTAGAGATGGGGTTTCACTGTGTTGGCTAGGCTGGTCTCGAACTCCTGACCTTGTGATCCACCCGCCTCAGCCTCCCAAAGTGCAGGGATTACAGGCATGAGCCACTACGCCTGGCTGGGATCTCTGATTTCTTTCTTTCTTTTTTTCTTTTTCTTTTTGGATGAAGTCACGCTCTGTCGCCAGGCTGGAGTGTGGTAATGCAATCTTGGCTTACCGCAACCTCCGCCTCCTGAGTTCGAGTGCTTCTCCTGCCTCAGCCTCCTGAGTAGCTGGGATTACAGGTGCCCACCACCATGCCTGGCTGATTTTTTTGTATTTTTAGTACAGACAGAGTTTCGCCACGTTGGCCAGGATGGTCTCTATCTCCTGACCTCATGATCCACCCACCTTGGCCTCCCAAATTGCTGGGATTACAGGTGTGAGCCACCTTGTCCAGATCTCTAATTTCTAAAGAGCTGAGTACTCCACCTTCTGGTAGACCTGCCTTTTTTATGCATAAGCTTTCTGGCCCCAGAAGCTAAAAATACTTACAATAGTGGGGGAAAACAAACAAACAAACAAACAAACAAACAAAAAGAACACCTCACTAAAGATAATTTAGGGCTGGGTGTGGTGGCTCACACCTGTAATCACAGCTACTAAGGAGGTTGAGACAGGAGAATCGCTTGAACCTAGAAGATGGAGATTGCAGTGAGCCAAGACCATGCCACTGTACTCCAGCCTGGGTGACAGAGTGAGACTCTGTCTCAAAAAAACAAACAAACAAAAAAAAACCCCATAAAAAACAAACAAACAAACAAAATGGAAGAATTGTATAGGAAGTTGCGGCCGGGTGCAGTGGTTCACGCCTGTAATCCCAGCACTTTGGGAGGTCGAGGTGGAAGGATCACGAGGTCAAGACATCAAAACCATCCTGGTCAACATGATGAAACCCCGTTTCTACTAAAAATACAAAAACTAGCTGGGCATGGTGGCACGCGCCTGTAGTCCCAGCTGCTCAGGAGGCTGAGGCACGAGAATCACTTGAACCCAAGAGGTGGAGGTTGCAGTGAGCCAAGATCGTGCCACTGCACTCCAGCCTGGTGACAGAGCAAGACTGTCTCAAAAAAAAGAACAAAGAAATGTATAGCAAGTCACAGAAAAATCTGGAAGACAGCACACTAGCACACACACTCTGGAGAGAAGTCTGGGAGAAGGAGATTAGAGGAGATGTTTGCTCTGTGTTTTTAGAATGTTTTGCATTGAGAATTCTGTCCAGAGGGAGGAAAAAAGGATGAGAAACAAATGAAGCTCGCTCACATGTACCTCTGTGTACCTCTTACTATGTTGGACTTTCTTATCTTTTTTTTTGGTATAGAGTCTCACTCTGTTGCCCAGGCTAGAGTTCACTGGATCACTGCAACCTTTGCCTTCCAGGTTCAAGCAATTCTCCTCCCTCAGCCTCCCCAGTAGCTGGAACTACAGGTATGTGCCACCACGCCCAGCTAATTTTGTAGTTTTAATAGAGACAGGGTTTCGCCATGTTGGCCAGGCTGGTCTCGAACTCCTGACCTCAAGTGATCTGCCTACCTTGGCCTCCCAAAGTGCTGAGATTACAGATATGAGCTACTGTGCTCACCCAATTGCTGGACTTTCATGGTACACATGGAGTGACCACAGTGACACAAGGGCTATTTTTTTCATAATCCAATTTATTTGTTGGATAATGTTGATGTACCCAAGTTAGCAATTTTTTTTTTCTTTGAGACGGAGTTTCACTCTTGTTGCCCAGGCTGGAGTGCAATGGCATGATTTCAGGTCACCGCAATCTCTACCTCCCAGGTTCAAGCGATTCTCCTGCCTCAGCCTCCCGAGTAGCTGGGTTACAGGCATGTGCCACCATACCCAGCTAATTTTGTATTTTTTTAAAGTAGAGACAGGGTTTCTCCATGTTGGTCAGGCTGGTCTCGAACTCTTGACCTCAGGTGATCTGCCCACCTCAGCTTCTCAAAGTTCTAGGATTACAGGCATGAGCCACAGTGCCCAGCTGATGACAAAACATTTCCCTGCATCACGTGGTCAACAGCATTTGCTACCAAGTGCCAGGTTCCCTGCTCAGCAGTGGGACCCCAGGACGATGGAGACAAAGTCCCTGACCTTAGCAGCAATATTTAACGAGTGGGATTGTCAAGAAAGAAAAAAATCCTTAGGCCAGGCGCGGTGGCTCATGCCTGTAATCCCACCACTTTGGGAGGCTGAGGCGGGTGGATCACCTGCAGTCAGGAGTTCGAGACCAGCCTGGCCAACGTGGTGAAACCTCATCTCTACTAAAAATATAAAAATTAGCTGGTGTGGGCCGGGCGCGGTGGCTCAAGCCTGTAATCCCAGCACTTTGGGAGGCCGAGACGGGCAGATCACAAGGTCAGGAGATCGAGACCAGCCTGGCTAACACGGTGAAACCCCGTCTCTACTAAAAAAATACAATAAACTAGCCGGGCGAGGTGGTGGGCGCCTGTAGTCCCAGCTACTCGGGAGGCTGAGGCAGGAGAATGGCGTAGACCCGGGAGGCGGAGCTTGCAGTGAGCTGAGATCCGGCCACTGCACTCCAGCCTGGGCGACAGAGCAAGACTCCGTCTCAAAAAAAAAAAAAAAAAAAAAAAAAAAATTAGCTGGCGTGGCAGCACGTGCCTGTAATCCTAGCTACTCCAGAAGCTGAGGCAGGAGAATCACTTGAACCTGGGAGGCGGAGGTTGTGGAGAGCCGAGATCATACCACTGCACTCCAGCCTGGGTGACAGAGTGAGACTCCGTCTCAAAAAAAAAAGAAAAAAAATCCTTGTAAAACATACCATACCTGTACAATTCAGTAATCCTCCTCCTCGGTATTTAACAAAATGAGTAAACTCACACCTGGATGTTTATAGCAGCTTTATTATTAATTGCCAAAACTTGGAAGCAAGGGAGATGCTGAATGGCATCTACTGAATGGTAGGTGACTGGATAAACAAACTGATCCATCCAGCAAACTATTATAAAGCCATAAAAAGATATGAAATATTCCTAGCTGGGTGCGGTGGTTTACACCTGTAATCCCAGCACTTTGGGAGGCTGAGGTGAGTGGATCATGAGGTCAGGAGTTCAAGACCAGCCCTTCAAGATGGTGAAACCCCATCTGTACTAAAAATACAAAAATTAACTGGGTGTGGTGGCCAGTGCCTGTAATCCTAGCTACTCGGGACGTTGAAGAAGAGAACCCAGGAGGCAGAGATTGGAGTGAGCCAAGATCATGCCACTGCACTCCAGCCTGAGCAACAGAACGAGACTCCATGTCAAAAAAAAAAAAAAAAAAAAAAAAAAAAAAAATCAAAGAAAGATTCCTAAATGCATGATTTTATTGTACAAGTGAAAGAAGGCAATGTGAAAAGACTCATCCTGTTAGATGTTCCAGAAAAGGCTTTTGCCTTTTTCTATAGAGACGGTAGAAAGTCCAGTGGTTGCCATGGGCTGGGAGCACAGTGGGATGAATGAGAAGAGGACAGAGAACTTTTAGGGAAACAAAACTACTCTGCATGATGCTCTAATGGTGGATACATGCCATTATCCCTTTGTTAAAATCCATAGAATGTAAAAACCAGCAATGATCCGTCATGTAAACTGTGGACATTGGGTGATAGTGATGTGTCCATGTGGCTCATCGATTGTGACGAATGCTCTGCGCTGGTGCGGATGTTGATCCTGTGGGGATGCTCTATATTGAAGGGGGAAGAGGGTAGATGAGAACTTTCTGTTTAGTTTTTCTGTGAACCTAAAACTGCTATTAAAAAAATAGGCTGGGTGTGGTGGCTCACGCCTGAAATCCCATCAATTTAGGAGGTCGAGGTGGGTAGATCACTTGAGGTCAGGAGTTTGAGACCAGCCTGGCTAACATGGTGAAACCCCATCTCTAGTAAAAATACAAAAAATTAGCCGGGCATTGTGGTGGGTGCCTCTAATCCAAGCTACTCTGGGGCTGAGGCAGGAGAATTGCTTGAACCCGGGAGGCGGAGGTTGCAGTGAGCAGAGAGCACCATTGCCTCCAGCCTGGGCAACAAGCGTGAAACTCCATCTCAAAGTAATAAATAAATAAAAATAAATAAATGATAATAATAGGCCAGGCGCGGTGGCTCACGCCTGTAGTTCTATCACTTTGGGAGGCCGAGGTGGGTGGATCACCTGAGGTCCAGAGTTCAAGACCAGCCAGACCAACATGGCAAAGCCCTGTCTCTACTAAAAATAAAAATAATAATACAAAACCTAGCCAGGCATGGTGGTGCATGCCTGTAATCCCAACTACTTGGGAGGCCGAGGTAGTAGAATCGTTTGAACCCTGGAGGAGGAGGTTGCAGTGAGCCGAGATCGTGCCACTGTGCTCCAGCCTGGGCGACAGAGTGAGACTCGTTCTCATAAATAAATAAATAAATAAATAAATAAATAAATAAATAATCTGAAGTCTGGGCACGGTGGCTCATACCTGTAATCCCAGCACTTTGGGATCGCTTGAGCCCAGAAGTTCAAGACCAGCCTGGGCAACATGGTGAAACCTGGTCTCTACTAAAAATACAAAAATAAGCCAGGCATGATGGTGCATGCTTCTTGTTCCAGCTACTAGGTGGGCTGAGGCAGGAAGATTACCTGATCTTTGGGAGGTCAAGGCTGTAATGAGCCGTGATCATGCCACTGCACTTCAGCCTGGATGACACAGTGAGTCCCGGTCTCAAAACAAAATAAAATAAACTCAATATTTTAGAAAACCTGTAATGCTTCTTTCCAGTGCTAAAATTGTATTATTCTAAGTATATTTTAAAGAATAAACGATTATTGTTCAGTGTCTTTAAAATTAGTTTTAAAAATCTCTTTCGTTTTGAGAATCCAAACTAAGGTAACCATTTTTTTATTCTTTTTTTTTTTTTGAGATGGAGTTTCGCTCTTGTTGCCCAGGCTAGAGTGCAATGGCGTGATCTCAGCTCACTGCAACCTCCGCCTCCCAGGTTCAAGTGATTCTCCTGCCTCAGTCTCCCGAGTAGCTGGGATTAGAGGCATGTGCCACCACGCCCGGCTAATTTTTGTATTTTTAGTAGAGACAGGGTTTCTCCATGTTGCGAGACTGGTCTCGAACTCCTGACCTCAGGTGATCCGCCTGCCTCCTAAAGTGCTGGGATTTCAGGCATGAGCCACTGCGCCCAGACTGTTTTTCTCCCCCGAGATGGAGTCTTGCTCTGTTGCCAAGGCTGGAGTACAGTGGCATGATCTTGGCTCACTGCAACCTCTGCCTCCTGGGTTCAAGCGATTGTCCTGCCTCAGCCTCCTGAGTACTTGGGATTACAGGTGTGTGCCACCACGCCTAGCTAATTTTTTGTATTTTTAGTAGAGATGGGGTTTCACCATTTTGGCCAGGCTGGTCTTGAACTCCTGACCTGGTGATCCACCCACCTTGGCCTCCCAAAGTGCTGGGATTACAGGCGTGAGCCACGGCGCCCGGTCGTTAACCATTCTTAAAATATTACATTGCATTCTTTAGAAGTTCTATGTCTTTAATATACATAAATGACCACACAAATATTTATACTCAAATAGTATTTACATAATAGTAAAATTTTTAAAATACCATAAAATATAATCCTTGCAACCCTAAATTACACCATCTCGTCTGATCTACCAGCAGATGGCAGTCGAGACCCACGGATTGGAAATTTTGCTCTTACAATCACTAGAAATGAATCAAGTCCTGCACTGCCCACCCTGCCGCCTGCTGGCTCCTGCGGCTCTGCTGTTTGGAGGAATCATGATGAAATTGTGGTGGCGTCTACAACCTGAGCCCCACCGCATGCCCTGGGTTCTTGTTGCCTCCCTGTTACCAGGAATCAGAGGTGAGATTGAAAGGTGAAAAATGCGGCTGGGAGCGGTGGCTCATGCCTGTAATCCCAGCATTCTGGGAGGCCTAGCGGGGCGGATCACGAGATCAGGAAATTGAGACCATCCTGGCCAACATGGTGAAGCTCCGTCTCTACTAAAAATACAAATACTAGCCGGGCGTGGTGGCGTGCGCCTCTAGTCCCAGCTGCTCGGGAGCATTGGGCAGGAGAATGGCTTGAACCCAAGAGGCAGAGGTTGCGCCACCGCACTCCAGCCTGGTGAAGAGCGAGGCTCTGTCTTTAAAAAAAAAAAAGAAAAAAGAAAAGAAAAATGAAAAATGCTGGGACTTCTGCTGAGAAAAGAGAACAAGATGTATTGATCTTATGCCAGGCCCCATGCCAAGCCCTAAACATGAACCATCTTATTGGATCCTACCAGGGTCCCATAAACTGTTGGACATCATCATCCTCATTTTACAGGGAACCTGAGGCTCTTCAGGGAAGGTCACTCATCACCCACAGGCACTTGATCGTTCTCCATCCTTGGATGATGTGCGATTCCAAAACATGCTGCACCAGTCTCTTCCTTGATGGGGAGAGAGAGGAGGTGTTGTGAGAAAATCTCTCATTGATCCGGCCATAGCTCCCCAAAAAGATGAAACTTTTAAAATGTCAGATGGAAATATTTAAAAAGTGTTTGATGCCTGTATAGTTTTAGTGTTTTGCTTAAAGGGAGTGTGGCTGTCTTTACTGGCTACAACCAGTTTAATTCAAGAAGGGCTGCTAGTCATCAGGGAACAAGTCAAGTGTTGGTGCCTCCCAGAGGCTCTTCCTTGATAGGGCTCTAGAGTGGGGCCATTATGAGAAAATCTCTCATCGATCTGACCCAGCTCCCCAAAAAGATGTAACTGTTTTGTTTTTTTTTTTTTTTGAGACGGATTATTTGTATTTATTTTTTTCTTTTTTTCGAGACGGAGTCTCACTCAGTCGCCCAGGCTGGAGTGTAGTGGTGCGATCTCAGATCACTGCAAGCTCCGCCTCCTGGGTTCACGCCATTCTCCTGCCTCAGCCTCCTGAGTAGCTGGGACTACAGGCGCCCGCCACCACGCCCGGCTAATTTTTTTTATTTTTATTAGAGATGGGGTTTCACCGTGTTAGCCAGGATGGTCTCGTTCTCCTGACCTCGTGATCCGCCCGCCTTGGCCTCCCAAAGTGCTAGAATTACAGGCGTGAGCCACCGCGCCCGGACTGTATTTATTTTTTTGAGACAAAGTCTCGCTCTGTCACCAGACTGGAGTGCAGTGGCACGATCTCGGCTCACTGCACCCTCTGCCTCCCGGGTTCAAGTGATTCTCCTGCCTCAGCCTCCTAAGTAGCTGGGACTACAGGCGTGCACCACCACGCCCAGCTAATGTTTGTATTTTTAGTAGAGACGGGGTTTCACCATGTTGGTCAGGAAGGTCTCCACCTCTTGACCTCGTGAGCCACCCATCTCAGCCTCCTGAAGTGCTAGGATTACAGGCATGAGCCACTGTGCCCAGCCTAGATGAAACTTTTAAAATGTGGCATTGAAATATTTAAGAAGCATTACTGTGGGTGCATCTGAGGCAAGAGAATCGCTTGAACTCAGGAGGCAGAGGTTGCAGTGAGTGGGGATCGTGTCACTGAACTCCAGCCTGGGTGCAGAAAGGCCTAGGTTTTAGTTTTCAGGTGTCCAGAAAAATGAGTTGGATATATCTACCCAAATAGGCAGGTATTCAACAGCAGCACTGATCTAACTCCAGGTCATAAAATGACCTGTTGCCACAGCGAGAGCAGTAGTCAGTACAGAACAAGATCCTCTTGGGCTCCCTTAAATCCCTCACTCTCCCCATCAGCTCAGCCCCAAGTTGGGCAAATCTGCTCCGGCAGAGAGTACCACCAGCATCATAACTCTCCCGCGGGGCAGGATACAGCTCCAGGCATAAATTGTCCAATCTGATTGTGTGGCACAGCAGGTTCTCTAAGGTGGCCATGGAGACGGGATTTCCACGGAAGCTGAAGGTGGTGAGCTCAAAGCAGCGGCTCAGGGCAGGCAGGATGGTGTTGACTTGGGAGTCTACGATGCCACAGTCATCTAAGTCCAGGTACTCGAGGGTGCCTGCAACTTTTTCTAGCAGAACTTGGAGAGGCACAAGGCTGAAATTGGCCAGTCTGATGCCAGTCAGGTCCAGGGTCTTTAGTTGACCGATGCTCGGGCACTTGGACAGATGCCTCAAGTCTGATTCCAAAAGCACACAGTTAGTTATTGCGAGGATCTTTAATGAGGTCTTCAGACAGCTGGGGAGAGAGAGCAAGAAGTTAGTTCTGGGGAATTGTAGGGGTGAGTTGAGGGTGGTGGGGAATGTCAAGGTGAAGGACGAAGACCATTTTGCCCAAGCCCAGGGTCATTCTGATTGTCTGGTCAACACTTAGGATGCTGCGTGATGAAGAGCTTTGCCACTGAGATCAATTCCATTTTAGGCCCAGCACAGTAACTCACACCTGTAATCCCAGAACTTTGGGAGGCTGAGACAGGCGGATCACTGGAGGTCAGGAGTTTGAGACCAGCCTGGCCAACATGGCAAAACCCTGTCTCTACTAAAAATGCAAAAAGTAACTGGGCATAGTGGCGGACACCTGTAATTCCAGCTATTTGGGAGGGTAAGGCAGGAGAATCGCTTGAACCCAGGAGGTGGAGGTTGCAGTGAGCAGAGATCATGCCACTGCACTCCAGCCTGAGTGACAGAGTGAGACTCTGTCTCAAAAGAAAAAGAAATAAAAATTCCATTTCAGGCTGAGTCTTTTCACCATCATTTATAGGAATGGATCAAGTTCACAGAATCCCTAAAGCTCCCTTTCCTCATCTGTCAGGCAGAAAAACACATTATGTGGGCTACAGGAGCCCAGTGGAGACCCAGGCATCAGGACAAATCCAGGCAGGATCCTGCAACATCAGCTGGGGTGGGCAGGCTGCAGGAGTCCCTGACATGCCTGTATCATCAGCAAACCATCTATCTCTTTCATCATTCTTTGTGCCTGCTCCCTGACCCTCTGTTTCAGAATCATGCATTTCTCAGGTAATTAATTTACCTGGAACTCAAAACAACCATTAGGACAGGGAATTAGAGATGGGTAATTCATGTTCACCAAGCTGTTGAGCACAGAGCTTATGTTCTGAGACGTGCAGGTTTGCTGAGCACTCCCCTCTTCAGTGCCCACTTCACTTCCCCACTTCCCATCATCTTCTTAACAATTATCTTGTTTTTTGGCCAGGCACGGTGGCTCAAGCCTGTAATCCCAGCACTTTGGGAGGCCGAGACGGGCGGATCACAAGGTCAGGAGATCGAGACCATCCTGGCGAACACAGTGAAACCCTGTCTCTACTAAAAAATACAAAAAACTAGCCGGGCGAGGTGACGGGCACCTGTAGTCCCAGCTACTTGGGAGGCTGAGGCAGGAGAATGGCGTAAACCTGGGAGGCGGAGCTTGCAGTGAGCTGAGATCCAGCCACAGCACTCCAGCCTGGGCGACAGAGCAAGACTCCGTCTCAAAAAAACCCAAAAAAACAAAAAAACAATTATCTTGTTTTTGGGTTGGGTGTGGTGGCTCACGCCTGTAATCCTGACACTTTGGGAGGCTGAAGTGGGTGGATCACCTGAGGTCAGGAATTTGAGACCAGCCTGGCCGATATGGTGAAACCCTGCCTCTCCCAAAAATAATTAACCAGGTGTGGTGACCCACACCTGTAATCCCAGCTACTCAGGAGGCTGAGGCAGGAGAATTGCTTGAACCCGGGAGGCGGACGTTGCAGCAAGCCGAGATGACACCACTGCACTCCAGCCTGGGTGATAAAAGTGAAATTTCATCTCAGAAAAAGCAAAATTATCTGTTTATATTTTTTATTTATTCTTTTGTTAGCAGGGGTCTTTGCTATGTTACCCAGACTGGTCTTAAACTCCTGGGCTCAAATTATCCTCTTGCCTCAGATTCCCAAAGTGTTAGGATTACAGGCATGAGCCAGCATCCCTGGCCTATTTCTCATCATCTTAACTTAGACACACATCCTCAGAAAGAATTCACAAATGCACCCTCACTAAATCTGAACCCTCCAGTAGCTAGTTTCCTAGCATGGCAGCCTCTCTATAGCATCTACCCCAGCTGATTCCTCTGTCTTCATTGGGATGAATGTGTGATACCCATTTCAGGACAGAGCTTCCAACAGGGAAATGCACTGACATTCTAGTGTCCCCTTTACTGTTACATCCTCATAGGCTGGCTCACAGTAGATGCCCACTGTAACAAGAAAGGCTCTGCTGTGGTCTGCAGAGAAAGCTCACCACCCTTCCTCACCTGAGCAGCTGGTCCAGGTGGCCTTCAAGGAAAGAAACAGAGTTCATATAAAGCTTTTGGAGGTAGCACAGCTTGAGGAACTGAGAGGTGAACTGGGTAACAAACTCCTTCTTCTTCTCTGGGGAAATGTAGTGAGAGATGTCCACATCAGAGAGAATGAGCCTGTGAAGATTCCTCATCTGGCCCAGGTAAGGGGTAAACTCTGCCAGGACGGGTAGTGTCCAATTGCAATTCACTTCCACCTCCTGGATACAGTCTAGGTTGACTATTTTCAGGATGTTTCTGATATTGTGGAAGGGCATTCCCAACATTTTCAGCTTCTTACAGCACAGGTGTAGTAAACCTTCCCTCTGCTTGACCCATAGAAAGAGGCAGGTGAGGCATTCATCCAGAGTCCTGTTCTTGAGGCAAAGGTCTATGAACACTGTCAAGGGCTGCTGTCCTCTCATCCTTGGACAGTGCTGCACTGGTTTTCTGTTCCACATATCATTTGGTAAGCACCCACTGGCCATGACTTCAGACCAAACCATCCAGAAGTTCTCACTGACATCCTGTAAATCCAGCACTTGAAGTTTCCACCTCCTGTGGAAAAATAGTAGAGAAGCTAAGAATGTAAGGACTCACTTCTGAACTTATACTTCACATCCTGGATATCAGCTCCTCTCCTCCTCCTCCCTGCTTCTTCTCCCTCTCTCTGACTTTTCTCCACACTGGTTTACCCTTGAATCCTGCCCAGTTCCACTGTTTTTTGTTTTTTTTTTGAGATAAAGTCTTCCTCTGTGGCCCAGGCTGGAGTGCAGTGATGCAATCTCAGCTCACTGCAACCTCCAGCTCCTGGGTTCAAGCAATTCTCCTGCCTCAACCTCCCAAGTAGCTGGGATTACAGGTGTCTGCCACCATGCCCAGCTAATTTTTGTATTTTTAACTCATTCGGGGTTTCACCATGTTGAGAGGTGAGGCCAGTTGGACTTCCTGGGTCGAGTGGGTACTTGGGGAACTTTCCTGTCTTACATGAGGATTGTAAAATGCACCAATCAGCGCTCTATAAAATGCATCAATCAGCAGGATTCTGAAAGTAGCCAATAGTGGAGAGTATTGAAAAAAGGGCAATCTGATAGGACAGAAATGGAACATGGGAGAGGACAATAAGGGAATAAAAGCTGGCCACTCCAGCCAGCAGTGACAGTCCACTTGGGTTCCCTTCCATGCTGTGGAGACTTTGTCTTTATGCTCTTCACAATAAACCTTGCTACTGCTTATTCTTTGGATCTGTGCCATTTTTAAGAGCTGTAACAATCACTTCAAGGTCTGCGGCTTCATTCTTGAAGTCAGCGAGACCACAAACCCACCGGCAGGAACCAACTTTGGACAAATCTTGGGGGCTCGTCCAGGATCTCACCACATGATAAGTACCATCAGACCCCTTTCATTCTGTCCTATTTTTCCTTAGAATTCGGGGGCTAATTACTGGGCACCTATCAGCTGGTTAAAAGTGACTAGCGCAGCTGCTGGACTAAAGACATGGGTGTCAGGCTTTCTGGGAAAGGGCCTGCTAACACCCCCTGACTCTTTGGAGTTGGGAGCATTGGTTTTCCTGAAACCAGCTTCTACTTTTCCTGCATTTCTGGGCTGAACTGAGGGTCAACAGACAGGAAAGCCATTCAGCTCCGGGGTCCCAACAAAAAAGTTGGTTAACCCTGAAGCCATGAGTGGAGCTCTCAAAGTTACATTGCCCAAGTGAGACTTGCCCATCTATCCTATCTATCCTGACCCTTGCCTCCTGGGTCCTAATGCCTGTCAGACAAACTTCCTCCCACTTCTTTTTCCGAGGCTAGTCCTGCATCTAGAAACCACTTCCTGTCCCTGGTGCTCTTCTAGTTTCTTCTATAAGGATTATTTCTAATATAAATTTCGAGACACTGTTCCCTTCTTTAGGCACCTAGGCTCACCAATCAGAAAGACAATTTTTGCCCACAGCCCTGTTGTGAGGGGGACAATCTGGAATTTTAGGATCCCTCCTCAGACTAGCAGGTCTAACAAAGGCTATTCCTGAAGCTAGGATATGGGGAACCTCAGAAATTATAGACTCCAAAATTGAGGGGGATAGCCTTCCTAGTCATATGATGAGAAGTGAGGACAAAAGGCATCACTCTTCCAACCCTGGAGATCCCTTCCCTCCCTCAGGGTATGGTCCTCCACTTGAGAAATATCATCTTTATAAGACAAGGGTAGGGTCCCAATATCAACAGGAGAAAAAGCTTAGGACTAATTAGCAGGTTTTCAAGAATGCATTGGTAAGGGCCACTAAATCCGACCTTTCTTGGTCCTCTTTGTCGTCTAAGAGGAATGGCAAGGGTGCAGGTTTTTGAGAATGTGTTGGTAAAGGCCACTAAATCCAACCTTCCTCAGTCCTTTTTATGGTCAGGAGGAAAACAGGTGTTTCCGCTGCTGCTTCGGTGAGTACAACTATTCCGAACAGCAGGGTTCAGGGACCATTGTGGGTTCTTGGGTGGGGGAAAAAATAGACCAAAATCGCAGGTGGTTTTTTTCTGTTTTAGATAGGAAACACTCAGGCATCAACAAGCTCACCCTTGAAATACATTCTAAGCCATTGGGACCACTTTGACCCACAAACCCTGAAAAAGAAGCAGCTTATTTTTTTCTGCACTACAGCCTGGCCCCATTATTATCTCTCTGAGAGGGAAAAATGGCCACCTGAGGGAAGTATATATTACAATACTATCCTGCAGCTTGACCTTTCCTGCAAGAGGGAAAGCAAATGGAGTGAAATACCTTATGTCCAAGCTTTCTTTTCATTGAAGGATAATCCACAACTATGCAAAGCTTGCAATCTACATTCCACAGGAGGACCTCTCAGCTTACACCCATATCCTAGCCTCCCTACAGCTCTCCTTCCTATTAATGATGAGCCTCCTCTAATCTCCCCCACCCAGAAGGAAACAAGAAAAGAAGTCTCCAAGGGACCACAATCTCCCATCCCAGGCTATCGGTTATGACCCCTTCAAGCTGTAAGGAGAGGGGAATTTGGCAATTCAGGTACATGTCCCCTTCTCTCTCTCTGATTTAAAGCAGATCAAGGTAGACCTGGGGAAGTTTTCAGATGATCCTGATAGGTATATAGATGCCCTACAGGGTCCAGGGCAAACCTTTGACTTCACTTGGAGAGATATCATGCTATTGTTAGATCAAACCCTGGCTTTAAATGAAAAAAATGTGGCTTTAGCTGCAGCCTGAGAGTTTGGAGATACCTGGTATCTTAGTCAAGTAAATAATAGAATGACAGTTGAAGAAAGGGACAAATTCTCTACTGGTTAGCAAGCCATCCCCAATATGGATCCCCACTGGGACCTCAACTCAGATCATGGGGACTGGAGTCGCAAACATCTGTTGACCTGTGTTTTAGAAGGACTAAGGAGAAATGGGAAAAACCCCATAAATTATTCAATGATGTCCACCATAACTCAGGGAAAGGAAGAAAATCCTACTGCCTTCCTCAAGCACCTATGGGAGGCCTTAAGAAAATATACTCCTTTGTCACCTGACTCCCTCAAGGGTCAATTGATCCTAAGTTTATTACCTAATCAGCTGCAGATATCAGGAAAAAACTCCAAATGTTAGCCTGGGGCCCTGGACAAAATTTCGAGGCTTTATTCAACCTGGCAACCTTGGTGTTCTATAATAGGGACCAAGAGGTACAGTTCAAAAAGGAAAAACAAGATAAGAGAAAGGCCACAGCCTTAGTCATGGTCCTCAGACAAACAACCCTTGGTGGTTCAGAGAGGACAGAAAATGGAGCAGACCAATCATCTGGTAAGGCTTTTTTATCAGTGTGGTTTGCCAGGACATTTGTCCAATGAGAAACAAGACACCCCCTCACCTATGTCCACTATGCCAAGGCAATCACTGAAAGGCAAACTGCCCCAGAGGACAAAGGTTCTCTGGGCCAGAAGCCCCCAACCAGATAATCCAACAACAGGATTGAGGGCACCTGGGGCAAGCGCCAGCTCATATCATCACCCTCACTGAGCCCTGCGTAAGTTTAACCATTGAAGGCCAGGAAATTGACTTCCTCCTGGACACTGGCACAGCTTTCTCAGTGTTAATCTCCTGCCCTAGATGGCTGTCCTCAGGGTCCATTACCATCCGAGGAATCCTGGGACAGCCTGTAACCAGGTATTTCTCCCGCCTCCTCAGTTGTAATTGGGAGACTTTGCTCTTTTCACATGCCTTTCTTGTTATGCCTGAAAGTCCCACACCCTTATTAGGGAGGGACATATTAGCCAAAGCTAGAGCTATTATCTATATGAATATGGGGAACAAGTTAGCCATTTGTTGTCCTCAACCCTGGCTTGAGGAGGGAATCAACCCTGAAGTCTGGGCATTGGAAGGACAATTTGGAAGGGTAAAAAATGCCCGCCTAGTCCAAATCAGGCTAAAAGAACCCAACACTTTTCCTTATCAAAGGCAATATCCCTTAAGGCCTGAAGCTCGTAAAGGATTGCAGGATATTGTTAGACATTTAAAAATTCAAGTCTTAGTAAGAAAATGCAGCAGTCCCTGCAACACCCCAATTCTAGGAGTGCAAAAACCAAATGTTCAGTGGAGACCAAGTGCCATCAATAAGACAGTAATTCCTCTATATACTCATCTAGTAGGATGGCAACCAGAGGCAGAAACAGCCTTCAAAACCTTAAAGCAGGCCCTAGTACAAGCTCTAGCCTTAAGCCTTCCCACAGGACAAAACTTCTCTGTATATGTCACATACAGAGTGGGAATAGCTCTTGGAGTCCTTACTCAGACTGTGGGAGAACCCCACAACCAGCGGCATGCCTAAGTAAGGAAACTGATGTAGCAGCAAAAGGCTGGCCTCACAGTTTACGGGTAATTGCGGCAGTGGCCATCTTAGTATCAGAGGCTATCAAAATAATACAAGGAAAGGATCTCACTGGACTACTTATGATGTAAATGGCATACTAGGTGCCAAAGGAAATTTATGGCTATCAGGCAACCACCTGCTTAGATACCAGGTGCTATTCTTTGAGGGAATGGTGCTTCAAATATGCACAGTGACCCTCAACCTGGCTACTTTTCTCCCAGAGGATGGGGAACCAATTGAGCCTGACTGCAAACAAATTGTAGCCCAGACTTATGCCGCCTGAGAGGATCTCTTGGAAATCCCCTTAGCCAATCCTGACCTTAACCCATAAACCGATGAAAACTCATTTGTGGGGAATGGGATACGAAGGGCAGGTTATGCCATGGTTAGTGACGTAACAGTACTTGAAAGTAAGCCTCTTCCCCCAGGGACCAGCCCCCAGTTAGCAGAACTAGTGGCACTTACCCGAGTGTTAGAACTGGGAAAGGAAAAAATAATAAATGTGTATACAGATAGCAAGTATGCTTATCTAATCATACATGCCCATGCGGCAATATGGAAAGAAATGGAGTGCCTAACCTCTGGGGGAACCCCCATTAAATAACACAAGGAAATCATGGAGTTATTGCACACAGTGCAAAAACCCAAGGAGGTGGCAGTCTTACACTGCTGAAACCATCACAAAGGTAAAGAGAAAAGCCAGAAGGAGACTGTCAGGCAGACACTGAGGCCAAAATTGCTGCCAGGCAGAACCTCCCATTAGAAATTCCTGTGGAAGGACACTTGGTATGGAACAACCCTCTCCAAGAGATTAAGCCCCAGTATTTCCTGACAGAAACAGAATGGGGACTTTCATGGGGGCATAGTTTTCTCCTCCCGGGGTGGTCAACGACAGAAGAGGGAAAGGTACTCATACCCGAAGCCAGCCAGTGGTAAATACTTAAGACCCTCCAGTAAACTTTTCATATGGGTATTGAGAGCACTCATCAAATGGCCAAATCCCTATTTACAGGGCAAAATCTCCTCCTGACCATCTGACAAGTAGTCAAAGCCTATGAGGTGTGCCAAAGGAATAATCCCTTGGTTCATCATAAGGCCTCTCTGGGGGAACAAAGAATAGGGCACTATCCCAGAGAGGACTGGCAGTTAGACTGGTTTAACAGAGAGTGGGTTAAGTTGAGAGTCTTGTAGAGGTATATAAGTTTTCAATTATTATTGTTAGACTTCACGCATATGCCTAAGTCAAGGGGATTTCAATACTTGTTGGTCTGTGTTGATACCTCTACAAATTGGAGAGAAGCCTTCTCCTGCAAGACAGAGAAGGCTCAGGAAGTGGTTAAAGTCCTAATTCATGAAATAATTCCTAGATTTGGGCTTCCCCAAAGTGACAATGATCTGGCTTTTAAAGCCATAATACCTCAGGGAATTTCCAGGGCCCTAGGGATACAATATCACCTTTACTGCACCTGGAGGCCACAATCCTCAGGGAAGGTTGGGAAGGCAAAAGAAACACTCAAGAGACACTTAAGGAAACTAACACAAGAAACTCATCTCCCATGGCCTACTCTCTTGCCCACTGCCTTGTTGAGAATCCAAAATTCTCCTCACAAAATGGGGCTTGGTCCATATGAAATACTGTATGGACAACATTTTCTCACAAATGACTTCCTACTTGATCAGGAAATGGCCAACCTGGTCAAGGATATAACTTCCTTGACAAAATATCAACAAAACCTTAAAAACCTACCCGATGGATGTCACAGAGACAAGGGAATAGAGTTGTTCCAACCGGGAGATCTAGTGTTGGACAAGTCCCTCCCCTCTGCCTCCCCATCTATGAATTCCTTGTGGGAAAGACCATACTTGGTAATTATTTCTACCCCTACTTCAGTCAAGGTGGCAGGAGTGGAATATTGCATTCACCACAGCCAAGTTAAACTTTGGACACCTCCTGAAGAACCTATGGGACCCTCAGCTCAGGAGTCCCAAGATCAGCCAGATCAGCCTCAATACAACTGTGAACCACTGGAGGACTTGTGTCTCCTATTTTGGAAGGAAACATCCCAGACTAAAAAGGCTCCTACAACTGATCCTGAGGAAAAACCCCTTCCTCCTTAAAAAGATAAGTGAAGGCCAGGCGCGGTGGCTCCCGCCTGTAATCCCAGCACTTTGGGAGGCGGAGGAGAGCGGATCACGAGGTCAGGCGATCAAGACCATCCTGGCTAACGCGGTGAAACCCTGTCTCTACTAAATATACAAAAAATTAGCTGGATTTGGTGGTGGGTGCCTGTAGTCCTAGCTACTTGGAAGGCTGAGGCAGGAGAATGGTGTGAACCCGGGAGATGGAGCTTGCAGTGAGCCGAGATCGCACCACTGCACTCTAGCCTGGGCAACATAGAGAGACTCCGTCTCAAAAAAAAAAAAAAAAAAAAAGATAATAATTGAAAACTTATATACCTCTACAAGACTCTCAACCCACTTTCTGTTAAACCAGTCCAATCCTTCCCCGGCAGATGACTGTTGGCTTTGTATCTCTCTATCAGCCACTGCTTCGTTGATGCTCCCATTACCGCAAAAAACTGGGTCTTTACTAACTTAACTTACCACCCCCGTTATGAAGGAAAAGACCCTCTCCAACTTCTAAATATGCAATCATTAGCCGACTTCCCCATCTCTGATAGGACCAAAAATACCCTAACAGGATGCACAATCCAGTTTTTATGCTCTTACATTTCCAACCTCACCTGTTACATGAGCAATGAAAAATCCATATGCGGCCCTGTAACCATGAATACCATCTTAACTTTCCAAGTCCCTTTATCCATCCAACCCAATCTGTTATCAGGCCTGCCCCTGGGGCATACCACCCCATCAGAGTAATTACACCCTACAGCTTCAAGTCCCCATTGATCATAGTGACTTCCGAGTCACCCAAACAGCTCCATTCAGATGGCTTGTCTGCTTCTCAGGGACCCCAAAAGCCATCACCTCCTCCCTGCTTAACAAACAGTCCGGGTTGGGTAATGGCAAACATACTCCCTGCATGACCATTCACCCCTAGACCCCCCTGCAGCAATGCCCCCACCACTAGTGAATGCCTTCTCATCCCCTCTTTCAATTACTTTCTTGAATGCTTCCTAGTAGATACAAAATTTTTATTCTCCAATGAGAAAATAGAACACAGGGAGCCACTCAGTTTGCTCCCAACGCCCCTTTCCAGCCGCTCACAGGAGCTACCTTGGCAAGTACTCTAGGAGTATGGGAAACTGAAAACAACAAACTCACACTGCTTTTTAACGTACACAACCAGTTCTGCCTACCCAGCCAAGGCATATTCTATAAGAATATGGAATTTCAACCTATATCTGCCTCCTCACTAACTGGACAGGCACCTGCACCTTAGTCTTCCTAAGTCCCAACATTGACATTGCCCCAGGAAATCAGACCCCATCAGTGCCCCTCAAAGCTCAAGTCTGTCAGTACAGGGCCATACAACTAATAACCCTACTTATAGGGTTAGGAATGGCCACAGCTACAGGAACCAGAATAGCTAGTTTATCTAAATCATTATCCTACTACCACACTCAAAGGATTTCTCAGGCAGTTTGCAAGAAATAACAAAATCTATCCTTACTCTACAATCCCAAATAGACCCTTTGGCAGCAGTGACTCTCCAAAACCGCCAAGGCCTAGGCCTCCTCATTGCTAAGAAAGGAGGACTCTGCACCTTCTTAGGAGAAGAGTGTTGTTTTTACACTAACCAGTCAGGGATAGTATGAGATGCTGCCCGGTGTTTACAGGAAAAGGCTTCTGAAATCAGACAACGCCTTTCAAACTCTTATTATACCAACCTCTGGAGTTGGGTGACCTGGCTTCTCCCCTTTCTACATCCAGTGACACCCATCTTGTTATTACTCGCCTTCGGGCCCTGTATTTTTAACCTCCTTGTCAAATTTGTTTCCTCCAGGATCAAGGTCATCAAGCTACAGACAGTCTTACAAATGGAACCCCAAATGAGCTCCACTCACAACTTCTACCTAGAACCTCTGGACTGACCCACTGGCCCTTTGACTGGCCTAGAGAGCTCCTCTCTGGAGGATGCTACAACTGCAGGGCTCCTCTTTGCCTCTATCCAGCTGGAAGTAGCTAGAGCGGTCACCACCCAGTTCCCAACAGCAGTTGGGGTGTCCTGTTTAGAGGGGGGATTGAGAGGTGAGGCCAGCTGGACTTCCTGGGTCGAGTGGGGACTTGGGGAACTTTCCTGTCTTACAAGAGGATTGTAAAATGTGCCAATCAGTGCTCTGTAAAACACACCAATCAGCAGGATTCTAAAAGTAGCCAATCATGGGGAGGATTGAAAAAAAGGAACTCTGATAGGACAGAAATGGAACATGGGAGGAGACAATAAGGGAATAAAAGCTGGCCACCCCAGTCAGCAGCGGCAACCTGCTTGCTTCCACAGCAACCTTCCACGCTGTGGAAGCTTTGTCCTTTCGCTCTTCACCATAAACCTTGCCACCACTCACTCTTTGGGTTCGTGCCATCTTTAAGAGCTGTAACACTCACCACGAAGGTCCGTGGCTTCATTTTTGAACTCAGCAAGACTACGAACGCCCCGGCAGGAACCGATTCTGGAGACAATGTTGGCCAGGCTGCTCTCCAACTCCTGACATCAGGCGATCCACCTGCCTTGGCCTCCCAAAATGCTGGGATTACAGGTGTGAGCCACTGTGCCCAGCCTACTTCCCACTTTCAGTGGTGCCTTTCAGTGCCACTAGAAGAGAGGTTCCTGTTACCTCAGTGGACCCTGTGTGGTGAGCAGTCCTTTCCCTGAGGAGCTGGGCAATGGCCAAGGCCTCTCTGAGCTTCCTCACCAGCACCATCAGAAGCCTGTGGGCCCCCCTTGGACCTCCTCACTCCTCATGACCCAGCTGTTCCTTCTGTTGGACACCTGGGCCCTCCCCACCAGCCCATTTGGGCCACCTCACCTGAGACGAACCCTCTGGGTAACCAGTGCATCAAGCCCATCGAGCACAGCTTGGAAGGTCTCCGGGCAAGGCCTCTTCATCAGAGACCCCAGAGGAAGGCGGAGGAAAGGCCAGGCCTGCACCATCAGCTTCAGGGCCTCACAGTGTCTCCCGCTGAAGGCCTCCATGAACAGAGGGGGAAAAAGTTCCGTGGGCAGCTCCTCCAGGGTGGAGATGGTCAAGGCCTGGTCCCTCAGCAGGCTCCGCCCCGCCAGCTCCAGGAGTCTGGGTGGAGTCCGGATGCGCATCTTCATGAATCTGCAAGGAAAAGTTCCACAGGACAAGTCCAGAGAAAAGGCATCACTCTTAGGCCAAGCTCCTGCAATCTCATCTTCTCCCAGGGCCAAAGTCACCGCTCTGGCGAGGGTGAAAGAGTCCTCAGTTTACTCCAATTCTACTCTGTACTCATGGCCACAAAGCCAGCATTCTGCCTCTGCTGCATCAGCATGAGCGTCTCCCAAGCAGTGAGGAGGCAGGACCCGCACTAGCCCTTCCTCTCTATCCAGTGCTCCATCCAGTGACTAGTGAGCATGGAGGAACCTGAAAACTAACCCCTCCCACCTTTGGGGGAAATTTCTAATTACTCAAGGTTCTAAAACATTGGGAATGGGAGTGTCACAAGCCTACGTGCCTACATTCCCAGTTCCTACAAATTAGCTGGTTGGGAACATTCACGGGGCATCCCTAGAATGGGTTCCATTTGTTTTCTTTTCATTATTTAAGCTTTCTTTCTTTCTCTTTCTCTCTCTCTTCTTTCCCTCATCCCTCCCTTCCTCCTTTTTTTTCTTTTTTTTTTTTGTTCGACAGGGTCTTGCTGTGTCACCCAGGCTGGAGTGCAGTGGTACAATCTCCGCTCAGTGCAGCCTCGACCTCCCAGGCTCAGAGGATTCTTCCACCTCAGTCTCCCAAGCAGTTGGGACCACAGGCATGCATCACCATGCCTAGCTAACCTTTTAGTTTTTGACGTTTTTTAAAGACAATGGGTTTCCCTATGTTGTCCAGGCTGGTCTTGAACTCCTATAGTCAAGCAATCCACCCGCCTTGGCCTGCCAAAGTGCTGGGATTACACACATGAGCCTCCGTCTCAGCCTCATTATTGAAAATTTCAGTGGGAAACTTTGAAAGCTATGTGACAGTGTTATGCATCATTCGCAAGACAGAGATGTTTGCATACACACCTCTTACACATATTAAAAATGAACCATTAAAAATGGCTGGGCATGGTGACTTATGCCTGTAATCCCAGCACTCTGAGAGGCCAAGGCAGGCAGATAGATTGAGGTCAGCCTGGCCAACATGGTGAAATCCTGTCTGTACTAAAAATACAAAAAATTAGCTGGGCATGGTGGTACACACCTGTAATCCCAGCTACTCGGGAAGCTGAAGCTGGAGAATAACTTGAACCTGGGAGGTGGATGTTGCAGTGAGCTGAGATCGGGCCACTCCACTGCAGCCTGAGTGACAGAGCAAGACTATGTCTATATATATATATTACATAGAATGTAATTACATTATATATATATATATATTACATACAATGTTTTAAAACTTTTATTGAAGGGGCCGGGTGTGGTGGCTCACACCTGTAATCCCAGCACTTTAGGAGGCCACAGCGGTTGTATCACCTGAGGTCAGGAGTTGGAGACTAGCCTGGCCAACATGGTGAAACCCCGTCTCTACTAAAAAAAAAGCCCACAAAAATTAGCTGGGTGTGGTGGCATGCACCTGCCATTGCAGTTACTTGGAAGATTGAGGCACGAGAATCGCTTGAACCCAGGAAGCAGAGATTGCGCCACTGCACTCCAGCCTGGTTGACAGGGTGAAACCCTGTCTCAAAAAAAAAAACTTTTAGTAAAAAGGAAAACCTAACTTGTAAAATCACAATACCCCAAAGTCTATGAACTATAATTTAAGGGCACACAAAATCACAAAATATGTATTTAAAATGTCAAGAAGTCTGGGTGTGGTGGCTCACACCTGTAATCCCAGCACTTTGGGAGGCTGAGGTGGGTGGATCCCAAGGTCAGGAGTTCAAGACCAGCCTGGAAAACAGTGATATCCCATCTCTACTAAAAAAAAAAAAAAAAAAAAAAAAATTATCCAGGCATGATGGCGGGCGCCTGTAGTCCCAGCTACTTGAGAGGCTGAGTCAGGAGAATTGCTTGAACCAGGGAGTCGGAGGTTGCAGTGAGCCGAGATCACCCCACTGTACTCCAGCCTGGGCAACAGAGTGAGACTCTTTCTCAAACAAACAAATAAACAAAAAACAAAAACACAAAAACTTCTTATCTAAGACTTTTGAAACAGCAAAAACCAAAGCATAAATCAAAATGTTGAGGATAAAGACAAACCTGCATTTAGAGAAAAATTCAAAGCCAAAATTCATTCATCTGATAAAACAGATAGGATAATTCTCTGTGCCATCTTGGGCTGCCTGAAACCATCTGAAGCTGGCTGACTGCAGATCAAATGGGAGTGTCTTTATGGAGGTGGTAACTTACCAGATCTGGACTCAGTGTTCAGGGTGCTTGGACTCCTCACAGTATCAAGAAGTAACTCCAGGCCTCAGGTCTCTCCCATAGATCTTTAGAGGATTTTATGGACCTTTCTAATCACATCACCCCTTTGCCAATCAGAAAACACCTTGGCTCGGCACAGTGGCTCACACCTGTAGTGTCAGCAGTTTAGGGGGCTGAGAAGGGTAGATCCCTTGAGGTCAGGAGTTTGAGACCAGCTTGGCCAACATGGCAAAACGCTGTCTCTACTAAAAATACAAAAATTAGCCAGGTGCAGTGGTGTGTGCCTGTAGTCCCAGCTACTAGAGAGACTGAGGCAGGAGGATCACTTGAACCCAGGAGGAAGAGGTTGCAGTGAGCTGAGATTGTACCACTGCAGTCCAGCCCGAGAAATAGGCTAGATTCATCTCAAAAACAAAAAAAAAAAAAAAAGAAAAAGTAAAAAGAAAACTACATTTGATTAGATTTCTTAACTCCACCCAGTTAATCCTGATTGGATTTTTGGCTTTCTTCCAGATTAGCTGATGAACTTAAATATTCATCCATCAAAGTGAAAGATTTAGGGATAGGGTGAAAGTGCAGGACTCATTCACTGATTCACTCCACAAACATGGAGCTTTACTAACATGTGTCTTTCATAGTCCTGAGTGTGAGATAGGGAAGGGTTGAATCTCTTCCTGACATTAGACAGAAAGAAAAAACTTGAAAGTATCTTTGTTGAGGGATCCCTGGTCACAAATTTATCAAAATATTTCAGAGTTAAAAAAGTCGTACAAAGACAGAGATGACATTCCCTAAGAAAACACAATAGAAATCTTCATGTATCCAGTGATTACCTGGGTGGTATAATTTAATTTTTTTTTGGTGTGGTGGGGTTGGGGGCTGAGTCTCACTTCCTAGCCCAGGCTGGAGTGCAGTGGTGTCATCTCGGTTCACTGTAACCTCCACCTCCCAGGTTCAAGTGATTGTCATGCTTCATCCTTCCATGTAGCTGGGATTACAGGCATGCACCCCCACGTCTCCATTCGGGAGGAAGAGTTACAATGAGGATGTGATCGGTTTAAAATTAAGGTCAAAGATTCTCTGAAGGAAATCAGGCCAAAATTACCATGAAAAACTAGGTAGGATAATTCAATTACAATGAAAACTAGATAGGAAAAAGAAGGGTGGGAGCCGGGCAGGGTGGGGCTGATTGTTTTAAATGAAATTTGGGGAAGAAACCACGACATGTGAATATGTTGGGGGATCTTGGGGGATCTGTTGGGAATCTTGCAAGAATTGAAAGTCTTGTGTCTAGATTGAGGTTAAAAATTAAAAGGTTAAGTAGCTACAAAAGAGAAGATGTAGAATCTGAAAATTCAACATTATCCTTGAGGGGAGTGAGAGAGGTTCAACGTTTCCAAGAAGTTAAAGGGTGTTTCCTCCCCAAAGACATGGGCTTAGCTCAGCAAAGCAGTTTGAGAAAATTAAAGAATGTGAGGCCAGGCGTGGTGGCTCATGCCTGTAATCCCAACACTTTGGGAGGCCGAGGTGGGTTGATCACTTGAAGCCAGGAGCTGGAGACCAGCCTGGGAAACACAATGAAATCCTGTCTCTACTAGAAATACAAAAATTAACTTGGTGTGGTGGCTTATGCCTCTAATCCCAGCTACTTGAGAGGCTGAAGCATGAGATTCACTTGAACCTGGGAGGCGGGTTGTAGTGAGCCAAGATGGCGCCACTACTCTCTAGCCTGAGTGACAGAGCAAAACTCTGCTTAAAAAAAAAAAAAAGAATTAAATTAAATTAAAGGCAGCACAAGATGACCAATTAAACGCCACTATGGTGGTCACAGCCAAGTATAAAGGACTCCAGAGAAAAAGTCTCTAGTGTCAGGATAATCTGGTCATGGGTGGGCAAAAATTACCACTAGGACATAAGCAAATCTCAAGACAATTTTCATGCAACTCGGAAAGACTTGGTCACTGGTGGAACAATGCGGGCGCAGGCCGCCACCAAGTATAAAAAGAGAATTCTGTACAAGGAACACTTGTCAAAGCAAATCACTTTGCCCAAACTTCACATTCCAACAGAATTTAAGGTTTCCTTTGCTCTAGAGATATTATTAAGAAGTGGAATGGGATCCTCAAAATTCTAAGGCATCCCAGACAAAGCTTCTGGGACTCCCCAGCTATACATTCAAAATTCATGGTTATTCTCATGTGCATTTTTAAACTGATGGGAAAATTACACACCCAGGATAATTTATGGCCACTGTGGGAATTATTGGAAATCTTTAAGACTGTTTTTCTTACAAAACCACAATTGTAGGATTAAACAGTCTGAATGGGATGCTAGTATGTAGAGGCCTCTCAACTCTTTCTCCCCTTTTTTGAGGGTTGGGGGGTGGGTTGGGATCTGCCTACTGATTTCAAGTAGTTGGATTTTTTTTAGCTGTTTGCTTAAGACTTTTTTTTGTGTGGGGGGGAAAGGTCTCACTCTGTTGCCCAGGCTGGAGTATAGCAGTGGTGGGAGGATGGCTCACTGCAGCCTCAAACTTCCAGGCTCAAGGGATTCTCCCACCTCAGCCACCCAAATAGCTGGGACTACAGATGCATGCCACCACGCTTGGCTAATTTAAAAATATTTTATGTAGATGCTGGGGACTGGTGGTTCATGGTTATAATCCCAGCACTTTGTGAGGCCAAGATGGGTGGATCACTTGAGGTCAAGAGTTCGAGACCAGTCTGGCCAACATGGTGAAACCCCACCTCTACTAAAAATACAAAAATTAGCCAGGCATGGTGGCAGGCAGCTGTAATCCCAGCTACTCAGGAGGCTGAGGCATGAGAATTGCTTGAGCCTGGGAGGTGGAGGTTGCAGTGAGCCGAGATCAGGCCACTGCACTCCAGCCGGGCCAACAGAGCAAGACTCTATCCCCCACCAAAAAAAAAAATGTTTTGTGGAAATGGAGTTTTGCCATGTTGCCCAGATTGGTCTTGAAACCCTGGGCTCAAATGATCCTCCCACCTTGGCCTCCCAGTGTTCAGGTTATAGGCATGAATTACTGCTCCCACAGTTATAGGCATGAATTACATTTCCCAATTCTGAAATGACATAAAACGGCCAGGCGCGGTGGCTCACGCCTGTAATCTCGGCACTTTGGGAGGCCGAGGCGGGCGGATCACGAGGTCAGGAGATCGAGACCATCCTGGCTAACACGGTGAAACCCCGTCTCTACTAAAATACAAAAAATTAGCCGGGCACGGTGGCGGGCGCCTGTAGTCCCAGCTACTCGGGAGGCTGAGGCAGGAGAATGGCGCGAACCCGGGAGGCGGAGCTTGCAGTGAGCCGAGATCGTGCCACTGCACTCCAGCCTGGGCGACAGAGTGAAGACTCCGCCTCAAAAAAAAAAAAAAAAAAAAAGAAATGACATAAAGCAAAGCACAAATCAAAATGTTTGAAATAAAGACAAAACTGCATTTAAAAGAAAAAATTCAAAGCTTCAAATTGTTCATACAAAAAAAAAAAACCAAAAAACCAAAAAAACAAACAAAAAAACAGGATATAACTCTGTGCCTGCACTGTCACCATCCCACACGGGTTGACTGTAGATCAAATGGGCTTGTCCTTGTAGAGATTAGGGACTTACCAGATGTGGACTGAGTTTGCAGGGTGCTCAGACCTCAGGAAGAACCGAGCAGTGACTCCAGACTTGAAGACTTTGGGTCTCTCCTGTGGGTCTTTAGAAGCTTTTATTGACCTTTCTAATCACAACTCCCATCCACACCCCTCCACATATCCACTGCTAAATTCCAATCAAAAAGTGATATCTGATTGCATTTCTGAAGCTCCACCCAGTTAATCCTGATTGGGTTTTTGGTTCTCCACAGATTAATGGATTGAACCAGATATCCATTCATATCAGATATGATTCATTTCATGAATCAAGAAAGTGACAGCATTAGGGATAGGGTAGAAGTCAAGAATTCATTCATGGCCGGGCGCGGTGGCTCAAGCCTGTAATCCCAGCACTTTGGGAGGCCGAGGCGGGTGGATCACGAGGTCAGGAGATCGAGACTATCCTGGCTAACATGGTGAAACCCCGTCTCTACTAAAAATACAAAAAACTAGCCGGGCGTGGTGGCGGGCGCCTGTAGTCTCAGCTACTTGGGAGGCTGAGGCGGGAGAATGGCGTGAACCCGGGAGGCGGAGCTTGCAGTGAGCCGAGATCACGCCACTGCACTCCAGCCTGGGAGACACAGCGAGACTCCGTCTCAAAAAAAAAAAAAAAAAAAAAAAAAAAAAGAATTCATTCATTCGAGTCTCGGTGGCTCAGGCCTGTAATCCCAGCACTTTGGGAGGCCAAAGGAGGTGGATCACCTGAGGTCAGGAGTTCAAGACTAGCCTGGCCAGCATGGTGAAACCCCGTCTCTGTCTCAAAATAAAATAATTGGCTGGGCATGATGGTGGGGGCCTGTAATGCAGCTACTTGGGAGGCTGAGGTGGGAGAATTGCTCGAACCCGGGAGACAGAGGTTGCAGTGAGCAGAGATTGTACCATTGCACTCCAGCCTGGGCGACAGAGGGAGACTCTGTCAAAAAAAAAAAAAAAAAGAAAAAAAAGAAAAGAAAAAGAAAAAAGAAAAAAAAAAGAATTCATTCATTCATGAGCTCCACAAACACTGATGGAATTTTACTAATATGTGACCTTCACAGTCCTGAGTGTGAGGCAGGGAAGGGTTTGATCAAGATATTAGAGAGAAAAATAAAATCTGAAAGTAGTATTGTTGGGAGATCTTTGGCCACATCAAAATTATAAAAACACTTTACAGTGGCCGGGCGCAGTGGCCCACACCTGTAATCCCAGCACTTTGGGAGGCCAAGGTGGGTGGATCATGAGGTCAGGGGTTCGAGACCAGCCTGACCAACATGGTGAAACCTGGTTTCTACTAAAAATACAAAAATTAGCTGGGCTTGGTGACATGCGCCTGTAATCGCAGCTACTCAGGAGGCTGAGGCACTCCAGCCTGGGCGACAGAGCAAGACTCCATCTCAAAAAAAAAAAAATGCTTTATAGTGAAAATAGATTTGTAAAAACAGAGGTGTCGTCCCTACAAAATCAGAATAAAAATCTCCATGTTTCGAATGGTCTTCTGGGTTTTACATCACCTAATGTAGCAGATTATACACTCGTTCTGGTGGAAGGGGGGTGCCACTGAGGGCGTGAGTGGTCTCAGGGCTTAGGTTAAGACTTCTTTGGAAGAAATTCAAACCATACCTATAAACTTTATAAATTTAATCAGTGAAGAAGGGAGGGGGAGAAACCAAAATAAACCAAGCTCGCAGCGCACTCAGCATTCATCATGAGGTCAGCTTGCTCTCCGACCTCTTCCTCATGGTTGCTGGCAGCCTGCTGTCCCCAAATCATGTAGACCTTAGATTACATGTTCCCCTTAACTGCCCTGCAGACAACAATTTAAGCATTGTAAGACATTCTTTTTCATTTGACATATTCTTTCAGGTTCTGCATATCAGGGAAACTACTGATGCCAGCTCATCTGAAGGGCCCTGCAAGGCACCAACTCACCAAAAAATGCAGTTTCAACATCCTGATGACTTCATACCTCTTACCGCCACCAAAATACACCAACTTTCCAGCCCCTTGCTATCCATGATCCCCTGAAAACCCTGAGTAATTCTTGGGGAGATGAATTTGAGGATCTCCTCCTAGCTTCTCATTCAGCCACCCTGTGATCATTAAACTCTCTGCTGCAAACCCTGCTGTCTCAGAATGTTGGTAAGCTACTGTGCTGCAGGCATAGGAACCTGATGGTCCTGTAATAAAGTCATGTCAAAATTACAAAGGGAAGTGAGGGTCGAGGCTGGGCAGGGTTGAGCTGGGTTTTTAATGGGATCCTGGGAGTGAACGAAGACTTGGTAAACATGTTGGGGGTTACTGAGTGGGTGGAGGAGGAATCGATCCAACATTGCACTGATACCCCTTTGGTTTTGATCCTTAAGAGCAAGGATGAGTCTTTCAAAACAATTTATATAATCTTCCTTATTTTTCCTTTCAAATCTTTGTCTTCTTTTACCTCCCTGGATAATCTCACATTTATTCCCATTGCTTTGCTCATTTCGTAATAAAAGTCCTTATTGTTTTATTTTTATTTTTTTACAGAGTCTCTTTCTCTGTTAAGCAGACCATATATTTTGTCACCACACAAGATGAGTAACCTGTTTTGTGGAGAGAAAGGGTCAAAAGGATCCCATTCCGCACCAGCTGGGGGTGATATGAAGGTTATGGTTATTCTTTGTCATACCTGCACCTGCATATTGCCAGTGAAAACCTGCAGGTCACACTGGGCAGGCTTCCAAATTAACCACCTGTGGAAGGTCTTAGGATTGGCTTACATCCTGTCCCTGAGTAAAGAATCTGATCGTGAGTTCATGAGTGCCTCAAACTCTTCAAGTACTGGTGAAGGCTTCACCTACAGACGGTGAGAAGGACACTGATTTGATTCTGATCATGAAGTTTTACTGGTTGTCTTGCAAGGAAAATATTTTAGCCTATTATGTTGTCATCTAAGGCCAATGATGGTAGCCTCTGTATTATATCTTCCAATGGAAAGGACACATTCAAAAAACAACTCTATTTGAGGCTTGCCAGGTCAAGAAAACAAAAACAAACAAACAGAAAAACCAAACTGATATGAGGAGTCCCATTCCCTTCTTTAACCTTTCTCACAAAAGCATTCCAACTTGTAACAGACTTTGGTACACACCCACTTTGTCAGTGTGTCTTCCAGGTCGATCCTCACATTTAGTTTCCAATGAAGCTTTATTAATTATTTCTGCCTCAACGGCTTTAACTTCCATTGACACCAAGTTGCATGGTAATGGTTTGGATTGGGGTGGGAAGAAAAAATATTTCTATGAATTTTATAAAGTAATCCTCACATGCCATCTCCATTGAAGAATGAATAGGCGTCAGGCGCCAGGCGCGGTGGCTCATGCCTGTAATGCCAGCACTTTATGAGGCTGAGGCGGGCGGATCACAAGGTCGGAGATGGAGATCATACTGGCCAACATGGTGAAACCCCGTCTCTACTAAAAATACAAAAAATTAGCCAGGCGTGGTGGTGTGCTCCTGTGCTCCTGTA
This sequence comes from Macaca mulatta, assembly GCF_049350105.2. Taxonomy (NCBI): domain Eukaryota; kingdom Metazoa; phylum Chordata; class Mammalia; order Primates; family Cercopithecidae; genus Macaca; species Macaca mulatta. The sequence goes on from NC_133406.1 coordinate 227,799,402, forward strand.
CTCCCAGCTACTCAGGAGGCTGAGGCAGGAGAATTGCTTGAACCCGGGAGGCAGAGGTTGCAGTGAGCCGAGATTGTGCCACTGTACTCCAGCCTGGGCAAGAGTGAGACTCTGTCTCAAAACAAAAACAAACAAACAGGCCGGGCGCGGTGGCTCACGCCTGTAATCCCAGCACTTTGGGAGGCCGAGATGGGCGGATCACGAGGTCAGGAGATCGAGACCATCCTGGCTAACACGGTGAAACCCCGTCTCTACTAAGAAATACAAAAAATAGCTGGGCGAGGTGGCGGGCGCCTGTAGTCCCAGCTACTCGGGAGGCTGAGGCCGGAGAATGGCGTGAACCCGGGAGGCGGAGCTTGCAGTGAGCTGAGATCCGGCCACTGCACTCCAGCCTGGGCTACAGAGCGAGACTCCGTCTCAAACAAACAAACAAACAAACAAAAATATATATATTTGGAGTGTAAATAAAACTGTATTAGAGGAAAAATCAAAGACTTTATCTGTTCATCTGAAAAACAGGCAGGAGAATTCTCTGTGTCGCCTTGACCTGCGATGTTGCCATCCTGACTGGCTTACTGTGAGTCATAGGAGTGCCCTTTGTGGAGGTCCCTGACTTACCAGATCTGGACTCAGTTTGCAGTGTGCTTGGACCTCATGGAGGTCACTCATTGGAGTGTGCTCTGGATCTCTTCCGGGGGTGCTCACAAGTTTTCTTGAACCTTTCTCATCACACCTCCCCTTTTTAACCACCAACTTCCCATCAGAGGGCAATGCCTGATTGGATTTCTGAAGTTCCACCCAGTTAAGCCTGTGAATTCAGGTGGCCATTCAATCCTTTGGATATCCAGTCATGAAACAGAAAGTGTTGGTATTAGGGTGCAAGTCAAGAATTCATTTAGATAATGTTGATCCAGCCAAAGGTCTGTGAACCATAAACCTTTCAAGTTTTGTTTTTCAGTCTAATCTCAGGAACAGATTGAACTCTTCCCTGTCTCAAGCTCAAAACTAGGAAGGTCACATATTAGAACAACTCCTTCTCCGTGGAGGGCATTAATGAATGAATTCTCGACTTCCACCCTAATCCTAACAAACACTGATGGAATTTACTAAGGGACTGACTGATAAGGAGGGTGGTGTGTGCCTGTAATCCCATTGAGGAATTCATATTGAGGAATTATTTTCTTATTTGCTGAGAATATTTTTAAAATCCTGAATGAGTCATTGAATTTTTTCAAATGTTTTTCCTACATCAATTAAGATGATCATTTTCTGGTGCTTTTGTTCTTATTTATTTGTTTAAATACATTGGTTGAATTCAAATATTCAACTGATTATGTTTTGTTTTGTTTTGTTTTGTTTTTGTAACAGAGTCTCGCTCTGTGGTCCAGGCTGGAGTGTAGTGGCAGGATCTCGGCTCACTACAACCTCCACCTCCTGAGTTCAATCGATTCTCCTGCCTCAGCCTCCTGAGTGGCTGGGATTACAAATGCGTGCCACCACGCCTGGCTAATTTTTGTATTTTTACTAGAGAATGGCTAATGGTGGTTAGCAAGGGAGGGAGTATAGTGAAGTGTGTGGAACCCCCTGCCCACCATCTTGTTCTCCTTGAGAACTCAGTTTTCAAGGATAACTGGGGGTCCCTCTTGACCAACAGGGGGTCTGTTTCTTCAGTCAGCGGGCTTAGAAATTCACTGTTATTTCTCATTTTCCCCCTGTTCGCCAAGATATGCCAGAAGCAGCATCAATGGCCAAAGTTTTAATTTGTCTCGTGGATGACAGGGTGGCGCAGCTACCTGCCTCGGTCCACCCAGCCCTTAGGTGGGACTCCTAGGGACATGAGATTCAGAGCCAAAAGACTTACAGCCAATTAAAGCATCCTAGGCCAGATGAGCATGGTGGTGGTCAGGCATGCATCAACCCTTAAAACCTTTTAAGCAACATAAGCCTAAAACCAAAGCCAAAAAGCAAGGTTACAAAACTGACTTATCTGTAAATTCTATGCATTGAGCTACTGCAACCTTGGTTTCAGTTAGACTTGTAGCGATTAGCTATACAAAACATAATTTTTTTTTTTTTTTTTTTATAGTGTCTCACTCTGTCACCAGGCTGGCGTGCAGTGGCCTGATCTCTTGATCTCGGCTCACTGCAACCTCTTCCTCCCGGGTTCAAGGAATCTCCTGCCTCAGCCTCCCAAGTAGCTGGAACTATAGGCGCCCCCCGCCCACCACACCCAGCTAAGTTTTGTATTTTTAGTGGAGACAGGGTTTCACCATGTTGGCCACGAGGGTCTTGATCTCTCGACCTCTTGATCTGCCCACCTCGGCTTCCCAAAGTGCTAGGATTACAGGTGTGAGCCACGGCGCCCGGCTGTGCCCATTCTTGAGTTGGAGAATTTGAAATAATTCTGTCCCTCAAAACCAGCCCTTACAGTTTCATGCATCCACGTCTTCCACAATAATCCCTTGGCCTGGGGGGTGGGGCACTTCTGTAGTTTTAGAAGCAGTACATTGGCAATGCAGAACAGATCGGGCCCAGTGGGATTCTAAAACAGGGAGAGTCCCAGGCTTTGTTAAATCATTTCTAGTTTTCAGAATAACGTGATTCTGGTTTTCTCAGAGGAAATGAAAGAATGAGAGGTAAATAACATTAATAATTTCACGATCAAAAGTAAATTGGTGTGTCACAATGAAAAAGAAATCTATTTCATTAAAGAGCCAATTAAAAACAACATAAAGAAAAATATCACTCGGTTCTTCTTTAGAGAAGTATTGCAGCCAGGAAATAATTCAGGATTTAGCCCAACTTGTAGGCAAATAATAACTCAAAAACGAAAGTCACAGTTGAAATCTAGGAACAAGTGTATTATAGTTTTCCTATGAAACATGTTTTTTTCCTCTCTAGCCTCCATTTCTGCCAAAGGAAAATTACAGTAAAAACAATTTGTGGGCCAGGCACAGTGGCTCACGCCTGTAATTCCAGCACTTTGGGAGGCCGAGGTGAGCGGATCACCTCCTGAGTTCGGGAGTTTGATACCAGCCTGGCCAACACAGTGAAACCCTGTCTCTACTAAAAATACAAAAATTAGACTGGACACAGTGGCTCACACCTGTAATTCCAGCACTCTGGGAGGCCGTGGTGGGCAGATCACGTAGTGGCATGAGCCACTATGCCGGGCACCAATTAAACTCTTTCTTTACTGTGATGCCATGGTGTCAGTGAGCTGGCTTAGTCTGCGCAGTGGGCAGGAAGGATGTGTCCAGCAATGACAGCAGTAGACATTGTTGGGAGATGGTCACAGGCTTTTGTCATGAGGCCCAGTAGATGCTCCACAGGGAACTATCGAGTGGAGAATGTGTTTCTACCAGCACCTTAGCTTCCATTCTACAATCTGTAGTCTTGGACAACATTACTGGTTCCCATTTAGCACATCCAGTTAATATTGCTTGAAGGGTGAATGTACATGCCTCATGTTTCACAGTACTAGGTAGGGAAAATACTCTGCAGTCAGATACAATTTTTGGCTGGATGTGGTGGCTCACACCTGTAATCCTAACACTTTGGGAGGCCGAGGAAGGCATATCACCTGAGGTCAGGAGATCCAGACCAGCTTGGCCAACATAGGGAAACCCCGTCTCTATTAAAAAAAAAAATACAAAATTTAGCCGGGCGTGGTGGTGGGTGCCAATAATCCCAGCCACTGGGGAGGCTGAGGCAGGAGAATCACCTCAACCCAGGAGGCAGAGGCTGCAGGGAGCCAAAATTGTGCCACTGCACTCCAGCCTGGGCAACAGGAATGAGACTACATCACAAAAAAAAAAAAAAAATTAGCTAGGTGTGGTGGTAGGTGCCTATAATCGGGAGGCTGAGGCAGGAGAATTGCTTGAACCCAGGAAGCAGAAGTTGCAGTGAAAAGAGATCGTGCCACTGCACTCCAGCCTGGGCTACAGGCTGTTTATATATATATATATATAAAACATGTAGGTAAAAGAGTCACTACTACTTTACATAAAGTCTGTTTTATTTTAACTTGCATAATCTTATCAACCCCTTTATTTTAATGTACTGGTCTCAGGAATCTTTTTTCTTCTTTACCCCCAGACCATGTTGCCCTTTCTAGTGAAAAAGGATTTGGGATCCCTGAAGGGGGTTGAGCCCAGGGACTGGAATCCTTTGTCAATCTTTTCTTATTTATCTATCTCAACATTGCCCCAGGTGATTGCGGTCAACTTCCTTCCTTCCTTCCTTCCTTCCTTCCTTCCTTCCTTCCTTCCTTCCTTCCTTCCTTCCTTCCTTCCTTCCTTCCTTCTTTCCTTCCTTCCTTCTTTCCTCTCTCTCTGTCTGTCTTTCAATCTCTCTCTCTCTCTTTTTTGTTTTTGTTTTTTTTAGAGGATCTCTTTTGCCCAGGCTGGAGTGCAGTGGCAAGGTCAGCTCACTGCAGCCTCAACCTCTTGGGCTCAGGCAATCCTTCGACCTCAGCCTCCTGATTAGCTGGGTCTACAGGCGTGTACCACCACGGCCATCTAGGTCAGCTTTCCCATTGTGATCTTTGCCTCCTCCTTTCTAAGAAATTTCAGGCCGGGCATGGTGGCTCACCCTCGTACCCCAGCACTTTGGAAATGTGAAGTGGGAAGACTGCTTGAGCTTGGGAGGTTGGGAGGTCAATGTCGTAGCGAGCCAAGATCTCGCCATTGCATTCCAGCCTTGGCATCAGAGTAAGACCCTGTCTCAAAAAAAAAAAAAAAAAAAAAAAAAAGAAAGAAAGAAAGAAAAGAAGAGTAATTTCTCCAATGTTGGGTAAATGCAGAAAACTGGATTGGGCTCCTTTGATGTTGAGGAACCATTAGGGGCTCCCTTTGGTCTGCTCAACCTTTAGGAGTGTTAAGACCTATTTAATCTTATCAGTTTCCATTTTATTTATGTTGTTTTTTACTAATGAGGGCTAAACTCAATTTTTTTATCTTGTCCAAATTCCTATCTAAGGGGTCTGGGGAGTCATGCCCTACAAATCATAAATTCTCACCAGATGGGTTTTATTTAACCCTATATATCATGAGTTATGCCGGGCGCAGTGGCTCACATCTGCAATCCCAGCACTTTGGGAGGCCGAGGAGGGTGGATCACCTGAGGTTGGGAGTTCGAGACCAGCCTGGACAATATGGAGAAACCCTGTCTCTACTAAAAGTACAAAATTAGCCAGGTGTGGTGGCGCATGCCTGTAATCCCAGCTACTCGGGGGGCTGAGACAGGATAATTACTTGAACCTGGGAGGCGGAGGTTGTGGTGAGCCAAGATCACGCCATTGCACTCCAGCCTGGGCAAGACAGAGCCAATTTATCAAGACGGGGGAACTACAATAGAGAAAAAGTTAATTAACACAGACCAGCTGTGTGGGAGAGCGAAATTTTATTACTCAAATCCATCTCCTGGAGCATACAGGGATCAGAGCTTTTAAGGACAACTGGGTGGGTTAGGGAAAGCCAGTCATCGAGGAGTGCTTATTGACTGGGTCAGAAATGAAGTCTTTGGGAGTCAAAACTGTCCTCTTGCACTGAGTCAGTTCCTGGGTGGGGGCCATGGGATCAGATGAGCCATTTTACTGATGTGAGTGGTGCCAGCTGATCCGTCAAGTGCAGGGTCTGCAAAATATCTCAAGCACCAATGTTAGGCTTTACAATGGTGATATTATCCCCATGAGCACTCTGGGGAGGGCCAGAATCTTGTAGCCTCCAGCTGCATGACTCCTAAACCATAATTATACCAGGCGCAGTGGCTTATGCCTGTAATCCCAGCACTTTTGGAAGGCCAAGGTGGTTGGATTACCTGAGGTCAGGAGTTTGAGATCAGCCTGGCCAGCTTGGTGAAACCCCATGTCTACTAAACATACAAAAAGTAGCTGGGCATGGTGGTGGGTGCCTGTAATCCCAGCTACTTGAGAGGCTGAGGCAGGAGAATCACTTGAGCGAGATCGTGCCACTCCAGCCCGGACAGCAGAGTCAGACTGTGTCTCTAAAAACAAACAAACAAACACCAAATAAATTATTGTGTTTCTTTTCTTTTCTTTTTTTTTCTTTTTGAGACAGAGTCTTGCTCTGTCTCCCAGGCTGGAGTGCAGTGGCACAATCTCAGCTCACTGCAACCTCTGTCTCCTGGCTTCACCTGATTCTCCTGACTCAGCCTCCTGAGTAGGTGGGACTACAGCCACACACAACCATGCCCAGCAAATTTTTGTATTTTTGGTAGAGACAGGGTTTTACCTTGTTGGCCAGCAATAGGGAAATGATACAGAACAGCTGGGCTCCCAGCTAAACCCATCCACAAGTCTGGAACCTCGGCCCTAAGTGAAAACAGCTAACCCCATTTTTCTGTCCAAATGATTGTCCTTTTGGCCTTCCCCACACCCTATCCTGGGCCCATAAAAAGACCAGCTGGCAGAGCAAGCGGCTGTTGCAAGTGGTCGGGGATGCAAGATGCTGAGCATCGGAATACAAGTGGCTGAACGCTGGGGATACAAGCTGATGAGCATTAAAGCCTAGAGAGAGATGCAGCTGACTTCAGGTGGTATGGCTTCAGGGGAAGATCACCTTCTTGCTGCACCATCCCCTTTCTAACTCCCCTTTTCACTGAGAGCCCCATTTATCGCCCAATAAAATCCTTGACATATGCTACTCTTTAAATAGTTGGCCGGGCGCGGTGGCTCAAGCCTGTAATCCCAGTACTTTGGGAGGCCGAGGCGGGTGGATCACGAAGTCAGGAGATCGAGACCATCCTGGCTAACATGGTGAAACCCCGTCTCTACTAAAAATACAAAAAACTAGCCGGGCGTGGTGGCGGGCGCCTGTAGTCCCAGCTACTCGGAGGCTGAGGCAGGAGAATGGCGTAAACCCGGGAGGCGGAGCTTGCAGTGAGCCGAGATTGCGCCACTGCACTCCAGCCTGGGTGACACAGCGAGACTCCGTCTCAAAAAAAAAAAAAAAAAAAGTTAATGTGACCTGGTTCTTCCTTTACACTGAGTAAGAACTTGGATGTCAAAAAGGGCAGGTGCGGGAAGCTGTCGCCCTGACCCTACACTGAGCTGTTCACGCTTAGCCATCCACAGACTGCAGCCAGAGTGAAACAAGTCACTCTAGTTCCTGCGCATGAAGAAGGTCAAGGTCAAAGGAACAATCCTGTCTCAGGAACACACTTTACTGGACAGGTTATTAAATGCTTAAAGAAGATTTTACAAATTTAATGGCACTACCATTGCTCTTGTTATCCTCAGCCTTCTGCAAAGGTTAAATGAACACATGATATCTTGAAACTAAAATTAGCGAAATCAGGCCAGGCAGGGTGGCTCACGTCTGTAATCCCAGCACTTTGGGAGGCTGAGGCGGGTGGATCACTTGTGGTCAAGAGTTCGAGACCAGCCTGGCCAACATGGTGAAACCCCATTCTCTACTAAAAATACAAAAATTAGCTGGACATGGTGGTGCACGTCTGTATTCCCAGCTACTAGGGAGGCTGAGACAGGAGAATCACTTGAACCCAGGAGGCAGAGGTTGCAGTGAGCCGAGATCGTACCTTTGTACCCCAGCCTGGGCAACAGAGGAAGACTCTGTCTCAAAAAAGTAATAATAAATAAAAATAAAATAAAATTAGCTACACCTACAGGGAAGACTAGATTACCCTAACCAAAAGTTTTACCACTGATCTTTTTTTTTTTTTTTTTTGATGGAGTCTCGCTCCGTCACCAGGCTGGAGTGCAGTTGTGCGATCTCTGCTCACTGTAACCTCTGCCTCCCAGGTTCAAGCGATTTTCCTGCCTCAGTCTCCCAAGTAGCTGTAACTACCGGTGTGTGCCACTATGCTGGGCTAATTTTTGTATTTTTAGTAGAGACGGGGTTTCACCATGTTGGCCAGGCTGGCCTCGAACTCCTTACCTCAAACGATCCTCCCACCTTGGCCTTCCAAAGTGCTGGGATTACAGGTGTGAGCCACTGTGCCTGGCCTCAAACTGAACATTTTCTAAGTTCTACTGTGCAAAGTTTAGCTTCTTTCACTAAGCAAAGCAATTGCTGGCTATGTATACATTTTTAAAAAAATCTTTATTTTTGTTTTTCTTTTTCGAGACAGGGTCTTGTTTTGCAACCCGGGCTGGAGTGCAGTGGCACAATCACAGTTTATTGCAGCCTTGACCTGCCAGCTCAATCAATCCTCCAAATCGGCCTCCTAAATAGCTAGGATTACAGGCATGTGCTGCCATGCCTGGCTAGGTTTAGTGTTTTTTTATTTTTTGTAGAGACAGAGTTTCACCATGCTGCCCTGGCTGGTCACTAACTCCTGGCCTCTGGGCTCAAGCAATCTGCCTGACTCGGCTTCCAAAAGTGCTGGGATTACAGGTGTGAGCCACCAAGCAAGGCCTGGAAATTTATTTCTGTGCACAGAAAACCTTAGTGCAACTGGGTTTAACTAGGCAGTGTTCCAGACTCCCTCTGTAATCAGACTCTTTGGTTTGACACACATTATGGAGATTGGAAGCCTATGTGTAAGGGAAATAGATATAGAATTAGAACATGACCACTACTCAGGAGGCTGCAGCAGAAGGATCACTTGAGTCCAGGAGTTCAAGGCTGCTATGAGCTATGATTGTGCCACTGAGCTCTAGCCTGGGCAACAGAGCGAAGAAGGCCTTATCTCAAAAAACAAAACAAAATAAAACAAAACAAAAAAACAACAAAAAAGCAACAGGCAGGGGTAGTGGTTCATGCCTGTAATCCCAGCACTTTTGGAGGCTGAAGAGGGCGGATCACTTGAGGTCAGGAGTTCAAGACCAGCCTGGTCAACATGGTGAAACCCCATCTCTACAAGAAAAATTGATGGATGTGGTGTACAAGAAAAATTAGCTGGGTGTGGTGGCAGGCACCTGTAATCCAAGCTACTTGGGAGGCTGAGCCACGAAAATAGCTTGAACCTAGGAGGTACAGGTTGCAGTGAGCTGAGATGGGAAAACTACACTCCAGCCTGGGCAGCAGAGTGAGACTCTGTCTAAAACAAAGCAAAACAACAAAACAAAACAAAACATGACCATGATCATGTTACCCTCTACTACGTAATCAACACCTGAGGTCAGGAGTTCAAGACCAGCCTGGCCAACGTGGTGAAACTCTGTTTCTACAAAAATACAAAAAAAAAAAAAAAAAAAATATCAAAATCAACTGGGCATTATGGTGAGGGCCTGTAATTCCAGCTACTTGGGAGGCTGAGGCAGGAGAATTGCTGGAACCTGGGAGACAGAGGTTGCAGTGAGCCGAGATCGTGCCATTGCACTCCAGCCTGGGTGACATAGTAAGACTCCATCTCAAAAAAAAAAAAAAAAGAAAACAAAAAACTAGACATTGGTTTAATGGAAACATGAGAGGCAAAGGGAATGCCTCTACAGTTCTACTATTTGAAATAAATAATAGCTTTTTTTGTTTGCTTGTCTTGTTTTTGTTTTTTTTGAGACAGAGTCTCACTCTGTCACCCAGGCTGGAGTGCAATGGCACAATCTTGGCTCACTGCAACCCCTGCCTCCTGGGTTCAAGCAGTTCTCCTGCCTCAGCCTCCAAGGAGCTAGGATTACAGGAGCTCTCCACCACGCCTGGCTAATTTTTTTGTATTTTTAGTAGTGAAGAAGTTTTGCCATGTTGGCCAGGCTGGTCTGAAACTCCTGAGCCCAAGTGATACCCCAACCTTGGTCTCCCAAAGTGCTGAGATTACAGGCATGAGCCACTGTACCCGGCCAATAGTTTGGTTTATTAGATGCATCAGTAATCAGGGCATTTTGTAGAGGAAGCTACTTATCCTTTAATGGAGGTAGCATACAATGGTTACTTCATCTAATTCATTAAAATACTTTTTCTTCCTACATTTATTTATTTATTTTTATTTATTTATTTATTTATTTTTTGAGATGAAGTTTCACTCTTGTTGCCCAGGCTGGAGTGCATTGGTGTGATCTCGGCTCACTGCAACCTCTGCCTCCTGGTTCAAGCGATTCTCCGGCTCAGCCTCCCTAGTAGCTGAGATTACAGGCATGTGCCACCACGCCCGGCTAATGTATTTTTAGTAGAGACGGGATTTCTCCATGTTGGTCAGGCTGGTCTTGAACTCCTGACCTCAGGTGATCCGCCCGCCTTGGCCTCCCAAAGTGCTGGGATTACAGGAGTGAGCCACCAAGCCCAGTCTTATTTATTTATTTATTTATTAGACAAATTCTAACTGTGTCACCCAGGCTGGAGTGCAGTGGCAGATCTCAGCTCATTGCCTCCTGGGCTCAAGTGATCCTTCCACCTCAGTCCCCCAAGTCACTGAGAGTACTGGTGCATGCCACCATGCACAGCTAATTTTTGTATTTTTTGTAGAGATGAGGTTTTGTTTGCCACATTGCCCAGGCTGGTCTTGAACTCCTGGACTCAACAATCTGCCCACTTGGGCTTTCCAAAATGCTGGGATTACTGGTGTTAACCACCATACTTGCTCCTCTATCCCAATGTAAACCACCATCACGCAATCTGGTGTCAGTGGAAATTAAGACTGTTGAGGAGAAATAATTTGATAAAAGTTTATTGGAAGCCGAATGTGAGAATTGACCCAAGAACCCACAGCAACAAAGTGAGTGTGTTCCAAAGTCTGTTACAAGTTGGAATGCTTTCATGAGAGTGTAGAAGGCAGTGGGACTCCTCATGGCTGAGCTGTCCTTCTTCAATGATGGGTACAATACAGCAGTTACAATCATTGGCCAAGGTTGACAACGAACAGGCCAAAATGCTTGATGATGCACAAGACAATCAGCCAAACTTCATGATCAAAATCAAATCAGTGTCCTTCTCAATGTCAGAAGATGAAGCCTTCGTGAGTAGTTGAAGAGTCTGAGAAGCTCATGATGAGCATATTTACGCAGGGACAGGATGTAAGGCTTGCATCCTAAGTCCTTCCCCGGATAGTTGGCTTGGAAGCCTGCCAACTGTGATCTGTAGGTTTTCGTTTTTGTTTTTTTTTGAGGTGGAGTCTCACTCTGTAACCCAGGCTGGAGTGCAACGGCGCAGTCTTGGCTCACTGCAACATCCACCTCCCTGGTTCAAGCAATTCTCCTGCCTCAGCCTCCCAAGCAGCTGGGATTACAGGCATGCACCAACACACCTGGCTAATATATATATACAAACATGTATATATACACACACACAAATACACACACACACATATATATATATACACACACATATATATGTATAGATGGGGTTTCACTGTGTTAGCCAGGATGGTCTCAATCTCCTGACCTTGTGATTCACCTGCCTTGGCCTCCCAGAGTGCTAGGATTACAGGCATGAGCCACCGTGCCTGGCTGAAACATTTTATAATTTTATTTTGTTTTGCTTTTTGAGATGGAGTCTCTCTCTGTCACCTAGGCTGCAGTGCAGTGGCACGATCTTGGCTCACTGTAACCTCCGTCTCCCGGGTTCAAGCGATTCTCCTGTCTTAGCCTCCTGAGTAGCTGGGATTACAGGTGCCCACCACCATGCCTGGCTAATTTTGTATTTTTTTTTTTTTTTGAGATGGAGTCTTGCTCTGTCTCCCAGGCTGGAGTGCAGTGGCCGGATCTCAGCTCACTGCAAGCTCCACCTCCCGGGTTTACGCCATTCTCCTGCCTCAGCCTCCCGAGTAGCTGGGACTACAGGCGCCCGCCACCTCGCCTGGCTAGTTTTTTTGTATTTTTTAGTAGAGACGGGGTTTCACCGTGTTAGCCAGGATGGTCTTGATCTCCTGACCTCGTGATCCGCCCACCTCCGCCTCCCAAAAAATGTTGGGATTACAGGCTTGAGCCACCGCGCCCAGCCTAATTTTGTATTTTTAGTAGAGACAGGGTTTCACCATGTTGGCCAGGATGGTCTTGATCTCCTGACTTCGTGATCCACCCGCCTGGGCCTGCCAAAGTGCTGGGATTATAGGCGAGAGCTACCGCGCCCGGCCCATTTTGATACTTTTGATGGGGCCAAACATTTCCCCAACATTAATCTTTATAGATTTTGTTTTTCTGTCTAATGTCAGGAACAGAGTGAAAGCTTCCCTGTCTCACACTGAGGACAAAGAAGGTCACATACTGGTAATTTCCATCGGTGCCTGTTAAGGTTAGGGTGGAAGTCAAGAATTCATTCATTAATGCACTCCACAAACAGAGATGAGTGGTAGTAATATGTGACCTCGGTAGTCCTGAGTGGAAGACAGGGAAGGGTTCAACCTATTCCTGAGATTAGACAGAAAAACAAAACCTGAAAGTCTTATGGTTGGGAGTTTTTTGGTCACATCAAAATCATCAAAATGAGTTCTTGACTTCCACCCTAATTACAGTGCTTTCAGTTTCATGATTGGATATCTGATTCCATTCAGTATTCTGCTGAAAGCCAAAACTTCAGTCAGACTTAACTGGGTGGAGCTCAGAAATCCAATCAGGCATCACTCTCTAATAAGAAGCTGGAAGTTGATAAGGGAGGTGGGATTAGGAAGGTCTAAGAAAGGTGCTGCAGGTGTGGTGGCTCACGCCTGTAATCCCAGCGCTTGAGGAGGCCAAGGCGGGCGGATCATGAGATCAGAAGTTCCCAAGACCAGCCTGGCCAATATGGTGAAACCCCGTCTCTACTAAAAACACAAAATTAGCTGGGCGTGGTGGCGCTTGCCTGTAATTCCAGCTACTTTGGAGGCTGAGGCAGGAGAATCACTTGAACCTGGGAGGTGGAGGTTGTGGTGAGCCGAGATCGCGCCATTGCACTCCAGGCTGGGCAACAAGAGTGACACTCCATCTCGGGAAAAAAAAAAAGAACAAAAGAAAAAAAAAAAAGGTCCAAGAAACCTTGTGAACATCTGCAGAAGAGACCCTGAGCTGTGGTGCCTGGAGTTATTGCTTGGTTCTCCAAGAGGTCCCAGCAGACTGCAAAGTGAGTCGAGATCTGGTAAGTCAGGGACCTCCACAAGGGCACTCTATGGCCCACAGTCAGCCAGCAGAGATGGCGACATGCAGGTCAAGGCGGCGCAGAGAATTTTCCTGCCCGATTTTCAGATAAACAGATGTAGGCTTTAATTTTTTCTCTAATGCAGTTTTATCTCTTCACTCCAAATATTTTATTTGTGTTTTAGTTGATGTTATTTCAAAGTTTTTTTTTTTTTTTTTCTGAGATAGAGTCTTGCTCTGTTGCTCAGGCTGGAGTACAATGGTGCGGTCTTGGCACACTGCAACTTCCACCTCCCGGGTTTAACCGATTCTCCTGCCTTAGCCTTCTGAGTAGCTGGGGTTACAGGAGCCCACCACCATGCCCGGCTAATTTTTGTATTTTTAGTAGAGACAGGGTTTCACCACGTTGGCCAAGCTGGTCTCGAACACCTGACCTCGTGATCTGCCCACCTCGGCCTCCCAAAGTGCTGAGATTATAGGCATGAGCCACTGCGCCCAACCTCAAAGTTCCTAATCAAGCAGTTAAAAAAGAATGAAATTGACTGAAGTCTTTTTTTTTTCTTCTTTGAGACAGTGTCTTGCTGTGTCACCTACGATGGAGTGCAGTGTTGAAATATTGCAGTCTCGACTCACTGCCACCTCTGTCTTCTGGGCTCAAGCAATCCTCCTCTCTCAGCCTTCTGAGTAGCTGAAACTTTAGGCATGCACCAGCATAACTGGCTAATTTTTTGTTGTCATGTTTTTTTTTTTTTTTTTTGAGACAGGGTCTCACTCTGTTGCCCAGGTTCGAGTGCAGAGGCACAATCTTGGCTCACTGCAACTTCTGCTTCCCGGGTTCAAGTGATTCTTCTGCTTCAGCCTCCTGAGTAGCTGGGACTACAGGCATGTGCCACCATGCCTGGCTAATTTTTGTATTTTTAATAGGGACAGGGTTTCACTATGTTGGCCAGGCTGGTCTTGAACTCCCAAACTCAGGTGATTTGCCTGCCTCAGCCTCCCAAAGTGCTGATATTACAGGTGTGAGCCACTGTGCTGGGCCTATTTTACTTTATTTTTTAAAATAGTGATGGGGTCTTAGTTTGTTACCTAGGCTGGTCTGGGACACCTAGATTCAAGCAAACCTCCTACTTCGCCTTCTAAAGTCTTGGGATTACTGGCATGAGCCAGCATGACTGATCTCATGCACCATTTTCAAGAATGGAGTCTTTGTTCTGAATGTGGGATCCATTTGTTTCTCTAGACTCCATTCCAAAGCTGGTAATATTTTATTTATTTAAGACAGACTCTTGCTCTTCTGCCCAGGCTGGGGGTGCAGTGGCACAGTCTCAGATCACTGTAACTTCTGCTTTCCAGACACAAGCCATCCTTCCACCTCAGCCTGCAGAGTAACTGGGACTACAGGTGTGCATCCAGCTACTTTTTGTATTTTTTTGGAGAGACAGGGTCTCACTATGTAGCCCAGGCTGGTCAGCCACTCCTGGGCTTAAGTGATTGTTTTGCCTTGGCTTCCCAAAGTGTTGGAATTACAGTTCTGAGCCTCCATGCATTGCCCCTCATTACTCTTCTTAGAGAGAACATAATGGCATCTAATTTTAAAAAATCCCTTTAGTCTCTCCCAGCCAAGTTCATCGTGGGAACTGAGACTGCAGGCTGTTTGGGGTCACAGGAGACTCCCATTACCATTGTTTTACTGTTTTATTGTTTTGTTTTGTTTTTCTTTTTGAGACTGAGTCTCACTCTATTACCCAGGCTGGAGTGCAGTGGCGCTATCTAGGCTCACTGCAACATTCGCCTCCTGGGTTCAAGCGATTCTTGTGCCTCAGCCTCCCAAGTAGCTGGGATTACAGGCGCACACCACCATGCCTGGCTACTTTTTGTATTTTTAGCAGAGACTGGGTTTCACCTTGTTGACCAGGCTGGCCAACAACTCCTAACTCCTAGCTCTTAACTCCTGACCTCAAGTGAGCCGCCCACCTGGGCCTCCAAAGTGCTGGGACTACCGTTGTGAACCATTAAGCCCAGCCACATGACCATTGTTTTAGACCTTTACATTGAGAAGACATTTTTTTTCTCAAAAAAGGAGCTGAGCTTTGGAGATCCTGAGTAACACTTCCCAGAGCTAGTAAAGTTGGGGGGAGCAATGAATGAAAATTCGTGGAGTAGGAGTGGTCTTGCCTGCTCCTTGGAGGTTGGAAGACACTCTTCCTGGTACCAGAAGGGCAGAACTATGTCTCTGTGGGCAATTATTGCAGAATGGAATTGGGGTAAACTAAGAACCCTTTCACACCTGCCAGAGTAGTGACGTCTGCCCTAGGAGAAGTCAGGGTGTGAGAGGACTGGCCTGAGAAGTTTGTCTTTTCTCTGGATTTGCTTTCTTGCAGATTTGCAGCAGGATGAACCTCCAGACCCCACCCAGACTACTGGAGCTGGCAGGGCAGAGCCTGCTGAGGGAAGAGGCCTTGGCCATCTCCGTCCTGGAGGAGCTGCCCAGGGAGCTCTTCCCCCTGCTGTTTGTAGAGGCCTTCATTAGGAGACGCTGCGAGGTTCTGAAGGTGATGGTGCGGGCCTGGCCCTTCCCCCGCCTCCCTCTGGGGTCCCTGATGAAGACGCCTGATCTGGAGATCTTACATTATGTAGTGGATGGGATTGATTGCCTGCTTGCCCAAAAGGTTCGCCCCAGGTGAGTGACCCAGGTGGGGAGGGCCCAGGTGTCCAGGGAATAAACAGCTGGGTCAGAAAAATTGGGAGCCCGAGGGTGGCCCGGGGGCTTCTGATGGTGCCAGTGAGAAAGCTGGGACAGTTCTTGGCCATTGCCCAGCTCCTCTGGGAAAAGACTGCTCACCATGCAGGGTCCACCGAGGAAACAGGAACCTGCTTCCTCCCAGTGGAAGGTAAAAGCACTAGAAGTGGGGACCAGGTAGAATCCAAGGGGGAAAGGGATGGAGAAGAGACAGAAGGAGGGGCACTGAGGACAAAAGCAGCTGAGGTCCTCGATGCGGAGTGAAAGCCCAGGTCGGGGGTGGGTCCTTGCCTACATTCTGAGCTTTTCCCCCATGTGACTCACAGGAGGTGGAAACTGCAGGTGCTGGATTTGCGGGATGTTGATGAGAATTTCTGGACCATATGGTCTGGAGCCAGGCCCCTGTCCTGCTCCTCAAAGGCCATGAGTAAGACGCAGACAGTGGAGGACTGCCCAAGGACAGGAGAGAAGCAGCCCTTGAAGGTGTTCATGGATGTTTGCTTCAAGGAGAAATCCCTGGATGAAGGTCTGAGCTTCCTCTCTGGGTGGGTCCAGCACAGAAGAGGTTCAGTATACCTGTGCTGTACTAAGGTGGTGAATTATTCAACGTGCATTCTAAATTTCAGAAACATATTGGAAACAGTATACCCAGACAGTATCCAAGTGTTGGAAATTTGGAACATGTGCTGGTCATGTATCATAGTAGAGTTTAGCCGTTACCTGAGCCAGATGAGGAATCTTCGCAAACTCTTTGTCTCCGATGGCTGTCATTATTACCTGCCAAGCCCTGACAGCAAAGAACAGTTAGTTGCTGCATTCAGCTCTGTGTTCCGTAGGCTGGACTACCTCCAGACGCTTTATATAAGAAGGATCTGCTTCTTCAAAGGCTACCTGGACCGGTTGATCAGGTGAGGAAGGATGGTGAGCTTTCTCTGTGGGCCATGGCACAGCCTTTTTTTGTTATAGTAAACACTAGTGGGCATCTACTGTGTGCCAGCCACTGGCGATGTCACAGGGAAGGGGACACTAGAATGTATTGTCCTGTTTGGTGCTCTATATCCTGAAGTGGATATCACGGGATGGCTCCAGTAAGGGCGGAGGGATGACAGGGGGTCGATGCTACAGAGAGGGACATCGTGTAGGGAGCTGGTTAGTGGGGGTTCAGATGTAGTGAGGGTGCTTTTGTGAATTCCTTGTTAGGAAGTATGTTTAAAGTTAATATGATAAAAAAAAAAAGAGGCAACAGAAAGGAGGGTATAAAAGAAGAGAAAGTGCATCAAACCTGTGCGTTTCACAGAAGACGCTCTGTCCTCACAGCTTAGTGAACGTGAATGATCCTGTCTCTTTTTTTTTTTTTTTTTTTTTTTTTTGAGACGGAGTCTCGCTGTGTCTCCCAGGCTGGAGTGCAGTGGCGTGATCTCGGCTCACTGCAAGCTCCGCCTCCCGGGTTCACGCCATTCTCCCGCCTCAGCCTCCCAAGTAGCTGAGACTACAGGCGCCCGCCACCACGCCCGGCTAGTTTTTTTTTTTGTATTTTTAGTAGAGACGGGGTTTCACCATGTTAGCCAGGATAGTCTCGATCTCCTGACCTCGTGATCCACCCGCCTCGGCCTCCCAAAGTGCTGGGATTACAGGCTTGAG
Source organism: Macaca mulatta (assembly GCF_049350105.2). Taxonomy (NCBI): domain Eukaryota; kingdom Metazoa; phylum Chordata; class Mammalia; order Primates; family Cercopithecidae; genus Macaca; species Macaca mulatta. The sequence continues at coordinate 227,816,747 of NC_133406.1, forward strand.
CCACCGCGCCCGGCCTCCTGTCTCTAATTCTCTGTCTGTAAAAGGTTGTTTTGAACTCTAGGAAAGGTAATTGACATGGGAAACGCATGCTTCTGGGATGGAGGTGAGGGAGCAGGCATGAGAGTGGTACAAAGAGATAGGTGGTTTGCAGATGTGGCCATGTCAGGAAACCTCTGAAGGCAGGCAGCCCTAACTGATGTCCCTAGACCTTGCTCAGGTCAGTTCTTTGGGCATATCTTCCACAGGCCCCCTGTGGCCCAGAGATGAAGATTTCTGCTGGAAGATGAAGAAAAGAGGCGTTAGAGATTTTGTGGCCTTGAACCAATCACACGAGTGATGGTGAAAGGACTGAGCCTAAAATGGGACTGCCCCTGAATGATCAGAGTCCTCACCAGGCAGCACCTTGCAGGAGGACCATGATTAGATGATGAGAACAAACTTGTGTTTGGGTGAACCAGGCTCTTCCCTTGAGGTTATTTTCCACCACCCTCCTCTAACTGGTACCATTGCCCAGAACTAACTTCTAGCTCTCCCCAGGTGCCTCAAGAGCCCGTTGGAGACGTTGGCATTAACTTATGGCTCCCTAGAGGAAGAGGACTTGAAGTGTCTGCCCCGGTACCCAAGTCTCAGTCAACTGAAGCAGCTGAATCTGAGTCACGGTGTGCTGCGCTTCCTCCGTCTTGAGCCCCTCCGAGCTCTGCTAGAGAAAGTTGCTGCCACTCTTCAGACCCTCTTCTTAGTGGACTGTGGGATTGGGAACTCCAAACTCAGGGTCATCCTGCCTGCCCTGAGTCGCTGCTCCAACCTCACCACTTTCTGCTTTCACGGCAATGACACCTCCATGGATACTCTGAAGGACCTGCTGCGTCACACAGGCAGGCTGAGCAAGCTGAGCCTGGAAACATATCCTGCCCCTCGGGAGAGTCTTGACAACAGGGGTCGTGTCGTTTGGGGGCTCCTCACCCCACTTCAGGCTGAGCTGATGCGTATACTGAGGGAAGTAAGGCAGCCCAACAGGATCTTCTTCGGTCCCGTCTCCTGCCCTTGCTGTGGCACGTCGCCCACTGAACAACTGGAGCTCAGTTTTTGCTTCTGGAGAAGCCCTGCCTAGTGGGGTGGAGGTATAAAAAGCTTTTTCTCCAGGCACTTGGAAACTAAAATCTGGGACATAGATGCCTTTTCTTTTTCTTTTTCCTTATTTTACAATTTTTATTTAAAAATTTGAGACAGGGTTTCCCCATGTTGTCCAGGCTGTTCTCAAACTCTTAGGCTCAAGCGAGCCTCCTGCTTGGCCTCCCAAGATTCTGGGATTACAGGCAGGAGCTGCTGTGCCAGTTCTATAGGTGCGTTATAAAGGGAGCAGAGAATCCTTTGCTTCAGGCACGTGCTTCCTGTGAGTGGAAAAAACAAACAAACAAACAAACAAAAACAAAAACCAGTAGGGGGCAGCACTGGGGAAAAGGTTGAATGGAGTCAATGAGACTCAGGGACCTGTGTCCTAGACAGTCAGAAATAGAACCTGAAGTTCTAGAGTGAGGGAGTTATCTCAGCAAGGATGGATACAAAGAAATTTCAGAAGTAAAGAGAACCTAAATGGCAACTCTGCTGTCCTTCATGATTGATTAGCCTGTTTTAGTGATTTATACATCAGAAATCTTTAGTTACTGGTGAATTCAAAAAAGAGATACTAGTTCATCTGTGATTTAGGTTCATCTGCAGGAAATAAAGGAATCCAAATAAACTTCGTTTTGTTGTTGTTTTTTTCTTTTCTTTCTTTCTTTTTTTTTTTTTTTTGTTTGTTTGTTTTAGAGATTCGCTCTTGTTGCCTAAGTTGGAGAGAAATGGTGTGATCTTGGCTCACCGCACCTCCACCTCCCGGGTTCAAGCGATTCTCCTGCCTCAGTCTTCCGAGTAGCTGGGATCTCAGGCAGGCACCACCATGCCTGGCTAATTTTGTATTTTTAATAGAAACGGGGTTTCTCCATGTTGGTCAAATTGATCTCGAACTCCCAACCTCAGGTAATCTGCCCACCTTGGCCTCCCAAAGTGCTAGGACTACAGGCATGAGCCACTGAGCCTGACCTGGTTTTTTTTTTTTTTTTTTTTTTTTTAGATGGAGTCTTGCTCTGTCACCTAGGCTGGAGTACAGTGGTGCGATCTTGGCTCACTGCAACCTCCAACTCCCAGGTTCAAGGGAATTTGTATTTTTGGTAGAGACGGGGTCTCACCATGTTGGCCTGACTGGTCTCAAACTCCTAACCCCAAGTGACCTCAAGGAAGCCTCCCAAAGTGCTAGGATTACAGGCGTGAACCACCGTGCCCGGCCTAAACTTCGATTATTTTGATTAATTTATGCCCATTCTTTACCTTTCCAGTCATCTGTTCCTTACTTTCTCCTGTAGTTGTTCACCGGGTTCAGCCACAAAAGATGCCTGCCTGGGACCTGGACCGTTCTGTGTGGGCAGTGATGATGAGCCATTGAGTCAACCCTCTTCTTGTCAGGGGCCCTCACTGCGCCCCAGATACTGAGACCCTGTTCACTCCTCATGGGCAGATCCGGGAGAATCTGTTCCTGATCATTGGCCATGTCAGGAAAGGGCTTCACCGCACAAAGATGCGGCCCCCTGCCTTGGAAGGGAATGGCCATAGGGTGTATTAGCGGGAGCCTCATGGCATCACCAACGTTTGCCTGTCCTCATGGTGGCTAGTGGGTTTTACTGAATTAACATAATTGTGTCTAGTAAAGATGTCCAATTTCTCTCAGAAAAATGCTAAAATCATTTAGGTAGATAATACATTCTAAACATTTCTAGCCCACAGCAATTGAAATATGCATCCTTTTGGAAATTAAGTCATTTCAAGGAGAGACCTTCCTGTAACACCTTATCAAAAAACAGGAAAACCAGGGCACTGACCTATCCTCATGGTGACTAGTGGGGTTTACTGAATTAAAGTAACTGTGTCCAGTAAAGACATCCACTTTCTCTTTCAGAATACTGCTAAAATCATTTAGGTGGATAATACATTCTAAATATTTCCAGCCCTCATTAATGGAAATAGACATCCTTTTGGAAACTAACTCATTTCAATGAGAGATCTTCCTATCACCTCCCTTCTCTCCTTATCAAAAAACAGAAAAACCTGGGCTTGACCTAGCTAGCGCTCCTACACTGCCATGTTGGGACTTCTCCCATTTGGGACTGGCAGCACTCTCGTGGTTTACTAAAACTTAGGTAAACCTGAGCTTAAACCACCACCTGGAGTCAAGAAGAAGCAGCAACCTAGTGGTGAAGATTCACCAAGGGAATGTATTCAGTCCAAATCAAAACAAGCCAGACAGAAAACTGGAGCAAATCATTCCTCATTCAGTGCAAAAATATAGATCTACATCTACAACAAACTAGAGCAAACAGGAAACCGTGACCTCCCCAAAATGATAAAGCCGAAATCTAGTGGGTGACTCTAAAGAGATGGTGATTTGTCAGCTCTCTAACCAATCACTGAAAATCACAGGTTTTCACACTTGTATTTTAGTTTCAGAAAGACAGATGCAGGTTTGTTCTATAGATCATAGACAAACTATCAGATAATTTTGGTATTTTGTTTGTTTGTTTGTTTTTTGTTTTTTGAGGCAGCATCTTACTCTGCCACCCAGGCTGGAGTGTAGTGCCCTGATCTTAGCTCACTGCAACCTCTGCCTCCCAGAGTCAAGCAATTATCCCGCCTTGGCCTGCCAAGTAGCTGAGACTACAGATTTGCACTACCATGCCCGGCTAAGTTTTTGTATTTTTAGTAGAGACAGCGTTTCACCATGTTGGTCAGGCTGGTCTTGAACTCCTGACCTCAAATGGTGCACCAGCCTTGGCCTCCTACAGTGCTGGGATTACAGGTGTGAGACACCATGCCCAGCCAGTTTTGCTAGTTTTTTGATACCCACCCCGCTTCCACCCTCCACTCCCCAGTAGTCCTGGGCATCTATTGTTTCCATTATCATGTCATGTATACTTAATGTTTGGCTCCCATTTATAAGTGAGAACATGTAGTGTTTGGTTTTCTGTTCCTGCTTCAGTTTGCTTAGCATAATGGCTTCTAGCTTCATCCATGTTGCTGCAAAGGGAGGGAGAGAACCCGGTGAAAGGGCGTTATCTTGTTCTTGTTTATGGCTGTGTAGATTTCCATGGTGTATATGTACCACATTTTTTAATCCAGTCCACCACTGATGGGCATTCCAGTGGATTCCATGTCTTTGCTATTGTGAATAGTGCTGTGATGAGCATCTACACGTGACCACTCCTATTCAACATGTACTGGAGGTCTCATGTTGCTGGAGTCTCTCTATATTACCTGGACTGGTCTAGAACTGCCAGGCTCAATCAGTGCTTCAATCTTAGCCTTCCAAAGTATTGGGATTATAGGCATGAGACACCACACATGGCTCTTTTTTATTATAACGTATATTTCTAGGCCGGGCGCAGTGGCTCATACCTGTAATCCCAGCACTTTGGGAGGCCGAGGTGGGTGGATCACAAGGTCAAGAGATCGAGACCATCTTGGCCAACATGGTGAAACCCGGTCTCTACTAAAAAATACAAAAATTAGCTGGGCGTGGTGGCACATGCCTGTAATCCCAGCTACTCGGGAGGCTGAGGCAGGAGAATCACTTGAACCCGGGAGGTGGAGATTGCAGTGAGCCGAGATCGTGCCACTGAACTCCAGCCTGGGCAAAGAGTGAGACTCCCTCTTAAAAAAAAAAAAAAAGATCTATTTCTATAGGCCAAGGAAGGTGGCTCATGCCTGTAATTCCAGCACTTTGGGAGGCTGATGTGGATGGATTACTTGAGCCAAGGAGTTCTAGCCTGGACAACAAGGCAAAACCCTGTCTCTACTTAAAAGGAAAAAAAAAAAGATATATTTCTGTAGCTTACGGCCTGCAGGCTGGCCATGCCTCAGGCTGGAAAGTGCAGCTTTCAGAAAAGATCCTCCACTGGTCCTTCCAGGGAGGAAGTGATGAGGCAGGAATTTATGCTGAGTGGGCTGGCAAGTATAGCCACCCAACAGGTTATGAAATGGGCTGAGTATTCATGAAGGAGGCCTAACACATGCATATTGAATAAACACACACATGGCTTACCTCCCATGTTGACTTTGGGGTGGAGACTTCACATTTCTTTTTCTTTTTTGAGACAGAGTCTTGCTCTGTCACCCAGGCTGGAGTGCAATGGCACCATCTCGGCTCACTGTATCCTCTGCCTCCCGGGTTCAAGCGATTCTCCTGCCTCAGCCAAGTAGCTGAGACTACAGGTACGTGTCGCCACACCTGGCTACTTTTTGTATTTTTAGTAGAGATAGGGTTTCACTGTGTTGGCCGGCCTGGTCTGGAACTCCTGACCTCAGGTGATCTGCCTGCCTCGGTCTCCCAAAGTGCTGAGATTACAGGTGTGAACCACCACGCTGCACCGAGACTTCACATTTCAGTGCATTATAGCTATACCCCCTACTAAGGCTAAGGCAGGAGAATTGCTTGAACCTGGGAGGCGGAGGTTGCAGTGAGCCAAGATCATGCCACTGCCCTTCAGTCTGGGCTACAGAGCGAGACTCCACCTCAAAAAAAAATTAGTTAAAAAGGTGTATAGTTAATTTTTTAAGGATAGGGGCCCCTGACTTAACCCTTGCCTGGGAAGACCTTAGGTCCTGTATATAACTTGGTATCTTATGACCCTAGTCTATTCAGTCAGCCTTATAATCTCTATTTTAACATGAATGCTGGTCAGTTTTTGTGTCTAAACCATGAAAGAAAGGAAATAAAATGAGACATGTCTAACCTCCCATCTCGCCATGGCCAGGAACAGTTTTAAAGATTTCTCTGGTGGGCACACTTGACCAAGAGGGAATCTGTTCAGTACATAGGGGGAGCTTAGGATTTTATTTTTAGTTTTCAGAACAAGGGATGAGTAATCATGGGGGCTTCTGCTGGAAGGGAAAAAGGAGGAAAAAAATGCATTAATTTCACTCTTCCTGGATGCCAGGCCCTATGCCAAGCCCTTAACTTGCCCCATCTCATTGGATCCTACCAGGGTCACACAGGTGGTGGGCATCACCATCCTCATTTTTCAGGAAAACTGAGGCTCTTGCTCAAGGTCCCTGCCTAACAACACCAGGCCCTGAGTCCTCAGCAGGGTCCTCACTCGGATGCCCTTTGTGTAGGGTTTCTCACCTGAGTCCTCAGCAGGGTCCTCACTCGGATGCCCTTTGTGTAAGGTTTCTCACCGTAGGGAAGGTCACTCATCACCCGCAGGCACTTGACTATTATCTGCCCTCTAAGGATGTGTGATTCCAAAACATGCTTGCTCCGAGAAAAACCGGGCTGTATCATTTTCCCCGCCAAACCGGAGAGGAGTCAAGAGATCAAAGGATGACTCAGACGAGCCCAGCTTGGCAAATACATGAGTTGATTAGGATTCACATGCAGGGCACTCCTGGGCAGCAGCAACAGCCCCCAAAATCTGCGCCACCTCCTGTCTCCAAACTGCTTTTAAGTGAATTTTCTAGCTCTTTGTCCACTGATTTTGAGCAATCAGTTTCATTTGCTTGGTAGGTTCTGAGATACTGTCTGAGATGCTTGGGTTCTCGGGGACACCTTCTTGGCTGGGCACGAGAGTCTTGGCTTCCCACCTGGCCTTCAGGGTTCAGGCAGGGGACATGTGCCCTTACGTAACCTGATGGGACCTGTCACACTCCAATTTTATACACTTGAAGGGGGCCTGCCCTGCCACACCTGTGGGTACTTCATATCAGGTGGGATGAGAGACTGAGAAAATAAATAAGACACAGAGACAAAGTATAGAGAAAGAAAAATGGGCCCAGGGGACCGGCACTCAGCATACAGAGGACCCACACTGGCACCAGTCTCTGAGTTCCCTCAGTATTTATTGATTACTATTTTCACTATCTCAGTAAGGGGAATGTGGCAGAAGAGTAGGGTGATAGTGGGGAGAAGGTCAGCAAGAAAACATGTGAGCAAAGGAATCCGTGTCACAAATAAGTTCAAGGGAAGATACGATGCCTGGATGTGCACATAGGCCAGGTTTATGTTTCTCTCCACCCAAACATCTCAGTGGAGTAAAGGGCAACAAAGCAGCATTGCTGCCAACATGTCTCACCTCCTGCCACAAAGCAGTTTTTTCTCCTATCTCAGAATAGAACAAAGGTACAATCGGGTTTTATGCTGAGACATTGCATTCCCAGGGGCAGGCAGGAGATAGAGGCCTTCCTCTTATCTCAACTGCAAGAGGCCTTCCTCTTTTACTAATCCTCCTCACACAGCCCCTTCACGAGTGTCGGGCTGGGGGGACGGTCAGGTCTTTTCCATCCCACGAGGCCATATTTCAGACCATCACATGGGGAGAAACCTTGGACAATACCCGGCTTTCCAGGACAGAGGTCCCTGCAGCTTTCCACAGTGCACTGTGCCCCTGGTTACTTGAGAATGGAGAATGGCGATGACTTTTATCAAGCATACCGCCCGTAAACATTTTGTTAGCAAAGCACATCCTGCACAGCCCTAGATCCCTTAAACCTTGATTCTATACAACACATGTTTCTGTGAGCTCAAGGTTGGGGCTAAAAGTCACAGATTAACAGCATCTCAGGGCAAAGTAATTGTTCAGGGTACAGGTCAAAATGAAGTTTCTTATGTCTTCCTTTTCTACATAGACACAGTAACAGTCTGATCTCTCTTTCTTTTCCTTATATACACTAGTCTTCTTCTTTATTCTGCTAGATATGGGAAGGGTGTTAAGAAAAGATCTCCAAAAAACATGCTTGATTTTTGAATGTGGTAAAGAAATTTTTAAACATGTTTTATGTCTATATGATTGTTAGTGTTCATATATTATTTTGTTTTGTTTTTGAGATGGAGTCTTGCTCTGTCACCAGGCTCGAGTGTGGTGGCAGAGTCTCGGCTCACTGCAACCTCCACCCCCCAGGTTCAAGCAATTCTCCTGCCTCAGCCTCTCGAGTAGCTGGGAGTATAGGCACGTGCCATCATGCCCAGCTAATTTTTGTATTCTTAGTAGAGGCAGGGTTTCACCGTGGTAGCTAGGATGGCCTCGATCCCTTGATCTTGTGATCCACCCGCCTCAGCCTCCCAAAGTGCTACTGTTACAGGCATGAGCCACTGTGCACGGCCGTATTTTTATATTATTGGTAGCATTTTGCTACAAGGGAATTTTGATATCTTTATAAGACACAATTAGTTTAATTAAGGAAGGACCACTGCCCACCATCAGGACAGGTGTGGCTTGGTGATGCCCTGAGGCTCCAGATAATCACTGGTGTAAATGTCCCCTTCCAAAGCAGGGGCCATGCCTTGTGCAGCGAAGCTCTTTCCCAGCACAGCTAATGGTCAGAAATGGATTCTTCTGGATCTGCCCATTAGGACTGAACAGGGTCTCAGCATCTGGTTAGCAGGGAGGGACCCTGAGAAGGGATTTTATTTGAGTGACTCACACTCATTGCCCACATAGAATGTCCAGGCCCTGTGTGTGCATCTTGTGTGTATTAACCCACTGATCAGCCGCAGAACAAAGCGAGGAGGTAATAGATTTGTAAAGAGAAGTAAAGAACAGGAGGGAACTGATAAAAATGAGGAAATTTCATTTGGATGTCTGACTTCCTGGGGCAGAATCTCATTAAAAACACAGCTTAGTGCTTTTGATTTTCTTTTCTTTTTTTTTTTTTTTGAGATGGAATCTTGCTCTGTTGCTCAGGCTGGAGTGTAGTGGCACGATCTCAGCTCACTGAAACCTCTGCCTCCCGGATTCAAGCGATTCTCCTGCCTCAGCCTCCCGAATAGCTGAAACTACAAGTGCCCGCCACCATGCTTGGCTACATTTTTGTTTTTTTGGCCCTGAGTCTTGCTCTGTCACCCAGGCTGGAGTGAAGTGGCACGATCTGGGGATCTCAAGTACATGGACCAGGGAATCTGCAGGAATTTGTTTATCTTGGGCTGGGGGTGCATAGGGAGTAGGTAGGGATCCTATGACCACAAACCCAAGGCCTCTGGGATCAGAGGGCAACAACAAGGGCCAGGACCTACCCCGGGGCCTGTGCTTGCAGGGATCCTCGCTCTCATTTGTATGTGGGGTGCTTGAGTGATTGCAGATTCCTCACCCACCCCCATTGGCTCTTCTAGGGAAGATGCATCTATGACACCTGTAGGTGGCCCTGTGTAGGAAAAGATTGCAGAATCCACATGGGCCCGTGCTGAGTGAGGCTTTCTCCAGGTGGGCACAAAAACCTCTAGCTTCCCAGCCACTGCCAGAGCCTGGGGTAGGGGGCCCCACATGGAGGCAAATGCAGGGAGCATTGGCAAAGGCAGGTCTGAGTGAAAGGAGAAGAGGAGCACATGGGAAAGACACAGAGGTCTCCGACAGTTCCAGGGCCAGAGACACTTGGGAGTGGGAGAGGCGTGACTGGGTGATAGGTCCAGGGCTTTTTCTGAGCCCTGAGGCCCCAGCAGGTTTACCTCCCTCCCAAGATCTCTCTGGGCTATTGTGCCTGGGAGTCAGTGCCGGCTCCACTGCAACCCTCTGGGAAGGGTATAGAGTCCTCAGGGTCTAAAGTTCAACTTTACACATTATCCTCAAATGAGGGCTTTTACTCAGGGACCTCTTGTCCACAGGTCCCACATCTTCTTGCTGGACTCCTAGAGGAAGTTGTCCTCCCAGAGACATGGGATGTTATACTTTTATCTTCCATGGAATCAGCTCTGACAGGTAGAGTTTTACCTTTCTAGGTGGCTGCACACACACACACACACACACACACACACACACACACATGCATACCATGTGGTCATGGCAGTGATGCCCACGGCCTGGGGTTCTTCCATAGCACCCGCCTGAAAAAAGCCTCACCTAAGGCTAAGAAGAGACCTGACTTGGACAAAAAAATACCTACTGCATTCCAGGTGCAGCCTTGTCAACTCTAAGGCTGGGCCAGGGGGGACGTGGGAAGGGATGGCCCCTGCACTGGGGACCTGTCCTAGGCTCTGCCATCATCTTGGCAGCCTTGGAAGACCAGAGGGGTCAGGTCTTCCTCTGCAAGCCAGGCAGTGTCACCACCCAGAAATCCAGGGCGCCTGTTTAGGTCCGGAGCAGCAGCTGTGGAGCTCCCTGCTTTGTGCCTTGCCATGTTCACCAAAATCGGTCAATATAAATTGGGGAAAATAGAGATGGGCTGATGTCCTTGGGATGCATAAAGTGACACCGGCCCCATCAGCTCAGGCTGGGGGAGAAAACAGAGGCTCAGGAATATTCTAGAGAACCTGAGCAAGGTCCTCGTAGGAGCTTTGGAATCCCAGTGTGGATTGTGGGACTGGAGAATAGGTCAGATCATTTCCAGAGATGGGCTTCAAAGGCTGCTCTGAGCTGGGCAGCAGATGAGCACCTTGAGAAGAACAGGCAACAGGACATGGTAGAAAAGCTTCCAAGTGCAGGATTCTTGCTGGGGTACTGGGGGTGCTGCTGGGCCCCCTGAAACGGGCAGGAATGGGAAGTTAGTCAGTTCTTTCCAACATTTAGGTTGTTGAACACCTTGGCGGTTCCACTGAGCCCCTCACCTGAGGGGTCTGCCAATCATTTGCTGCCAGAACACGGGCAGGTTTTTCTCTGGTCAAGTCTCAGGTTTACCAGGTTAAAAATGGAGAAAATAGCAACGGGCCTTAGATTCTCCAGGAAGGAGAGCTGAGGTCCGGGATGCTCGGTACCAGCCGTCTGTGGTGCCTTGTGGATGCTCAGTCAACAGAGATTCTCACAACCATTCTTGGTGCTGAGCTCACTCTCAGCCTCAGGTTTACAAAGTGGGGCGTGGGAAGCAGAAGCCCCACCTGGCTCAGGTGATCCTCCCGCCTTAACTTCTCGGGCAGCCTGGCCTACAGGTGCACACTGCCGTCCCCGGCTAATAGTGTGCATTTTTATTAGAGACAGGGTTTCACCACATTGCCCTTGTTCCTCACAAACTCCTGAGCTCTAGCACTCTGCTTTCTTGGCTTCCCAAAGTGCTGGGATTAGAGGCCTGAGGTTGGTTTCTTGCTTGCTTGCTTGCTTGCTTTTTCTTTCGTTCTTTTTTGAGACAGAATGTCACGCTGTCACCCAGGGTGGAGGACAGTGGCGCCATCTCAGCTCACCGCAACTTCCGCATCCCAGGTTCAAGCGATTCTCCTGCCTCAGCCTTCTGAGTAGCTGAGAGTGCCGGCACCTGCCACTATGCTTAGCGAATTTTTTTGTATTTTTAGTAGAGACGGGGTTTCACCGTATTAGTCAGAATCATCTCTGTCTCCTGACCTCGTGATCCGAGGCCTCCTTGGCCTCCCAAAGTGCTGACGTTACAGGCATGAGCCACTGTGCCTAGTCCTGAGTTTTCTGTGTAGGCCTAATGGTGACACCCTGATAAGAATCTCTATGTTCAATATTAGGGACAGGAAAGGACTCTAAGAAGGAGGAAACATAAATTATGAAACTGGAGTGGGAAGGGATTCGGTGAGATTAAGATTTGGATGAAGGTCCTGGAAAATGACTGGGGCTGATGGTTGCTGGGAAATGTTCCACTGTGGGAAGATCCCTGAGCCTAAAGGAAAGGTTTCCAGATGACAGCGCCATGACAGGGACATATGGACCCTCATTCATTTCTCTCTCACATCCTGTAGAGCCCACAGTTTCTTCCTCCGTGACTCCCAGCTTGGCAAAGTCTCCCTTCCCAGGTCTGGCCACACTGCTTCTCTCTGGCCTGTGCCCCAGCTCACATTCTCAGATTCCATCTTCCCAAGCTGGTTTTCTGAGCGGAGCCCATCATTTTTGTGAATAAACACACTTTACCTTCTAGTAGGGCCAAGACTGTGCCTGTCCCGTGTCCTCAAAGCCAATGTTATGGTTTAAGAGTCTGCACTGTCTCTTTTGATGATTCCCCTTTTAATTTCTGAACTCACTCTAAGCTGGGTGAGGTGGCTCAAGCCTGTAATCCCAGCACTTTGGAAGGCCGAGATGGGCAGATCACTTGAGGTCAAGAGATCGAGACCAGCTGGGCCAACATGATGAAACCCCATCACGACTAAAATTACAAAAATTAGTGGGCATGGTGGAGTGCGCCTGTAATCCCAGCTACTTGGGAGGCAGAGGTGGGAGAACTGCTTGAACCCGGAAGGTCGAGGCTGCAGTGAGCCAAAATCTTGCCACTGCACTGTAGCCTGGGTGACACACGAAGCCCTGTCTCAAAATCAATCAATCAGTCAATCAATCAATCATCAATCAACTCAAGCTAGACAAAAGACCTTCAGTCCCGACATCTAGATGCCCACAAGATAACTGCCATAATTTATATTGTCTTGGTTCCCTTCCAGGGTCCCATTAGAACACATCGACCCATTCTTCTCAGTCCCCACCTCACTTGGTCACCCCACAGGGTCGGGTCAGAAAGGTCCATAAAAGCTCTTGATTTCCTTCAGTGAAGCCTTGACTTAGTCTTGAGATGGATCACACCCTCAGTGGTTCCTTTCTTCTACTTGAATGTGCATATGATCTGCTATGTTAGACAGCATAAAACCCAGGCAACTGATGAATATACACAGCTTTTTATTCTGTTTTCTTGGGAATGACATCACTATCTTCTTCAAGCTGTTTTAACTCTGAAACATTCTGATAATTTCTCTGCAGTCAAACATCCTCCAATAAGGACACCTTCAGTTTTGTTTTGTTTTGTTTTGTCTAATATCAGGAACAGATTAATCCCTTCCCTGTATCACTATGAAAGTCATCTATTAGCCAAACTTCATCAGTGTTTGGAGAATAAATGAACGAATGACTTTTGGACTTTTACTCTATTATCGATTCTTTCATTTTCATAAATGTGTATCTAATTCAATCAGTTAGGCAGAAGAAAGCTGAAAACTCAATCATGATTAACTGGGTGGGACTACAAGATCTAATCAGGTATCACGTTCTGATTGGAAGCTGGTGATTGAGAAGGGAAGGGTGGGGTTAGAAAGGTCCATAAAAGCTCCTGAGGGTGCACAGAAGAGACGCACAGCCCTGGAGCTACTGCTTGGTTCTCTGAGAGGTCCCAGAACTCTGCCAAGTGAGTCCAGCTCTGGTAAGTCACCACCTTCGTAGGGTCATGCCCGTCTGATCTGCAGCCCTTCAGTCAGGAACGGAGACACGCAGCCCAAGGTGGCACAGAGAATTTCCTGTCTGTTTCGTGAGAGGAACAGAGTTAGGCTTTCATTTCTCCTCTAAATGTAGTTTTGTCTTCATCCCTCAAATTGTGACTTGTGCTTGGTTTTTGTCATTTTAAAATTCTTATCAAAGCAGTTTTTAAAAAAATATATTAAAATTTACAGTTAACTGAATTTTTATTTCTTGACATTTGCAGTTATTTGTTTTTGTGCCTTCAGTAACAGTTCATAGACTTGGTGTTATTGTGATTCTCCAAGTGTGCTTTCATTTTCATAAAATCCTTAAAGGCATCCCACACACCATCTCCAGAGTGGAGTTTTGCTGAGATCACGGGATTTATCTTTGCCCCTGGGATCCGTCCAAAAGTGGGTAACTGTGAATATGTGGAAGCAATGTGTATTGGAACCTTCATCTTAGAGTTAGAATGCTCTAGAATAGCATCATACCACTTTTACAGTTTCTGGTTATTTATTTTTTTTTCTTTTGCGATGGAGTTTCCCTCTTATTGCCCAGGCTGGAGTGCCATGGGGTGGGTGATCTCAGCTCACTGCAACCTCTGCCTCCCGGGTTCACGCCATTCTCCTGCCTCAGCCTCCTGAGTAGCTGGGACTACAGGCGCCCGCCACCTTGCCCGGCTAGTTTTTTGTATTTTTTAGTAGAGACGGGGTTTCACCGTGTTAGCCAGGATGGTCTCGATCTCCTGACGTCGTGATCCACCCGTCTCGGCCTCCCAAAGTGCTGGGATTACAGGCTTGAGCCACCGCGCCCGGCCTTTTTTTCCTTTTTTCTGAGATGGAGTCTCACTCTTTCACCCAGGGTTGAGTGCAGGCCCTGAGCTGGGCTCACTGAAAACACTGCCTCTGGGGTTCAAGTGATCCTCTTTCCTCTGCCTCCAGAGTAGCTAGGATTACAGTCATGCACCACCATGCCTGGCTAATATTTACATTAATTAATTAATCAATTTGTTTCTTTTTGAGTCAGAGTCTAACTCTGTCACCCATGCTGGAGTGCAGTGCTGCGATCTCTGTCTTCTGGAGTCATATGATTCGTAATTTTTTTATATTTAGTGGAGACAGGGTTTCATGTAAGCCAGGCTGTTCTCGAACTCCTGACCTCAAGTGATCTGCCTGCCTTGGCTTCCAGCAGTGATGGGATTTCAGACATGAGCCACAGCACCCGGTCCCTTTCTGGTTGAAAATTTTCAAGATAAAAAATAATGGCATTGATTTTAGGGAGTCCCTTTACTGTTCCCCCAGCATGTTCATGGTGTGAACTGAGAATGTAGGCTGTCTGGGGCCACAGGATACTGTCATTCTCATTGCTTAGGGTGGTAAGTGACAAGACATTTTTCCTCAAAGAGGTAGAGCTTGGCTTTCAGGATCCTCAGTGACACTGTCCGGTGGTTCTGGGATTCAATCAAGCAGTGGATGAAAATTAATGGGCCAGTGGTCTCCTTCACCCCTCCCTCCTTGGTGTTTGGAAGACAGTCTTCCTGGTACCAGCAGCAGCAGAAATATAGATTTGAGGCCACAAAGTGTGGAGTGGAATTGGGGTAAACTGGTAATTTTTCTACCTCTACCAGAGCAAGGATATGGTCCTAGGAGAAGACGAGGTGATTGTGTTTGCTCCGAGAGTGATGCGTTTTCCCTGGGTTTGTCTTCTAGAGTGTTTTCCTTGCAAATCCATCAGGATGAGCATCCGGGCCCCACCCAGACTCCTGGAGCTGGCGGGGCAGAGCCTGCTGAGAGACCAGGGCTTGGCCGTCTCTGCCATGGAGGAGCTGCCCAGGGTGCTCTATCTCCCACTCTTCATGGAGGCCTTCAGCAGGAGACACTTCGAGGCTCTGACGGTGATGGTGCAGGCCTGGCCCTTCACCCGCCTCCCTCTGGGATCGCTGATGAAGACGCTTCATCTGGAGACTTTAAAAGCATTGCTGGAAGGGCTTCATATGGTGCTTACACAGAAGGATCGCCCCAGGTGAGGTGACCCAGGTGGGCTGGTAGATAGCGCTCAGGTGTCCAGGGAAAGAACAGCAGGGTCAGGCTGAGAAGTAGCCCAACGGTGGCCCAGTGTCTTCGGATGGTGCTGGTGAGGAAGCTCAGCGAGGCTTTGGCCATTGTCCAGATCCTCAGGGAAAGGACTGCTCCTCATACAGGGTCCACCATGGGAACAGAAACCTGCCTATTCACAGTGGAAGGCAAAGGGAATACAAGTGGGGACCAGTCAGAATTGAAAGGGAAAAGGGATCGAGAAAGACAGAGAGAGAACAGGGAGCACCGAGGACAATAGCAGCTGATTAATGGGATGAGAATGAAAGCAAAGGTCAGGGATGGGTCCTTCTAAATTCTGAGCCTCTCCCTTACTTTACCTACAGGAGGTGGAAACTTCAAGTTCTGGATTTGCGGGATGTTGATGAGAATTTCTGGGCCGTACAGCCTGGAGCCTGGGCCCTGTCCTGCTCCCCAGAGGCCACGAGTATGAGGCAGACAGCAGAGGACTGTCCGAGGATGGGAGAGCACCAGCCCTTGAAGGTGTTCATAGACATCTGCCTCAAGGAAATACCTCAGGATGAATGCCTGAGATACCTCTTTCGGTGGGTTTACCAAAGGAGAGGTTTAGTACACCTGTGCTGTAGTAAGCTGGTGAATTATCTAACGCCGATTAAATATCTCAGAAAGTCATTGAAAATAATCCACCTGGATAGTATTCAGGAGCTGGAAATCCGCAACATGTCTTGGCCACGTCTGATAAGAAAGCTTCGTTGTTACCTGAAGGAGATGAAGAATCTTCGCAAACTCGTTTTCTCCAGGTGCCATCATTACACGTCAGACAATGACCTCGAGGGACGGTTAGTCGCCAAATTCGGCTCTGTGTTCCTCAGGCTGGAACACCTCCAGTCGCTTAAAATAAAATTGGTCACCTTCTTCAGTGGACACCTGGAACAGCTGATCAGGTAAGAAAGGATAGTGCACTTTTTCTGCGGACCACAGCACAGCCTTGTTTTGTTACAGCAAACACTGGAAGGCATGTACTGTGTGCCAGTCAGTGGCAACGTCACAGTGAAGGGGACACCAGAATGTCAACACATTGTCCCATTCAGGGCTCCGTGTCCTGGAGTGGCTATCACAGGATCGCTCCAATGTGGGCAGCGGGGTCACCTGGGGTAGAGGCTAGAGAAGGATATCATGTACGAGCTAGTTGAGTGGGGGTTTCAGCTCTACTGAGGGTGCATGTGTGAATTTCTTGTTTCAAGGTGTGTTTCAAGTTGATATGATATAAAAGAGGTAATAGATGAGGGTATGAAAGGAGGGAAGGTGCATCAAACCTGTGCATGTCACAGTAGAAGCTCTGTCCTCACCAGCTTAGTGATCACGAATGATTCTGTCTCTAATTCCCTGTCTGTAAAAGGTTGTTTCGAACTCCAGGAAAGGTAATTGACATGGGAAATGTGTACTTCTTGAATGGAGGGTGAGGAAGTAGGCATGAGAGTGGTAAAAAGTGATAGGTGCTTTGCAGATGCAGGCATGTCTGGGAGCCCCTGCCGGCACGTAGCCCCAGCTGATGTCCCTAGACCTTGCTCAGTTGAGTTCTTTGTGCACATCTCCAACCTGGTACCTGTGGCCCAGAGATGAAGTTTTCTGCTAAAAAAAACAAGGTTTTAGAGATTTTGTGGCCTTGAACCAATCACACAAGCAATGGTGAAAATGCTGAGCCTAAAATGGGACTGTCCTGAATGATCAGAGTCCTCATCACGCAGCAACTTGCATGCGAACCATCATCATATGATGGGAATAAACTTGTGTTTGGGTGAAGCAGTCATTTCCCTTGAGGTTATTCCCCACCACCTTCATCTAACTGGTGCCATTGCCCAGAACTAACTTCTTGATCTTCACAGGTGCCTCCAGAACCCTTTGGAGAACTTGGAATTGACTTGTGGCTACCTATTGGAAGAGGACGTGAAGTGTCTCTCCCAGTACCCAAGCCTCGGTTACCTGAAGCATCTGAATCTCAGCTACGTGCCGCTGTTCCGCGTCAGTCTTGAGCCCCTCGGAGCTCTGCTAGAGAAAGTTGCTGCCACTCTCGAGACCCTCATCTTGGAGGGCTGTCAGATCCACTACTCCCAACTCAGTGCCATCCTGCCTGGCCTGAGTTGCTGCTCCCAGCTCACCACCTTCTACTTTGGCAGAAATTTCATGTCTGTGGATGCCCTGAAGGACCTGCTGCACCACACCAGTGGACTGAGCAAGTTAAGCCTGGAGACATATCCCGCCCCTGATGAGAGTTTGAATTCCTTGGTTCGTGTCGATTGGGAGATCTTCACCCCGCTTCGGGCTGAGCTGATGCGGACACTGAGGGAAGTCAGGCAGCCCAGAAGGATCTTCATTGGCCCCACCCCCTGCCCTTCCTGCGGCTCATCACCGTCTGAGGAACTGGAGCTCCATCTTTGCTGCTAGGGAAGGCGTGCCTAGTGGGGTAGATACATCCAAAGTTCTCTTCCAGTCTCTTGGACACTAAAATCTAGTATGTACGTGCAAGTTAGGTTTTTTTTTTCTTATTTACTTTTTTAATAATTCTAAAATTTTATTAAAGAAAATTTGAGACAGGATTTTGCTGTGTTGTACCAGCGGGTCTCAAACTGCTGGGCGCG
This sequence comes from Macaca mulatta, assembly GCF_049350105.2. Lineage (NCBI taxonomy): Eukaryota > Metazoa > Chordata > Mammalia > Primates > Cercopithecidae > Macaca > Macaca mulatta. Next base: position 227,834,624 of record NC_133406.1, read on the forward strand.
TGGGATTCTCCTGCCTCAGTCTCCTAAAGTGCTGGGATTACTGGCATGAATGACTGTGACCAGGCCACATGCAACTTACAGGAAACACAGAACTCTTTGCTTCAGGCAGGTGCTCACTGTGAGGGAAAAAACATAACAGCAGGGGGCAAGACTGGAGGAAAATGTTGAGGTGGAGTCAATGAGACCTTCCGGGACCCGTGTCCTGCAGAGTCAGAAAGAGAAGCTAAAGTTCTACAGTGATGAGCATGTTATCCCTGCAAGGATGGTTATCTCCCAGGTGTCTCCAGGCCCCCTTGGAGACCGTCGTCATGACCGACTGCTGCTGTCAGAGTCGGACTTGAGCATGTCTCTTGGTGCCCGAGCATCCGTCAGCTAAAGGAGCTGGACCTGAGCGGCATCACACTGACCCATTTCAGCTCTGAGCCCCTCGCCGTTCTGCTAGAGCAAGTTGAGGCCACCCTGCAGACCCTGGACTTAGAGGACTGTGGGATCACAGACTCCCAACTCAGCGTCATCCTGCCTGCCCTGAGCCGCTGCTCCCAGCTCAGCACCTTGAGCTTCTGTGGGAACTTCATCTCCGTGGCCGCCCTGGAGAACCTGCTGCGCCACACCGTCGGGCTGAGCAAGCTGAGCCTGGAGCTGTACCCTGCCCCTCTGGAGAGTTATGATGCCCAGGGTGCTCTCTGCTGGGGGAGATTTGCTCAACTTGGGGCTGAGCTGATGAAGACACTGAGGGACTTAAGGCAGCCCAAGACTGTTGTGTTCAGCACTGTCCCCTGCCCTCACTGTGGCATCAGGGCCTCCTATGACCTGCATCCCAGTCACCGCCTCTGCTGAATGCCTGCCCATCAGGGTGGATATATTTAGAGCTTTCTTCTGGTTATTTGGGAACTGAATCCTAGGCCATGAGTGCATGAGCTCACCGCAACTTCCACCTCGCAGGTTCAAGGGATTCTCCTGCCTCAGTCTCCCGAGTAGCTGGAATTACAGACATGTGCCACCATGCCTGGATAATTTTTTGTATTTTAAGGAGAGAAGGGGTGTCTTCATGTTGGTCAGGCTGGTCTCGAACTCCCGACCTCAGGGGATCGCCTGCCTCGGCCTCCCAAAGTGCTGGGATTACAGGCATGAGCTGCCACACCTGGCTCATAATAATAAAATTTTTAAAATACCATAAACTATGATCCTTGCAACACTAAATTACACCATATGATCTGATCTACCAGCAGATGGCACCCGAGACTGATGGACTGGAAATTTTGATCTTATAATCATTAGGAATGAATCGAGTCCTGAACTGCCCACCATGCCCCCTGCTGGCTCCTGGGGCTTTGCTGTTTGGAAGAGTCATGATGAAATTTGTGGTGACTTGAAGAAACTTAGCCCCATTGCATGCCTTGGGTTCCTGTTGCCTCCCTGTTGTCAGGAATAGGAGGCGAGATTGAAACGTGGAAAATGCTGGGACTTCTGCTGAGAAGAGCTAAAAGATCAAGATGTATTGATCTTACTGTATGCCAGGCCCCATGCCAAACCCTAAACATGAACCATCTTATTGGATTCTACCAGGGTCCCATAAGCTGTTGGACAACACCATCCTCATTTTACAGGGAACCTGAGGCTCTTGGCTAAGATCCCTGACAGCAACACCAGCCCCTGAATCCTCAGCAGGATCCTTCACTTGAGTGGCGTTATGCAGACTTCCTCAGCATAGGGAAGGTCACTCATCACCCACAGGCACTTGATCGTTCTCCACCCTTCGATGATGTGAGATTCCAAAACACGCTGCACTAGTCTCTTCCTGATTGCGGAGGGCGAGGCAGGGTGGGGGAGCGTTATGAGAAAATCTGTCCTCGATCTGACCTAGCTCCCCAAAAAGATGTACCTTTTTAAATGTCAGATGGAAATATTTAAAAAGTGTTACATGCCTGTATAGTTTTAGTATTTTATTTAAAGGGAGTGTGGCTGTCTTTACTGGCTACAACCAGTTTAATTCAAGAAGGGCTGCTAGTCATCAAGGGAACAAGCAAGGGTTGGTGCCGCCCAGAGGCTCCAGCTAATACACGATATGGACATCCCCTTCCAGGGCAGCGGGAATAGAGTGGCTCCTTGTGTGTCCACCCACTAAGGCTTCTGGAACCACGTGGAGACTCACAAGGAGTGGCCAGGGTCTCAGCATCTGGCGAGCAGTGAAAGACTCTGAGAAAAGGGTGCTTTCCATGTGGATTGGCTCACTGTTCTTGCCCACTAATGTTCCAGACCCTGAGTGTCCACCTAGTGTGTATTAACCCACTGAACAGCCACAAAAACTAACAAGGAGGTAACAGATGTCTGAAGAGAAGTGAAGAACTGGAGAAGGCTGAGTGTGGTGGCTCAAAGTTATAATCCCTGCACTTTGGGAGGCCAAGGCAGGAGAATCACTTGAGCTCAGGAGTTCCAGATCATCCTGGGCAACAAAGCGAGAACTTGTCTCAACTAAAAAAAGTATCCAGGCCTGGTGGTTTACATGCTTGTAGTCCTAGCTACTCAGGAGGCTGAGGTGGGAGGATCGCTTGAACCCAGGAGATTGAGGCTGCAGTGAGCTATGACTGTGCCACCTCACTCTAGCCTGGGTGACAGAGCGACACCTTTAAAAAACAAACAATAAAAGAGCCGGACGCAGTGGCTCACACCTGGAATCCCAGCACTTTGGGAGGTCGAGTTGGGTGGATCACCTGAGGTCAGGAGTTTGAGACCAGCCTGACCAACATAGTGATGAAACCCTGTCTGTACTAAAAATAAAAAAATGAGCTGGGCATGGTGGCACAGGCCTGTAATCCCAGCTACTTGGGAGGCTGAGGCTGGAGAATCTCTTAAACTGTGGAGATGGAGGTTGCAGTGAGCCGAGATGTTGCTATTGCGCTCCACATTACAGCCTGGGCAACAAGAGTGAAACTCTGTCTCAGAAATAAGAAAGGGAGGAAATTGATTAAAATAACCAAATTTCATGTAAATGCCTTGATTTTCTTGGGTTGCATCTTATTGATTGGACAACTAGTCCCCCCCTCACTTTTTTTTTGCATCAATAACTGAAGATTCCTGAGGCTTAAACTGGAAAGCAGGTTACTTGATAATAGAGGGCACCAGACAGCTTCCATTTAGTTTCCCTCTATTTCTGACTGTTTCTCTATAACCATCCATGGAAGGGGAACTCCCTCATGTATTCTCAAACCTGAATTCCACTCTAGACATTCCCATTCCCATTTTTGACTCTATAGGACACAGGTCCCCAAAGTCCCATTGAATCCATGTCAACATTTCCCCCAAGTCCGGCCCCTGCTTGATCACCTTTCCTTTCCCACTTCAGAGCTGGTGTCTGAAACGGTGGTTTCTGTGCTCACATTAGGATGTATGTAAGACCTAGGTTTTAGTTTCCAAGTGTCCAGAAGAAAGCCACCCAAATAGGCAGGTGTTCAACAGCAGCGTTGATCTATGTTCAGGCCATAAAATGTCCTGTTGCCACAGTCAGGGCAGTAGTCAGTACAGAACAAGATCCTCTTGGGGTGCCGTAAGTCCCTCACTCTCCCCATCAGCTCAGCCCCAAGTTGGGCAAATCTGCTCCGGCAGAGAGTACCATCAGCATCATAACTGTCCCGCGGGGCAGGATACAGCTCCAGGCATAAGTTGTTGAGTCTGATTGTGTGGCACAGCAGGTTCTCCAGGGTGGCCATGGAGATGGGATTTCCACAGAAGCTGAAGGTGGTGAGCTCAAAGCAGCGGCTCAGGGCAGGCAGGATGGTGCTGACTTGGGAGTCTACGATGCCACAGTCATCTAAGTCCAGGTACTCAAGGGTGCCTGCAACTTTTTCTAGCAGAACTTGGAGAGGCACAAGACTGACATTGGCCAGTCTGACGCCCCTCAGGTCCAGGGTCTTTAGTTGACTGACACTCGGGCACTGGGACAGATGCCTCAAGTCTGATTCCAAAAGCACACAGTTAGTTATTGCGAGGATCTTTAACGGGGTCTTCAGACAGCTGGGGAGACAGAACAAGAAGTTAGTTCTGGGGAATTGTAGGGGTGAGTTGAGGGTAGTGGGGAATGTCAAGGTGAAGGGAAAAGACTATTTTGCCCAAGCCCAGGGTCATTCTGATTGTCTGGTCAACACTTAGGACGCTGCGTGATGAAGAGCTTTGCCACTGAGGTCACTTCCATTTTAGGCCCAGCACAGTAACTCACACCTATAATCTCAGAACTTTGGGAGGCTGAGACTGGTGGATTACTTGAGGTCAGGAGTTTGAGACCAGCCTGGCGATCATGCCAAAACACTGTCTCTACTAAATATGCAAAAATTAGCTATGTGTGGTGGTGGGCACCTGCAATTCCAGCTACTTGGGAGGCTGAGGCAGGAGAATTGCTTGAACCCAGGAGATGGAGGTTACAGTGAGCAGACATCTGCCACTACACTCCAGCCTGGGTGACAGAGCGAGACTCTGTATCAAAAAAATAAAAATAGAAAGATCCATTTGAGGCTGAGTCTTTTCACCATCATTTATGGAATCGATCAAGTTCACAGAATCCCTAAAGCTCCCTTTCCTCATCTGTCAGGCAGAAAACCACATCTCTGGGCCACATGAGCCCAGTGGAGACACAGGCAGAAGGGACAAACCCAGACAGGATCCTGCAACATCAGCTGGGGTGGGCAGGCTGCACGCGTCCCTGACACGCCTGTATCATCAGCAAGCCATCTATCACTTTCACCCCTCTTTGTGCCTGCTCCCTGACCCTCTGTTTCAGAATCAAGCATTTCCTAGGTAATTAATTTACCTGGATCTCAAAACAACCCATTACAACAGGGAATTAGAGATGGGATCATTCGTGTTCACCAAGCTGTGGGGCACAAAGCTTATATTCTGAAATGTGCAGGTTTGCTGAGCATCCCCCTCTTCGGTGCCCACTTCGCTTCCCCACTTCCCATCATCTTCCTAAAAATTATCTTGTTGCCTGGGCGCGGTGGCTCACGCCTATAATCCCAGTACTTTGGGAGGCTGAGGCGGGTGGATCACCTGAGGTCAAGAGTTTGAGAATAGTCTGGCCAACATGGTGAAATCCTGTCTCTACTTAAAATATAAAAATTAGCCAGGTGCGGTGGCCCACGTTTGTAATCCCAGGTACTTGGGAGGCTGAGGCAGGAGAATCGCTTGAACCCGGGAGGTGGAGATTGCAGCGAGCTGAGAGGTCACAGCTGCACTCTAGCCTGGACAATTAAAGTGAAACTCCTTCTCAAAGAAAAAAAATTATCTTGTTTGTTTTTATTTTTTATTTATTCATTCCTGACAGGGGTCTTGCTATGTTACCCAGACTGGTCTTAAACTCCTAGGCTCAAGTTATCCTCTTGCCTCAGGCTCCCAAAGTGCTAGGATTACAGGCATGCGCCACCATTCCTGGCCTGTTTTTCATCATCTTAACTTAGACACATCCTTGGGAAGAATTCAGAAAGGCACCCTCACTTGATCCGAACCCTCCAGTAGCTGGCTTCCCAGCATGGCAGCCTCTCTATAGCATCTACCCCAGCTGATACCTCTGCCTTTATTGGGATGGTTGCATGATACACATTTCAGGACAGAGCCACCAACGGGACAATACGTGGACATTCTAGTGTCCCCTGCACTGTTACATCCTCATGGGCTGGCTCACAGTAGATGCCCACTAGCGTTTACTGTAACAAAGGCTCTGCTGTGGTCTGCAGAGAAAGCTCACCCCCCTCGCTCACCTGAGCAGCTGGTCCAGGTGGCCTTCGAGGAAAGAAACAGAGTTCATATAAAGCTCTTGGAGGTAGTGCAGCTTGAGGAACTGAGAGGAGAACTGGGTAACAAACTCCTTCTGCTTTGTGGAAACGTAGTGAGAGACGTCCACGTGGGAGAGATCGAGCCTCTGAAGATTCCTCATCTGGCCCAGGTATGGGGTAAACTGTGTCAGGATGGGCAGTATCCAACTGCAATTCACTTCCACCTCCTGGATACAGTCCAGGTTCACCATTTTCAGGATGTTTCTGATATTGTGGAGGGGCATTCCCAAAATTCTCAGCTTCTTACAGCACAGGTGTAGTAAATCTTTCCTCTGCTTGACCCACAGAAGGAGGCAGGTGAGGTATTCATCCAGAGTCCTGGTCTGGAGCCAAAGGTCTATGAACACAGTCAAGGGCTGCTGTTCTCTCATGCTTGGACAGTCCTGCACTGGTTTTCTGTTCCTCATGGCATTGGGGAAGCACCCACAGGCCATGGATTCAGACCAAACCATCCAGAAGTTCTCACTGACATCCTGTAAATCCAGCACTTGAAGCTTCCACCTCCTGTGGGAAAATAGAGGCGAGACTGAGAATGTAAGGACTCACTTCTGAACTTATACTCCACATCCTGGATAGCAGCTGCTCCCCTCACTGTTTCTTCTCCCTCTCTCTGACTATTCTCCACCCTGCTTTCCCCTTGGATCCTGCCCAGTTCCCCCCTTTTTTTTAGACAAAGTTTCCCTCTGTCACCCAGGCTGGAGTGCAGTGGTGTGATCTCAGCTGACTGCAACCTCCACCTCCCAGGCTCCAATGATTCTCCTGCCTCAACCTCACAAATGTCTGGGATTACAGGCTCCTGTCACCATGCCCAGCTAATTTTTGTATTTTTAGTAGAGTCAGTGTTTCACCATGTTGGGACAGGTTGGTCTCAAACTCCTGACCCTACTTGACTGCCTGCCTTGGCCTCCCAAAGTGCTGGGATTACATTGTGAGCCACCGTGCCTGGCCCAGTTCTCATTTTTCGTGGTGCCTTTCAGTGCCACTAGAGGAGAGGTTCCTGTTACCTCCATGGACGCTGGGTGGTGAGCAGTCCTTTCCTTGAGGAGCTGCGGAATGGCCAAGGCCTCTGAGCTTTCTCACCAGCACCATCACCTCTTGGGCCTCCCCACTTCTCATGACCCATCTGGTCTTTCCCTGGACACCTGGGCCCTCCCCACCAGCCCACCTGGGCCACCTCACCTGAGACGACCCCCCTGGGTAAGCAGTGCATCAAGTCCATAAAGCACAGCTTGGAAGGTTTCCAGACAACCCATCTTTATCAGAGGCCTCAGAGGGAGGTGGTGGAAGGGCCAGGCCTGCACCATCAGCTTCAGAGCCTCACAGTGTCTCCTGCTAAAGGCCTCCATGAACAGGGGGGGAAAAAGTTCCGTGGGCAGCTCCTCCAGGGTGGACATGGTCAAGGCCTGGTCCCTCAGCAGGCTCCGCCCCGCCAGCTCCAGGAGTCTGGGTGGAGTCCGGACGCTCATCTTCACCAATCTGCAAGGAAAAGTTCCACAGGACAAGTCCAGAGAAAAGGCATCACTCTCAGGCCAAGCCCCTGCAATCTCATCTTCTCCCAGGGCCAAAGTCACCGCTCTGGCGAGGGTGAAAGAGTCCTCAGTTTACTCCAATTCTACTCTGTACTCATGGCCACAAAGCCAGCATTCTGCCTCTGCTGCATCAGCATGAGCGTCTCCCAAGCAGTGAGGAGGTAGGACCCGCACTAGCCCTTCCCCTCTATCCGGTGCTCCAGCCAGTGACTAGTGAGCATGGAGGAGCCTGAAAACTAACCCCTCCCACCTTTGGGGGAAATTTCTAATTACTCTAGATTCTAAAACATTGGGAATGGGAGTGTCACAAGCCTACATGACTACATTCCCAGTTCCTATAAATAAGCTGGTTAGGAACATTCATGGGGCACCCCTAGAACGGGTTCTGTTTGTTTTCTTTTCATTATTTAAGTTTTCTTTCTCTTTCTCTCTTTCTTCTTTCCTTTTTTCCCTCCCTCCCTTCTTTGTTTTTTCCCTCTCTTCTTTCTTCCCTCCCTCCCTCCCTCCCTTCTTTCTTTCTTTCTTTCTTTCTTTCTTTCTTTCTTTCTTTCTTTCTTTCTTTCTTTCTTTCTTTCTTTCTTTCTTTCTCTCTCTTTTTTTTCCTCCCTCCCTCCCTTCTTTCTTTCTTTCTTTCTTTCTTTCTTTCTTTCTTTCTCTCTCTCTTTTTCTTTCCTCCCTCCCTCCCTCCTTCCTTCCTTCTCTCCATTCCTCCCTCCCTTCTTTCTTTCTCTCTCTTTCTCTCTCTCTCTCTGTCTCTTTCTCTCTCTGTCTTTCTTTCTGACAGCATCTTGCTCTGTCACGCAGCCTGGAGTGCAGTGATGCGATCTCCACTCAGTGCAGCTTTGACCTCCCAGGCTCAAAGGATTCTTCCACCTCAGCCTCCCAAGTAGCTGGGACCACAGGCATGCATCTTTTATTTTTTTGACTTTTTGTAAAGAGAGTGGGTTTCACTATGTTGTCCAGTCTCGTCCTGAACTCCTAGACTGAAACAATCCACCCACCTTGGCCTCCCAAAGTGCTGGGTCTACAGGCATGAGCCTACACCCTGGCCTCGTTATTGAAAATTTCAGTGAGAAGCTTTGCAAGCTATGTGACAGTGTTATGCATCATTCACAAGACAGATGTTTCTAATATACACCTTTTACACATATTAAAAATGAAACACTTTGGCTGTGCGTGGTGACTCAGACCTGTAATCCCAGCACTTTCAGAGGCCAAGTAAGGTGGATCAACTGAGGTCAGGAGTTCGAGACCAGCTGACCAACATGGTAAAACCCTACCTCTACTAAAATTACAAGTATTAGCCTGGTGCAGTGGTGTGCACCTGTAGTCCAAGCTACTGCTATTAGGGAGGCTGAGGCAGGAGGATCACTTGAACCCGGGAGGCAGACGTTGCAGTGAGTTGACATTATACCACTGCACTCTAGCCTGGGAAATAGGCTAGATTCACCAAAAAAAAAAAAAAAAAAAAAAAAAAAAAAAGAGAGAGAGAGCACGCGCGCGAGAGAATACATTTGATTAGACTTCTTAAGCCCCACCCAGTTAATCCTCGTTGGATTTTTGGCTTTCTTCTAGGTTAATGGATTGAATTAGATATTCATCCACCGAAGTGAAAGATTTAGGGATAAGGTGAAAGTCCAGGACTAATTCACTGATTCACTCCACAAACTTGGAGCTTCACTAATAGGTGTCCTTCATAGTCTTGAGTGTGAGATAGGGAAGGGTTGAATCTCTTCCTGACATTAGACAGAAAGAAAAAAACTTGAAAACATCTTTGTTGAGGGACCTTGGCCACATCAAATTTATCAAAATATTTCAGAGTTAAAACAGTTTTACAAAGACAGACATGACAGTCCCTAAGAAAACACAGTAGAAATCTTCATGTATCCAATGATCACCTGGGTGGTATAATTTAATATTTGTTGGAGTAGGGGGAGCTGATGCCCAGGCTGGAGTGCCGTTGCACAATCTTGGCTCACTGTAACCTCCAGCTTCCAGGTTCAAGCGATTCTCATGCTTCAGCCTTCCACGTAGCTGGTATTACAAGTATGCAGCCCCACACCCATGTCTCCATTCAGGTGGAAGAGTTACAATGAGGATGTGATTTGTTTAAAATTAAGGTCAAAGATCCTCTTTGGTTAAGTTTTTTTTTTTTTTTTTTTTGACAGGATCTTACTCTGTTGCCCAGGCTGGAGTACAGCAGTGGTGTGAGCATGGCACACTGCACCCTCAATCTTCTGGGCTCAAGCGATTCTCCCACCTCAGTCACCCAAATAACTGGGAATACAGATGCATGCCACCATGCCTGGCTAATTTAAATTTTTTTTTTTTTTTTTTGTAGAGGCCGACCTCCATTGACTCACGGCTGTAATTCCACCAGTTTGGGCGGCCAAGGCAGGTGGATCACTTGAGGTCAGGAATTCAAGACCAAACTGGCCAGCACGGTAAAACCCCACCTCTACTAAAAATACAAAAATTAGCCGGGCATGGTGACAAATGGATGTAATATCAGCTACTCAGGAGACTGAGGCATGAGAATTGCTTGAGCCTGGGAGGCGGAGGTTGCAGTGAATCGAGATCATGCCACTGCACTCCAGCCTTGGCAACAGAGTGAGACTCCATCCCCCTCTCAAAAGAGGAATATTTGGTAGAGATGCATTTTTGCCATGTTTCCCAGGTTGGTCTCAAACCCCTGGGCTCAAATGATCCTCCCACTTTGGCCTCCCAAAGTGTTGGGGTTACAGGCATGAGTCACTGCTCCCATCAAGAATTATGAAATGACATAAACCAAAGCACAATCCGATTTTTTGAAATAAAGACAAAACTGCATTTAGAGGGAAAAGTTCAAACCTTCAAATTGTTCATATGAGAAAAAAAACAAACAAAACAGGATATAACTCTATGCCGTCTTAGGCTGCACTGTCACCATCCCAGACGGGCTGACTGTAGGTCAGATGGGAGTGTCCTTACAGAAATTAGGGACTTACCAGATGCGGACTGAGTTTGCAGGGTGCTCAGACCTCAGGAAGAACCAAGCAGTAACTCCAGGCTTGAAGACTTTGGGTCTCTCCTGTGGGTCTTCAGAAGCTTTTATTGGCCTTTCTAATCACAACTCCTACCCACGCCTCTCCGCTTATCCACTGCTAGCTTCCAATCAATAAGTGATATCTGATTGGATTTCTGAAGCTCCACCCAGTTAATCCTGATTCTGTTTTTGGCTCTCTTCAGATTAATGGATTGTGTCAGATATCCATTCATATCAGATATCCATACTAAATTCATGAATCATGAAACTGACAGTGTTAGGGATAAGGTGGAAGTCAAGAATTTATTCATTCAAGGCTGGGCGAGGTAGCTCATGCCTGTAATCCCAGCACTTTGGGAGGAAAAGTTGCGTGGATCACCTGAGGTCAGGTGTTCAAGATCAACCATGCCAACATGGTGAAACCCCATCTCTTCAAAAATACAAAAATTAGCCGGGAATGATGGTGGGTGCCTGTAATCCAGCTACTCAGGAGGCTGAGGCAGGAGAATTGCTTGAACCTAAGAGGCAATGGTTGCAGGGAGCCAAGATTGTATCATTGTGCTCCAGTCTAGGTGACAGAGGGAGACTGTTGAAAAAAAAATTCATTCATTCATGAACTCCACAAACTCTGATGGAATTTTACTAATATGTGTCCTGCATAGTCGTGAGTTGGAGGCAGGGAAGGGTTTGATCTGTTCTGGGCATTAGACAGAAAAAATAAAATCTGAAAGTAGTGTTGTCAGGAGTCTTTGGCCACATCAAAATTATAAAAATGACTTATAGTTAAAATAGCTTTATAAAAGCAGAGGAGTCGTCCCTACAAAATCAGAAAAAAAAAAAACCACCATATATCGAATGGTCTTGTGGGTTTTATATCACCTAAGGTAGCAGTTTATTTACTTGTGCTGGTGGAAGAGACGTGCCACTCAGGGTGTGAGTGGTCTCAGGGCTCAGGTTAAGGCTTCTCTGGAAGAAATTGAAACCACACCTATCAACTTTATAAATTTAATCAAAGAAGAAGGGAGGGGGAGAAACCAAAATAAACCAAGCTTGCAGCGCATTCAGCATTCATCATGAGGTCAGCTTGCTCTCTGACCTGCTTCCTCATGGTTGCTGGCAGCCTGCTGTCCCAAAATCATGTAGACCTTAGATTACAATTCCCCTTAACCGCCCTCCAGACAACAATTTAAACATTGTAAAACATTAACTTTTTCATTTGACATATTCTTTCGGGTTCTGCACATCAGTGAAACTACTGATGCCAGCTGATCTGAAGGGCCCTGCAAGGCACCAACTCACCAAAGACTGCAGTTTTGACATCCTGATGACTTCATACCTCTTACTGCCACCAAAATATACCAACTTTCCAGCCCCTTGCTATCCATGATCCCCTGAAAACCCTGAGTACTCCTTGGGGAGATGAATTTGAGGATCTCCTCCCAGCTTCTCATTCAGCCACCCTGTGATCGTTAAACTCTCTGCTGCAAACCCTGCTGTCTCAGAATGTTGGTAAGTTACTGTGCAGAAGGCATAGGAACCTGATAGTCCTGTAATAAAATCATGTCAAAATTTCAAAGAGAAGTTAGGGTGGAGGCTGGGCAGGGTTGAGCTGGGTGTTTTAATGGGATCCTGGGAGAGAACGAAGACTTGGTAAACATGTTGGGAGTTATTGAGGTAGTGGAGGAGGAATTTATCCAACATTGAACTGATACCCCTTTGGTTTTGATCCTTATGACCACGGATGAGTCTTTCAAAACAATTTATGTAATCCTCCTTATTTTTCCTTTCAAAACCTTTGTCTTCCTTTACCTCCTTGGATAATGTCACATTTATTCCCATTGCTTTTCTCATTTCATAATAAAAATATTTTTATTTATTTATTTATTTATTTATTTGTTTATTTATTTATTTATTTTTACAGAGTCTCTTTCTCTGTTAAGCAGACCATATATTTTGTCACCACACAAGATGAGTAACTTGGTTTCTTTAGAGAAAGGGTCAAAAGGATCCCATTCCGCACCAGCTGGGAGTGATATAAAGGTTATGGTTATTCTTTGTCATATCTGCACCTGCATATTGCCAGTGAAAACCTGTAGGTCACACTGGGCAGGCTTCCAAATTAACCACCTGTGGAAGGTCTTAGGATTGGCTTACATCCTGTCCCTGAGTAAAGAATCTGATCGTGAGTTCATGAGTGCCTCAAACTCTTCAAGTACTGGTGAAGGCTTCACCTACAGACGGTGAGAAGGACACTGATTTGATTCTGATCATGAAGTTTTACTGGTTGTCTTGCAAGGAAAATATTTTAGCCTATTATGTTGTCATCTAAGGCCAATGATGGTAGCCTCTGTATTATATCTTCCAATGGAAAAGACAAATTCAAAAAACAACTCTATTTGAACCTTGCCAGGTCAATAAAACAAAAACCAAACAAAACACTGATAGGAGGAGTCCCATTCCCATCTTTTAACCTTTCTCACAAAAGCATTCCAACTTGTAACAGATTTTTGGACACACCCACTTTGTCAATGTGTGTCTTTCAGGTCGATCCTCACATTTAGCTTCCAATAAAGATTTATTAATTATTTCTGTCTCAACAGCCTCAACTTCCATCGACACCAAGTTGCATGGTAATGGTTTGGATTGGGGTGGGAAGAAAAAATATTTCTGTGAACTTTATAAAGTAATCCTCACATGCCATCTCCACTGAAGAATGAATAGGGGCCGGGCACGGTGGCTCATGCCTGTAATCCCAGCACTTTAGGAGGCCAAGGTGGGTAGATCATGAGGTCGGGAGATGGAGACCATACTGGCCAACATGGTGAAACCCCGTCTCTACTAAAAATACAAAAATTAGCTGGGTGTGGTGGTGTGCTCCTTTAATCCCAGCTACTCAGGAGGCTGAGGCAGGAGAATTGCTTGAACCCGGGAGGCTGAGGTTGCTGTGAGCCAAGATTGGCCACTGCACTTTAGTCTGTGCAACAGAGTGAGACTCCGTCCCAAGAAAAAAAAAAAAAAGAATCAATAGGTTCCTCTCCAAACATGCCCTGAGTATTGATGCATCCAATAAATGAAACTATTATTTATTTCATATAGTAGAGCTATACAGGCATTCTATTTGCTTCTAGTTTCCAATAAGCCAATGTCTAGTTTCAGTAATGTCTCTGATTATATGGCAGAGGGTAACACGGTCATGTTCAGATTCTATGTCTATGTCAATACCTACAGCATTTCAATCTCCATAATGTGTGAAACCGAAGAGTTTGATTCTAGGGGGAGTCTGGGACACTACCTAGATTAGACCCAGTGATGCTAATGCTTTCTATGCATACAGATAAAGTACCAGTAATGAAGTCAATAATAGTCATAGGCCACCCATTTGCGTCTATAGCTTCTTCTCAGTGCCAAGTCATTTAATTAAGCATCACTGAAAGCCTCCTTCACTTACTGGAAACAGTCTTTGAAATTACTGTATCAAGATCTTGCAGTACTGAGTCATATTGTTACTGAACGATGGGCTCACTCTCCTAAGTGCATAGAAGCCAATACAATGACACCATCTTTTGAGAAAGGGAAAAAAGTTTAGGCCGGGAGCAGTGGCTCATGCCTATAATCCCAGCACACTGGGAGGCCGAGTCAGGTGGATCACAAGGTCAGAAGTTTGAGATCAGCCTGGCCAACGTGATGAAACCCCAACTGCACTAATAATACAAAAATTGGGCTGGGTGTGGTGGCCCACACCTGTAATTCCAGCACTTTGGGAGGCTGAGGCAGGTGGATCATAGGGTCAGGAGTCGGAGACCAGCCTGGCCAATATGGTGAAAGCCCGTCTCTACTAAAAATACAAAAATTAGCTGGGCATGGTGTCGGGCACCTATAGTCACAGCTATTTGGGAGGCTGAGGTAGGAGAATTGCTTGAACCCGGGGGCAGAGGTTGCAGTGGACTGAGATTGCGCCACTGCACTACAGCCTGGGTGACAAAGCAAGACTCCATGTAGGGAAAAAAAAAAAAAAATTCATTAAGAGTTAACCGGGGCAGGTGTGGTGGCCCACGCCTATAATCCCAGCACTTTGGGAGGGCTAGATGGGTGGATCATGAGGTCAGGAGTTTCAGACCAGCCTGACTAATATAGTGAAACCCCCTCTGTACTAAAAATACAAAAATGAGCCAAGCGTGGTGGCGTGCGCCTGTAATCGCAGTTACTCAGGAGGCTGAGGTGGGAGAATCACTTGAATCAAGCCAAGATCACACCACTGCACTTCAGCCTGGGTGAGAGGGAGAAAAAAAAAAGGCCGGGCGCGATGGCTCATGCCTGTGATCCCAGCACTTTGGGAGGTCGAGGTTGGTGTATCACCTGAGGTCAGGAGTTCAAGACCAGCCTGACCAACATGGAGAAACCCCATCTCTACTAAAAACACGACATTAGCTGGGTGTAGTGGCACATGTCTGTAATCCCAGCTACTTGGGGGGCTGGGGCAGGCGAATCACTTGAACCCAGGAGGCAGAGGTGGCAGGGAGGTGAGATCGCACCCTTGTACTCCAGCCTGGTCAATAAGAGTGAAACTCTGTCTCAAAAAATAAAATAAAATAAAATAAAATAAAATAAAATAAAATAAAGTAAAATAAAACAAAATAAAATAATTAACTGACAAGGAGATTGGAGACAAGGTCCAAACCTGTCTCCCCAATCTGGGGATGGTGGAGTAAGCTCGAATGACCTTTCCCGCTGCTTTCAGGTGATGCCAATTCATACAGTCTGCCAGGCTGTGTTAACAGTTAAGGAGTTAAACCTTTTTCCCATCGGACATGCCTAAACGACTTGGGCTCTGTGTCATCATCCATAACAACTTAAGCGATGGTTAATCCACTCAAGCTGATCCTCTAGTTACACGATCAGAGCTAAAAAGTGCAGAGGATACCGGAAGTTCTATTATCAAAGGCATAGGTTCTCCAGTAAATACTTTATTATCAGTGCTTCTGATAGTAGTTGGTGAAAAAAATAACTTATAAGGGATCTGTGTTTTCCCACAGCGGTGGTAAAACTTTTGATTAAAGTAATCCAATCTTGCTGGGCGTGGTGGTTCACACCTGTAATCACAGCACTTTGGGAGGCTGAGGCTGGCAGATCACTTGAGACCAGGAGTTGACCATCCTGGCCAACATGGTGAAACCCTGTTTCTACTAAAAATACAAAAATTACCTGGGCGTGGTGGCAGGCACTTGTAATCTCAGCTACTTGGAAGGCTGAGGCATGAGAATCACTTGAACCCAGGAGGCAGAGTTTTCAGTGAGCCGAGATAGCAGCACTGTACTGCTGTCTGGGCAAGAGAGACTCTGTCTTTAACAAACAAACAAACAACAAAAAAAACACAAAAAACAAAAAAACAAAACAAACAAACAAACAAAAAATTAGTAATCCAGTCTTCTTTGTTAGTTTAGCTAATTTTAGTTTCAAGATGCCATTTGTTCACTCAACCTTTGTAGAATACCAAGGATAATGAAGTTAATGGTAGGGCCATTGGATCTGTAAAACCTTATCTGTGTGATAACCTGCCTAGTAAACTGAGTTCTCCTACCATTGGAGATTTCTCCAGAGATGCCTGAGAAAGGAAACACATTTTATACTCATTTATTAAAAAAAAAAAAAAAAGAGAGAGAGAGAGAGAGAGAAAATAAATATAATCATTTATTTGCTATGACTGTGGCATCAGCCTTTCTAAAAAAGGAAGCTATAACCCATCCTGCAAATGGACACACAATCACAAGAATTGTAGCCTTTTTACATGACTCACTGGTCCATGGCAACCCCCTTTCTTGCAGCTATATGTGTGTATGTCTATCTATTCATATGTATATCTATATCTATGTCCTTTTGTTACTGTGATTCACTTCCACTCTCCTTTCCATAGGTAGCCATACCACTCTTTGACCTAGCCTTCAATTTGCATGTGACCTCACAGAATATAAATATATGGAAAGTGTATAGAATATATACTTGTGTTTTTTATGTGTATTTATTTTAATTACATATATGCTATAGTGTATGGTGCTACAGAAGAGGGCCTCACAATTAATTGTCCAGTACTGGACACTTTGGAGAGTGAACGGACATGCTGTTGTTATTATTATTATTATTATTATTATGGAGATGGAGTCTCGCTCTGTCATCAGGCTGCTGGAGTGCAATGGTGCGATCTCCACTCACTGCAACCTCCAGCTCCCGGGTTCAAATGATTCTCCTGTCTTAGCCTCTCAAGTACCTGGGATTACAGGTGCCTGCCACCATGCCTGGTTACTTCTTGTATTTTTAGTACAGATGGTGTTTCGCCATGTTGGCCAGGCTGGTCTCGAACTCCTGACCTCAGATGATCTGCCCACCTTGGCCTCCCAAAGTGCTGGGATTATGGGCATGAGCCACCTCACCCAGCCTTGTTATAATTAAGATTTTCAGAACAACAGGGTGTATGAAGGCTTGTAATCACCTTAACTATAGACCTTGGTTTCTTACCTAAGTTTTAAACTAATACATTTTTCAAATATAATAACAATAAAAATATTATTGCTTGCCCTATGTGAAATCCAGCTTGAAGAACTTAAGTAAATTAACTCATAGCACTCTGTGAAGTCAATATTGCGATTATCCCATTTTATGGGTGAGTGAGCTAAGACACAGAAATGTTATGAAAGTTGGAGATCACACAGCCATTGGCCACTGAGCCAGTTTTGAACCTAAATTAATCAGTCTGAATCTGGAGTCTTTACTACTGACCAAAATATCTACGTGCCTCTAAATCCTAAGTTGCTGAGGGTTTTACCTTCTTTCATCTCTCACTAGGAAGGAAGCTAATGTTTATCCATTACATCTGATATTTAATGCAAGTTTTTTTAACATACCACATTTCATTTTCCAAAATACGTTGTTATAAATTTAATTTGATTTTTCTGCAATTCTTTTCTGCATTTTTTAGGAACCTTGCTTTTCCCCCTTTTAGTTTGCCAGTGTGGTGAATTACACTTAGATTTTTTTGTGATTGGCATTCCCAGAATGGCCATTATATATGACTTTCTAATGACCGTTGCATTTAGCTAGCTGATATTTTATTAAGAACTTTTGCTGGTCAGGCGCGGTAGCTCATGCCTACAATCCCCGCACTTAGGGAGGCCGAGGCTGGTGGATCACCTGAGGTCAGGAGTTGGAGACTAGCCTGGCCAACAGGGAGAAACTCTGCCTCTACTAAAAGTACAGCAAGTAGCTGGGTGTGGTGGCATGTGCCTGTAATCCCAGCTACTTGGGAGGCTGAGACAGGAGAATGGCTCGAATCCTGGAGGCCGAGGTTGCAGTGAGTCAAGATCATGGCACTGCACTCCAGCCTGGGTGACAAAGTGGAACTCTGTCTCAAAAAAAAAAAAAAAAAAAGAAAACTTTTTCCAAGTAAGTTTTAAATTTACTTTCCTTCTAATATCCTTATTCACTTTTAAAATACAGGTTATAGCTCTCTCATGAAATGAATTAGACAGCTTTCCATATTTACCTTTCTTTCTGGAACATGTTATGTAAGACAGAAAATACCGGCTGGGTGCAGTGGCTCACGCCTGTAATACCAGCACTTTGAGAGGCTGAGGCGGGCAGATCACTTCAGGTCAGGAGTTTGAGACCAGCCTAGCCAACAAGGTGAAGCCCCGTCTCTACTAAAAATGCAAAACTTAGCTGGGTGTGGTGGTGGGTGCCTGTAATCTCAGCTACTCAGGAGGCTGAGGCAGGAGAATCGCTTGAGTCTGGGAGGTGGAGGTTGCAGTGAGCAGAGATTGTGCCACTGCACTCTAATGTGGGTGAAAGAGCAAGACTCCATCTCAAAACAAAAACAAAAACAAACAAACAAACATAACTGACAGTGTGGAAAAAATCACATGGAAATTATCTGAGTCTAGAGACTTGAGGGAGTGAAGTCTCTGATTAGAATTTATTTATTTATTTTTTTGAGACAGACTCTCACTCGGTTGCCTAGGCTGGTATGCAGAGGCGGGATCTCGGCTCACTGCAACCTCCGCCTCCTGGATTCAAGCGATTCTCCTGTCTCAGTCTCCCGAGTAGCTGGGATTACAGGCATGTAATTTGATTTTTGCATTTTTAGTAGTGATGTGGTTCTACCACATTGGGCGGGCGGGTCTCAAACTCCTGACTTCAAGTGATCCTCTAGCCTCGGCCTCCCAAAGTGCTGGGATTACAAGCAGGAGCCACTGCGCTCAGCCAATAGATAAGAAATTCAAGAAAGTGGTTTTGTCTGGGCAGAAAGTAAGAGACAAGACTCCAGGAATAAGAGAGGGTCACCCAGGAAGACTCATCTGGAAGGTGATTCATCAGGGGAAATCTGAAGCAAATATGGCAAAATGTTAACAATAAAGCTGGGTGTGAGTAACTTTGTGTTTTATGTATTACTCAGTAGACTTTTCTGTGTATTTGGAATATAATGAAAATTATACTGAGAATATATGAGAGACTAAGATATCGTGATTGGAATGTGCAGAATTCTTTTTTTTTTTTTTTTTTTTTTTTTGACAGGGTCTCAGTTTGTCACCCAGACTGGAGTGCAGTGGCACTATCTCGCCTCACTGCAGCCTTGACCTCCTGGGCTCAAGCCACCCTCCGGTCTCAGCTCCCTAAGTAGCTGGGACTACAGGTGTGCACCACCACACCTGGCGAACTTTTTGTAGAGGCCGAGTTTCACCATGTTGCCCAGGCTGGTCTTAAACTCCTGAGCTCAAGCAGTGTGCCTGCCTTGGTCTCCCAAAGTACTAGTATTACAGGGGTGAGTCACTGTGCCCAGCCCAGAACACTTTAGAGAAATTCTGCTAGAAATGGGAAGAAATGAATGCTAGCTAGAGACTCCTATGGCAGCAAACACAGTTTTTTTCTTTCTTTTCCTTTTGCTTCATTTTCAAAATGAAAGATTGTGAAGAGCCTGGTCATAAGCTGATGAAAATGATTTATCAGAGACAAGAAAATTGATCCAGAAGAGATGGGATAAATAGAGGGAAAGCTTTGAGAGGCCAAAGAGAAACTTTAGTGTGGACAAAGAATTTTAGTACCATACGGTCTGTAATAGTAAAATAAATGTACATCAACAGGCAAAGGTTAAACCGTGCACCATTCGTTTTATAAACTACTCTATGCCAGCTAAGGACAAATCTTCAAGATTTACACTTAAGTGGAAAAAAGTGAGATGATCAATACCATAGTAAAACACTATTTCTATAAGGAAAGATAAAACCAGACATCATCCGGTTGGGCGCAGTGGCTCTACTAAAAATATGAAATTAGCTGGGAGTGGTGGCGCACGCCTATAATCCCAGCTACTCGAGAGACTGAGGCAGGAGAATTGTTTGAACCCTGGAGGTGGAGGTTGCAGTGAGCCGAGATCTCACCATTGCGCTCCAGCCAGGGTAACAAGAGCGAAACTCCATCTCAAAAACAAACAAACAAACAAATAAACGAAAACAAGAAAGAAAAAACCCAGACATCTCTATGTGCACATAAGGATGTTTAAGAATTCACGGGAGAGTCTGGAAGAAGGCACACTGAACTGAACTATCTGGAGAGGGGGTAGGGATGGAGGGAAAGTTCAGAGGAGACATTTGCTGTCTGTATTATTGGATTGTCATTTTGAGAACCCTGTCTGTATTAATTGCAGGAGTGAGGGATGTATGAGAAACAAATGAATTTGCCCGCATATACTTCTTCTGATTGCTGGACTTCATGATACACAGGGAGTTACCACAGTGTCACCAAGACCGTGGCAAGACCGTGGGCACAGCAGAAAGCCCAGTGGCTGCCAGGGACTGGGGTACAGTGGGATGAATAGGCAGAGCTGAGAGGCTTTTTAGGAAGTGAAACTACTCTGCATGATGCTATAATGGTGGAAACGTGTCATTATCCATTTGTTAAAACCCATAGAATGGGCCCAGTGTGGTGGCTCATGCCTATAATCTCAGCAGTCTGGGAGGCCGAGGCAGGAGGATCACCTGAGGTCAGGAGTTCAAGACTAGCCTGGCCAGCATGATAAAACCACATATCTGCTAAAAATTAAACATTAGCCAGGAATGGTGGTGTGCGCCTATAATCCCAGCTGAAACTCCACTAAAAAAAAAAAAAAAGGAAAAAGAAAAAGAAATATTTTACAAGTGTTACTACATGCCTCTATGAGTTTCATAGTTAGATAAAACGGAGTATGATGTCTTTACTGGTGAGAGCTAGTTTGATTCAGCAATGGCCGCTCCCCACCATGAGGACAGGCATGGGTTGGTGATGCCCTGAGGCTCCTGCTCATGCGCACTGTGGGCCTCCCCTTCCGGGGCAGGGGCCGCGCCTTTTGCAGTGAAGTCCTTTCCTGGCACAGGTAACGGTCAGAAGTTGAGGGTTCTGGATCCACCCATCAAGAGTGAGCAGGGTCTCAGCATCTGGATTGAAGGGAGGGCCCCCAAGAAGAAGGGGCTTAACTTCAGGGGCTCATGCCCACTGGTCACTTAGAATAATCCAGGCCCTGTGTGTCCACCTAGTATTGCGTGTTAACCGTCTGAACACTCACATACAGAAGCAAGGTGGTAACACACACCCAGAGGGAAGTAAAGGATAGGAGGAGCTCATCACCATGATTTCATTCTCATGCCATGAGTTCCTGGGGCCAAACCTCATTGATCAGACAACTCACTGCCTTTTTCTCTCCATAAAAGCAACTGTAGATTACTCAGGTTTACAGTGAAGAAAAACTGAGGCTGGGTGCGGTGATATACGCCTATAATCCCAGCTACTGGTTGAGGTGGGAGAATTGCTCTATCCCGGGAGGCGGAGGTTGCAGTGAGACGAGACGGTGCCACTGTACTCCAGCCTGGGCGACAGAGCGAGATACCGTCTCAAAAAAAAAAAAAAAAAAGAAACAAAAACAAAAAAAAGAGTGGCTACATGGCTACGTTTTGAATAGAGGATCTTAGAGGATGTTTGATTTGAGAAGGAAAAATTCCTATGAAAATAGAAGTATAAATTGGAACTTTTTGTGTTAATGCAAGACAATAGCAAGTCCATGGAAGGAAGTCACGTGGAGTCTTATTCTGTCATTTTGGGAAAGCGATTTCCTAACACCGTCTACCTCTCGAAGAGGATTTCCCGTGGAAATCCTTAAATGTAACTCATGTGGTAGAATCCCTTCCAATGAGGCTCAAGGACAGTTTTCCTCTGGTTTTGTTTCTAAAAGCCATTAGCTCCAGGTTCTGGGTCATGGAAGGTCTGATCATTATCCGTCGATAGTTCATGGAAAGTCTTCTTGCCTGGATGACAGAGTGAGACTCAGTCTCAGAAAAAAAAAAAAAGAAAGGAAAAATAAATGTCCTCTAATGCGAACAGTGTCTGGGTCAAAAGTGTTCGGTCCAGTAGAGACCTGGTGCGAGAGTGGACAATCTTCATTCCAAACAGCCTGATGGTTTCAAAGGTGGCAGGCAACTGGAGCAGGGTTTCCTTGTTTACAACAAAGTGAGTTTGAGTTTTAATAGTAAGGGGAGCTCCCCTTGCTCTTATCCTTTCGGCTGTTTTAGCTGCAAAGACTTTATTATCCTTTGCATTCTTTTCTTTCAGCATTAGATATTTTACATTCTAGAACTCTCTTAAAATGTTCACCTATGGTGACCAATTCAGTCATATCAGTAACTTTTTTTTTTTTGTGCGATGGAGTCTCCCTCTGTTGCCCAGGCTAGAGTGCAGCAGCGCAATCTTGGCTCACTGCAGACTCTGCCTCCTAAGTTCAAGGCTTCTCCTGCCTCAGCCTCCCGAGTAGCAGGGACCACAGGTGCGTGCCACCATGTCTGGGCAACTTCTGCATTTTTAGTAGAAATGTGGTTTCACTATGTTGACCAGGCTGCTCTCAAACTCCTGACCTCGTGATCCACCCGCCTCGGCCTCCCAAAGTGCTGGGATTACAGATGTGAGCCGCCGTGTCCGGCCTTTTGTATTTTTAGTAGAGATGGGATTTCACCATGTTAGTCAGGCTGGTTTTGAACTCCTGACCTCAAATGAGCCACCCACCTCAGCCAACCAAAATGCTGGGATTACAGGTGTGACCCACAGCACCCAGCCTGGTAATTTCTTATGTGATTTTTTTTCCTTTTCTTTTCTTTTTTTTTTTTTTTTTTTGAGACAGAGTCTTGCTCTATCACCCAGACTGGAGTGCAGTGGTGCGATCTTGGCTCACTGCAAGCTCCGCCTCCCGGGTTCACGCCATTCTCCTGCCTCAGCCTCCCGAGTAGCTGGGACTACAGGCTCCTGCCACCTCGCCCGGCTAGTTTTTTGTATTTCTTAGTAGAGACGGGGTTTCACCGTGTTAGCCAGGATGGTCTCGATCTCCTGACCTCGTGATCCACCCATCTCGGCCTCCCAAAGTGCTGGGATTACAGGCTTGAGCCACTGTGCGTGGCCTGTGATTTTTTTCTTTTCCTTTTTTTTTTTTTGAGATGGAGTCTCACTCTGTCGCCCAGGCTGGAGTGCAGTGGCATGATCTCGGCTCACTGCAACCTCTGCCTCCCAGGCTCAAGCAATTCTGCTGCCTCAGCCTCTGCAGTAGCTGGGACTATAGGCGCCCACAACCAGGCCCGGTTAATTTTTTGTATTATTAGTAGAGACGGGCTTTCACCTGTTAGCCAGGATGATCTCGATCACCTGACCTCGTGATCCACCCGCCTTGGCCTCCCAAAGTGCTGAGATTACAGGCGTGAGCCACTGCGCCTGGCCTACGTTATGTTTTTCAATCAGGTCACCAAGCTGTGGTCGAAGTCCATTAATGAGTAAAGTTGTCCTAGCCCTTCAAGTTCTAGCGGGAAATACTCCCTAGTTATTATTATAAGACCAGAATGTTTTACAAAGGAAATTACCATTCTAGACTTGGAATCAAAAACTGACACATCTGTCTTCTGTTCACATGGTGCAGTCATAAACCACTTGGCTGAGCATGGCGACACAAGAGTAATCCCAGCACTTTTGGAGGCTGAGGCAGGAGGATCGCTTGAGACCAGGAGTTAGAGACCAGCTTAGCCAACAGAGGGAGGCCCCATCTCTATAAAAATGAAACAAATTAGCCAGCTGTGGTTTTGTGCTTCTGTGGTCTCAGCTACTCAGGAGGCTGAGGTGGGAGGCTTGCTTGAGCCCAGGAGGTTGAGGCTGCAGTGAACTATGATCTACCACAACACTCCAGCCCAGGTGACAGAGGGAGATCCTGTCTCAGAAAAAAGAAATAAATAAATGAACAAATAACAATGGATCAGTCAATCTTTCATGGGAAGGCAGTGGGGATTGTTGTATCTTTTGGGCCACCCCTGGAAGTAGATCTTGAGGGGATAATAATACTTTCCTCAGGCATTTTTCCACCCTGCTGTCGTCGTTCATTTTTAGGCTTTCCCAGGTCCTAATACATGTGTGTCAACTGATACAAACCAGGTAACCCAGAGTCACAGCCTCCTGCGAGGATTCGAATTTACTCAGTAGATCGGGTGCAGTGACTCACTTCTGTAATCCCAGCACTTTGAGAGGCTGAGGTGGGAGGATCACTTGAGGCCAGAAGTTCAAAACCAACCTGGGCAACATTGCAAGACCCTGTCTCTGAAAAAATAAAAAACCAACAGAAAATAATGCTAAGTAGGCTATGGAGAAATGGGAACCCTGGTACACCATTGGTAGTTATGTAAATTAGTACAGCTGCTGTGAAAAACAGTGTGGAGTTTTCTCCAAAAAATAAAAATAAAATTACTATATGAACCATAAATCCCACTGCTGGATATATATCCTAAAGAAAAAAGAAATATAGCTAAGAGATATCTGCACTTCCGTATTATTTTTATTTTTCTTTATTTCTTTTTATTTTTGTGAGACTGAGTTTTTACTCTTGTTGCACAGGCTGGAGTGCAGTGGTGTGATCTTAGCTCACTGCAACCTCTACCTTGGTTTAGGTGATTCTCCTGCCTCAACCTCCCAAGTAGCTGGGATTACAGGCATGTGCCACCACGCCCGACTAATTTTGTATTTTTAGTAGAAATGGAGTTTCACCATGTTGGTCAGGCTGGTCTCTAATCCTGACCTCAAGTGATCCACCCACCTTGGCCTCCCAATGTTCTGGGATTACAGGTGTGAGCCGCCGTACCTGGCCTGCACTCCCATATTTATTGCAGCACTATCCACAATAGCCAAAATATGGAATCAACCTAAGTGTCCATCAACAGATGAATGGATCAAGAGAACGTGGTGAATATACACAATAGAATATCATTCAGCCATAAACATGAATGAAATCCTGTCATCTGCAGCAACATGGATGGAACCGGAGGGCGTTATGTTACGTGAAGTAAGCCAGATACAGAAAGACAAACATGGCATGTTCTCACTCGTATTTAGGAACTAAAAAACATGAAACTTAAAAATAAAGAGTAGAATGACAGTTATCAGAAGCTAGGAAGGATAATGGGAAACAAAGGAGAAGAAGGGCGAGGTGGCTCACATCTGTATTCCCAGCACTGTGGGAGGCCAAGGTGGGCGGATCATGAGGTCGGAAGATTGGGACCATCCTGGCTAATACGGTGAAACCCTGTCTCTACTAAAAATACAAAAAAAAAAAAATATTTAGCTGGGTGTGGTGGCACGTACCTGTAGTCCCAGCTACTCAGAGGCTGAGGCAGGAGAATGGCACGAACCTGGGAATCAGAGCTTGCGGTAAGCTGAGATTGCACCACTGCACTCCAGCCTGGGTGACAGAGCAAGACTCCATCTCAAGAAAAAAAAGGGGGGCGGGGGATGGTTCATGGGTACAAAAATGTAGTTAGGAAGGAATAAGATCTAGTGTTCAGTAGCACCATAGGGCAGCTCATGTTGACAATAGTTCATAGTAAATTTCTACATAATTAAAACAATGGAATTGGAATGTTGCTGACACAAAGAAATGATAAATCCTTGAGATGGTGAAAACCCGCGTTACCCTGATTTGAACATTACACATTTTACACTTGTGTCAGAATATCAGGCCAGTTGTGGTGGCTCCTGTCTATAATCTCAGTACTTTGGGAGGCCCAAGTGGGTGGATTACCTGAGGTCAGGAGTTCGAGACCAGCCTGGCCAACCTGGTGAAACCCCGTCTCCACTAAAAATACAAAAATCAGCCAGGTGTGGTGATGGGCTCCTGTAGTCCCAGCTACTCAAGAAGCTGAGGCAGTAGAATTTCTTGAACCTGAGAGGCGGAGTTTGCAGTGAGCCAAGATTGTGTCATTGCACTCCAGCCGGGTGAAAGAGGGAGACTCCACCTCAAAAAAAAAAAAAAAGAAAGAAAGAAAGAAAAAAAAAAAAGAACATCAGATGTACCCTGTAAATATGCACAATATTTATACATCCACAACAATTTTAAAATTAAAAAAATAGTAAAACTAGGCACGGTGGCTCATGCTTGTAATCCCACCACTTTGGGAGGCCAAGACAGGAGGAACACTTGAGTCTAGGAGTTTGAGATCAACGAGGTCAACACAGTGAACTCAGGTTCACCTGAGTGAACCATCAGAGAGCTTCCTGGCCCACATGGGGCAGGTTCCAAAGAGATTCTCAAGGCAGTGCAGGAACACTGCCTACAGGTCAGTGCCCTGGTGTCTCATGTTTCTTGATAAGGAGAGAAGGGAGACGTTATAGGAAGATATCTCATTGATATGAATTAACTTTCCAAAAGGTGTATTTTTGTATTAATGTGCACTAGAAATACTTAGAATATGTAATATGCATTTTTCTAAAAGGGAAATTGGACACAACTACCTTAATTCAGTGAAACCCACCAGCCACCGTCAGGACAGGCAAGAGTTGGTGATGTCACCAGGCTCCTGCAATACACGCTATGGCCATTCTCTTCCAGGTCAGGGGGCAGCCCCTGGTGCAGTGAAGCTGTTTCCTGGCATGGCCAGTTTTCAGGAACGGATTCCTCTGGATCTGCCCGTTAGGAGTGAGCAGGGTCTCGGTATCTGGGGAGCAGTGAGGGCCCCTGAGAAGAGGGTAGATTTCAGTGGCTCATCATCATTGCCCACACAGAATGTTCCAGGCCCTAAGTGTGCATCTCTTGTGAATGAACCCAGTGAACAGGCATGGGAGAAAGCAAGTAAGAAACAGATGACTGAAGAGGGTAAAAAATGGATGGGAATTAATCAAAATGATCACACTTCAGTTTGGATGCCTGGATTTGCTGTAGCTGAACCTCAATCACAGAAAACTTAGTACCTTTCATCAGCAACTAGAGATTTCTGATGTATAAATAGCTAAAACAGATTGATCAATCATGGAAGACACCAGAAAGTTTCCATTCAGTTTCCATTTATTTATGACATTTTCAAATAACCATCCTTGCGGGGTGCTAACTCCTGCATCACTCTAGAACTTCAGGTTCCATTTCTGAGTCTAGGAAACAGGTCCCTGAAGGCCTCATCGATGCCAAGTCAGCGTTTTCACCCAGTCCTGCCCCAGCTGAGTCGCCTTTGTTTCTCCACTTCCAGTCAGCACTTGCCTGAAACACACGGCTGTGTGCTTGCTTTAAGATGCACCTCACCGGGCACGGCTGCTCTTGCCTGTAAACCCAGCACTGTGGAAGGCCAAGGTGGTCAGATCACTTGAGGTCAGGAGTTCGAGGCCAGCCTTTGCCAACATCATGAAACCCAGTCTCTACTAAAAATACAAAAATTAGATGGGCGTGGTGGCACACGCCAGTAACACCAGCTACTAGGGAGGCTAAGGCAGGAGAATCACTTGAACCTGGGAGGTGGAGGTTGCAGTGAGATGAGATTGTGCCACTGCATTTCAGCCTGCGGGGGAGAGCAAAACTCCATAAACAAAAAAAAGCACCTGTGTCCTAGATTTCAGTGTCCAAGGGTCCAGAAGAAAGCTTATCTATTCCACTAACCAGCTCTTCCCTAGGAGCAAAGATGGAAGTCCACTGTCTCAGATGGCCATGAGCCACAGGAAGGGCAGGGAACGGGACCAAAAAAGATCCTCTTGGGCTGCCTGACTTCCCTGAGCGTCCGCATCAGCTCAGCCCGAATTGGGGCAAGGATCTCCCAATTGACGTGACCCCTGTTGTCAAGACTCTCCAGAGGGGCAGGATACAACTCCAGGCCTAACTTGCTCAGCCCGCCTGTGTGACGCAGCAGGTCTTTCAGAGCATTCGTGGAGGTCTCATTTCCACCAAAGTAGAAGGTGGTGAGCTGGGAGCAGCGGCTCAGGGCAGGCAGGAGGACCCTGAGTTGGGAGTCCTGGATCCGACAGTCCTTTAAGGTGAGGCTCTTGAGAGTAGCAGCAGCTTTCTCTAGCAGAGCTCCAAGGGGCTCAAGATTGGTGGTCCACATTAGGATATGAATCAGGTGCAGCTCCTTTAGCTGACTGAGGCTTGGGTACTGAGACAGACACTCCACGTCCTGATCAGCTAGGTAAGCATGACAGAATACAAAGGCCCGCAAGGGGTTCTTGAGGCACCTAGGGAGAGCAAGAAGTTAGTTCTGAGCAATGGTGCCAGTTAGAGGAGGGGGTTGGGAAATAATCTCAGTGGTAAATGTGAAGTGGGCATTGAGCAATTCTGCACCTTACTACAACACAGGTGTTATGGTAACCTGCAGTGGGGAAGCCTGTTTCACCCAAATACAAGTTTGTTCCCATCATCAGATGATCGTCTGGGTGCAAGGTGCTGCCTGATGAAGACTCAGATCATTCAGGGGCAGCTCCATTTTAGGCTCAGTCCTTTCACCCTTGCTTGTGTGATTGGTTCAAGGCCACAAACTCCTTAAAGTCTCTTTACTTCATCTTTCAGCAGACAACCTCATCTCTGGGCCAGAGGAGCCCAGTGG
Organism: Macaca mulatta; assembly: GCF_049350105.2. NCBI lineage: Eukaryota > Metazoa > Chordata > Mammalia > Primates > Cercopithecidae > Macaca > Macaca mulatta. The sequence goes on from NC_133406.1 coordinate 227,862,891, forward strand.
GAGATGTGCACAAGGAACTCAGCTGAGCAAGGTCTATGGGTATCAGCTAGGGCTACCTGCCTGCAAAGGTTCCCTGACATGTCTGTGTCTGTAAACCACCTATCACTTTATACCACTCTCATGCCTACTCCCTCACCTCTGTCCAGGAAGCACGCTTTTCCCATGCCAACTACTTTTCCTGGGGTTCAATAGAACCTTTTAAAGACAGGGAATTAGAGACAGGATCATTGGCATTTACTAAGCTGTGAGGACAGAGCTTCTACAGTGAAACGCACAGGTTTGATACACTTGCCCTTCTTTCACACTCTCCTCTATATGAAGAGCAAGTTTCAACATATTAACTTTAAACACACTTCCTAGAAAGGAATTCACAAATGCACCCTCACTAGATCTGAACCCCCGACTAACTAGCTCCCTACATGACTCTCTGTGTTGCAACTACCCCAGGCCATCCCTCTGCCCTTATTTGAGTGGTCTTGTGATACCCACTTCAGGATATAGAGCACTGAAGAGCGTAATGCACTGATATTTTAGCCTCCCATTCCCTGTGACATCACCAGTGGCTGGCACACAGTACATGCCCACTAGCGTTTACTGTGAAAAAGAACAAAAGGTCTGTGGTATGGTCTGCAGAGAAAGCTCACCATCCTTTCTTACCTGAGCAGGTGCTCCAGGTGCTCTTTGATATTGCTGACCTTTCTTATATAAAGCATCTGGGGGTAGGACAGGCAGAGGAATGGAGAGTCCAAGTCAGGAATGAACTGCTGGAGGCCGCTCACGTATAACTCACCATCATAACCGAAGGCTAAAAAGAGTTTGCGAAGATTGCTCATCCGGCTCAGGTAAGGGGCAAACTTTCCTGTTTGATTCAGAGAGCACTTTCTCCTGACTTCCAACTCCTGGATACTGTCTGGGTATATCCTTTCCAATAGATTTCTGAAACTTGAAGTGGGCATTGAGTAATTCTGCACCTTACTACAACACAGGTGCACGAGACCGCTTCTGTAGTGGACCCACCCACAGAGGTAGCTCAGGCATTCATCCAGCGCACTGTCCTTTAGGCAGAGGTCTATGAACACCTTCAAGGGCTGGCGCTCTCCCGTCCTCGGACAGTCCTCCACTGTCTGCCTCTTACTCATGGCCTCTGGGGAGCAGGACAGGGCCCGGGCTCCAGACCATATGGTCCAGAAATTCTCATCAACATCCCGCAAATCCAGCACTTGAAGTTTCCACCTCCTGTGAGTCACATGGGGGAAAAGTTCATAATGAGCAAGGACCCCCCCCGACCTGGGCTTTCCCTCCACATCCAGGACATCAGTCAGCTGCTTCTGTCCTCAGTGCTCCCACTTCTGTCTCTTCTCCATCCCGTTCCCCCTTGGATTCTCCCTGGCACCCACTTCTAGTACCTTGACCTTCCACTGGGAGGAAGCAGGTTCCTGTTTCCTCGGTGGACCCTGCATGGTCAGCAGTCCTTTCCCAGAGGAGCTGGGCCATGGCCAAGGCCTCTCATGGGCACCATCAGAAGCCTCTGAGCCACCCTAGCTCCCCAACCCCGCCACACCTGAGCCAGCTGTCCCCTTCCCTGGATGCCTGGGCCCTTCCCACCAGGCCACCCGAGTCACCTCACCTGGGCCGAACCTTCTGGGCCAGCAGCGTATCAAGTCCCTTCAGCGCAGCTCGCAAGGTCTCCAGATGAGGTGTCTTCATCAGGGATCCCAGAGGGAGGCGGAGGAAGGGCCAAGCCTGCACCATCAGCTTCAGGTCCTCACAGCGTCTCATGCTGAAGGCCTCCATGAACATCAGAGGGAAGACCTCCCGGGGCAGCTCATCCAGGGTGAAGATGGTCAGGGACCGGTTCCTCAGCAGGCTCTGCCCTGCCAGCTCCAGAAGTCTGGATGGGGACTGGAGGCTCATTCTGACAAATCTGCAAGGAAAAGCTCTAGAGGAAAATCCAGCAAAAAGGCAAGTTTCTCAGGCCAATCCCCTACAACCCCCACTTCTAGGGCCAAAGTCATTTCTCCAGCATGTGTGAAAGAGCCCTCAGTTTAGTCCAATTCCATTCTGTAATAAGTGGCCACAGAGACATAGTTCTACCCTTCTGATACCAAGAAGAGTGTGTCCCAACCTCTAAAGAGTCAGCAAGATCTTTCCTAGTCCATGATTATTAGCCTCTGTTCCACTAAACTCATAACACCGGGAAATGTTACCGAGGATCTCTGAAGCTCAGATCTCATGCCTAGCTAATCTATTATTTGATGACTTTTTGTAAAGACATTGGCTTTCACTATGTTCTCCATGCTAGTCTTGAACTCCTAGACTCAAACAATCCACCCCCCTTGGCCTCCCAAAGTGCTGGTATTACAGGCATGACCCTGTGCCCAGCCTCATTATTGAAAATTTCAGTGAGAAGCTTTGAAAGCTATGTGACGGTGTTATGCATCATTCGCAAGACACAGATGTTTCCAATACACACCTCTTACACATATTAAAAATGAACTACTTTGGCTGGGTGCAGGGACTCACACCTGTAATCCCAGCACTTTGGGAGGCAGAGGAAGGTGGATCATCTTAGGTCAGGAGATCGAGACCAGCATGGCCAACATGGTAAAGCCCTACCTCTACTAAAATTACGAAAATTAGCCAGGTGCAGTGGTGTGTGCCTGTAGTCCAAGCTACTAGGGAGGCTGAGGCAGGAAGATCGCTTGAACCCAGGAGGCAGAGGTTGCAGTGGGTTGAGATTATACCACTGTACTCCAGCCTGGGAAATAGGCTAGATTTAAAAAAAGAGAGAGAGGGCCGGGCGCGGTGGCTCAAGCCTGTAATCCCAGCACTTTGGGAGGCCGAGGCGGGTGGATCACGAGGTCAGGAGATCAAGACCATCCTGGCTAACATGGTGAAACCCCGTCTCTACTAAAAATACAAAAAACTAGCCGGGCGTGGTGGCGGGCGCCTGTAGTCCCAGCTACTCGGAGGCTGAGGCAGGAGAATGGCGTGAACCTGGGAGGCGGAGCTTGCAGTGAGCCGAGATCGCGCCACTGCACTCCAGCCTGGGTGACACAGCGCGAGACTCCGTCTCAAAAAAAAAAAAAAAAAAAAAAAAAGAGAGAGAGAACTACATTTGACTAGACTTCTTAAGCCCCACCCAGATAATCCTGATTGGATTTTTGGCTTTCTTCCAGATTAACTGATGGAATTAAATATTCATCCACCAAAATGAAAGATTTATGGATAGGGTGAAAGTGCAGGACTCATTCACTGATTCACTCCACAAACACGGAGTTTTACTAATGTGTCCTTCATTGTCCTGAGTGTGAGATAGGGAAGGGTCAAATCTCTTCCTGACATTAGACAGAAAGAAAAAAATTTGAAAGTATCTTTGTTGAGAGATCCTTGGCCACATCACATTTATCAAAATATTTCAGAGTTAAAATAGTTTTACAAAGACAGACATGACAGTCCCTAAGGAAACACAGTAGAAATCTTCATGTATCCAATGATCACCTGGGTGGTATAATTTAATTTTTTTTTGGTGTGGGAGAGCTGAGTCTCACTTTGTCGCCCAGGCTGGAGTGCAGTGGCACCATCTCGGCTCACTGTAACCTCTGCCTCCCAGGTTCAAGCGATTCTCATGCTTCAGTCTTCCAAGTAGGTGGGATTACAGGCATGCACCCCCACACCCATGTCTCCATTCAGGTGAAAGAGTTACAGTGAGGATGTGATTGCTTTAAAATTAAGGCCAAAGATCCTCTTTTGTTGAGATTTTTTTTTTTTTTTTTTTTTAAACAGGGTCTCAATCTGTTGCCTAGGCTAGAGTATAGCAGTGGTGTGAACATGGCTCACTGCAGCTTTAATCTTCCGGGCTCAAGTGATTCTCCCACCTCAGCCATCCAAATAACCGGGAATACAGATGCATGCCACCATGCCTGGCTAATTTAAAAAAAAAAAAATTGTAGAGGCAGAGCACCACTGACTCACAGCAGTAATTATAGCACTTTAGGAGGCCGAGTCAGGTGGATCACTTGAGGTCAGGAGTTCGAGACCAACCTGGCCAGCATGGTGAAACCCCACCTCTACTAAAAATACAAAAATTAGCAAGGCAGGGTGGCAGATGGATGTAATACCAGCTACTCAGGAAGCTGAGGCATGAGAATTGCTTGAGCCTGAGAGGTGGAGGTTGCAGTGAGTCGAGATCGTGCCATTACACTCCAGCCTTGGCAACAGAGTGAGACTCCATCTGCCCCCTCCAAAAAATAATATTTTGTAGAGATGGGTTTTTGCCATGTTGCCCAGTTAGGTCCCAAACGCCTGGGCTCAAATCATCCCCCCACTTTGGCCTCCCAAATGTTGAGGTAACAGGCATGAGTCACTGCTCCCATCAAGAATTATGAAATGACATAAACCAAAGCACAATCACATTTTTTGAAATAAAGACAAAACTGCATTTAGAAGAAAAAATTCAAAGTTTCGAATTGTTCATATGAAAAAAAAAAAAGATAGATATTGCTCTCTGCCATCGTAGGCTGCACTGCCACCATCCCAGATGGGCTGACTGTAGGTCAGATGGGAGTGTCCTTACAGAAATTAGGGACTTACCAGATGTGGACTGAGTTTGCAGGGTGCTCAGACCTCAGGAAGAACCAAGCAGTAACTCCAGACTTGAAGACTTTGGGTCTCTCTCCTCTGGGTCTTTAGAAGCTTTTATTGACCTTTCTCATCACAACTCCCACCCACGCCCCTCCACGTATCCACTGCTAGCTTCCAATCAAAACGTGATTATCTGATTGCATTTCTGAAGCTCCACCCAGTTAATCCTGATTGCGTTTTTGGCTTTCCCCAGATTGATGGATTGAATCAGACATCCATTCATATCAGATATCCATATTAATTTCAGGAATCAAAAATTGACAGTGTTAGGAATAGGGTGGAAGTCAAGAATTCATTCATTCCAGGCCAGGCAAGGTGGCTCATGCCTGTAATCCCAGCATTTTGGAAGGACAAGGCAGGTAGAACACCCGAGGTCAGGAGTTCAAGACCAGCCAGGTCAGAAAGGTGAAATCCCGTCTCTACAAAAATACAAAAACTAGCCGGGCATGATGGCAGGTGCCTGAAACCCAGTTACTCGGGAGGCTGAGGTGAGAGGATCACTTGTACCCAGAAAGCAATGGTTGCAAAATTGTGCCACTGCACTCCAGTCTGGGAGACCGAGGGAGATTCTGTCAAAAAAAAAAAAAAAAAAAAAAAATCATTCATTCATGAACTCCACAAACACTGATGGACTTTTACTAATATGTGACCTTCATAGTCCTGAGTGTGAGGCAGGGAAGGATTTCATCTGCTCCGGACATTAGACAGAAAAATAAAATCTGAAAGTAGTGTTGTTGGGAGATCTTTGGCCACATCAAAATTATAAAAACGCTTTATACTTAAAAAAGCTTTATAAAAACAGAGGAGTCCTCACTACAAAATCAGAATAAAACTTTCCATGTATCAAATGGTCATGTGGGTTTTATATCACCTAAGGCAGCAGTTTATTCACTCGTGCTGGTGGAAGAGAGGTGCCACTGAGGGTGTGAGTGGTCTCAGGGCTTAGGTTAAGACTTCTCTGGAAGAAATGGAAACCTTACCTTTAAACTTTATAAATGTAATCAGTGAAGAAGGGAAGGGAAGAAACAAAAATAAACCAAGCTTGCAGCATATTCAGCATTCATCATGAGGTCAGCTTGCTCTCTGACCTGCTTCCTCATGGCTGCTGGCAGCCTACTGTCCCAAAATCATGTAGACCTTAGATTATAGTTTCCCTTGACTGCCACATAAGGCTCACTTCAACTTCTGCCTCCTCAGTTCAAGCGATCCTCCTGCCTCAGCCTCCGGAGGAGCTGGGATTACAGGCACATGCCACCATGCTGGGCTAATTTTTGTATTTTTAGTAGAAATGGGGTTTCACCGTGTTGGTGAGGCTGGTCTCGAACTCCTGACCTCAGAATACACAGAGATTTTTATTCTGTCTTTTAGGGCTGACATCACTGTCTTCTTCAAACTGTTTTAACTCAGAAACGTTTTGAGACTTTTGAGGTCCCCCGATAAAAATACCCTATTTTTTTTTTTTCTAATGTCAGGAACAGATTAAACCCTTCCCTGTATCACTATGGCAGTCACATATTAGTCAAACTTTACAGTGTTTGTGGAATATATGAATAAAAAGCTTTAGACTTTCACCCTACTATTCACTTTCATAAATGCCTATCTAACTTAATCACTCAAGAAGAAGAAAGTAGAAAACTCAATCAGTATTAACTGAGTGGAACTTCAGGATCTAGTGGGATGTCATTTTTGGATTGGAAGTTGGTAATTGGGAAGGGGGTTGCGGTGAGAAAGATCAATGAAAGCTCCAGAAGATATACAAAAGAGCCCCATACTCTGGCACCTGAGCTACTGCTTGGTTCTCGGAGAGGTCCCAGCACCCTGCAAAGTGAGTAAGATCTGGTAAGTCACCCCCTTCTTAGGATCTGGTAAGCCACCCGCTTCTTAGGGGCATGCCCGTCTGATCTCCAGCCAGCCAGTCTGGGGGGCGGTGACGTACCGCCCAAGCTGACCCAGAGAAACTTCTTGTCTGTTGTTTTAGATGAACAGTTGTAGGCTTTTATTTTTCTTCTAAACATAGTTTTGTCTTCATCCCTTGAATTTTGATTTTTGCTTGGCTTTTGTCCTTTCAAAATTCTCAAGAAAGCAGTTAAAAAAAATGATTTTAAAAACTTACAATTGGTTAAATTTTTATTTCTTGATATTTGAAATTATTGGTTTCTGCGTCCTTACATTAGAGTTCAGAGATTGGTGGAATTGCAATGTACAAGTTAGGCTTTTGTTTTTACTAAAACCTTAAAGATATTCCAGGCCGGGCGTGGTGGCTCACGCCTGTAATCCCAGCACTCTGGGAGGCCGAGGCGGGCGGATCACGAGGTCAGGAGATCGAGACCATCCTGGCTAACACAGTGAAACCCCGTCTCTACTAAAAATACAAAAAAAATTAGCGCGTGGTGGCGGGCACCTGTAGTCCCAGCTACTCGGGAGGCTGAGGCAGGAGAATGGCGTGAACCCAGGAGGCGGAGCTTGCAGTGAGCCAAGATCGCACCACCGCACTCCTGCCTGGGTGACAGAGCGAGACTCTGTCTCAAAATAAATAAATAAATAAATAAATAAATAAATAAATAAATAAGATATTCCCTAGACCATTCTCAAGCATGGAGTCTTTGTTCTGAACATGGGATCCGTTTCTTTCCTGAGACTGCATCCCAAAGTGGGTAATTGTGAGTCTGTGTAAGAGATCTGCACTGCAATCTTCATTCATGTTTTTATCCCTAACTTCCAAAAGCTCTAGAAGACTGTCATAGAGCTTTTGCAATTTCTTGTTAAAATTTTTCAAAATTAAAAATAGTGGCATCAATGTTATGAAGTCCCTAAAGTCTACCGAAGCATTGTAATGGTGGGAACTGAGAATGTAGGCTTTGTGGGGCCACATGACGGTCTCATTCTTATTGTTTCAGGGTCTTCAGTGACCAGAAATGTTCCCTCAAGAAAGTGGAGCATAGCTTTCAGGATCCTTAGTGACACTTCCCAGTGGTACTGAGATTTTGTGTAGCAAGAGATGAAAATTAATGAGCCAGTGGTCACCTTGCCCCCTCCTCAGTGTTTGAAAGACATTCTGGTAAGAGCAGGAGCGGAATAGTGGATGCGTGTCCACCAAGTGCAGAGTGGAACTGGGGCGAGGTAAGGACTTTTGCACCTCTACCAGAGCATTGGCATCGGCCCTGGGAGCTGATGAAGTGATGTGATTGCCATTTCTCTGGGTTCGTCCTCCAGATATTTTTTTCTGCATGTCCATCAGGATGAGCCTCTGGGCCTACCAAGCCACCTGGAGCTGGTGGGGCAGGCCTTGGCCATCTCAGCCCTGCAGTAGCTGCTCAGGGAGCTCTTCCCCCTACTGGTCATGGAGGTCTTCACCAGGAGACGCTGCAAGACCCTGAAAATGATGGTGCAGGCCTGGCCGTTAACCTGCCTTCCTCTGGGATCGCTGATGAAGACAATTCACCCTGAAGACATTGTGAGCGATGCTGGATGGGCTGGATGCACTGCTGGCTGGAAAGGTTCACTCCAGATGAGGTGACCCAGGTGGAGGGCACAGGTGTCAAAGAAAGTGACAGCTGGGTGAGGAGGAGAAGGGGGCCCATGGGTGGCCCAGAGGCTTCTGATGGTGCTGAAGAGAAAGCTCAGGGATGCCTCGGGCGTTACCCGGAACCTCAGGGAAAGGACTACTCATTATGCAGGGTCCACTGAGGCAACAGGACCTTCTCTCCTAGTGGCACTGAGTACCAGGCAGAATCCAAGGGGTAAGGAGGATGAAGTAAAGTCAGAGAGAGAGAGAAGCAGAAAGGAGGGTAGAACCTAATGTCTGGAATGGAGATAAAACCTCAGATCTGATGGGTGTGGTGGCTCACGCCTGTAATCCCAGCACTTCGGGAGGCTGAAGTGGGTGGATCACTTGAGGTCAAGAGTTCGAGACCAGCCTGGCCAACATGGTGAAACCCCATCTCTACCAAAAATACAAAAATCAGGCCGGGCGCGGTGGCTCAAGCCTGTAATCCCAGCACTTTGGGAGGCCGAGGCGGGTGGATCACGAGGTCAGGAGATCGAGACTATCCTGGCTAACATGGTGAAACCCCGTCTCTACTAAAAATACAAAAAACTAGCCGGGCGTGGTGGCGGGCGCCTGTAGTCTCAGCTACTTGGGAGGCTGAGGCGGGAGAATGGCGTGAACCCGGGAGGCGGAGCTTGCAGTGAGCCGAGATCACGCCACTGCACTCCAGCCTGGGAGACACAGCGAGACTCCGTCTCAAAAAACAAAAAGAAAAAATACAAAAATCAGTCAGGCGTGGTAGTGGGCACCTGTAATCCCAGCAACCCAGGAGGCAGAGGTGGGAGAATCACTTGAACCTGGGAGGCTGATGCTCCAGTAAGCCAAAATCATGCCACTGCATTCCAGGCTGAGTGACAGTTCAAGGCCCCATCTCAAATAAATAAATAAATAAATAAATAAATAAATAAATAAATAAACTCAATCTAGACAAAAGACTTTCAGTCCTGACATCTAGATACCCACAAAATAACCACCATGTTTTCTATTGTCTTGGTTCCTTTCCAAGGTCCCATTAGAACACCTAGTCCCATTCTGCTCAGTCCCCACCTCACTTTGTCATTTTGTCCTGATTTCCTTCACTGAAGCCTTGACTTAGTCTTGAGATTGATCACACCCTCAGTGGTTCTTTTTTTCTACCTGAATGTGCATATGATCTGCTATGTCAGATAGCATAAAGCCCAGGTGACCATTCAATTTATACAGCTTTTTATTAGGCTTTCTTAGGAATGACATCACTGTCTTCTTCAAGCTTTTTTCATTCGGAAACATTTTGATAATTTTTGATAATCCAGAGTGGAATAAAGAAGAAGAAATTCAGATTCAGATAAACTATGTGAAATTTCGGACAATGACCTCCCCCCCAAAAAAAAGTCTTAAGTGTGCCAGATAGAACAAGCAAATGTCCTATGATGGAATAACCTTATGACTGACAGTTGACTTTTCAACCTCAGCAATGGAAGTCCCAATCACATGAAATCATAATATCAAATTTCCAACCATATTTTTGAAATTCTTCAATTCCAAATTTAGCAAAAATCCTTCAAGAATGAGGTAGAATAAAAGACTTTCATGATAATGATTGAGAGAGTTCATAAATTTTAGTGCCATTAAAAAAGTCACATGATGAAAAGATCTGAGATTTCAAAAGGAACAGTAAGTAAAGAAATTAGAAATATGTTGCTATTGTAACCAATCTTCAACTCTATAAAAGAGAAATCATAATGACAGACCGGGCACGGTGGCTCACGCCTCTAATCTCAGCACTTTGTGAGGCTGAGTTGGGTGGGTGTCTTGAGGTCAGGAGTTCGAGACCAGCCTGGCCAACGTGGTGAAACCCCATCTCTACTAAACATAAAAAAATTAGCTGGGTGTGGTGGTGTGTGCCTGTAATCCTGGCTACTTGGGAGGCTGAGGCAAGAGAAGTGCTTGAACCCAGGAGGCAGAGGTTGCCATGAGCTGAGACCACACTGCCGCTCTCCAGCCTGGCACACACCTGTAGTCCCAGCTATTGGGGAGGCTGAGGTGGGAGGATCACTTGAGTCCAGGAGTCGGAGGTTGCAGTGAGCTACACATGGCCTCATTTTTAAATCTAAATAAATCAACATACAGAAATCTCAAAAATAAAATCATATCCCAAGGAAACATTGAAGAAGATTATGTAAAGAATGGCATTTAGGTAAAGTTTACCAACATCCAATATAGTATCTGTCAATTAGGGACACATGTATGAAGAATATCATTAAAACGTGCTTGGTAAAGTTATATAATTAATTCAAGAAAGTGGTTACCCATGAGCAAGAGGGAGCATTAAGGCTTCAGCAATGGGAGGAGGGTTGGTTACCCTGGAGGAATCACGTGTATCTATAAAGTTGTAATAGGTTTAAAAATATCTAAAAATAATATGGAAAATGTTGCTATTGTATATGTAATGCCATGTGTGAGTACTTGTGTATTTTTGCTGTCACTCAGTAGAGTGCGGTTGATACATGGTAACAAATGTGCCAGGTTCCTGTGAGATGTTGCTCCTGGGGGAGACGGTGTGTGGGGTCAGGAAGAAAGTGGAAACTGTCTGCTTTCTGTTCAATTTTACTATGAATTTAACACTGCTGTAACAAAATCAATCGTATTTTATTTAAAAACCTGTACTACTTCCTCTCAGCTCTAAAAGTTTATTAATTTAAATTTAATGATTTTTATTTTTATTTGTTTCATAGACCATACATGAGACTTAGTTTAAATATTTTTAAAATAAAAACCATTATTAAGCTGGGAGCAGCGGCTCATGCCTGTAATCCTGACACTTTGGAAGGCCGAGATGGGAGGATCACTTGCGCCTGGGAGTTTGAGATTAGCCTGGGCAACACAGTGAAACCGCAAATCTACATGAAATTTTAAAAAATTAGCCAGATATTAGCTGGGTGTGGTGGTGTGCTCCTGTAGTTAAAGCTACTTGGGAGGCTGAGGCAGAAGAATAGCTTGAACTCCAGAGGCAGAGGTTGCAGTGAGCCGAGATCGCGCCACTGCACTCCAGCCTGGGAGAAAGAGTCAGACTCTGACGCAAAATAAATAAATAAATAAATAAATAAAATTAGCTGGGCACTGTGTCACATGCCTGAGATCTCGGCTATTTAGGAGGCTGATTTGGAAGGATCACTTGAGACCAAGAGGTTGACGCTGCAGTAAAGTGGAATCACACAACCGCATTCCACCTAGGCAACAGAGCGAGACCCTTTCTCAAAAAAAACAAACACAAAAACAAAACAACAACAATAACAAAAACAAAACTCAAAACAATACAACAAACGATAACAACAATTCTTATTTATTTGTATTGAAGGGGTGGCCTGCCCCTCCACACCTGTGGGTGTTTCTCGTAAGGTGGAACGAGAGACTTGAGAAAAGAAATAAGACACAGAGACAAAGTATAGAGAAAGAAAAGCGGGGCCCAGGGGACCGGCGCTCAGCATACAGAGGACCCACGCCGGCCCCGGTCTCTGAGTTCCCTTAGTATTTATTGATAATTAGCTTTACCATCTTAAAGACAGGGGAGTGGCAGGACAATAGGATCAAAGAAAAAAGAGGAAATCGGCAGTAAGACATATGAACAAAAACCTCTGTGACATGAATAAGTTCAAAGGAAAATGCTGTGCCTTGAGATGCATATGCAAACATCTCCATAAACCTTTTAGCAGCATAGTTTCAGTCTATCACATGGGGAGAAACCTTAGACAATACCTAGCTTTCCTAGGCAGAGGTCCCTGCGACCTTTGGCCGTGTACGTGTCTCTGGGTATTTGAAATTAAGAGAATGGTGATAACTTTTAACCAGCAAGCTACCTTCAGGCATTTGTTTAACAAAGACACATCCTGCACAGCCCAAAATCCATTAAACCTTGAGTCACCGCAACACATGTCTCTTGCAAAGGACAAGGTTGGGGGTAGGGTCACAGATTAACAGCATCACAAATACAGAACAAAATGGAGTCTCTTATGTCTACTTCTTTCTATATAGACACAGTAACAGGCTGATCTCTCTTCCTTTTCCCCACATGTATTTAGAATTAGTTTTGAAAGTATCTGGCCAGGCGCGGTGGCTCAAGCCTGTAATCCCAGCACTCTGGGAGGCCGAGGCGGGCGGATCACGAGGTCAGGAGATCGAGACCATCCTGGCTAACACGGTGAAACCCCGTCTCTACTAAAAAAAATACAAAAAACTAGCCAGGCGAGGTGGCGGGCGCCTGTAGTCCCAGCTATTCGGGAGGCTGAGGCAGGAGAATGGCGTAAACCCGGGAGGCGGAGCTTGCAGTGAGCTGAGATCCGGCCACTGCACTCCAGCCCGGGCGACAGAGCGAGACTCCGTCTCAAAAAAAAAAAAAAAAAAAAAAGAAAGTATCATTTATTTTGAGACTTCAAACCACATTAGATATTTTTAAAATGTTACATTGCATACTTTAAATACTAAATTCCCTTAATAATTTAAAATTTCAATTTATATCTTGAAATGTATATAAATTACAATTGAATATTTGTACATTAAAAGAATAGATTTTCTTTTTTTTTTTTTTTTTTTTTTTTGAGACAGAGTCTTGCTCTGTCGCCCAGGCTGGGGTGCAGTGGCCAGATCTCAGCTCACTGCAAGCTCCGCCTCCCGGGTTTAGACCATTCTCCTGCCTCAGCCTCCCGAGTAGCTGGGACTACAGGCGCCCGCCACCTCGCCCGGCTAATTTTTTGTATTTTTTAGTAGAGACGGGGTTTCACCGTGTTAGCCAGGATGGTCTCGATCTCCTGACCTCGTGATCCGCCCGTCTCGGCCTCCCAAAGTGCTGGGATTACAGGCTTGAGCCACCGCGCCCGGCCTAAAAGAATAGATTTTCTTAATTAAATACCGTTACAATATAGTCCTGTTTACACCACTAACTGATGCCACATGGTCTGATCCACCAGAAGGTGGCACCCGAGGCCCATGGGGTGGGAATTTTCTCTGCTACAAGGAGAGATGAACTCAGGCTTGTACTTCCCATTGCGCCCCCTGCTGGCTGCCGAGGGTCCACCGTCTGGGGGAATCCTGATGAAATGGTGGCCGCCTGTAGAAGCTGAGTCCTATTGTGTGCCCTGGGTTCCTGCTTCCTCCCTGTTACCAGGAATGGAAGGTAAAATTAAAGGATGAAGAATTGCTGGGACTTAGGCTAGAAGGGAAATAGAAAAACAAGATGCAGTTATTAAACTTTTATTGTATGCTAAGGGAAATCAAAGATAAAAGTTAATTTTTATGCCGGGTGTGGTGGCCCACGCCTGTAATCCCAGCACTTTGGGAGGCTGAGACAGGCAGATCACCAGGTCAGGAGATTGAGACCATCCTGGCTAACACGGTGAAACCCCGTCTCTACTAAAAATACAAAAAAACTAGCCGGGCGTAGTGGCGGGCGCCTGTAGTCCCAACTACTAGGGAGGCTGAGGCAGGAGAATGGCGAGAACCCAGGAGGCGGAGCTTGCAGTGAGCCGAGATTGCACCACTGCACTGCAGCCTGGGCGACTGAGCAAGACTCTGTCTCAAAAAAAAAAAAAAAGAAAAAAGAAAAGCCGGGCGCGGTGGCTCACGCCTGTAATCCCAGCACTTTGGGAGGCCGAGATGGGCAGATCACGAGGTCAGGAGATCAAGACCATCCTGGCTAACACTGTGAAACCACGTCTCTACTAAAAATACAAAAAATTAGCCGGGCGTAGTGGCGGGCGCCTGTAGTCGCAGTTACTCGGGAGACTGAGGCAGGAGAATGGCGTGAACCCGGGAGGCGGAACTTGCAGTGAGCCGAGCTTGCGCCACTGCACTCCAGCCTGGGCGACAGAGCGAGACTCCATCTCAAAAAAAAAAAAAAAAGAAAAAAGAAAAAAGAAAAAAAAAAGTTCGTATTTATTAAGTGCACCATCATTCAAAACACTGAGAATCCAACTGCTTTATTTCTTTTGAAAAACTCACTAAGAGTGGCTTAAACAGTGACCGTCTTTCCCACAGCACAGCACAGAAGAGGTAACCCGCATCTTCCAGGCCTTGGGGCACTGTTCTGTATTTTTTTTTTTTTTTGGAGAGGATGTGGAGAAATAGGAACACTTTTACACTATTGGTGGGACTGTAAACTAGTTCAACCATTGTGGAAGACAGTGTGGCAGTTCCTGAAGGATCTAGAACTAGAAATACCATTTGACCCAGCCATCCTACTACTGGGTATACACCCAAAGGATTATAAATCATGCTGCTATAAAGACACATGCACACATATGTTTATTGAGGCACTATTCACAATAGCAAAGACTTGGAACCAACCCAAATGTCCATCAATAATAGACTGGATTAAGAAAATGTGGCACACATACACCATGGAATACTGTGCAGCCATAAAAAAGGATGAGTTCATGTCCTTTGTAGGGACATGAATGAAGCTGGAAACCATCATTCTGAGCAAACCATCAAAAGGACAGAAAACCAAACACTGCATGTTGTCACTCATGGGTTGGAACTGAACAATGAGAACACTCGAACACAGGGTGGGGAACATCACACACTGGGACATGGTGTGGGGTGGGGCAGAGGGGAGGGATGGCATTAGGAGATATACCTAATGTAAAAGACGAGTTAACGGGTGCAGCACACCAACATGGCACATGTATACATATGTTACAAACCTGCACATTGTGCACATGTACCCTAGAACTTAAAGTATAATAAAAAAAACAAAGAGTACAGTGTCTATCTATGGAGAGTGGAAGTGAATCATGGTAAAAAAAGGAAATATATATAGATATAGATATGAATAGATAGACATACGCACATCTAGCTGCAAGAAAGAGGAATGTCATGGACCAATGATGACAGTGAGCCATGTAAAAAGGCTACAATTCTTGCGATTGTGTGTCCGTTTTCAGGATGGGTTGTAGGTTGCCTTTTCAGAAAGGCTGATGCTACAGTCATAGCAAATAAATGATTATAAAATGTGTTTCCTTTCTGGGGCATCTCTGGAGAAATCTCCAATGATACAAGAACTCATTTTACTAGGCAGGTGATCACATAGGTAAAATTTTACAGATCCAATGGCCCTACCATTAACTTCATTATCCTTGGTATTCTACAAAGGTTGAGGGAACAAATGGTATCTTGAAACTAAAATTAGCTAAACTAACAAAGAAAATTGGATTATTATTATTATTATTATTATTTTTTTTTTTTGAGACAGAGTCTCTGTTGCTCAGGCTGGAGTACATTGGTGCTATGTCAGCTCACAACAACATCCGCCTCCCAGGTTCAAGAGATTCTCCTGCCTCAGCCTCCTGAGTAGCTGGGATTACAGGCGCATGCCACCCCACCCAGCCAATTTTTGTATTTTCAGCAGAAACGGGGTTTCACCGTGTTGGCCAGGCTGGTCTCAAACCCCTGATCTTGTGATCTGCCCACCTCAGCCTCCTAAAATGCTGGGATTACAGGCATGAGCCACAATGCCTGGCCTAATTTTTTTTTCTTTTCTCAAAAGATGGTGTCATAGTATTGGGTTCTATGCACTTAGGAGAGTGAGCCCATCTTTCAGTAACAATATGACTCAATACTGGAAGAATTTGATGCAGTATTTCAAAGACTATTTCCAGTAGATGAAGGAGGCTTTCAGTAATGTTTAGACCTTCGGGGCCCTAGTATTTGGAGACTGCATCCTTTAGAAAGGACACCAAGGGAAATCTGCCCATGAGCAGCATTGGATGGGTCCGTACCAGGTGACTTAAAATTAAGGATATCCAAGGAAAAGGCTTCCCTAGAAGCAGACATCATCACGTGGTAGACAGCTTTTCCAAGACAATGGAACAAGACTCCATTTGATCTTCTTCCATTCATTGAGTCTTGGTTTTGTTTTGTATTAACACAAAATGCTCAAACCTATATTTTATGTTGTTAGATACTTTCACCACTCAAAGCAAACACTTTCTAAAGTCTCCTGTTCAAAATGTAGCCACTCTCACTAACCAATGCAATTGCTGGCTATGGAGTCATTTAGATGAAAGGGAAGGATCACGACTAAATAGTAGAACCTGCTCTCATATACAGTTGGGTAGCAACTGAGGATGCTAACTTCATGATAAGGTTTGTTATCCTTCCTTTGGAAGGCTGGTTAATATTTATAATTAAATGATTTGGCACTAAGAAGAAGCTATAGGTACAAATGGGTGGCCTATGACTATTATTGATTTCATTACTGGTAATTGATCTCTATGCCTAGAAAACATTAGTACAACTGCCTCTAGTCTAGATAGCGTCCCAGACTCCCCCTAGAATCAATCTCTTTGGTCTGACATGCATTATGAAAACTGGAATGCTATACGCATCAACATAGACATAGAATCAGAACATGACCATGTTACCCTCTGCCATATAATCAGACAACTTACTGAAACTTGATGTTGGTTCACTGGAAACTCTATTGACAAATAGAAAGCATCTATAACTCTGCCATATGAAATAAATAATAGTTTCATTTATTGGATGCATCAGTACTCAGGACATCTTAGGAAAGAAACCTATTCATTCTCCAATGGAGATGGCATGCAAGGATTACTTTATAAAACTCATAGAAATAGTATTTCTACCTGCCTGAATTCAAACCATTACTATGCAACCTGGTGTCAGTGGAAGGTAAGGTTCTTGAGGTAGAAATAATTAAAGAAAGCTTCATTGGATGTAAATGTCAGGATTGACCTGGAAGACACACACTGGCAAAGTGGGTGTTTTCCAAAGTCTGTTACAAGTTGGAATACTTTTGTAAGAAAGGTTAAAAGAAGGGAATGGGACTCTTCCTATCATTTTGTTTTGTAATTTTCTTTTGTTTTATTGAACTGGCAAGGCTCAAATAGAGTTGAGGTTTTGTTTTGTTTTTTCTATTGGAAGGTACAATACAGAGGTTACAATCATTGGCTTTAGATTACAACATAATAGGCTAAAACATTTTCCTTGCAAGGAAACCAGCAAAACTTCGTGATCAGAATCAAATCAGTGTCCTTCTCACTGTCAGTGGGTGAAGCCTTCATCAATACTTGTAGAATTTGAGGCACTCATGAACTCCCAGTCAAATTCTTTACTCAGGGACAGGATGTAAGGCAATCATAAGACCTTCCACAGGTGGTTAGTTTGGAAGACTGACCAATGTGACATGCAAGTTTTCACTGGCAATATGCAGGCGCAGATATGACAAAGAATAATCATGACCTTCATATCACCTCAGCCATTGAGGAATGGGATCCTTTTGACCCATTCTCTCCATAAAACCAGGTTACTCACCTTCTGTGGCAACAAAATATATGGTCTACTTTACAGAGAAGGAGACTCTGAAAAAAAAATATGTTTATTATGAAATAAGCAAAGGGATGGGAATAGATGTGAGATTATTCGGGGAGATAAAGGAAGATGGAAAGTTTTGAAATGAAAAATAAGGAGGATTATATATATTGTTTTGAAAGACTCATCCTTAGTCATAAGGATCAAAACCAAAGGGGCATCAGTGCAATGTTGGATCGATTCCTCCTCCACCCACTCAGTAACCCCCAACATGTTTACCAAGTCTTCGTTCACTCCCAGGATCCCATTAAAAACCCAGCTCAACCCTGACCAGCCTCGGCCCTCACTTCCATTTGTAATTTTGACAAGACTTTATTACAGGACCATCAGGCTCCTATGCCTGCTACAGAGTAGCTTACCAATATTCTGAGACAGCAGGGTTTGCAGCAGAGAGTTTAATGATCACAGGGTGTCTGAATGAGAAGCTAGGAGGAGATTCTTAAATTCATCTCCCCTAGAAGTACTGAAGGTTTCCAGTGGATCCTGGATAGCAAGGGGCTGGAAAGTTGGTGTAGTGGTAAGAGGGATGAAGTCATCAGGATGTAGAAACTGCATTCTTTGGTGAGTTGGTGCCTTGCAGGGCCCTTCAGATCAGCTGGCATCAGTAGTTTCACTGACAGCAGAACCTGAAGGGATATCTCAAATGAAAAAGTTAATGTTTTACAATGCTTAAATTGTTGTCTGCAGGGCAGTTAAGGGGAACATGTAATCTAAGGTCTACATGATCTTGGGACAGCAGGCTGCCAGCAACCATAAAGAAGCAGGTCAGAGAGCAAGCTGACCTCATGATGAATGCTGAATACGCAGCAAGCTTGGTTTATTTTTGTTTCTCCCCCTCCCTTCTTCATCGATCAAATTTATAAAGTTTATAGGTATGCTTTCAATTTCTTCCAGAGAAGACTTAACCTAAGCCCTGAGACTACTCATGCCCTCCATGGCACCTCTCTTCCACGAGAACGAGAGTATAATCTGCTACCTTAGGTGATACAAAACCTACAAGACCATTCGATACGTGGAGATTTTTATTTTGATATTGTAGGGACGACTCCTCTGTTTTTATAAAGCTTTTTGTAAGTATACAGCATTTTAATAATTTTGATGTGGTCAAAGATCTCCCAACAGCACTACTTTCAGATTTTATTTTTCTGTCTAATGTCCAGAACAGATCCAACCCTTCCCTGCCTCACACTCAGGACTATGAAGGTCACATATTAGTAAAAGTCCATCAGTGTTTGTGGAGTTCATGAATGAATGAATTCTTGTTTATTTTGTTTGTTTGTTTGTTTTGTTTTGTTTTGTTTTTTGACAGAGTCTCCCTCTGTCACCAAGACTGGAGAGCAATGGCACAATTTTGGCTCACTGAAACTATTGCCTACGGGGTTCAAGTGATTATCCTGCTTCGGCCTCCCAAGTAGCTGGGTTACAGGCACCTGCCATCATGCCCGGCTAATTTTTGAAGTTTTGTAGGTACAGGGTTTCTCTTCGTTGGCCTGGCTAGTCTTGAACACCTGAACTCAGGCGATCTACCTGCCTTGTCCTTCCAAAGAGTTGGGATTACAAGTGTGAGCCACCTCACCCAGCCTTGAATGAATGAATTCTTGACTTCCACCCTATCCCTAACACTGTCAATTTCTTGATTCATGAAATTAATATGGATATCTGATATGAATGGATGTCTGATTCAATCCATTAATCTGGGGAGAGCCAAAAACTCAATCAGGATTATCTGGGTGGAGCTTCAGAAATGCAATCAGATATCACTTTTTGATTGGAAGCTAGCAGTGGATACGTGGAGGGGTGTGGGTGGGAGTTGTGATGAGAAAGGTCAATAAAAGCTTCTAAAGACCCAGAGGAGAGACCCAAAGTCTTCAAGCCTGGAGTTACAGCTTGGTTCTTCCTGAGGTCTGAGCACCCTGCAAACTCAGTCTAGATCTGGTAAGTGCCTAATTTCTGTAATGACACTCCCATCTGACCTACAGTCAGACGGACTGGGATGGTGACAGTGCAGCCTACGATGGCACAGAGATATATCCTGTCTTTTTTTTTTTTTTTCATATGAACAACTAGAAGCTTTGAGTTTTTTCCTCCAAATACGGTTGTGTCTTTATTTCAAAAAATTGTGTGGTGCTTTGCATTATGTCATTTCAAACTTCTTGATGGGAGCAATAACTCATGCCTATAACCCCAACAATTTGGGAGGCCAAGGTTGGAGGATCATTTCAGCCCAGGGGTTTGAGATCAGCCTAAGAAAAATGGCAAAAACCCATCTCTACAAAATGTTCTTTTTTGAGAGGGGGGATGGAGTCTCACTCTGTTGCCCAGACTGGAGAGCAGTGGCATCATCTCAGCTCACTGCAACCTCTGCCTCCCAGGTTCAAGCAATTGTCATGCCTCAGCCTTCCTCCTGAGTAGCTGGTATTACAGCCATCTGCCACCATGCTCAGACAATTTTTGTATTTTTAGTAGAGGTGGGGTTTCACCATGTTGGCCAGGTTGGTCTCGAACTCCTGACCTCAAGTGATCCACCTGCCTCGGCCTCCCAAAGTGCTGGGATTACAGCCGTGAGCCACTAGTGCTCGGCCTCCACAAAATATCTGTATATTTTTTAATTAGCCAGGCATGGTGGCATGCATCTGTAGTCCCAGCTATTTGAGTGGCTTACGCGGGAGAATCACTTGAGCCCAGAAGATTGAGGCTGTGGTGAGCCATGCTCACACCACTGCTGTACTCCAGCCTGGGCAACCGAGTGAGACCCTGTCCAAAACAAACAAACAAAAAAACCCCAAAATCTTAACCAAAGAGGATCTTTGACCCTAATTTTAAATCAATCAGATCCTCATTGTAACTCTTCCACCCAAATGGCGACATGGGTGTGGGGGTGCATACCTTTAATCCCAGTTATGTGGAAGCCTGAAGCACGAGAATTGCTTGAATCTCTAAGGCAGAGGTTACAGTGAGTCGAGCTGGTGCCACTGCACTCCAGCTTGGGTAACAAAGTGAGACTCAGCTACCCCCACACCAAAAAATATTAAACTATACCACCCAGGTGATCATCGGGTACATGAAGATTTCTACTGTGTTTTCTTAGGGACTGTCATGTCTGTCTTTGTAAAACTGTTTCAACTCTGAAATATTTTGATACATTTGATGTGGCCAAGGATCTCTCAACAAAGATACTTTCAAGCTTTTTTCTTTCTGTCTAATGTCAGGAAGAGATTCAACCCTTCCCTATCTCACACTCAGGACTATGAAGGACACATATTAGTAAAGCTCCATGTTTGTGGAGTCAATCAGTGAATGAGTCCTGGACTTCACCTTATCCCTAATTCTTTCACTTTCATGGATGAATATCTAATTCCATTGGTTAATCTGGAAGAAAGCCAAAAATCCAATCAGGATTAACTGGGTGGAGCTTAAGAAGTCTAATCAAATGTAGTTCTCTCTCTCTCTCTTTTCTTTGAATCTAGCCTGTTTCCCAGGCTGGAGTGCGGTGGTATAATCTCAGCTCACAGCAACCTCTGCCTCCTGGGTTCAAGCGATCCTACTGCCTCAGTCTCCCTAGTAGCTTGGACAATAGACACAGGCCACTGCCCCAGGCTAATCTTTGTAATTTTAGTAGAGGCAGGGTTTTACCATGTTGGCCAGGCTACTCTCGAGCTCCTGACCTCAGATGATCCACCTTCCTCTGCCTCCCAAAGGGCTGGATTACAGGTGTGAGTCACTGCACCCAGCCAAAGTGGTTCATTTTTAAGATGTGTAAGAGGTGTGTATTGGAAACATCTGTGTCTTGTGAATGATGCATAACACTGTCACATAGCTTTCAAAGCTTCTCACTGAAATTTTCAATAATGAGGCCGGGGCAGAGGCTCACGCTTGTAATCCCAGCACTTTGGGAGGCCAAGGCAGGTGGATTGCTTGAGTCTAGGAGTTCGAGACCAGCCTGGACAACATAGTGAAACCCACCGTCTTTACAAAAAGTCAAAAAATAAAATATTACCTGGGCATGAGATCTGAGCTTCAGAGATCCTCGGTAACATTTCCCGGTGTTATGAGTTTAGTGGAGCAGAGGCTAATAATCATGGACTAGGAAAGATCTTGCTGACTCTTTAGAGGTTGGGACACACTCTTCTTGGTATCAGAAGGGTAGAACTATATCTCTGTGGTCACTTATTGCAGAATGGAATTGGAATAAACTGAGAGCTCTTTCACACATGCTGGAGAAACGACTTTGGCCCTAGGAGAAGAGTGGGTTGCAGGGGATTGGCCTGAGAAACTTGCCTTTTTGCTGGATTGTCCTCTAGAGCTTTTCCTTGCAGATTTGTCAGAATGAGCCTCCAGTCGCCATCCAGACTCCTGGAGCTGGCAGGGCAGAGCCTGCTGAGGAACCGGTCCCTGACCATCTTCACCCTGGATGAGCTGCCCCGGGAGGTCTTCCCTCTGATGTTCATGGAGGCCTTCAGCATGAGACGCTGTGAGGCCCTGAAGCTGATGGT
This sequence comes from Macaca mulatta, assembly GCF_049350105.2. Classification (NCBI taxonomy): domain Eukaryota; kingdom Metazoa; phylum Chordata; class Mammalia; order Primates; family Cercopithecidae; genus Macaca; species Macaca mulatta. Next base: position 227,884,941 of record NC_133406.1, read on the forward strand.
GCAGGCTTGGCCCTTCCTCCGCCTCCCTCTGGGATCCCTGATGAAGACACCTCATCTGGAGACCTTGCGAGCTGCGCTGAAGGGACTTGATACGCTGCTGGCCCAGAAGGTTCGGCCCAGGTGAGGTGACTCAGGTGGCCTGGTGGGAAGGGCCCAGGCATCCAGGGAACGGGACAGCTGGCTCAGGCGTGGCGGGGTTGGGGAACTAGGGTGGCTCAGAGGCTTCTGATGGCGCCCATGAGAGGCCTTGGCCATGGCCCAGCTCCTCTGGGAAAGGACTGCTCACCATGCAGGGTCCACCGAGGAAACAGGAACCTGCTTCCTCCCAGTGGAAGGTCAAGGTACTAGAAGTGGGTGCCAGGGAGAATCCAAGGGGGAACGGGATGGAGAAGAGACAGAAGTGGGAGCACTGAGGACAGAAGCAGCTGACTGATGTCCTGGATGTGGAGGGAAAGCTCAGGTCGGGGGTGGGTCCTTGCTCATTCTGAGCTTTTCCCCCATGTGACTCACAGGAGGTGGAAACTTCAAGTGCTGGATTTGCGGGATGTTGATGAGAATTTCTGGACCATATGGTCTGGAGCCCGGGCCCTGTCCTGCTCCCCAGAGGCCATGAGTAAGAGGCAGACAGTGGAGGACTGTCCGAGGATGGGAGAGCGCCAGCCCTTGAAGGTGTTCATAGACCTCTGCCTAAAGGACAGTACACTGGACGAATGCCTGAGCTACCTCTGTGGGTGGGTCCACTACAGAAGCGGTCTCGTGCACCTGTGTTGTAGTAAGGTGCAGAATTACTCAATGCCCACTTCAAGTTTCAGAAATCTATTGGAAAGGATATACCCAGACAGTATCCAGGAGTTGGAAGTCAGGAGAAAGTGCTCTCTGAATCAAACAGGAAAGTTTGCCCCTTACCTGAGCCGGATGAGCAATCTTCGCAAACTCTTTTTAGCCTTCGGTTATGATGGTGAGTTATACGTGAGTGGCCTCCAGCAGTTCATTCCTGACTTGGACTCTCCATTCCTCTGCCTGTCCTACCCCCAGATGCTTTATATAAGAAAGGTCAGCAATATCAAAGAGCACCTGGAGCACCTGCTCAGGTAAGAAAGGATGGTGAGCTTTCTCTGCAGACCATACCACAGACTTTTGTTCTTTTTCACAGTAAACGCTAGTGGGCATGTACTGTGTGCCAGCCACTGGTGACATCACAGGGAATGGGAGGCTAAAATATCAATGCATTACGCTCTTCAGTGCTCTATATCCTGAAGTGGGTATCACAAGACCACTCAAACAAGGGCAGGGGGATGGCCTGGGGTAGATGCTACAGAGAGACATGGAGGGAGCTGGTTAGTTGGGGGTTCAGATCTAGTGAGGGTGCATTTGTGAATTCCTTGTTAGGAAGTGTGTTTAAAGTGAATATGATGGAAACGTATTCTTCATACAGAGGAGGGTATGAAAGAAGAGAAAGTGCAGCCGGGCGCGGTGTCTCACGCCTGTAATCCCAGCATTTTTGGAGGCCGAGGTGGGCAGATCACAAGGTTAGAAGTTCGAGACCAACCTGGCCTCGAGACCAGTGAATCCCCGTCTCTATTAAAAATAAAAAAAAAAAATTAGCCGGGCATGGTGATGGGCACCAGTAATCCCAGCTACTTGGGAGGCTGAGGCAAGGGAAGCAGAGGTTGCAGTGAGCTGAGATTGTGCCACTGCACTTCAGCCCAGGTTACAGTGTGAGACCTTGTCTCAAAAAAAAAAGAAGGGAAAGTGCATCAAACCTGTGCATTTCACAGTAGAAACTCTGTCCTCAGAAGCTTAGTAAACACCAATGATCCTGTCTCTAAATCGCTGTCTGTAAAATGTTGTTTAGAACCCCAGGAGAGGTAATTGATATGGGAAATGCATGCTTCTGGGATGGAGGGTGAGGGAGTAGGCCTCAGAGTGGTATCAATCACACAAGCAAGGGTGAAAGGACTGAGCCTAAAGTGGAGCTGCCCCTGAATGATCTGAGTCTTCATCAGGCAGCACCTTGCACCCAGACGACCATCTGATGATGGGAACAAACTTGTGTTTGGGTGAAACAGGCTTCCCCATTGCAGGTTACCATAACACCTGTGTTGTAGTAAGGTGCAGAATTGCTCAATGCCCACTTCAAGTTTACCGTTGACATTATTTCCCACCCCCTCCACTAACTGGCACCATTGCCCATAACTAACTTCTTGCTCTCCCTAGGTGTCTCAAGAACCCCTTGGAGGCCTTTACATTCTGTCATGCTTACCTAACTGATCGGGATATGGAGTGTCTGTCTCAGTACCCAAGCCTCAGTCAGCTAAAGGAGCTGCGTCTGATTCATATCCTAATGTGGACCACCAATCTTGAGCCCCTTGGAGCTCTGCTAGAGAAAGCTGCTGCTACTCTCAAGACCCTCGTCTTAGAGGACTGTCGGATCCAGGACCCCCAACTCAGGGTCGTGTTGCCTGCCCTGAGCCGCTGCTCCCAGCTCACCACCTTCTACTTTCGTGGAAATGAGACCTCCGCAAATGCTCTGAAAGACCTGCTGCGTCACATAGGCGGGCTGAGCAAGTTAGGCCTGGAGTTGTATCCTGCCCCTCTGGAGAGTCTTGACAACAGGGGTCATGTCAACTGGGAGATCCTTGCCCCAAATTCGGGCTGAGCTGATGCGGATGCTCAGGGAAGTCAGGCAGCCCAAGAGGATCTTTTTTGGTCCCGTTCCCTGCCCTTCCTGTGGCTCATGGCCATCTGAGACAGTGGACTTCCATCTTTGCTCCTAGGGAAGAGCTGGTTAGTGGGATGGATAAGCTTTCTTCTGGACCCTTGGACACTGAAATCTAGGACATAGGTGCTTTTTTCTTTTTTTTTTTTTTTTTTTGATGGAATTTTTCTCTCTCCTCAGGCTGAATTACAGTGGCACAATCTCATCTCACTGCAACCTCCACCTCCCAGGTTCAAGTGATTCTCCTGCCTCAGTCTCCCTAGTAGCTGGTGTTCCTGGCGTGTGCCACCACGCCCATCCAATTTTTGTATTTTTAGTAGATGCGGACGCTCAGGGAAGTTAGGCAGCCCAAGAGGATCTTTTTTGCTCCCGTTCCCTGCCCTTCCTGTGGCTCATGGCCATCTGAGAAACTGGACTTCCATCTTTGCTCCTAGGGAAGGCCTGATTAGTGGGATGGATACGCTTTCTTCTGGACACTTAGGAACCAAAATATTGTACATGGGTGCATTTTTTTATTTCAATTTTATTTTTTATATATTATTTTATTTTATTTTTTGAGACAGAGTCTCACTCTGTCCCTCAGGATGAAGTGCAGTGGCACAATCTCAGCTCACTGCAAACTCCACCTCCTGGGTTCAAGTGATTCTCCTGCCTCAGCCTCCCAAGTAGCTGGTGTTATGGGTGTGCGCCCCCATGCCCGGCTAATTTTTGTATTTTTAGTAGAGACAGGGTTTCACGATGTTGGCGGAGGCTGGTCTCCAACTCCTGACCTCAAGTGATCTAACTGCCTTGGCCTTCCACAGTGCCTGGTTTACCGATGTGAGCAGCCAGGCCCGGTCAGGCACTTCTTAAAGGAAGCACATAGCCATGTGTTTCAGGCAAGTGCTCACTGTGAGATTGTGAGTGGAAAAACAAAGGCGACTCAGCCGGGGGCAGGACTGGGTGAAAACACTGACTTGGCATCGATGAGGCCTTTAGGGACCTGTTTCCTAGACTCAGAAATGGAACCTGAAGTTCTAGAGTGATGCAGGAGTTACCCCTGCAAGGATGGTTATTTAAAAATGTCATAAATAAATGGAACATGAATGGAAACTTTCTGGTGTCTTCCATGATTGATCAACCTGTTTTAGACATTTATACATCAGAAGTCTCTAGAAATCTGCTTCCTGGGTTCAAGCAATTCTCCTGCCTCAGCCTCCCGAGTAACTGGGACTACAGGGACCCGCCATCACGCCTGTCTAAGTTTTGTATTTTTAGTAGAAAGGGGCTTTCACCATGTCGGCCAGGCTGGTCTCAAACTCCTGATGTCAGGCAAACCACCCGCCTCAGCTGCCCAAAGTGCTGGGATTCTAGACATGAGCCACTGCACCTGGCCTGATATTCTGATACAAGCATAAAATGTGTAATGTTCAAATCATGGTAATGGGGATATCCAACATCTCAAGAATTTATCATTTCTTCGTGCTAGCAATATTCCAATTCCACTGCTTTAATTTTCTAGAAATTTACAATAAACTATTGTCAACGTCAGTTGCCCTATTGTGCTACTGAACCCTAGATCTTATTCCTATCTGTGTTTTTGTTCCCATTAACCATCCCCTTCTTACTCTCCATTTCCCATCACCCTTCCTAGCTTCTGATAACCGTCATTTTACTATTTATAAGTTTCATGGCTTTTAATTCCCAAATATGAGTGAGAACATGCCATGTTTGTCTTTCTGTATCTGGCTTACTTCACTTACCATGCCCTCCAGTTTCATCCATGTTGTTGCAGATGACAGGATTTCATTCATGTTTATGGCTATTGTGTATATTTACCACATTTTCTTGATCCATTCATCTGTTGGTGGACACGTATCCACTATTGTGGATAGTGCTGCAATAAATAGGGGAGTGCAGGCCAGGTGTAGTGGCTCACGCCTGTAATCCCAGAATTTTGGGAGGTTGAGGCAAGTGGATTACTTGAGGCCAGGAGTTCGAGACCAGACTGACCAACATGGTAGTGTAGATATCTCCTGGATATATTTTATATATATATATATATACACACACACACACACACACACACATATACACACGTACACACACACACACACACACATATACACATATATACATATATATCCAGCAGTGGGATTTATGGTTCATATGATAATCCTATTTTTATTTTTTGGAGGAAACTCCATACTGTTTTCCATACTAGCTGTACTAATTTCCACAACTACCAATGGTGTACCAGGGTTCTCATTTCTCCACATCCTCCCTAGCACCCATTATTTTCTATTGGCTTTTAATTTTTAGTTTTTCAGAGACAGGGTTTTGCAATGCTGCCCAGGTTGGTTTTGAACTTCTGGCCTCAAGTGATCCTCCCACCTCAGACTCTCAAAGTGCTGGGATTACAGGTGTGAGTCACTGCACCCGATCTACTGAGTAAATTCGAATCCTCGCAGGAGGCTGTGACTCTGGGTTACCTGGTTTGTATCAGTTGACACACATGTATTAGGACCTGGGAAAGCCTAAAAATGAACGACTACAGCAAGGTGGAAAAAGCCTGAAGAAAGTATTATTATCCCCTCAAGATCTACTTCCAGGGATGACCCAAAAGATGCAGCAATTCCCACTGCCTTCCCACGAAAGATTGACTGGTCCATTGCTATTTATTTATTTATTTATTTATTTATTTATTTATTTATTTATTTTTCTGAGACAGGACCTCCCTCTGTCACCTGGGCTGGAGTGCAGTGATGCATCATAGTCCACTGCATCCTCAGCCTCCTGGGCTCCAGCAATCCTCCCACCTCAGCCTCCTAAGTAGCTGAGACCACAGATGCACAAAACCACAGCTGGCTAAATTTCTGTGTTTTTATAGAGATGGGGGCCTCACTCTGTTGGTTAGGCTGGTCTCTAACTCCTGGCTCCAGTGATCCTCCCGCCTCGGCCTCCAAAAGTGCTGGGATTAGTCTTGAGTCACCACATTCGGCCAATTGGTTTATTATTGAATCATGTGAACAGAAGACAGATGTGTCAGTTTTTGATTCCAAGTCTAGAATGGTAATTTCCTTTGTAAAACATTCTGGTCTTATAATAGTAGCTAGGGAATATTTCCTGCTAGAACTTGAAGGGCTCAGAAAACTTTACTCATTAATGGATTTTGACCACAGCTTGGTGACCTGATTGAAAAACATAAGAAGTTACCAGGTCGGGAGCAGGGGCTCACACCTGTAGTCCCAGCACTTTGGTAGGCTGAGGTGGGTGGCTCATTTGAGGTCAGGAGTTCGAGACCAGCCTGACTAACATGGTGAAATCCCATCTCTACTAAAAATACAAAAGGCCGGGCACGGTGGCTCACGCCTCTAGTCCCAGCACCTTGGGAGGCCGAAGTGGGTGGATGAGGTCAGGAGTTGAAGAGCAGCCTGGTCAACATAGCGAAACTCCATCTCTAATAAAAATACAAAAAATACAAAAAATAGCTGGGCATGGTGGCACACGCCTGTTCTTCCAGCTACTTGCAAGGCTGAGGCAGGAGAATCGCTTGAACTCAGGAGGCAGAGGTTGCAGTGAGCCAAGATCATGCCACTGCACTCTAGCCTGGGCAATAGAGGGAGACTCTGCCTCCAAAAAAAAAAAAAGTTACTGATATGGCTGAATTGGTCACCATAGGTGAACATTTTAAGAGAGTTCTAGAACATAAAAGTATCCAACGCTGAAAAAAAAAGAATGCAAAGGATAATAAAGTGTTTGCAGCTAAAACAGCTGAAGGGATAAGAGCAAGGGGAGCTCCCCTCACTATTAAAACTCAAGTTCAGTTGGTCGTAAACAGGGAAACCCTTCTCAAGTTGCCTGTTACCTTTGAAACAGGCCATTGGAATGAAAATTGTCTAAATTTGCACCAGGTCTCTATTGGACCTAACCCTTTTGGCCCAGACATTGTTTGCATTAGAGGACTTTTTAAAAAAATTTTTATTTTTTGAGATGATGTTTCACTCTTGTTGCCCAGGCTGGAGTGCAATGGCACGATCTCAGTTCATTGCAACCTCCACCTCCCGGGTTCAAGTGATTCTCCTGTCTCAGCCTCCCAAGTAGCTGGCATTACAGGCATGTGACACTGTGGTCTGCAAATTTTGTATTTTTAGTAGAGACGGGGTTTCTCCATGTTGGTCAGGCTGGTCTTGAACACCCAACCTCAGGTTATCCCCCCACTTCGGCCTCCCAAAGTGATAGGATTACAGGCATGAGCCACCGCACCTGGATTCAGGACATTTCTGATGGCTCCATATTGACGGAACTTCATCTAATTCTCTGGTAAATTATTTTCTATAATATCCTCAAGTAAAAATGGAGAAGCTGAGATCCAGATCATTGCAGACTTAGGTACAGAGTTGGTGGATACCAGGGCTGCCATATCCAGTTAACGCCCCAAGCCAATATATCAGCAAATCCCTTGGAGTCAGGAAAATATTTCTGAGGAGGGGTTTCACATGAAGTTCAGAAAATTCCTGTGTTTGAAGCAGTCCAAATGACATTGGGACCATTTTTAGGAAAGTATGCCTTTTTACTACGAGACAACGTGGGGATGAGATTTGCTTTCTAAGTTAAGGTGATGCGTAAAGCTTTCTTTGGAGGGAGAGAAAGCCCTGGAGTTTCCTGACCTTCCTTTACCTGAACTGCTTGGTTCCCTAGAAGCAGAAATTCATCATATTGGAACACAAACTTATACCAACCTTGACCTTCGTGAAGCACTCAAGTGTTTCTGCTTTTCTTCCTCATGTGATGTAGAAGGTATTAAAAATGATGAGTTTAGGCTGGGCACGGTGGTTCACGCCTGTAATCCCGGCACTTTCAGAGGCCGAGGTGGGTGGATCATCTGTGGTCAGGAGTTCCAGACCAGCCTGGGCAACATGGTGAAACTCTCTCTCTACTAAAAATACAAAAATTAGCTGTGTGTGGTGGCCTGTGCCTGTAATTGCAGCTAACTGGGAGACTGAGGCAGGAGAATCACTTAAGCCAGGAGGCAGAGGTTGCAGTGACCCGAGATAGTGCCATTGCACTCCAGCCTGGAAAACAAGAATGAAACTCCATCTCAAAAAAAAATAATAATAAAATAAACAAATACATTATAAATAAATAAATAAACAAACAAATAAAGGCTTTCAAGAAAAAAGAAATAAACTTTACCTACAAGTTTCATATGCAATTGAATACCTATTAAATTTTGATGCGAACAGGCCAGGGGCTCATGCCTGTAATCCCAGCACTTTGGGAGGCCAAGGTGGGCAGATCACGTGGTCAGGGGATCGAGATCATCCTAGCTAACATGGTGAAACCCTGTCTTTACCAAATATACAAAAAAATAGCCGGGTGTAGTGGCATGCACCTGTAGTCCCAGCTATTCAGGAGGCTAAGGCAGGAAAATCGTTTGAACCTGGGAGGCAGAGGTTGCAGTGAGCCGAGATTGTGCCATTGCACTCCAGCCTGGTGACAGAGTGAGACTCGGTCTCAAAAAATAAATAAACAAATAAATAAAATGAATGAATAAATAAAAGTATTGTGACGTGAACCAATATTTTTCAACTTGTAGACTGATGTCTTACAAATTCCTTTTCTTGTCACCTTCAAATCTCCATTTCAAATGCTATACTCTGCATAACTCTGCCACTTTGCAGACGTTTACTGATGATGGAGAAGACCACACGTGTGTGTGTGGCATCAGAACTACTGACTCCTCCTATTGATGTTTAAGATATTCCATTACACAAACCTGGGTTCATACTTTTTGTTGATAGATCTTACGCCAAAAATGTAGGAGAAGAATGCCAAGCAGGAAATGCTATCACTTCTGAAGATGAATTTATAGAGATAGAAATTGAGAATTTATTTTTCCACCTTTTTTTGTTTGTTTGTTTCTTGTTTGCTTGTTTGTTTTGAGACGGTGTCTCGCTCTGTCACCAGGTTGGAGTGCAGTGACGCAATCTTGGCTCACTGCAACCTCCTCCTCCTGGGTTCAAGCGATTCTCCTGCCTCAGCCTCTCGAATAGCTAGGACTATGGATGGGCGCCACCATGCCCAGCTAATTTTCGTATTTTTAGTAGAGACGGGGTTTCACCATGTTGGCTAGGATGGTCTCGATTTTTTGACGTTGTGACCTACTTGCCTTGGCCTCCCAAAGAGTGCTGGGATTACAGGAGTGAGCCACCACCACACCTGGCCATTTTTTTTTTTTTTTTGAGACGGAGTCTCACTCTATTGCCCCGGCTGCAGTGCAGTGAGGAGATCTCAGCTCACTGCAACCTCCGACCCCCTAGTTCAAGTGATTCTCCTGTCTCAGCCTCCTGAGTAGCTGAGATTACAGGCCTGTGCCACCATGCCTGGCTAATTTTTACATTTTTAGTAGCGATGGGGTTTCACTATGTTGGTCAAGATGTTCTCCGTCTTCTGACCTCGTGATCTGCCCGCCTTGGCCTCCCAGAGTGCTGGATTACAGACACGAGCCACCGCACCCGACCTATTTATCCTGTTTTAAAAGTTGGTTAATACTTTTGTGTTTATTTTAGAGTTTATATCAGAACAATTTACAGTAATATACACCCCTACTAGAGCTTGTCATATAGTCAAAGACAAAGTAGTTAATACTTTTACAAATAGTAGATATACCTTTGGAGTGATTGATAATTTTAAAATATTATGCAAACCATGAGAATTTCTCACTTCTAGTGGAAGTACATTAAATATAGACCATGAGTGAACAAGGTTTTGTCCTCAAAGGTTTTTTGTTTTGTCTGTGTGTGTGTGTGTGTGTGTGTGTGTGTGTGTGTGTGTGTTTTGTGGAGACAGAGTTTCACCATGTGGGCCAGGCTGGTCTTGAACTCCTGAACTCAGGTGATCCACCCGACTTGGCCTCCCCAAGTGCTGGGGTTACAGGCGTGAGCCACTTCGCCTGGCCTTGAAGGAATGAATTCTTGACTTCCACTCTATTCCTAACACTCTCAATTTCTTGATTCATGAAATGAATATGGATATGTGATAAGAATGGATATCTGGTTCAATCCATCAATCTGCGAGAGCCAAAAACCCAATCAGGATTAACTGGGTGGAACTTCAGAAACGCAATCAGATATCACTTTTTGATTGGAAGTTAGCAGTGGATAAGTGGAGAGGCGTGGTGGGAGTTGTGATTAGAAAGGTCAATAAAAGCTTCTAAAGACCCAGAGGAGAAACCCAAAGTCTTCAAGCCTGGAGTTACTGCTTGGTTCTTCCTGAGGTCTGAGCACCTTCTAAACTACATCCGGATCTGGTAAGTTCCTAACTTCTGTAAGGACACTCCCATCTGACCTATAGTCAGCCGGTCTGGGATGGTGACAGTGCAGCCTGTGATGGCACAGAGCTATCTATACCCTGTCTCTTTTCTTTTTTTCATATGAACAGTTTGAAGCTTTGATATTTTTTCCTCTAAATGCAATTTTGTCTTTATTTCAAAAATTGTGATTGTGCCTTTTTTATGTCGTTTCAGAATTCTTGTTGGGGGCCGTTTTGTGAAGAGACGAAGACTGAGCGGTTGTGGCCGCATTTCCGACGTCGAGCCGCAGTTGGCTTCTCCACGTAGAACCCGGGAGGAGGAGACTTGGAATCGAATCTCTTCTCCCTCTTGCCTCCTGTTTTGGCTTTTTGAGAAACCTTCTCATCAACCACAATGGCCAGCAACGTTACCAACAAGACAGATCCTCACTCCGTGAACTCCCGTGTGTTCATTGGGAATCTCAACACTCTCGTTGTCAAGAAATCTGATGTGGAGGCCATCTTTTCCAAGTATGGCAGAGTCGCGGGCTGCTCTGTTCATAAGGGCTTTGCCTTCGTTCAATACGCTAAGGAGATAAACGCCCGCGCCGCTGTGGCGGGAGAGGACGGCAGAATGGTTGCCGGCCAGGTTGTGGATATAAACCTGGCTGCGGAGCCAAAAGCGAACCAGCGAAAAGCAGGCGGGAAACGATCAGCAGCGGAGACGTCCGGCTCCTCCTTTGACTCGGACTATGACTTCCAACGGGATTATTACGGTCGGATGTACAGTTTCCCGGCACGGATCCCTCCTCCTCCTCCTGTTGCTCTGGCTGGAGGGCCCTCGAAACGTCCGCGCGTGTCAGGAAGCACCTCAGGAAGGCGCACAAGTGGCTTCGGTTCCAAGAGTGGACAGAGGGGATCTCACAAGTCTGGAAAGTTGAAAGGAGATGACCTTCAGGCCATCAAGCAGGAGTTGACCCAGATAAAAGAGAAAGTGGCTTCTCTCCTGCAAAACCTGGAAAACATTGAAAAGGAACAGAGCAAAGAAGGAGTAGAGGTGAAGAACGCTACGTCACAAGAGGAGCAGAGCAGCAGCTCCGTGAAGAAAGGGGAGGCTCACGTGAAGCTGGAGTCTGAGGGGGGCGCAGATGGCTCTGCTGACGAGCGGCCCCTACTGGACGATGCTGATAATGAAGATCGGGCGGATGAGCAGCTGGAGTTGATCAAGGATGATGAAAAAGAGGCTGAGGAAGGAGAGGATAAGAGAGACGGCGCCAATGGCCAGGATGACTCTGAAGCACATAGTGGGGTTTAGAAATCTTATCCCATTATTTTTTTACCTATATCTTCAGCACATGCTTACTGTTCTCCTCATCCTTGTCCTTCCCATATTCATTAATTCATTTTTTTTGCCCTGCACCTAGTCCCATTTTCACTTCCCTTGATGCTCCTAGTAGTTTTCTTAAGTCTTACCCTGCAATATTTTCTTGTAATTTAGATGCCTCTTTGTAACTTAACAGTAAAAAGGATGTATGGTTATCAACTGTCTCCAAAATAATCTCTTTTTTTTTTGTAGGGAATACAATTCTTTTCATTCATACGTAAGTTCAGTAGTTGCTTCCCTAACTGCAAAGGCAATCTCATGGAGTTGAGCAGCTCCTGAAAGCAGCTTGGAGTTAGAATTATGTGTGTTACACCCCCACGTTAGTGTGCTGTGTGGGGCACTTCAACAAAAATCTAACGATATATTTTTGTGAATGAGACTTGGCATGTCAAATGCATCCTCAGGAAAATAATTAGTGTTATAATCTTAAAACTTGTTTTCTAAAGTTGATACTGTGGGTTATTTTTGTGAACACCTTGATGTTTGGGACCTTTTTTCCTCAAAATAAACAAGTCCTTATTCAACCAGGAATTTAAAGAAAGAAAATTCTTGGTGGGAGCAGTGACTCCTGCCTGTAACTCCAACACTTTGGGAGGCCAAGGCGGGAGGATCATTTCAGCCCAGGGGTTCGAGACCAACCTGGACAACATGGCAAAACCCTATCTCTACAAAACATTTGGCCCCTGCCCTGGAAGGGGAGGCCCACAGTGCGCATAAGCAGGAGCCTCAGGGCATCGCCAGCCCGTGCCTGTCCTCACGGTGGGCAGCGGCCCTTGCTGAATTAAACTAGCTCTCACCAGTAAAGATATCATATTCCCTTTTATCTAACTATGAAACTCATAGAGGCATATAACACTTGTAAAATATTTCTTTTCTTTTTTTTTTTTTTTTTAGTGGAGTTTCAGCTGGGATTATAGGCGCACACCACCATTCCTGGCTAATGCTTTATTTTTAGCAGAGACGTGGTTTCACCATGCTGGTCCCAGGCTGGTCTTGAACTCCTGACTTCAGGTGATCCTCCTGCCTCAGCCTCCCAAAGTGCTAAGGTTATAGGCATGAGCCACCACGCTGGGCCCATTCTATGGGTTTTGACAAATGGATAATGACGTTTCCACCATTATAGCATCATGCAGAGTAGTTTCACTTCCTACAAAGCCTCTCAGCTCTGCCTATTCATCCCACTGTACCCCAATCCCTGGCAGCCACTGGGCTTTCTGCTGTGCCTGCAGTCTTGCCTTTTCCAGATTGTCTCACAGGATGTCATCTTTTCACATTGACTTCGTTTAGCTTGTACCATAACATGCATTTAGGGATCCTCCATGTCACTTCAGGGCTTAATAATCTATTGATTGGACGAATCACTATTTTTATCCATTCACTATTGAAGGGCATCTTGGTTGCTTCCAAGTTTTGGCAATTACGAATAAAGCTGGTACAAACATCTGTGGGCAGGTTTACTCATTTAGGTAAATATCGGCTATGATGATTACTGGATAGTGCACTTTGGGTATTTTAGAATTTTTTTCCTGGACAATCTCATCTGCTAGACAGACACTGCCTCTTAAAGATTAGGGACTAGGCTGGGAGCAGTGACTCACACCTGTAATCACAGCACTTTGGGAGAGCAAGGCAGGAGAATCACCTGAGGTCAGGAGTTCGAGACCAGCATGGCCAACATGTTGAAACCCCGTTTCTTTTTTTCTTTCTCTTTTCTTTTTTTAATTTTTTAGACAGAGTCTTGCTCTCCCCCAGGCTGGAGTGCAGTGGTGTGATCTTAGCTCACTGCAACCTCTGCCTCCCGGGTTCAAGTGATTCTTCTGCCTCAGTCTCCTGAGTAGCTGAGATTACAGGCACGTACCACCACACCCGGCTAATTTTTGTGTTTTTAGTAGAGATGGGGTTTCACTATCTTGACCAGGCTGGTCTTGAACTCCTGACCTTGTGACCATCCACCTTGGTCTCCCAAAGTACTGGGATTACAGGCGTGAGAAACCACGATTGGCCTGGCGAAACCTCGTTTCTACTAAAAATACAAAAATTAGCCGGATATGGTGGTATGTTCCTGTAATCCCTGCTTCTCGGGAGGCTGAGGCAGGAGAATCACTTGAACCTGGGAGGTGGAGGTTGCAGTGAGCCAAGATCGTGCCATCCAGCCTGGGCGACAAAAGCAAAACTCCAACTCAAAAAAGAAATAAAAGGGTAGGGACTCTGTCTCTGTTACCCTGTGGTCCTACAGGTGAGCATGGCGCCTGACGTGTGCTAGCAGATGCTGTTGACCACATGGCGCATAGAACACTATCAGTTCACAGCCACTGATTTGTCAATTTGGGGAGGTCAACATTAGCGGGCTACCAATTATGTAAATAAGTTGGATATGAAAGACATAGCCGTGGTGGCGCTGTGGTCACTCCCTGTGTATCTTGAAGTCCAGTAATCAGAAGAAGTACATGCGGGCAACTTCATTTGTTTCTCGTACATCCCCCATCCCTGCAATTAATACAGACGGGATTCTCAACGTAAGACAATCCAATAATACAGACAACAAATGTCTCCTCTGAACTTTCCCTCCATCCCTACCTCCTCTCCAGATAGTTCAGTTCAGTGTGACTTCCTAAACATCCTTATGTGTGCATAGAGATGCCTGGGTTTTTTAGTATCTTGGTTTTTTTTGGGTGTTTTGGGTTTTTTTTGAGACAGAGTTTCCCTCTTGTTGCCCTGGCTGGAGCGCAATGGTGAGATCTCGGCTCACTGCAGCCTCCACCTCCAGGGTTCAAGCTATTCTCCTGCCTCAGCCTCCAGAGCACCTGGGATTATAGGCGTGCGCCACTACTCCCAGCTAATGTCATATTTTTAGTAGAGCCACTGGGCCCGGCCGGACGATGTCTGGTTTTATCTTTCCTTATAGAAATAGTGTTTTACTGTGGTATTGATCATCTCACTTTTTTCCACTTAAGTGTAAATCTTGAAGATTTGTCCTCATTCTAATTAGCTGGCATAGAGTAGTTTATAAAACGAATGGTGCACGGTTTAACCTTTGCCTGTTGATGTACATTTATTTTACTATTACAGACCATATGGTACTAAATTCCTTGTCCACACTAAAGCTTCTCTTTGGCTTCTCAAAGCTTTCCCTGTATTTATCCCATCTCTTCTGGATCAATTTTCTTGTCTCTGATAAATCATTTTCATCAGCTTATGACCAGGCTCTTCACAATCTTTCATTTTGAAAATGAAGCAAAAGGAAAAGAAAGAAAAAAACTGTGTTTGCTGCCATAGGAGTCTCTAGCTAGCATTCATTTCTTCCCATTTCTAGCAGAATTTCTCTAAAGTGTTCTGGGCTGGGCACAGTGACTCACCCCTGTAATACTAGTACTTTGAGAGGCCAAGGCAGGCACACTGCTTGAGCTCAGGAGTTTAAGACCAGCCTGGGCAACATGGTGAAACTCGGTCTCTACAAAAAGTTCGCCAGGTGTGGTGGTGCACACCTGTAGTCCCAGCTACTTAGGGAGCTGAGACTGGAGGGTGGCTTGAGCCCAGGAGGTCAAGGCTGCAGTGAGGCGAGATAGTGCCACTGCACTCCAGTCTGGGTGACAAACTGAGACCCTGTCAAAAAAAAAAAAAAAAAAAAAAAAAGAATTCTGCACATTCCAATCACGATATCTTAGTCTCTCATATATTGTCAGTATAATTTTCATAATATTCCAAATACACAGAAAAGTCTACTGAGTAATACATAAAACACAAAGTTACTCACACCCAGCTTTATTGTTAACATTTTGCCATATTTGCTTCAGATTTCCCCTGATGAATCACCTTCCAGATGAGTCTTCCTGGGTGACCCTCCCTTATTGCCGGAGTCTTGTCTCTTACTTTCTGCCCAGACAAAACCATTTTCTTGAATTTGTTATCTATTGGCTGAGCACAGTGGCTCCTGCTTGTAATCCCAGCACTTTGGGAGGCCGAGGCTAGAGGATCACTTGAAGTCAGGAGTTTGAGACCCGCCCGCCCAATGTGGTGGAACCACATCACTACTAAAAATGCAAAAATCAAATTACATGCCTGTAATCCCAGCTACTCGGGAGACTGAGACAGGAGAATCGCTTGAATCCAGGAGGCGGAGGTTGCAATGAGCCGAGATCCTGCCCCTGCATACCAGCCTAGGCAACTGAGTGAGACTCTGTCTCAAAAAAATAAATAAATAAATTCTTTTTTTTTTTTTTTTTTTTTTGAGGCGGAGTCTCGCTCTGTCGCCCAGGCTGGAGTGCAGTGGCGCCATCTCGGCTCACAGCAAGCTCCGCCTCCCGGGTTCCCGCCATTCTCCTGCCTCAGCCTCCCGAGTAGCTGGGACTACAGGCGCCGCCACCACGCCCGGCTAATTTTTTTTGTATTTTTAGTGGAGACGGGGTTTCATTGTGTTAGCCAGGATGGTCTCGATCTCCTGACCTCGTGATCCGCCCGTCTCGGCCTCCCAAAGTGCTGGGATTACAGGCTTGAGCCACCGCGCCCGGCCTATAAATTCTAATCAGAGACCTCACTCACTCAAGTCTCTAGGCTCAGATAATTTCCATGTGATTTTTTTCCAAACTGTCAGTTTTTTTTTTTTGTTTGTTTTTGTGTTTGTTTTAAGATGGAGTCTTGCTCTGTCGCCCACGTTAGAGTGCAATTGCACAATCTCTGCTCACTGCAATCTCGGCCTCCCAGACTCAAGCGATTCTCCTGCCTCAGCCTCTCAAGTAGCTGGGATTACAGGCACCCACCACCACACCTGGCTAATTTTTCCATTTTTAGTAGAGATAGGGTTTCACCATAATGGCCAGGCTGGTCTCAAACTCCTGACCTGAAGTGATCTGCCCGCCTCAGCCTCTCAAAGTCCTGGGATTACAGGTGTGAGACACTATGCCCAGTCGGTATTTTCTGTCTTACATAAGATATTCCAGAAAGAAAGGGAAATATGGAAAGCTGTCTGATTCATTTCATGAGGAGCTGTAACCTATGTTTTAAAAGTGAATAAGGATGTTAGAAGGAAAGTAAATGTAAAACTTACTTGGCAAAAGTTTTCTATTTCTTTTTATTTTATTTATTTTTCATTTATTACTATTATTTTTTTTAGACAGAGTCTCATTCTGTCACCCAGGCTGAAGTGCAGTGGCACGATCTCAGCTCATGGCAACCTTCACCTCCTGGGTTCAAGGGATTCTCCTGCCTCAGCCTCCCAAGTAGCTGGGATTACAGGCACCCACCATCATCCCCGGCAAATTTCTGTGTTTTTGAAGTGATGGGGTTTCACCATGTTGGCCTGGCTGGTCTTGAACACCTGACCTCAGGTGATCCACGCAACTTTTCCTCCCAAAGTGATGGGATTACAGGCATGAGCTACCTTGCCCAGCCTTGAATGGATGAACTCTTGACTTCTACCCTATCCCTAACACTGTCAATTTTATGATTCAAGAATTTGGTATGGATATCTGAGATGAATGGATATCTGACACATTCCATTCATCTGGGGAGAGCCAAAAACTTAATCAGGATTAACTGGGTGGAGCTTCAGGAACCCAATCAGATATCACTTGTAGATTGGAAGCTAGCAGTGGATAAGTGGAGAGGCGTGGGTGGGAGTTGTGATTAGAAAGGTCAATAAAAGCTTCTAAAGACACACAGGAGAGACCCAAAGTCTTCAAGCCTGGAGTTACAGCTCGATTCTTCCTGAGGTCTGAGCAACCCGCAAAGTGACTCCAGATCTGGTAAGTCCCTAATTTCTGTAAGGACACTCCCATCTGACCTACAGTCAGCCCGTCTGGGATGGTGACAGTGCAGCCTGTGATGGCACAGAGTTGTATCCTGTTTTTTGTTTTTTTTTTCCTCATATGAACAATTTGAAGATTTGAATTTTTTTCTCTAAATGCAGTTTTGTCTTTCTTTCAAAAAATTGGATTGTGCTTTGGTTTATGTCATTTCATAACTGTTCATGGGAGCAGTGACTCATGCCTGTAACCCCAACACTTTGGGAGGGCAAGGTGGGAGGATCATTTGAGCCCAGGCATTTGAGACAAACCAGGGCAACATGGCAGAAATGCATCTCTACCACATATTCTTTTTTTGACGGGGGGATGGAGTCTCACTCTGTTGCCAAGGATGGAGTGTAGTGGCATGATCTCAACTCACTGCAACCTCCGCCTCCCAGGCTCAAGCAATTTTCATGCCTCAGCCTCCTAAGTAGCTGGTATTACATTCGTCTGCCACCATGCATGGCTAATTTTTGTATTTTTAGCAGCAGTGGGGTTTCACCATGCTGGCCAGGTTGCTCTTGAACTCCTGACCTCAAGTGATCCACCTGCCTTGGCCTCCCAAAGTGCTGGAATTACAGCCATGAGCCAATGCTGGTCGGCCTCAAAAAAAAAAAAAAAAAAAAAAAAAAATGTAAGTTAGGGCATGGTGGCATGCATCTGTATTCCTAGTTATTTGGGTGACTGAGGTGGGAGAATCACTTGAGCCCAGAAGATTGAGCATGCAGTGTGCCATGCTCACACCACTGCTGTACTCCAGCCTGGGCAACAGAGTAAGACCCTGTTAAAAAAAAAAAAAAAAAAAAGAAAGAAAGAAAAAAATCTTAACCAAAGAGTATCTTTCACCTTAATCTTAAACCAGTCACATCCTCATTGTAACTCTTCCACCTGGATGGAGACATGGGTGTGGGGGTGCATGCTTGTAATCCCAGCTACGTGGAAGGCTGAAGCATGAGAATCACTTGAACCTGGGAGGTGGAGGTTACAGTGAGCTGAGATGGTGTCACTGCATTCCAGCCTGGGCATCAGCTCCCCCCACTCCAAAAAAATTAAATTATACCACCCAGGTGATCATTGGATACATGAAGATTTCTACTGTGTTTTCTTAGGGACAGTCATGTGTGTCTTTGTAAAACTGTTTCAACTCTGAAATATTTTGATACATTTGATGTGGCCAAGGATCCCTCAACAAAGATACTTTCAAGTTTTTTTCTTTCTGTCTAATGTCAGGAAGAGATTCAACCCTTCCCTATCTCACACTCAGGACTATGAAGGACACATATTAGTAAAGCTCCATGTTTGTGGAGTCAATCAGTGAATGAGTCCTGCACTTTCACCCTATCCATAAATCTTTCACTTTGATGGATGAATGTCTAATTCAATCAGTTAACCTAAAAGAAAGCCAAAAATCCAATCAGAATTAACTGGGTGGGGCTTAAGAAGTCTAATCAAATCTAGTTCTCTCTCTCTTTTTTTATTTTTATTTTTTTATTTTTTGAATCTAGCCTATTTCTCAAACTGGAGTGCAGTGGTATAATGTCAGCTCACTGCAACTTCTGCCTCCTGGGTTCAAGCGATCCTCCTGCCTCAGCCTCCCTAGTAGCTTGGACTACAGGTGCACACCACTGCACCAGGTTAGTTTTTCTAATTTTAGTAGAGATAGGGTTTTACCATGTTGGCCAGCTGGTCTCGAACTCCTGACCTGAGATGATCCACCATCCTCAGCCTCCCAAAGTGCTGGGATTACAGGTGTGAGTCACCATGCACAGCCAAAGTGGTTCATTTTTAATATGTGTAAAAGGTGTGTATTGGGAACATCTGTCTTGTAAATGATGTGTAACAATGTCACATAGATTTCAGCTTCTCACTGAAATTTTCAATAATGAGGCTGGGGTGGAGGCTCACACCTGTAATCCCAGCACTTTGGGAGGCCAAGGCGGGTGGATTGTTTCATTCTAAGACCAGACTGGACAACACAGCAAAATGCACTGTCTTTACAAACAGTCAAAAATTAAAAGATTAGCTGGTCATGGTGATGCATGCCCGTGGTCCCAGGCACTTGGGAAGCTGAGGTGGAAGAATCCTCTGAGTCTGGGAGGTCAAAGCTGCACTGAGTGGAGATCCCAGCACTGAACTCCAGCCTGGGTGACAGAGCAAGATGCTGTCAGAACGAAAGAAAGAGAAAGAAAGAGAAAGAGAGAGAGAGAAAGAAAGAAGGGAAGGAGGGATGAAGAGAAGGAAGGAAGGAAGGAAGGAAGGAGGGAAGGAGGGACGGAGGGAAAGAAGGGAAGAAGGAAGAAGGGAGGGAGGGAAGGAAGGAAAGAGAGAGAGAAAGAAAGAAAGGAAGAAGAGAGGGAAAAAAGAAGGGAGGGAAAGAGGGAGAGGAGGAAAGACGAAAGAGAGAAAGAGAAAGAAAGCTTAAATAATTAAAAGAAAACACATAGAAACCGTTCTAGGGGTGCTCCATGAATGTTCCCAACCAGCTAATTTGTAGGAACTGGGAATGTAGGCATGTAGGCTTGTGACACTCCCATTCCCATTGTTTTAGAATCTTGAGTAATTAGAAATTTCCCCCAAAGGTGGGAGGGGTTAGTTTTCAGGCTCCTCCATGCTCACTAGTCACTGGCTGGAGCACCAGATAGAAAGGAAGGGCTAGTGCGGGTCCTGCCTCCTCACTGCTTGGGAGACGCTCATGCTGATGCAGCAGAGGCAGAATGCTGGCTTTGTGGCCATGAGTACAGAGTAGAATTGGAGTAAACTGAGGACTCTTTCACCCTCGCCAGAGCAGTGACTTTGGCCCTGGGAGAAGATGAGATTGCAGGGGCTTGGCCTGAGAGTGATGCCTTTTCTCTGGACTTGTCCTGTGGAACTTTTCCTTGCAGATTGGTGAAGATGAGCGTCCGGACTCCACCCAGACTCCTGGAGCTGGCGGGGCGGAGCCTGCTGAGGGACCAGGCCTTGACCATGTCCACCCTGGAGGAGCTGCCCACGGAACTTTTTCCCCCCCTGTTCATGGAGGCCTTCAGCAGGAGACGCTGTGAGGCCCTGAAGCTGATGGTGCAGGCCTGGCCCTTCCGCCGCCTCCCTTTGAGGCCTCTGATAAAGATTGTTTGTCTGGAGACCTTCCAAGCTGTGCTTGATGGACTTGATGCACTGCTTACCCAGGGGGTTCGTCTCAGGTGAGGTGGCCCAGGTGGGCTGGCGTGGAGTTCACAGGTGTCCAGAGAAGGACCAGATGAGTCATGAGAAGTGGGGAGGCCCAAGAGGGGATGGCGCTGGTGGGAAAGCTCAGAGAGGCCTTGGCCATTCCGCAGCTCCTCAGGGAAAGGACTGCTCACCACCCAGCGTCCATGGAGGTAACAGGAACCTCTCCTCTAGTGGCACTGAAAGGCACCACGAAAAATGAGAACTGGGCCGGGCATGGTGGCTCACAATGTAATCCTAGCACTTTGGGAGGCCAAGGCAGGCAGATCACGTAGGGTCAGGAGTTCGAGCCCAGCCTCTCCAACATGGTCAAACCCCAACTCTACTAAAAATACAAAAATTAGCTGGGCATGGTGGTGGGAGCCTGTAATCCCAGACACTTGTGAGGTTGAGGCAGGAAAATCATTTGAACCTGGGAGGTGGAGGTTGCAGTCAGCTGAGATCACACCACTGCACTCCAGCCTGGGTGACAGGGAAAATTCATCTCAAAAAAAAAAAAAAAAAAAAAAAAAAAGTGGAACTGGGCAGGATCCAAGGGGAAAACAGGGTGGAAAACAGTCAGAGAGAGGGAGAAGAAGCAGGGAGGGGAGCAGCTACTATCCAGGATGTGGAGTATAAGTTCAGAAGTGAGTCCTTACATTCTCAGTCTCGCCTCTATTTTCCCACAGACGGTGGAAGCTTCAAGTGCTGGATTTACAGGATGTCAGTGAGAACTTCTGGATGGTTTGGTCTGAAGCCATGGCCCGTGGGTGCTTCCCCAATGCCATGAGGAGCAGAAAACCAGTGCAGGACTGTCCAAGAATGAGAGAACAGCAGCCCTTGACTGTGTTCATAGACCTTTGGCTCAAGACCAGGACTCTGGATGAATACCTCACCTGCCTCCTTCTGTGGGTCAAGCAGAGAGAAGGTTTACTACACCTGTGCTGTAAGAAGCTGAAAATTTTGGGAATGCCCTTCCACAATATCAGAAACATCCTGAAAATGGTGAACCTGGACTGTATCCAGGAGGTGGAAGTGAATTGCAGTTGGATACTGCCCATCCTGACACAGTTTACCCCATACCTGGGCCAGATGAGGAATCTTCAGAGGCTCGATCTCTCCCACGTGGACGTCTCTCACTACGTTTCCACAAAGCAGAAGGAGTTTGTTACCCAGTTCACCTCTCAGTTCCTCAAGCTGCACTACCTCCAAAAGCTTTATATGAACTCTGTTTCTTTCCTCGAAGGCCACCTGGACCAGCTGCTCAGGTGAGCGAGGGGGGTGAGCTTTCTCTGCAGACCACAGCAGAGCCTATGTTACAGTAAACGCTAGTGGGCATCTACTGTGAGCCAGCCCATGAGGATGTAACAGTGCAGGGGACACTAGAATGTCCACGTATTGTCCCGTTGGTGGCTCTGTCCTGAAATGGGTTTCACACAACCATCCCAATAGAGGCAGGTGAGGTATCTGGGATTACAGGTGTGGGCCACCACACCTGGCTAATTTTGACATTTTAAGTAGAGACAGGGTGTCACCACGTTGACCAGGCTATCTGCAAACTCCTGACCTCAGGTGATCCACCCGCCTTGGGGTCCCAAAGTGCTGGGATTATAGGCGTGAGCCACCACACCCAGCCAACAAGATAATTTTTGAGGAGATGATGGGAAGTGGGGAAGTGAAGTGGGCACCGAAGAGGGGGATGCTCAGCAAACCTGCACATTTCAGAGTATCAGCTTTGTGCCCCACAGCTTGGTGAACACGAATGATCCCATCTCTATCCCTGTTGTAATAGGTTGCTTTGAGCTCCAAGTAAATTAATTACCTAGGAAATGCACGATTCTGAAACAGAGGGTCAGGGAGCAGGCACAAAGAATGGTGAAAGTGATAGATGGCTTGCTGATGATACAGGCGTGTCAGGGACGCGTGCAGCCTGCCCACCCCAGCTGATGTTGCAGGATCCAGTCTGGGTTTGTCCCTTCTGCCTGTGTCTCCACTGGGCTCGTGTGGCCCAGCGATGTGGTTTTCTGCCTGACAGATGAGGAAAGGGAGCTTTAGGGATTCTGTGAACTTGATCCATTCCATAAATGATGGTGAAAAGACTCAGCCTCAAATGGATTTTTTTTTTTAATACATAGTCTCACCCTGTCACCCAGGCTGGAGTGCAGTGGCAGGATTTCTGCTCTCTGCAACCTCCACCTCCTAGGTTCTAGCGATTCTCCTGCCTCAGCCTCCCAAGTAGCTGGAATTGTAGGCACCAGCCACCACACTTGGCTAATTTTTGCATTTTTAGTAGAGAGGGGGTTTTGGCATGATCGCCAGGCTGGTCTCAAAATTCTGACCTCAAGTAATCCGCCAGTCTCAGCCTCTGAAATTCTGGGATTACAGGCGTGAGTTACTGCTCCGGGCCCAAAATGGAAGTGACCTCAATGACAAAGCTCTTCATCACGCAGCGTCCTAAGTGTTGACCAGACAATCAGAATGACCCTGGGCTTGGGCAAAATGGTCTTCATCCTTCACCTTGACATTCTCCACCACCCTCCACTCACCCCTATGATTCTCCAGAACTAACTTCTTGCTTTCTCTCCCCAGCTGTCTGAAGACCCCGTTAAAGATCCTCGCAATAACTAACTGTGTGCTTTTGGAATCTGACTTGAGGCATCTGTCCCAGTGCCCGAGTGTCAGTCAGCTAAAGACCCTGGACCTGAGGGGCATCAGACTGGCCAATTTATGTCTTGTGCCTCTCCAAGTTCTGCTAGGAAAAGTTGCAGCCACCCTTGAGTA
Organism: Macaca mulatta; assembly: GCF_049350105.2. Classification (NCBI taxonomy): domain Eukaryota; kingdom Metazoa; phylum Chordata; class Mammalia; order Primates; family Cercopithecidae; genus Macaca; species Macaca mulatta. The sequence goes on from NC_133406.1 coordinate 227,908,063, forward strand.
CCTGGGCTTAGATGACTGTGGCATCATAGACTCCCAAGTCAGCACCATCCTGCCTGCCCTGAGCCGCTGCTTTGAGCTCACCACCTTCAGCTTCTGTGGAAATCCCATCTCCATGGCCACCCTGGAGAACCTGCTGTGCCACACAATCAGACTCAACAACTTATGCCTGGAGCTGTATCCTGCCCCGCGGGACAGTTATGATGCTGGTGGTACTCTCTGCTGGCGCAGATTTGCCCAACTTGGGGCTGAGCTGATGGGGAGAGTGAGGGACTTACGGCACCCCAAGAGGATCTTGTTCTGTACTGACTACTGCGCTGACTGTGGCAACAGGACATTTTATGGCCTGGAGGTAGATCAGTGCTGCTGTTGAATACCTGCCTATTTGGGTGGATATATCAAATGCTTTCTTCTGGACACTTGGAAACTAAAACCTAGGTCTTACATACATCCTAAAGGGAGCACAGAAACCACCGTTTCAGACACCGGCTCTGAAGTGGGAAAGGAAAGGTGATCAAGCAGGGGCCAGACTTGGGGGAAATGTTGACATGGATTCAATGAGACTTTGGGGACCTGTGTCCTATAGAGTCAAAAATGGGAATGGGAATGTCTAGAGTGGAATTCAGGCTTGAGAATACATGAGGGAGTTCCCCTTCCATGGATGGTTGTAAAGAAACAGTCAGAAATAAAAGGAAACTAAGTGGAAACTATCTGGTGCCCTCTGTTGTCAAGTAACCTGCTTTCCAGTTTAAGCCCCAGGAATCTTCAGTTATTGATGGAAAAAGAAGGCACTGAGTTGTCCAATCAATAAGATGCAGCCCCAGAAAATCAAGGCATTTAAATGAAATTTGGTTATTTTAATCAATTTCCTTCCTTTTTTTTTTTTGAGACAGAGTTTCACTTTTGTTGCCCAGGCTGTAATGTGGAGTGCAATTGACATCTCAGATCACTGCAACCTCCATCTCCACAGTTTAAGAGATTCTCCAGCCTCAGCCTCCCAAGTAGCTGGAATTACAGGCATGTGCCACCATGCCCAGCTCATTTTTGTATTTTTAGTACAGACAGAGTTTCATCATTATGTTGGTCAGGCGGGTCTCAAACTCCTGACTTCAGGTGATCCACCCAACTCGGCCTCCCAAAGTGCTGGGATTCCAGGTGTGAGCCACTGCGTCTAACTATTTTTTTGTTTGTTTTTTAAAGATGTTGTTCTGTCACCCGGGCTAGAGTGCAGTGGCACAATCATAGCTTACTGCAGCCTCAATCTCCTGGGTTCAAGCGATCCTCCCACCTCAGCCTTCTGAGTAGCTAAGACTACAGGTATGTGAGTCACCACGCCTGGATACTTTTTTAGTAGAGACAAGGTCTTGCTGTCTTGCCCAGGCTGATTCGGAACTCCTGAGCTCAAGTGATTCTCCTGCCTTGGCCTCCTAAAGTGCAGGGATTATAAGTGTTGGCTTCCACACTTGGCCTCCTCCAGTTCTTCACTTCTCTTTAGACATCTGTTACCTCCTTGTTAGTTTCTGTGGCTGTTCAGTGGGTTAATACTGGTGGACACCCAGGGTCTGGAACATTAGTGGGCAAGAACAGCGAGCCAATCCACATGGAAAGCACCCTCTTCTCAGGGTCTTTCACTGCTCGCCAGATGCTGAGACCCTGGCCATTCCTTGTGAGTCTCCACGTGGTTCCAGAAGCCTTAGTGGGTGGACACACAAGAAGCCACTCTATTCCCGCTGCCCTGGAAGGGGATGTCCATATTGTGTATTAGCTGGAGCCTCTGGGAGGCACCAACCCTTGCTTGTTCCCCTGATGACTAGCAGCCCTTCTTGAATTAAACTGGTTGTAGCCAGTAAAGACAGCCACATTCCCTTTAAATAATATACTAAAACTATACAGGCATGTAACACTTTTAAAATATTTCCATCTGACATTTAAAAAGATACATCTTTTGGGGAAGCTAGGTCAGATCGATGAAGATCTCGTAACACCTTCCTTCTCTCCCTATCAAGGAAGAGACTAGTGCAGCGTGTTTTGGAATCACACATCATCCAAGGGTGGAGAACGATCAAGTGCCTGTGGGTGATGAGTGACCTCCCTGTGCTGAGGAAGCCTGCATAATGGGCACCCAAGTGAAGGATCCTGCTGAGGATTCAGGGGCTGGTGTTGCTGTCAGGGATCTTAGCCAAGAGCCTCAGATTCCCTGTAAAATGAGGATGATGTTGTCCAAAAGCTTACAGGACCCTAGTAGGATCCAATAAGATGGTTTATGTTTAGGGCTTGGTACAGGGCCTGGCACATAGTAATATCAATACATCTTGATCTTTTTTCTCTTCTTAGCAGAAGTCCCAGCGTTTTCCACATTTCAATCTCATCTCCTATTCCTGATAACAGGGAGGAAACAAGAGCCCAGGGCCTACAATGGGACTCAGCTTCTTCAAGTCACCACAAATTTCATCATGATTCTCCCTAACAGCGGAGCCCCAGGAGCCAGCAGGGGGCAGGGCAGGCAGTTCAGCACTGGATTCATTCCTAATAAGATAAAAATTTCCAATCTGTGGGTCTCGGGTGCCATTTGCTCTTAGATCAGACCATATGGTGTAATTTAGTGTTGCAAGGACTATATTTTACAGTATTTTAAAAAATTTCCTCTTATGAGCTAGGTGCGGTGGCTCATGCCTGTAATCCCAACACTTTGGGAAGCCGAGGCAGGTGAATCACTTCAGATCAGGAGTTTGAGACCAGCCTGGCCAACATGGTGAAATCCCGTCTCTACTAAAAATACAAAAAATTAGCTGGGCATGGTGGCACTCGCCTGTAATCCCAGCAATTGGGAAGGCTGAGGCAGGACATTTGGTTGAACCCTGGAGGTGAAGGTTGCAGGGAGCCAGGATCATGCCACTGCACTCCAGCCTGGGTGACAGAACAAGAAAAAAATAATTTACTACAATGTAAATATTATTTAAGTATAAAGATTTGTGTTGTAATTTATGTATATGAACGATATAGAACTTTCAAAGAATGCAATGTGATATTTTAAGAATGGTTAATGGCCAGGTGCGGTGGCTCACGCCTGTAATCCCAGGACTTTGGGAGGCTGAGGCAGGCAGATCACGAGGTCAGGAGTTGGAGACCAGGCTGGCCAACATGGTGAAACCCCGTCTCTACTAAAAATACAAAAAATTAGCTGGGCGTGGTGATGGGCACCTGTAATCCCAGATACTCAGGAGGCTGAAGCAAGAGAAAGAGAATCGCTTGAACCCGGGAGGCAGAGGTTGCAGTGAGCCGAGATCGCGCCACTGCAGTCCAGCCTGGGTGAAAGAGGAGGACTCCGTCTCAAGCGGGGGCAGAAAAAGAATACTTAACTTGGTTTGGAATCTCAAAACAAATGAGATTTTAAAACTAATTTTAAAGACACTGAACAATAATCCTTTCTTCTTTAAAATATATTTAGAATAACACAATTTTAGCTTTGAAAGGAAACATTACAGTTTTTAAAAATATTGAGTTTATTTTATTTTAATTTAAGACAAGTTCTCACTCTGTCATCCAGGTTGGAGTGCAGTGGCATGATCACGGCTCACTGCAGCCTCAACCTCCCAGGCTCAGGTGATATTCCTGCTTCATTTCCCCTAATAGCTGGAACAACAGGCATGAACCATCATACCTGGATTATTTTTGTATTTTTAGTGGAGACCAGGTTTCACCATGTTGCCCAGGCTGGTCTTGAACTTCTGGGCTCAAGCGATCCACCTGCCTCGACCTCCCAAACTGCTGAGAGTTAGCCCTTAAAGGCATGAGCCACCACACCCAGCCCTAGGTTTATTTATTTGTTTGTTTGTTTGTTTGTTTATGTTGGAGATGGAGTCTCACTCTGTCTCCCAGGCTGGAGCACAGTGGCATGATCTCAGCTCACTGCAACCTCCACAATCCAGGGTTCAGGTGGTTCTCCTGCCTCAGCCTCCTGAGTAGCTGGGATTACAGGCATGTGCCACCATACCTGGTTAGTTTTTGTAGTAGTATTAGTATTTTTTAGTAGAGACGGGGTTTCACCATGTTGGCCAGGCTGGTCTCGAACCCCTGACCTCAGGTGATGTGCCTGCCTCAGCCTCCCAAAGTGCTAGGACTACAGGCGTGAGCCACCATGCCCGGCCTATTTTTTTCTTTAAAGCAGTTTTAGATTCACAGAGAAACTAAGCAGAAAGTCCAGAGTTCTCATCTATCCCCTTCCTCCTTCAATATACAGCACCCCCACAGGATCAACACCCACACCAGTGCAGAGCATTCAGCACAGTCAATCAGCCACATGGACACATCACTATCACCCAATGTCTATAGTTTGCATGACGGATCATTGCTGGTTTTTACATTCTATGGATTTTAACAAAGGGATAATGACATGTATCCACCATTAGAGCATCATGCAGAGTAGTTTTGTTTCCCTAAAACTCCTCTGTCCTCTTCCCATTCATCCCATTGTACTCCCAACCCGTGGCAACCACTGGACTTTCTACCATCTCCATAGAAAAAGGCAAAAGCCTTTTCCAGAATGTCTAACAGGATGAGTCTTTTCACATCGCCTTCTTTCACTTGTACCATAACGTGCATTTAGGAATCTCTCATGTCTTTTTATGGCTTCAGAATAGCTCACTGACTGGATAGTCACTGACTGAAGGGCATCTTGCTTGCTTCCAAGTTTTGGCGATTATGAATAAAGCTGCTATAAACATCCAGGTGTGGGTTTACTCATTTTGTTAAATACCGAGGACTATGATTACCAAATTGTAGGGGTATGGCACGTTTTACAAGGATTTTTTCTTTATTGACAATCTCACTTGTTCGGTATCACTGCTAAAGGTCAGGAACTTTGTCTCCATCGTCCTGGGGTCCCACTGCTGAGCAGGGAACCTGGCACTTGGTAGCAAATGCTGTTGACCACGTGATGCACGGAAATGTTTGTCATCAGTATAGCCACTAAATTGCTAACTTAGGGATGTCAACAGCTCGCTACCAATAAGAGAAATAAATTGGATTATGGGAAAAAAAGCCCTTTTGATACTGTGGCTGCTCCATGTGTGTCATGAAAGTCCAGCAATTGGCCAGGTGCAATGGCTCACGTCTGTAATCCCAGCACTTTGGGAGACTGAAGCAGGCGGATCACTTTAGGTCGGGAGATTGAGACTAGCCCGGCCAACATGGTTGAAACCCTGTCTCTATTAAAAATACAAAAATTAACTGGGCGTGGTGGCACATACCTGTAGTCCAGGCTACTGGGGAGGCTGAGGGAGGACAATTGCTTGACCCAGGAGGTGGAGGTTGTGGTGATTGAAGATTGTGCCATTGCACTCCAGCCTGGGCAACAGAGCGAGACACCATAAGAAGAAAAAGAAAAACAAAACAAAACAAAAGGAAGTCCAGCATGGTAAGAGGTACATAGAGGCGCATGTGGGTGAGCTTCATTTGTTTTTCATCCTTTTGCCTTTCTCTGGACAGAATTCTCATTGCAAAACATTCCAAAAACACAGAGCAAATGTCTCCTCTAATCTTCCCCTTATCCCAGACTCCTCTCCAGAGCATAGGTGCTCGTGTCTTCCAGACATTTCTGTGACTTGCTACACAGAAGATCAGATCAAATGGACATGTCCCTAAAAAGGTGGTGACTTGCCAGATCTGGACTCACTTTGCAGGGTGCTGGGACCTCTCCGAGAACCAAGCGGTAGCTCCAGGCGCCAGGGCTGCGGGCTCTTCTGTGCATCTTCAGGAGCTTTTATTGACCTTTCTCAGCACAACCCCCTTCTCAGTTACCAACTTCCAATCCGAAAATGACATCCCACTAGATCCGGAACTGCCACCCAGTTAACCCTGATTGAGTTTTCAACTTTCTTCTCATAAAGTGATTAAATTAGATAGGTATTTATGAAAGTGAAAGAATTAATAATAAGATGAAGGTCAGAAACTCATGTGTTCGCTTATTCCACAAACACTGGTAAAGTTTGACTAATATGTGACCTTCATAGTGATACAGGGAAGGATTTATATATATTTACATATACATATATATGTATTTATTTATTGGAGAACCTTTGGCCACATTGAAAGTATCAAAATGTTCCAGATTTAAAACAGCTTCAAGAAGACAGTGATGTCATCCTTAAAAAACACAATAAAAATCTCAGTGTATCCACTGGTCACCTAGGTTTTGTGCTACCTAACATGGTAGATCATATGCCCATTCGGGTGGAAGACAGGAGCTACTGAGGGCGTAATTTATCTCAAGGTTAAGGTCAAGGCTTCACTAAAAGAAATCAGGTCTACATTACAAAGTAAGGAGGGGGCTGGGCCGGACCGGACTGAGTGTTCTAACGGGACCCTGGGAGGGAACCAAGACAACATAAAACATGGCAGGTATTTTGAGAGCATCTGGGCAAAAGGATTGGAAGACTGTTTTTTAGATTGAGTTTAAAAATTATAAAAACGTAATTACAAAAGAGATAATACAGACTCTTAAAGCATCACACTTTCTTTGAGGGCAGAGAGGGCAGATACAGTCTTGGCTCCTACTGGAAGGTGAAGCATCATGACTCACACACATGATGGGCTTCCCCAGAATACCAGCTTGGGACAAGTGAATCTGAGTGTGTGAGCTGGGGCAGAGCCCAGAGAGGAGCAGTGTGGTCAGACGTAAGGAGGGAGACTTTTCAATCTGGAAGCATGGATGGTGGAAGCTGTGTCTGCAGACTTTGGGAGAGAAATGAACCCCTTGGGGGGTTCTGCACCATCCCCAGGACCCCAGTGAGAATCCTGCCCTTTGGGGGGTATTTCTACCATGTTCTGGTTGCCTGTGCTTCTGAAGGTGCTCCTCTGCTGTCCAGGTCAGAGCACCCTTCGGAGCCCATCTGAAGGGACGGCCTGACCTCAATTCCATTCACAGAATTTCTACTGGGATTCCAAAGCTTCTCCTGGGCTTTTGATCGGGGTCTCTAAAATATTTCTGAACTTCTGTTTTCCTCCCCAAGCCTGCGCTGTCGGGGAAGCCGAGTCCTCTGCTTCCTGGAAATGTCAGCGGATCTCTCCTGCACCCAGGAGTATGGCCACAAACAATGCTAAGAGATATTCTCCCTGGAATCAGCAGTGACCAATAAATTCTCCCCAAATTCTACTGAGCGATTTGGGTGCACCCAGGAAGGCACAATGCAGGGAGCTCCTCAGCTGCTACTCTGGACCTAAAGTGGCACCTGGGACCGATGGAGGGAACCTTGTCTAACTTGTACAGGAAGAGCTGATTCCTCTGGTTTACCTAGAAGTGCCAGGCTGTTGGCAAAGCCTGGGACAGGTCCTGGTGCAGGGGCCATCCCTTCCCAGGCTCCCCTGGCCCAGTCTTAGACATGATGAGGCTGCACCTGGAAAGCAGTGAGTCTGTTTCTGAGGCAGGGCTTTTCCTTGCCTGCGGTGTGTGCCCTCTGTGCATTTCTAACAGTGAAAAATCTCTGACCAGGCCCTGCTGGCCTCCCCTAGTCCTCAGGAGGGTCTCATTCCAGATCACATTTATGACTGTCTTTCCCAAGACCAGGGCCTGCCCCTCTTTTTTCCTCCAATAAAGATCTGAGGAGAAGGTCACTCTGAGAGCAGACAGTGGATGCTGAGGGAGGCGCCTGCAGCAGTCTGGGGTGGGGGAGGTCTGGGAACTCCCTGCAGGCTGGATGGAGCCAGGGGGACTAAGGACAAGAACAGGGTCAAGAAAGGGAGTGTCCCAGAGGAGCTAATGGGGGCCAGATTAAGTGTGGAGGAGAAAGATGGCAGCAGGGTTGGGGACTCGGTTCTCTGACTCTCACAGAGCCACATCCCTGATAAACTGGGGACTTGGGTCTGAGACCCTGAAAGGACTTGGACCTGGATGTGGGGCTGTGAGTTTCCAAGGACTTTTGATTTCGCCCTGGTCTACATGAGGTTCCAGTGGCTGCCTGATCCCACCCCAGGGGCAGAGAGGTGGTCTAGCAGGGAAACCTGGGGAGAGAGAGTCAGTGGCGAGCACCCACCCTGGATGCAATGACAAGAGACAGGTCAAAGGGAGGAAGCCTTGGCGTGTGGCCAGGGGAAGGGAGGCACTTTGAATATGGGGCAGTTCTGTCTCTGCACTTGTCACAGCCTCACAGGACTGTGAGAATTGAACTTTGCAGGAGGGAATGAGGGAGAATGGGGTCTGGACTGGAGTCCCTGTCATCCAAGTGACTCCCTATCTACTCCTGCAAACCAGGGGAAGGTCTTGCTAGGACTTAGTCAAACCTGGGCCTATCAGGCTGCCTGGCACTTTCTCATGGATCCGGAAGGAGCACAGTGATCCTCGGTCGAAAAAATCTTGCATTGTCCAGGGCTGAGGATTGTCAGGTGGCCCTGGAGGGGAAGACTCTGGGGAAAACCACAGAGAAGATTTGGAACATCTCTTAACGCCCAGTGCCTCCCCTTCCTATTAGTTGGGCGTGGTGGCAGGGGAATCTCTTCAACCAGGGAGATGGAGGTTGCGGGGAGCTGAGCTCGTGCCACTGCACTCCAGCCTGGATGGCAACAAGAGCAAAACTCTGTCTCAAACCAACAGTAATGACAAAAACAAAACTTCCGCTGAGGGCCTGGGATGCGCCGCCTGCTATACTGGGTGCTGCTGAGGAAGATAAACAAGAAGCAAGGCAGCTGGAAAATGAGCTCAACAGAATATACCTGGCTTGTCACTGCAGTGCAGATCAGAAAAAAAAAAAAAAAAAAAAAAAAATGTCTGTGCAGATAAAACATGGATCCGGAAGGATAAAATGTGCAGAGCCGTCTGTTTTTTTCGTTCTTCTTCTTTCTAAAGACAGGGCCTCACTCTGTTTCTAAGACTGGTGTTCACTGGTGCAATCTCAGCTCACTGCAGCCTCGGCCTCTCAGGCTGAACCGATCCTCTCGTGTCAGCCTCCCAATTAGCTGGAAATACAGCTGTGTGCCGCCATGCCTGGCTCATTTTGTTTATCTTTTGTAGAGACGAGGTCTCACTGTTGCCCAGGCTGGTCTTGATCCTCCCAATTCAGGCTCCCAAAGTGCTGAGATTACAAGTGGGAGCCCCGTGTCCTGCAAAGCCATCTTCATAATCCGTGTGGAATATGATGGTTATCCCATATCCTTTAATCACTCTTTGTCAGAACATGAACTACTCTCTCACTGCCCATTAGAAATATACAGGGGAATGAAAGAAAAAAGTTAATATTGTCCCGGCACAGTGGCTCAGCCCATAATCCCGGCACTTGGGAGGCCAAGGAGGTCAGATCACCTGATGTCAGGAGTTCATACCAGCCTGGCCAACATAGTGAAACTCCATCTCTACAAAAATACAAAAATTAGGTTGGCATGGTGGCAGGTGCCCGTAATCCCAGCTATTCGGGAGGCTGACGCAGGAGAATCACTTGAACCAGGGAGTCAGAGGTTGCAGTGAGCCGAGATTGTGCCATCACACTCCAGCCTGGGCAACAGAGTGAGACTCCATCACAAAACAAAACAAAAAAAGTTAATATTTATTAAGTGCACTGGAATTTAAAACAGTAAGAATTCAAGCACTTTATTTCCTTGGGAAAACGCACCAAGAGCTGTTTAAACAATTATTGCCTTCCCCACAGCACAGCACAGAGGAGGCAGCCGGCATCTTCCAGGCCTTGGGGCACTGACCTGCTTCTTTCTGAATGGAGATCTGCTCCCTACACACTCCCCTTTGTGCTCCTCAGGTCATGAATATCTCTGAGGCCCATGAGTGTGAGGTCTCTGGCTGGTGGCCTTCCTTCCTGTTTCTCGGGACTTTCTTTTTTGGTGGGTCTCTGGGCACAAGGGATGTGAGCCTGGGGAGAACAGGCTGGACTCTGCATCAGGACGCAGAGGCCCTGGAGGGGCAGACACTGGAGCAAGCAGGTGCTGAATTTACCTGGTTTTTACTCAAAGGAGGCCCCTCACCACTATCTTCCCTGGCACGGTGACTCCAATAAAAAGAAAAAAGGTGCTCACTCAGCACATTTCCTGGAACAGCAAGCAGAAAATATCCCTCTTGGTATTCGTATAAGTATTAGGACTAGTGTTAGTGCTCGTACTTGTATTAGTATTAGTAAGAGTGTTAGTATTAGTATTAGCATTAGTATTGTTTATCTGAAAACAGAGAGAGAAAAGCTGGTTTCTGTCTCCTTTTGATATCATAACTCAAGGTGCCCTGGGGATCTCGAGTGCATGGAGCAGGGAGTCTGAAGGAGTTTGTCCTTTGGGTATGAACCCATGGGAAGTAGGTGTGTACTCTGTGGCCAAACTCACTGGCCTCTTTGCTTAGTGGAGACAGAAGGGCCCAGGACCCACCTCTGAGCCTTTGCTTCCTGGGACCCCTCTCTATCTTTCCATGTGCATGCCTGAGGGGGTTCCTGGTCCTCACCCATCCACATTGGCTCTTCTTGAGATGATTCACTCACTGTACACCTGCGTGACCCTGTGTAGAAAGAATTCCAAAAACCCACGTGGGTCCACATAGAGTGAGGCTGCCTCCAGACAGGCACAGGGTCCCCGAGCCTCTTAGCCACTGCCAGAGCCTGAGACTGGGGCACTCACATGGAGACAAATCCATGGGGCTTTAGAAGAGGCTGGGTTGGTGGGAGCAGAGGAGGGCATGGTTGGAAAGCAGGGGTCCCTGGAAGCTTCAGGGCCACAGGCACTTGGGAGGGGAGAAGCCATCATGGAGAGAAAGGTCAGAGCTCCTTCCATGCCCTGACGTCACAGCGGGTTTCCCTCCCTCCCAGCTCTCCCTGGGCTCTTGTGTCAGGGAGTCAGGGCTGGCTCAGCTGGGGATCTTTGGTGAGTGGGAAGGACATAGGGCACTCGGGGTCTTAAGTTCAACTTTTAACATGATCCTCAAATGAGAGGTTTCACCCAGTGGCCTCCTGTCCACAGACCCCATGTCTTCTTGCTGGACTCCTGGGGGAGCTGCCCAGCCAGGGACATGAGATGTTTCACTTTTGTCTGCCAAATGCAAAGCCGTCTTAATCTACGTGAGGCCAGCTCCGTACTGGAGGGTTGTGGTCCGCAGGACTGGTAGCCCAGCCCACCAGCTTCAGGCCCTCCCTGGTTAGACAGTGGAGCCTGACTAGGTACCCTCGCTTACCCGCCTAGGAGTTTGTCTCTCTCCCACCACCACCCATGGCACCCAGGTCGCACACACCGAGGAGCATCCAAAGGCCAGGGCTGATCTGTCCTTGGCCGCCTCCCATGCTGGTCAGTGTCCAAAGTCCAGAGGGTTCAAGACAGCAGGAGGACAGGGACTCAGCCCGGCCCCGAGCATGCGCACACCCACCTAGGCTGCAATAGCATCCGGGCTCCACCCCAATCCCTCTCCAAAATTAGAGCAGGTGCCATGAGAGACCACGCAGTGGCAGCAAGCACCTCCAGCCACAGGGGAAGGGGAAAACTCCTGGGCCCTCCAGAGCACTGGGGGACGTCAGTTGGTAATTGCAACCTGGGCAGCTTCTGTTGCACCTTTGGAGCTACTGCCCTACCAACTCAGGAGGACCAGGATTCCCTCTTGTCCCAGGCTCCTGTCAGCTCCAAAGTGTATGCAGCCTCGGCTGTGCCCTCTCTCTGTATTTCCCCACAGAGGGGACAGGCGAGATGAAGGTTCACAGGAGCTCTGGCCAACGCTGCACAAACAAACCCAATGCTCCTGGGTCTGGTTTAACGAGCCCCAACTGCACTCTTTTCAAGAAGATTGCAGGCTAACAGCACACAGTGAGGAGTGAGGTTGAGGCTTGGTAGAGGCTTCAGACTTGGGCGCAGGTCCCGTTTAGCCATGAGAGGGTATGGGTGACACAATTTGCTGCCTCAGTGACATGGGGCACAGGCCTGGCCCACAACCCTGCCAAGGCGGGTATCTGTAACAGTGGATCATGGTTCACAGGCCCAGCAATCGGGAGCATCAGGCTCTGTGGTCACCCCTGTGGTGGGCAGATCTTGGAAACACAGCCTCAGGAGGATTTCCACAGAACCTCCCTTTGAGGCCCAGGAACTTGACACTATTAGCAGGGCGGGCACAGTGGCCGCATAGCTGGCCAGGTCATCGAACCAGGTGCCATTTCTGCTTCCCAACCAGGCCTCTGGAGCACAGCCCCAGCTCTGCTTTCTGAACCTGGCAACCACACTTCATGTGCAAGCATGGCACCACCCCAAGCCCATTTCCTCAGGGCCGCTGTCTGCCCAATCTTTGGTGCCCGACTGAGTTGCTCCCCAAAGGTGAAAAAGTAAGGAAAAAAAACAGATGACTTAAGAGAAAAATGGGTGAAGACCATTGGCACACCTGTAATCCCAGCACTTTGGGAGGCCAAGGTTGGCGGATCACTCAAAGCCAGGAACTCGAGACCAGCCTGGTCATCACGACACAACCCTGTCTCTACTAAATATACAAAAATTAGCCAGGCTTGGTGGCACGTGCCTGTAGTCTCAGCTCCTTGAGTGGTTGAGGCATGAGAATCACTTGAGCACTGAAGTAAAGGATGGCAGTGAGCCCAGATTGCACCATTGCACACCAGCTGGGGGGACAAAGTGAGACTTTTCTCTCCAAAAATTAAAGAAAAAGAAAAGAACAAGAATTGGTGAGAATTTATCAAAATGATCTAATTTTATATGGTTGTTTTGATGTTCTCAAGCTGAACCTCAATGATAGACAAATTAGTACTGCATTATTTTTCCATCAGTAACTCAATAACTAGAGATTTCTGATGTACAAATCGCTAAAGCAAGTCAATCAAATACAGAGGACACCAGAAAGTGTTCACTGAGGTTCTCTTTATTTCTGATATTTCTTTGTAACCATCTTTGCAGGGATAACATTCTCATGACTATAGAACTTTAGGTTCTGTCTCTGACTCTGCAGGACACGGGTCCCTGAAGGTCTCACTGACTCCACCTCAACGTTTTCCTCCAGTCCTGCCCCCTGCTGTTATGTTTTTTCCATTGTACTAAGCACTTGCCTGAAGCAAAGAGTTCAGTGCTTCCTTTAAGCTGTACACGTGGCCTGGGCAAAGTCGCTCATGCCTGCAATTCCAGCACTTTAGGAGACTGAGGCAGGAGAATCCCATGTGCCCAGCAGTTTGCGACCAGCTGGGGCAACCCTGTCTCAAATTTTTTTAATAAAAATTTTAGAATTATTAAAAAGGAAATAAGAAATAAGAAAAATAACTTTCACGTACATACTAGATTTTAGTGTCTAGGTGCCTGGAAGAGAACTTTGGATGTATCTACCCCGCTAGGCACGCCTTCCCTGGCAGCAAAGATGGAGCTCCAGTTCCTCAGACGGTGATGAGCCGCAGGAAGGGCAGGGGGTGGGACCAATGAAGATCCTCCTGGGCTGCCTGACTTCCCTCAGTGTCTGCATCAGCTCAGCCCAAAGTGGGGTGAAGATCTTCCAACTGACACGAATCAAGGAATTCAAACTCTCCCAAGGGGCGGGATACGTCTCCAGGCTTAACTTGCTCAGCCCGCTGGTGTGGCGCAGCAGGTCCTTCAGGGCATCCACAGACATGAAATTTTGACCAAAGTAGAAGGTGGTGAGCTGGGAGCAGCGGCTCAGGCCGGGCAGGATGGCACTGAGTTGGGAGTAGTGGATCTGACAGCCCTCCAAGATGAGGGTCTCGAGAGTGGCAGCAACTTTCTCTAGCAGAGCTCCGAGGGGCTCAAGACTGACGCGGAACAGTGACACGTGGCTGAGATTCAGATGCTTCAGGTAACCGAGGCTTGGGTACTGGGAGAGACACTTCACATCCTCTTCCAATAGGTAGCCACAAGTCAATTCCAAGTTCTCCAAGGGGTTCTGGAGGCACCTGTGGAGATCAAGAAGTTAGTTCTGGGCAATGGCACCAGTTAGATGAAGGTAGTGGGGAATAACCTCAAGGGAAATGTCTGCTTCACCCAAACACAAGTTTATTCCCATCATGTGATGATGGTCCGCATGCAAGTTGCTGCGTGATGAGGACTCTGATCATTCAGGACAGTCCCATTTTAGCCTCGGCCCTTTCGCCATTGCTTGTGTGATTGATTCAAGGCTGCAAAATCTCTAAAGCCTCTTTTCTTCACTTTTTAGCAGAAAACTTCATCTCTGGGCCACAGGTACCAGGTTGGAGATGTGCACAAAGAACTCAACTGAGCAAGGTCTAGGGACATCAGCTGGGGCTACGTGCCGGCAGGGGCTCCCGGACATGCCTGCATCGGCAAACCACCTATCACTTTTTACCACTCTCATGCCTACTCCCTCACCCTCCATTCAAGAAGTACACATTTCCCATGTCAATTACCTTTCCTGGAGTTCGAAACAACCTTTTACAGACAGGGAATTAGAGACAGAATCATTCGTGATCACTAAGCTGGTGAGGACAGAGCTTCTACTGTGACATGCACAAGTTTGGTGCACTTTTCCTCCTTTCATAGCCTCCTCTATTACCTCTTTTATATCATATCAACTTGAAACACACCTTGAAACAAGAAATTCACACGTGCACCCTCAGTAGAGCTGAAACCCCCACTCAACTAGCTCGTACATGATATCCTTCTCTAGCCTCTACCCCAGGTGACCCCGCTGCCCACATTGGAGCGATCCTGTGATAGCCACTCCATGACATGGAGCCCTGAATGGGACAATGTGTTGACATTCTGGTGTCCCCTTCACTGTGACGTTGCCACTGACTGGCACACAGTACATGCCTTCCAGTGTTTGCTGTAACAAAACAAGGCTGTGCTGTGGTCCGCAGAGAAAGTGCGCAATCCTTTCTCACCTGATCAGCTGTTCCAGGTGCCCACTGAAGAAGGTGACCAATTTTATTTTAAGCAACTAGAGATGTTCCAGCCTGAGGAACACAGAGCCGAATTTGGCGACTAACCGTCCCTCGAGGTCATTGTCTGACGTGTAACGATGGCACCTGGAGAAAACGAGTTTGCGAAGATTCTTCATCTCCTTCAGGTAACAACGAAGCTTTCTTATCAGACGTGGCCAGGACATGTTGCGGATTTCCAGCTCCTGAATACTATTCAGGTGGATTAATGTCAGTGGTTTTCTGAGATATTTAATCGGCGTTAGATAATTCACCAGCTTACTACAGCACAGGTGTACTAAACCTCTCCTTTGGTAAACCCACTGAAAGAGGTATCTCAGGCACTCATCCTGGGGTATTTAAATATTTTTAAATAAGAGCAATTCTTATTCATTGATCTTTAAAATTCGTTTTGAATGTGTCATTTCATTTGAGACTCAAAACAACATTAAGCATTTTTAAAATATTGCACTACATACTTTAAAGCACTAAATTCCTGTTATATGTTAACATTTCAATTTGAATCTTAAATGTGTTGTATGTAAATCACAAATACATATTTATTCTCTATAAACATTTACATAACAGCAGATTTTTGGAGATACCACTCAATATCATCCTGTTTGCATGAATAAATTACAACAGATGGTCTCACCTACCAGCAGATGGCACATGAGTCTCATGGGTTGGACATTTTCTCTCAGGATCACTAGTGATGAACTCAGGCCTTCCCCGCCCACCCCACCCTCTGCTGGCTGCTGAGGCTCTGCAGTTTGGGGGAATCATGATTAAGTAGTGGTGGTGTGTAGCAGCTGAGTCCTGTTGCCCGCCCTGGCATCCTACTGCCTCCCTGTTATCAGGAATGGAAGATGACATTGAAGGGTGAAGAATGCTGGGACTTCTATTAGGAGAGGGAAAACGAGAACAAGATGCACGTATTGAGCTCTTACTGTATGCTAGGCCCCGTTCCAAGTCCTGACCATGCACCATCTCACTGGGTCGTACAACGGTCTCATAGGATGGCGGGCATCATCATCCTTATTTTACAGGGAAACTGAGCTTCTTGCCTATTTCATGCCCAACAGCACCAGCCCCTGAGTCCTCAGCAGGGTTCTACACTTAGGTGCGTGTTGTGTAGGGTCCTTCAGCACAGGTGTGGTCACTAATTACCCCCAGGCACTTGATCGTTATCCACCCTCTAAGGATGTGTGATTCCAAATACGACGCACTAGTCTTCCCTGACAGGGAGAAAGGGGAGGTGTTAAGAAAAGGTCTTTCACCGATGTTATAGGTATTATATGCCTACATAATGCAAGCATTTTGCTAAAAGGGAATTTGGATGTCTTTATTGGCCACAACTGCTTTAATTCAGCAAGGGCCACTACCCACCGTGAGGACAGGCATGGGATGGTGATGCCCTGAGGCTGCTGCTCACACAGTCTGGAGCTCCCCTTCCAGGGCAGGAGCCATGCCTTGGGCAGTGAAGTCCTTTCCCAGCACAGGTAACGGTCAGGAACTGAGAGTTCTGGATCCACCCATTTGGAGTGAACAGGGTCTCGGCATCTGGACAGAAGTGAGGGCCCCTGAGAAGAAGCAGCTGAACTTCAGTGGCTGACACTCACTTTCCACTTAGAATGCTCCAGGCCCTGTGTGTGTCTCTCATGTGCATTAACCCACTAAGTAGTCACAGAGAATAGCAAGAAGGTAACAGATGCCCAGAGAGAAGTAAAGAAAAGGAGGGAATTGATCCAAATGATCAAATTCCATTTTGATGGCTTGATTTCTGGGAGCTGAAACTCTTTTGTCACAGACAAATCAGTGCCTCCTTTCCTCCATCAGTAACTTGAGACTTCTTAGGTTTACATTGTTAAGCCAGGTGAAGTAATCATGGAGGACACCAGACAGTTTCCATTCAGTTTCCCTTTATTTCTGACCGATTCTTTACAACCATCCATGCAGAGGTAACTCTCTCATGTGTCTCTCCTACCTGATTTTCACTCTAGCAGTTCAGATTCCCATTTCTGTTTCTCTGGGACACAGATCTCTAAAGATTCCATCAACTCCAGCTCAACTTTTCCCCCAGTCCCACCACTTCTGCATCCATGGTGCGTCTGTGCTCCCTTTAACATACACTCATGGCCTAGGATTCAGTTCCCAAATGACCAGAAGAAAGCTCTAAATACATCCACCCTGATGGACAGGCATTCAGCAGAGGCAGTGACTGGGCTCCAGGTCATAGGAGGCCCTGATGCCACAGCGAGGGCAGGGGACAGTGCTGAACACAACAGTCTTGGGCTGCCTTAAGTCCCTCAGTGTCTTCATTAGCTCAGCCCCAAGTTGAGCAAATCTCCCCCAGCAGAGAGCACCCTGGGCATCATAACTCTCCAGAGGGGCAGGGTACAGCTCCAGGCTCAGCTTGCTCAGCCCGACGGTGTGGCGCAGCAGGTTCTCCAGGGCGGCCACGGAGATGAGGTTCCCATAGAAGCTCAAGGTGCTGAGCTGGGAGCAGCGGCTCAGGGCAGGCAGGATGACGCTGAGTTGGGAGTCTGTGATCCCACAGTCCTCTAAGTCCAGGGTCTGCAGGGTGGCCTCAACTTGCTCTAGCAGAACGGCGAGGGGCTCAGGGCTGAAATGGGTCAGTGTGATGCCCCTCAGGTCCAGCTCCTTTAGCTGACGGATGCTCGGGCACCAAGAGAGATGCTTCAAGTCCGACTCTGACAGCAGGCAGTCGGTCATGACGACCGTCTCCAAGGGGGCCTGGAGACACCTGGGAGAGAACAAGGAGGAGTTAGAGGAGAGTGGTGGGAAGACCTCATGGTGAGAGATGACAGTCTCCACAACCCAAGGCTGCTCTGCTCATCTGAGGATAGTCAGCACCCGCGGTGTGGGAACGGAGACTCTGCTCCTTCCAGACAGTCCCAATTGAGGCTCAGTCCTTCACCATCACTCAGGTGACTGGGTCAAGCCCATGAACTCTAAGGCTCCCTTTCTTCATCTGTCAGGCAGAAAACCACATCTCTGGGCCACAGGAGCACCACGGAGACACAGACATAAAGAATAACCCAGGCGGAATCCTGCAACATCAGCTGGGGTGGCCAGGCTGCAGGAGTCCCTGACACGCCTGTATCATCAGCAAACCGTCTATCACTTTCTCCCTTCTTCACTCCTGCTCCCTCACCCTCTATTCCATCATCATGTATTTCCCGTACATTAGTTACCTGACTTGGAGCTCAAAGCATTTTACTGACAGAGAGAGAGACAGGATTTTGCCTGTTCACTAGGCAGGTGAGGACAGACCTTATATTTTAAAACAGAGGGGTGTGATGGGCTTTCTCTTCTTTAGTGCCCTCTTCAACTCCCTATCTCCCATCATCTTAACTTAGACACACATCCTCGGGAGGAATTCACAAATGTACTCTCACTAGATCTGAACCCGCAGTTGCTAGCATCCTAGCATGGCAGCCTCTCTATAGCATCTAGCCCAGGAGATCCCTCTGGCTTATTGGGATGGTTGTGTGACACCCATTTTAGGACAGAGCTGCCAACAGGACAATGCATGGACATTCTAGTGTCCCCTTCACTGTGACCTCGTCACAAGCTGGCTCACAGTACATACCCCCTGGTGTTTACTGTAATAGAGAAAGGCTCTGCTGTGGTCTGCACAGAAAGCTCACCATCCTTCCTCACCTGAGCAGCTGGTCCAGGTGGCCTTCGAGGAAAGAGACAGAGTGCATGTAAAGCTTCTGGAAGTAGTCCAGCTTGAGGAACTGAGAGGTGAACTGGGTGACAAACTGCTCCTTCTTGTCTGGGGGAATGCAGGCAGAGACATGGATGTTGAAGAGGACAAGTTTGCGGAGATTCCTCATCTGGCCCAGGTAAGGGGCGAACCTTATAAGAATGGACAGCTCCCAGGGGCAGCACACTTCCACCTCCCGGATACAGTCTAGTTCCACCATGTTCAGGACCTCTATGACACTGTGGATGGGCATTCCAAAAATCTGCAGCTCTTTGCAACACACATGCAGTAAGCCTTCTCTCTGTTTGCCCCACTCTAAGAAGCGGGTGAGGCATTCATCCAGAGTCCCATTCTTGAAGCAAAGGTCTAGGGTCACCATCAAGGGCTGCTGCCCACCCAGCCTTGGACAGTTCTCTGCTGTTTGTCTCTTACTCAGGGCCTCTGGGGAGGGTGCAGAAGCTCCAGACCATATGCCCCAGAAGTTCTCATCCACATCCCGCAAGTCCAGCACTTGAAGTTTCCACCGCCTGTGGATAAAAGAGAAGAGACGCTCCAGATTTACTCAACGATTTGAGCTTTTATCCACATCCCAGACATCAGTGACTCCCCTCCCTGCTGCTTCTCCCACTCTCTGTCTTTTCTCCATCCCTCTTTCTCCTTGAAACCTGCCTGGTCCCCGCTGCTAGTGTCTTCAATTGCCACTGGGAGGAAGCAGGTTCCTGATCCTTCAGTGGGCCCTGCATGGTGAGCAGTCCTTTCCCAGAGGAGCTGGACAATGGCCAAGGCCTCTCTGAGCTTCCCTGCCAGCCGCATCAGAAGCCTTTGGGCCACCCTTGGGCCTCCCACTCCTTCTGACCCAGCCAACCCTACCCTGGATGTCTGGGCCCTCCCCACCTGGCCAGCTGGGTCACCTCACCTGGGGCGAACCTTCTGGGCAAGCAGTGCATCAAGCCCCTCCAGCACAGCTCCAAAGGTCTCCAGAGGACGTGACTTCATCAGGGACCCTAGAGGAAGGCAGGTGAAGGGCCAGGCCTGCACCATAGTTTTCAGGGTCTCGCAGCATCTCCTGGTAAAGGCCTCTATGAACAGTGAGGGAAAGAGCTCCCTGGGCAGCTCCTCCAGGGTGGAGATGGCCAACGCTCCGTCCCTCAGCAGACTCTGCTCAGCCAGCTCCAGGAGTCTGGGTGGGGCCTGGAGGCTCATGCTGATGAATCTACGTGGAAAACTTTCGGAGAAAGAGCATGATTTTTATGGCAAATCACATTACTTCATCATCTCCTAGTGCCAATGCCATTGCTCTGGTAGAGGTGGAAAGGTAATTAGTTCACCCCAATTCCACTCTGAACTTTCTGGACACAGATCCATAATTCTGCTCCTGCTGGTACCATGAAGATTGTCTTCCAAACAATGAGGAGGGGCAAGGTGACCACTGGCCCATTCATTTTCAACCATTGCTGCACTAAATCTCAGTAACACTGGGAAGCGTTGCTGAGGATCCTGAAAGCTAAGCTCCA
This sequence comes from Macaca mulatta, assembly GCF_049350105.2. NCBI lineage: Eukaryota > Metazoa > Chordata > Mammalia > Primates > Cercopithecidae > Macaca > Macaca mulatta. The sequence continues at coordinate 227,928,150 of NC_133406.1, forward strand.
CCTTTTCAAGAAAATATTTCTTGTCACTTACCACCCTAAAACAATGAAATGAGAATGTCCCGTGGCCCCACACAGCCTACATTCTCAGTTCCCACAATTAACATGCTTGCAGAAGACTAAAGGGACTCCTTGGAATCAGTGCCATTATTTTTTATTTTGAAAAATTGTAACAAGAAATTGTGAAAGCACCGTGACAGTATTCTAGAGCCTGTGGAAGTTAGGGATAAAAACTCTAACTCTCAGATGAAGGTTCCAATGTTGATCTCTTACACAGACTCACAATGACCCACTTTGGGATGGAATCTAGGGGGAAAAAATTGATCCCATGTTCAGAACAAAGCCTCCACTCTTGAGAATGGTCTATGGAATATTTAAGGTTTTAGTAAAAATGAGAGCCTAACATGTAAAATCACAATGCCATCAAGTCTATGAACTATAATTTAAGGGCATAAAAACCAATAATTTCAAATGTCATGAAATAGAAATTCAACCAGTTGTAAGTTTTTAATATCTTTTGTTTAAAAAAAAACTGCTTCGATATGAATTTTGAAATGACAAAAACCAAGGACAAATCAAATTTTGGGGGATGAAGACAAAACTACATTTAGAGGAAAAATCAAAGCCTAAATCGTTCATCTGAAAACAGACAAGGAAGTTCTCTCTGCCCCCTTGGGCTGCATGTCACCATCCCTGACTGGCTGGCTGCAGATCAGATGGGCATGAACCTAAGGAGGGGGTGACTTACCAGAGCTGGACTCACTTTGCAGGGTGCTGCGACCTCTCAGAGAACCAAGCAGTACTCCAGGCGCCAGGGCTTCGGGGCTCTTCTGTGCACCTTTGGGAGCTTTTATGGACCTTTCTAACCACACCCTCCCCTTCTCAACAACCAACTTCCAATCAGAAAATGAGTCTGATTAGATTCTGAAGTTCCACCCAGTTAATCCTGATTGAGCTTGTGACTTTCTTCTGATTAATTGATTGAATCAGATATACATTTATGAAAGTGAAAGTATAAATAATAGGGTGAAAGTCCACAACTCATTTTTCCTTTATTCCACAAACACTGATGGAGTTTGACTGACATGAGAGCTTCATAGTGATGCAGGAAAGGGTTGAATCTGTTTCTGGCATTTGACAGAAAAAAACAAAACCTTTGTTGGGAGATATTTGGCCACATAAACATTATCGAAATGTCTCAGAGGTAAAACAACTCTAAGAAGACAGTAATTTCATCCCTAAGAAAGCAGAATAAATATCTCTGTGTATCCACTGGTCGCCTGGGATTTATGCTTTCTAACATGGTAGATCATACGCCCATTCAGGTGGAAGAAGGGTACCACTGAGGGTGTGATTGATCTCACGACAAAGGTTCAGGCTTCTCCGGAGGAAATTAGGCCAAAATTACAAAGTGAGGTGGGGGCTGGGCAGGATGGGACTGGGTGTCCTAATGGGACCCTGGGAAGGAACCAAGACAACACAAAACATGGTGAGTATTTTGTGGGGGAGGAGACAGAAGGATTGGAAGACTCCACTCTGATTGAATTCAAAAATTAAAAAGGAAATAATTACAAAAGAGACACTGTAGACTCAAAACATAATATTGTCTTTGAGGGCATGGGACGAGATACAGTCCTGGTCCCCTCTAGAAGGTAAAGCGTGTTTACTATCCTTCTCCCCTCCCCCAACCCCTCAACAAGCCCCGGTGTGTGACATTCCCCTTCCTGTGTCCAAGTGTTCTCATTGTTCAGTTCCCACCTATGAGTGAGAACATGCGGTGTTTGGTGTTTTATCCTTGCCATAGTTTGCTGAGAATGATGGTTTCCAGCTTCATCCATGTCCCTACAAAGGACATAAACTCATCCTTTTTTATGGCTGCATAGTATTCCATGGTGTATATGTGCCACATTTTCTTAATCCAGTCTGTCATTGATGGACATTTGAGTTGGTTCCAAGTGTTTGCTATTGTGAATAGTGCCACAATAAACATACATGTGCATGTGTCTTTACAGCAGCATGATTTATAATCCTTTGGGTATATACCTAGTAATGGGTTGGCTAGGTCAAATAGTATTTCTAGTTCTAGATCCTTGAGGAATCGCCACACTGTCTTCCACAATGGTTGAACTAGTTTACAGTCCCACCAACAGCGTAAAAGTGTTCCTATTTCTCCACATCCCCTCCAGCGCCTGTTGTTTCCTGACTTTTTAATGATTGCCATTCTAACTGGTGTGAGATGGTATCTCATTGCGGTTTTGATGTGCATTTCTCTGATGGCCAGTGGTGATGAGCATTTTTTCATGTGTCTGTTGGCTGCATCAATGTCTTCTTTTTGAGAAGTGTCTGTTCATATCCTTTGCCCACTTTTTGATGGGGTTGTTTGTTTTTTTCTTGTAAATTTGTTTGAGTTCTTTGTAGATTCTGGATATTAGCCCTTTGTCAGATGAGTAGACTGCAAAAATTTTATCCCATTCTGTAGGTTGCCTCTTGACTCTGATGGTAGTTTCTTTTGCTGTGCAGAAGCTCTGTAGTTTAATTAGATCCCATTTGTCCATTTTGGCTCTTCTTGCCATTGCTTTTGGTGTTTTAGACATGAAGTTCTTGCCCATGCCTATGGCCTGAACGGTATTGCTTTGGTTTTCTTCTAGGGTTTTTATGGTTTTAGGTCTAACATTTAAGTCTTTAATCCATCTTGAATTAATTTTTGTATAAGGTGTAAGGAAGGGATCCAGTTTCTGCTTTCTACATATGGCTAGCCAGTTTTCCCAGCACCATTTATTAAGTAGGGAATCCTTTCCCCATTTCTTGTTTTGTCAGATTTGTCAAAGATCAGATGGTTGTAGATGTGCGGTATTATTTCTGAGGGCTCTGTTCTGTTCCGTTGGTGTATATCTCTGTTTTGGTACCAGTAGCATGCTGTTTTGGTTACTGTAGCCTTGTGGTATAATTTGAAGTCAGGTAGTGTGATGCCTCCAGCTTTGTTCTTTTGACTTAGGATTGTCTTGGCAATGCAGGCTCTTTTTTGGTTCCATATGAACTTTACAGTAGTTTTTTCCAATTCTGTGAAGAAAGTCATTTGTAGCTTGATGGGGATGGCATTGAATCTATACATTACCTTGGGCAGTATGGCCATTTTCACGATATTAATTCTTCCTATCCATGAGTGTGGACTGTTCTTCCATTTGTTTGTGTCCTCTTTTATTTCGTTGAGCAGTGGTTTGTAGCTCTCCTTGAAGAGGTCCTTCACATCCCTTGTAAGTTGGATTCCTAGATATTTTATTCTCTTTGAAGCAATTGTGAATGGGAGTACACTCATGATTTGGCTCTCTGTTTGTCTGTTATTGGTGTATAAGAATGTTTGTGATTTTTGCACATTGATTTTGTATCCTGAGACTTTGCTGAAGTTGCTTATCAGCTTAAGGAGATTTTGGGCTGAGATTATGGGGTTTCCTAAATATACAATCATGTCATCTGCAAACAGGGACAATTTGATTTCCTCTTTTCCTAATTGAATACCTTTTATTTCTTTCTCCTGCCTGATTGCCCTGGCCAGAACTTCCAACACTATGTTGAATAGGAATGGTGAGAGAGAGCATCCCTGTCTTGTGCCAGTTTTCAAAGGGAATGCTTCCAGTTTTTGCCCATTCAGTATGATATTGGCTGTGGGTTTGTCATAAATAGCTCTTACTATTTTGAGATATGTCCCATCAATACCGAATTTATTGAGAGTTTTTAGCGTGAAGGGCTGTTGAATTTTGTCAAATGCCTTTCTGCATCTATTGAGATCATCATGTGGTTTTTGTCTTTGGTTCTGTTTATATGCTGGATTACGTTTATTGATTTACATATGTGGAACCAGCCTTGCATCCCAGGGATGAAGCCCACTTGATCATGGTAGATAAGCTTTTTGATGTGCTGCTGGATTCGGTTTGCCAGTATTTTATTGAGGATTTTTGCATCGATGAACATCAGGGATATTGGTCTAAAATTATCTTTTTGTTGTTGTTGTGTCTCTGCCAGGCTTTGGTATTAGGATGATGCTGGCCGGATTCCCTGTTTTTCTATTGATTGGAATAGTTTCAGAAGGCATGGTACCAGCTCCTCCTTATACCTCTGATAAAATTTGGCTCTGAATCCATCTGTTCCTGGATGTTTTTTGGTTGGTAGGCTCTTTAATTATTGCCTCAACTTCAGAGCCTGTTATTGGTCTATTCAGGGATTCAACTTCTTCCTGGTTTAGTCTTGGGAAGGTGTATGTGTCCAGGAATTTTTTTTTTTTTTTTTTTTTTTTTTTTTTTTGAGACGGAGTCTCGCTCTGTCGCCCAGGCTGGAGTGCAGTGGCCAGATCTCAGCTCACTGCAAGCTCCGCCTCCCGGGTTCCCGCCATTCTCCTGCCTCAGCCTCCCGAGTAGCCGCCACCTCGCCCGGCTAATTTTTTGTGTTTTTAGTAGAGACGGGGTTTCGCCGTGTTAGCCAGGATGGTCTCGATCTCCTGACCTTGTGATCCGCCCGTCTCGGCCTCCCAAAGTGCTGGGATTACAGGCTTGAGCCACCGCGCCCGGCCGTGTCCAGGAATTTATCCATTTCTTCCAGATTTTCTAGTTTATTTGCATAGAGGTCTTTGTAGTATTCCCCGATGGTAGTTTGCATTTCTGTGGGATAGATGGTGATATCCCCTTTATCATTTTTTATGGTGTCTGTTTGATTCTTCTCTCTTTTCTTCTTTATTAGTCTTGCTAGTGGTCTATCAATGTTGTTGATCTTTTCAAAAAACCAGCTCCTGGATTCATTGATTTTTTAAAGGGTTTTTTGTGTCTCTATCTCCTTGAGTTCTGCTCTGATCTTAGTTATTTCTTGACTTCTGCTAGCGTTTGAATGTGTTTGCTCTTGCTTCTCTAGTTATTTTAATTGTGATGTTAGGGTGTCAATTTTAGATCTTTCCTGCTTTCTCTTGTGGGCATTTAGTGCTAGAAATTCCCCTCTACACACTGCTTTAAATGTGTCCCAGAGATTGTGGTATGTTTTGTCTTTTTTCTCATTGGTTTCAAAGAACATCTTTATTTCTGCCTTCATGTCATTATGTACCCAGTAGTCATTCAGGAGCAGGTTGTTCAATTTCCATGTAGTTGAGTGGTTTTGAGTGAGTTTCTTAATCCTGAGTTCTAGTTTGATTGCACTGTGGTCTGAGAGACAGTTTGTTATAATTTCTGTTTGTTTACATTTGCTAAGGAGTGCTTTACTTCCAACTATGTGGTCAGTTTTGGAATAAGTGTGATGTGGTGCTGAGAAGAATGTATATTCTGTTGATTTGGGGTGGAGAGTTCTGTAGATGTCTATTAGGTCCACTTGGTGCAGAGCTGAGTTTAATTCCTGGATATCCTTGTTAACTTCCTGTCTCGTTGATCTGCCTAATGTTGACAGTGGGGTGTTAATGTCTCCCAGTATTATTGTGTGGGAGTCTGAGTCTCTTTGTAGGTTTCTAAGGACTTGCTTTATGAATCTGGCTGCTCCTGTATTGGGTACATATATATTTAGGATAGTTAGCCCTTCTTGTTGAATTGATCCCTTTATCATTATGTAATGGCCTTGTCTCTTTTGATCTTTGTTGGTTAAAAGTCTGTTTTATCAGAGATTAAGATTGCAATCCTTTTTCTTGTTTTGTTCTCCATTTGCTTGGTAGATCTTTCTCCATCCCTTTATTTTGAGTCTATATGTGTCTCTGCATGTGAGATGGCTCTCCTGAATACAGCACACTGATGGGTCTTGACTCTTTATCCAATCTGCCAGTCTGTGTCTTTTAATTGGAGCATTTATCCCATTTACATTTAAGTTTAATATTGCTATGTGTGAACTTGATCCTGTCATTATGATGTTAGCTGATTGTTTTACTCGTTAGTTGATGCAGTTTCTTCCTAATATCAATGATCTTTACAGTTTGGCATGTTTTTGCAGTGGCTGATACCGGTTCTTCCTTTCCATGTTTAGTGCTTCTTTCAGGAGCTCTTGTAGGGCAGGCCTGGTGATGACAAAATCTCTCAGCATTTGCTTGTCTATAAAGGACTTTATTTCTCCTTCACTTATAAAGCTTAGTTTGGCTGGATATGAAATTCTGGGTTGAAAATTCTTTTCTTTAAGAATGTTGAATATTGGCCCCCACTCTCTTCTGGATTTTAGAGTTTCTGCTGACAGATCCTCTGTTAGTATGATGGGCTTCCCTTTGTGGGTAACCTGACCTTTCTCTCTGCCTGCCCTTAACATTTTTTCCTTCATTCCAACTTTGGTGAATCTGACAATTATGTGTCTTGGAGTTGCTCTTCTCGAGGAGTATCTTTGTGGCATTCTCTGTATTTCCTGAATTTGAATGTTGGCTTGCCTTGCTAGGTTGGGGGAGTTTTCCTGGGTAATATCCTGCAGAGTGTTTTCCAACTTGGTTCCATTCTCCCCGTCACTTTCAGGTACACCAATCAGACATATATTTGTTCTTTTCACATAGTACCATATTTCTTGGAGGCTTTGTTCGTTTCTTTTTACTCTTTTTTCTCAAAACTTCTCTTCCCGCTTCACTTCATTGTTTTGATCTTTAATCACTGATACCCCTTTTTCCAGTTGATCAAATTGGCTACTTGAAGGGGTGGCCTGCCCTTCCACACCTGTGGGTGTTTCTCATCAGGTGGAACGAGAGACTGAGAAAAGAAATAAGACACAGAGACGAAGTATAGAGAAAGAAAAACAGGCCTGGGGACCGGCCCTTAGCATAAGGAGGACCCGTGCTGGCACTGGTCTCTGAGTTCCTTCAGTATTTATTGACCATTGTCTTTACCATCTCGGAGAGGGGGATGTTTCAGGACAACAGAGTAATAGTGGGGAGAGGATCAGCAGGAAAACATGTGAAGAAAAGTCTATGTGTCATAAATAAGTTTAAGGAAAGGTGCTGTGCCTTGATGTGCATGTATACAAACATCTCGGTGCATTAAAGAGCAGTATTGCGGCTAGCACGTCTCACTTCCAGCCTTAAGGCCGTTTTCTCCTATCTCAGTAAATAGAACATACCATCGGGTTTTACACAGAGACATTCCATTGCCTCGGGACGAGCAGGAGACAGATGCCTTCCTCTTATCTTAACTGCAAAGAGGCCTTCCTCTTTTACTAATCCTCCTCTGCACAGACCCTTTATGGGTGTCCGACTGGGGTACAGTCAGTTCTTTCCTTTCCCACAAGGCCCTATCTCAGGCTGTCACATAGGGAGAAACTTCAGACAATTCCTGGCTTTCCTAGGCAGAGGTCCCTGAGGCCTTCCGCAGTGTATTGTGTCCTTGGGTACTTGAGATTAGAGAATGGCATGACTTTCAACAAGCATATTGTCTTTAAGCACTTTTTTAACAAAGCTCGTCCTGCATAGCCCTAAATCCATTAAACTTTGAGTCAACACAGCACATGTGCCTGCGAGTACAAGGTTGGGGCTAGGGTTACAGATGAACAGCATCTCAAGGCAGAAGAATTTCTCTTAGTACAGAACAAAATGGAGTCTCTTATGTCTACTTCTTTCTACATAGACAAAGTAACAGTGTAATCTCTCTTTCATTTCCCCACACTATTGAAGCTTGTGCATTCATCATGTAGTTCTTGTGCCATGGTTTTCAGCTCCATCAGGTCATTTAAGGGCTTCACTACACTGGTTATTCTAGTTAGCCATTCGTCTACTCTTTTTTCAATGTTTTTAGCTTCTTTACAATGGGTTCGAACTTCATCCTTTAGCTCAGAGAATTTTGATCATCTGAAGCTTTCTTCTCTCAACTCGTCAAAGTCATTCTCTGTCCAGCTTTGTTCTGTTGCTGGTGAGGAGCTGCATTCCTTTGGAGGGGGAGAGGCGCTCTGATTTTTAGAATTTTCAGCTTTTCTGCTCTGTTTTTTCCCCATCTTTGTGGCTTTATCTACCTTTGGTCTTTGATGATGGTGACGTACAGATGGGATTTTGGTGTGGATGTCCTTTCTGTTTGTTAGCTTTCCTTCTAACAGTCAGGACCCTCAGCTGCAGGTCTGTTGGAGTTTGCTGGAGGTCCACTCCAGACCCTGTTTGCCTGGGTATCAGCAGCAGAGGCTGCAGAACAGCAAATACTGCTGAACAGCAAATGTTGCTGCCTGATCATTCCTCTGGAATCTTCATCTCAGAGGGGTACCCAGCCATGTGAGGTGTCAGTCTGCCTCTACTGGGAGGTGCCTCCCAGTTAGGCTACTCAGGGGTCAGGGACCCACTTGAGGAGGCAGTCTGTCCGTTCTCAGATCTCAGACTCCGTGCTAGGAGAACCACTACTCTCTTCAAAGCTGTCAGACAGGGACATTTAAGTCTACAGGGTTTTCTGCTGCCTTTTGTTCAGCTATGCCCTGCCCCCGGAGGTGGAATCTACAGAGGCAGGCAGGCCTCCTTGAGCTGTGTTGGGCTCCACCCAGTTTGAGCTTCCCCGTCTCTTTGTTTACCTACTCAAGCCTCAGCAATGGCGGGCGCCCGTCCCCAAACCTTCCTGCCACCTTGCAGTTTGATCTCAGACTGCTGTGCTAGCAACGAGCGAGGCTCTGTGGGCATGGGACCCTCTGAGCCAGGCATGGGATATAATCTCCTGGTGTGCCATTTGCTAAGACCATTGGAAAAGGGCAGTATTAGGGTGGGAGTGACCTCATTTTCCAGGTGCCATCTGTCACAGCTTCCATTGGCTAGGAAAGGGAATTCCCTGACTCCTTGCGCTTCCCAGGTGAGGCAATGCCTCACCCTGCTTTGGCTCGCACTCAGTAGGCTGCACCAACTGTCCTGCACCCACTGTCCGACAAGACTCCGTGAGATGCACCCGGTACCTCAGTTGGAAATCCAGAAATCACCCATCTTCTGCGTCATTCATGCTGGAAGCTGTAGACTAGAGCTGTTCCTATTCGGCCGTCTTGGAACCGTGGAAAGAACTGATTGACAGGTTTCCCTTCCTGCCCAATTCAGGGAGTCTTGCACCACCCCCAGGACCCTGGTGAGAATCCTGCACTTCAGGGCTATTCTACCATGTCCTGTTGCCTGTTCTGCTCAAGGTGCTTGTCTGCTGCCCAGATCAAAGCAGCCTTCACAGCTCATCTCAAGGGACGACCTGATCCCTTCTCCACTCACGGAATCCTCACTGGGATCTCAAAGTTTCCTCCAGGCCCTTGCTCGGGGTCTCTAGAATATTTCTGAGCTTCCATTTTCCTCTCCAGGTGCAGCCTTTTCAGCTCTAAGGCTGGGCCAGGGGAACCTGGAAAGGACCAGGGCAGCCCATTCTCTTTGCATCCCAGGAACATCAGCCCATCTCTCCTGGACCTTGGAACATGGCCATGATGCTTGGACACCCTTTCTCTGTCATCGGCAGTAAAGAAGGAATTCTCCCCAAGTTCTACTGAGGCATTCTGGTGAATACAGCAAGGCGCAAAGCGGGGAGCTCCTCAGCTGCTGCTCTGGACCTAAAGAGGCACCTGGACTGCTGCAGGGTGACCTTGCCTGGCTTGCAGAGGAAGACCTGACTCCCCTGGTTCTCCTAGGGGTTCCAGGTTGATGGGAATCCCTGGGAGAGGTTCTGGGGCAGGGGCTTTCCCTTTCCAGGCTCCCCTGGCCCAGCCTGAAAGCTGACAAGGCTGCACCTGGGATGTTATAAGTTTGTTTTCTGTCTGAGTCAGGTCACTTCTTGCCCTAGCAGGGGCTGTCCTTTTTTTCCTCCAATAAGGATCTGAGGAGGTCACCCTTGGAGCAGACAGTTGATGCTAGGGAGGTGCTTGTAGCACCCTGGGGGTGGGGGAGTTCTTGGGACTCACTACAGGCTGGACAGAGCCAGAGGAATTAAGGTAAAGAGCAAAGTCAAGTCAGGGAGTGAGTGGCTAGAGAAGCTGGTGGGGCTGGAATAAGGGAGGAGGAAGGAGGTGGCAGCAGGGCAGGGGCCAGGTTCTCTGGTTCTCACAGAGCCATGTCCCTGAACAGCTATGGCCTTGTGCCTGAGACTCTGGGGGGACTGGGGCCCGGATATGACCCTGTGAGTTCCCAAGGCCGTTCGTGTGCCCTGGTCTGCATGAGGTACCAGTGACTGCCCCACCCTGCCCCAGGAGCACAGAGTCAGTCCAGTGGGGAGTCCTGGGGAGGGAGCACAGGTGGCACGCATCCATCCTGAATGCAGAGACAAGGGACAGGTCAGAGGGAAGCAGCCTTGGTGTGAGGCCAGGGGAAGGGATGCTCTCTGAAAATTGTGCATTTCTGTCTCCTCGCTCGTCACAGCCTCATGGAACAGGAAGGAGTGGGCTTTTCAGGAGGGAATGAGGGAGAACGGAGTCTGGCCCAGAGTCCCTGTCATCCAAGAGACGCCAAATCTCCTCCTGCAAGCCAGAGAAATGTCTTGGGGCATGGAAGTCAAAACAGGGCCCAGCAGCCGGACCAGCACCTCCCTGTGGAAGGAGAAGGTGCACATTGATTCTCAGTCAGAAAAATCCTGCCATGTCCAGTGCTGAGGAGCGTCATGAGGCCCTGGAGGGGAGACTCTGGGTCAAGTTTTCAGGAAAGATTCTGGCACATGTGACCCCCCAACACGCAGTGCCTTCCTGTCCCTCCGCTCCCCTTGATTCATTCAAAAATCTTTACTGAGTGCCTGGGATGTGCCATCTACTATTCTCAGTGCTACTGAGGAAGACAAACAGAAAGCAAAGAATCTGGAAAATGAACTCAACAGAGTACACGTGGCTCAGCACTGCAGCCCAGGTCAGAAAAAAATGACTATGCAGAATGAAATGTGCAGAGTGATCTTAATAATCCATGGGGAAAAATGACAGATATCCCATGTCCTTTAATCACTTTTTGTTGAATATGAAGAACTCTCTCACTGCTGAATAAAAACAGACAGGTAAGTGGAAAACATTAGTAAAACTAATATTTATTAAGTGCAACGTAATTCAAAACACTGAGAATCCAAGGACTTTATTTCTTTGAAACAACTTGCCAAGGCAGTTTGAACAGTGATCATCTTCCTCCTGGGCACAGCACCACAGAGGCAGCCGCTGTCTTCTCCCCTTGGAGAATTCTCCTAATTTCTTTAAGTTTGGGTGGGCCTGGGAGTCTGCAGGAGTTTGTTCATCTTGGGTTGGGGGTGCATAGGGAGTTGGTAGGGCGCCTGTGGCCACATCCCTGGCCTCTGGGATCAGGAGGAGACAGTGGGGCCAGGACCCACCCAGCACACACACCAGGTTTGTGCTTCAGGTGATCCCTCTCCCTCCTTTGGATGTGGAGTTTGGGAGAAGGTTTGGGGCCCTGGCCCATCCCCATTGGCTCTTCTAGGGAAGATGCATGTGTGGGACCTGCAGGTGGCCCTGTGCAGGAAGGGATCCCAGAACCCATACAGGTTCATGTAGAGCAAGGTTTCCTCCTGCAGACTGCAGGAGCCCTGAGCCTCCTCACAGCTCCCAGAGCCTGGGGTTGGGGACCCAGCTGGAGGCAAACGCATGGAGCTTTGTCAAAGGCAGGGCTGTGGGAAGGAAAGGATGCAGGAGTCCTTGAAGCTCCAGGACCAGAGGAACGTGAGAGTAGGGGAGGCATCACAGGGAGAAAGGTCCAGGGCTCCTTCCATGCCCTGAGATCCCAGCGGGTTTTCCTCTCTCCCACCTTCTCCCTGGGCTCTTGTATCTGGGAGGCAGGGCTGGCTCAGCAGGAGCCCTGTGGGGAGTAGGAAGGATGTAGGGCCTCAGGATCTTGAGTTCAACTTTTCACATCAACCTCAAATGAGGGATTTTATCAAGTGCCCTCCTGTCCACAGATCCCATGTCTTCTTGCTGAACTCCTGGGAGATGTGTCCTGCCAGGGATATGGGACGTTTTACTTTTCTCTGCTATGAGGACAGCTCATCCTGGAGAGCTGTGACTTTCCAGGTGGTCACACACAAATGCACACATACATACCATGAGGTCATTGCAGCAATGCCTACTGGGCCTGGGGTTCTCCCATAGCTCCCAGCTGATAAAAGCCTCTTTTCCACTCATCTGGGACCTGGGGCCATTGGCCCCCTTCTGTCTCATTTCACCCAGAATTTGTCCTAGTCCCTGCCAAAGTGCTGCTCATTTTAATGCTTTGTAATAAAGTTCCACAGTGAGAGGCTTGTGCAAGAGCTGGGGTCCAGAGCATCAGGTCTAACGTTTACTATGTTTATTTTCACTGCACAATCTGTTATTCCAAATAAATTTTACAAATAAAATAGAAATACATGAACTGCCAGCATTACTCTAATACCAAAACCAGACAAGGGCACAACCAAAAAAGAAAATTACAGGCCAATATCCCTGATCAACACACATGCGAATATCCTCTAAAAATACTAGCTAACCGAAATCAGTAACACATTAAAAAGATCATTTACACTCATCAAGTAAGACTCATCTCAGTGGTGCAAGGATGGTTCAACATACGAAAATAAATAAATGTGATTTATCATGTTAGCAGAACCAAGAACTGAATTTATATGATCATTTCAATAGATGCTGAAAAATCATTCAATAAAATCCAACAATTCTTTAAGATAAAAACTTTCCACAAAGTAGGTATAGAGGAACACAATTCAAAATCATGAATGGCGTTTTTCACAGACCCACAACCAACATCATACTGAATGAGGAGAAATTGAAAGCCTTTCTTCTGAAATCTGGAACAAGACCAGGATGTTCACTTTCACCACTGTTTTTCAACATAATACTGGAAGTCCTGGGCAGAGCAATAAGCCAAGAGAAAGAAATAAAGGGCATCCAAGTTAGAAAGGAAGAAGTCAAATTAACCTTGTACGCAGATGATATGATCTTATATTTATAAAAACCTAAAGACTTTAACAAAAAGTGTGTTTCAGTAAAATTGTAGGATACAAAGTCAACGTACAAAAATTAATAGCATTCATATATGCCAACAGCAAACAATCTTAAAGATTGTTAAAGAAATCAAGAAATCACTTCCATTATCAACAGCGACAAAGAATATAAAATACCTAGGAATTCATTTAACCACAGATGTGAAAGATTAATACAAGGAAAACTATAAAACACTGGTGAAAGAAATTTAAGAGGATATGAGAAAAAACGGAAGGATAGTTTATGCTCATAGATAGGAAGAATTCATGTCATTAAAAATGAAAATGCTACCCAAAGCAACTTACAGATTCAGTGCAATTCCTATCAAAATACTAATGGCATTCTTCACAGAAATAGCAAAAATAATTCTACAATTTTTATGTGGAACCTCAGCAGACCATGAATAGCCAAAGCCATCCTGACCAAAAAGAACAAAACTAGAGGCATCACACTACCTGACTTCCAAATATAATGCAAACCTATAGTAACCCAATCAGCATGGTACTGGCATAAAAATAGACATATAAACCAATGGAACAGAATAGCAGATTCAGATATAAATTCACACATTTGCAGCCAACTCATTTTTGACAAAGGCAGTAAGCCTGTATACAACTGGGAAATGACAGTCTCATCCATCAGTGGTGCTGGAAAATCTGGATAGCCATGTGCAGAATGGAAGTCGATCCCTATCTTTCACTGTATACAAAAATCAAGTCAAAGTGGTTTAAAGTCTTGAGCCAGCGCGGTGGCTCACTACCTGTAATGCCACCACTTCGGGAGGCTGAGGTGGACAGATCATGAGGTCAGAAGATCGAGACCATCCTGGCCAACATAGTGAAACCCTGTCTCTACTAAAAATACAAAAATTAGCTGGGCATGGCAGCACGTGCTCGTAGTCCTAGCTACTCGAGAGGCTGAGGCAGGAGAACTGCTTGAACCCGGGAGGTGGAGATTGCAGTGAGCCAAGATCGCGCCACTGCACTCCAGCCTGGTGACAGAGCGAGATTCCATCTAAAAAAAAAAAAAAAAAAAAAAGCAAAGTGGTTTAAAGTCTTAAATCTAAGACCTGAAATTATGAAGCCAGAAGAAAAACCTGAAAAATTACTCCAAAACATTGATGGGGCAAAGATATTCTGTGTAAGACTAAGACCTGAAATTATGAAACCAGGAGAAAAACTTGAAAAAATGCTCCAGAACATTGGTTTGGGGCAGATATTTTGTGTAAGGCCTCAAAAGCGTAGGCAATCAAAGCAAAAATAGACAAATGGGATTACATCAAGGCAAACAGCTTCTTCTGCACAGCAAGGGAAACAATCAAAGTGAAGAGATGACCCACAGAATGGGAGAACATTCTTACAAGCTACCCAACTGGCAAGAGACTAATAACTAGAATATGCAAGAAGCTCAAACAAGTCAATGGGAAAAAAATCAAATGATCCCATTTTTGAATGGGCAAAAGTTCTGAATAGACAGTTTTCAAAAGATGGCACACAAATGGCCAACAGATATATGAAAAAATGCTCAATATCACTAATCATCAGAGAAAGGCAAATCAAAATCACAATGACATATCACCTTATCCCAGTTAGAATGGCTTTTATCAAAATGACAAGAAATAACAGATGCCCGTGAGTATATGGAGAAAGGAGAACTCTTGTACAATGTTGATGGGAATGTAAATTAATTAGTATAGCCCCTACAGAAACTGCATGGAGGTTCTCCAAAAAACTAAAACTACCATATGATCCAGCAATCCCATCACTGAGCATATATCCAAGAGAAAGAAAATCAGTATATCAAACAGATGTCCTCACGACCACGTTTACTGCAGTACTATTTACAATATCCAAAACATGAAATCAACGTAAGTGTCCATGAATGGATGAATGGATACAGAAAATGTGGTACATATATCTATACAATGAAATATCATTCAACCATTAAAAGTGAAATTTTGTCATTTTCAGCAATATGGATGGAACTGGAGGTCATTATGTTCAAATAATCATTATATAAAACAATGTCATTATGTAAAATAATCCAAGCACAGAAAGACAAATAACGCATGTTCTCACTTATACGTGGGAGCTTAAAAAGTGGATATCATGATGATAGAGAATAGAGTGGTGGTTACCAGAGGCGGGAAAGAGCTGGGTGCGAGGGGTGGGTGAATAGAGGTTGGTTAATGGGTACAAATATACACTTAGAAGTAAGAACTGGAGTTTGATAGATCAGTAGGGATAGTATAGTTAACATTAAGTGTGCATTTCAAAATAGCTAGAAGAGAATAATTGGAATATTCCCACCGTAAAGAAAAGAAATATTTAAGGTGGCAGATATCCAAATTATTTTGATTTGATTATATAAATGTATCAGATGGTCACATGTATCTCAAAAGTATGTACAACTATTATGTATCAACAAAAATAAATTAATTAAAAAACAAAAAAGAATTAGACTAGCTCAGCCTAGTGCCGTGGTTGCCAAAGTTCAGTCCCCAGGCCAGCAGCACTGGCTTCCCCTGGGAACTCATTAGAAACCCAGCTTCTCAGCCCCACCTGAAACTCAGGGGGTGGGCCTAGCATCTGTGTTTCAACAAGCCCCCAGGTGAAGCTGATGTGGCTCACGTTTGAGAACCCCTGGTTGGGTTGAAGCAGGGCTGTAGGAAATAGACTCCCACTGGCTTGATCTTCCTTTGGGAACAGCTGGGGAGAACCTCCGCCCTGGTCAACTGGAGCCTTGGTTGTTGGTTGTGCACCCCATCTTGTTGATCTGGTTGCACTGTTGACCTTGAACACAATACTCCGGCTCAATTGAGTTTCTGGTCACTCTCACATTCACAGTGACTTTTTAATGTGCGTGGGTGGAAAGTGAAGCAGCTGACCAGGTGAGGGCAGCCACAGTCGGTGGCCCTCATAGGATTCCACCTGCCCCTGCCCCTTGACCATCCCAGCTGCCTGGAAAGGACCAGACACATTGTGGGTAGGAGGCGAGTAAGTGACTGAGCAGGTGTCAAGTGCACAGAACTTTTCTCTCCTCATCCCTCCTAGAATGTCCATATCCTCATCCTGGAACCTGTGAATATGTTAGTTTACATTCAGAAGGAATTTTATAGGTGTGATTAAATTAAGGATCTTGAGATGGAGGTTATCTTGGGTTATCCAGGGAACCCAGTGTAGTCACAGGGATCCTTGTAAGGGGAGAGAGAGGAAGGAAGAGGCTGCACTGCGGGCTCTCGACAGGCTGATGGCGGCACCAGATGGGGAGCAGTGATGTGCCCTAGAAGCTGGAAAAGACAAGGAAACAATTTGCCCCAGACCCTCTAGAAGGAACGCAGCCCTGAGGACCCACTGTAGACTCTTACCTGTAAGAGAACTGCAAGAGGATAAATGTGTGTTGTTTTAAAGCACTGAGCTTACGATATTTTGAACAAATGTGCATTTATTCACATTTATTGTTTGTTTGTTTGTTTGTTTGTTTGTTTTTTGAGACGGAGTCTCGCTGTGTCTCCCAGGCTGGAGTGCAGTGGCGTGATCTCGGCTCACTGCAAGCTCCGCCTCCCGGATTCACGCCATTCTCCCGCCTCAGCCTCCCAAGTAGCTGAGACTACAGGCGCCCGCCACCACGCCCGGCTAAGTTTTTGTATTTTTAGTAGAGACGGGGTTTCACCATGTTAGCCAGGATAGTCTCGATCTCCTAACTCGTGATCCACCCGCCTCGGCCTCCCAAAGTGCTGGGATTACAGGCTTGAGCCACCGCGCCCGGCCTATTCACATTTATAATAAAAAACGGTCAAATAAACATGTGTTGCTTAAGGGCACTGAGTTTGTGGTATTTCGTTCCAGCAGCAGCAGGAGACCAACGCACGGTCTTTCTGGACTTTTAAGGAACCTGCTTAGTTTCTTCCCAAGTCAGAGGCTTCACACGTGCTGCCCCCATGGCCCAAGCCACCCTCTCTTCCCTCCCCACCTGTCCCTTCAGCTGGGTAATCTCCCTCAGCTCTCTGGCCTTGACCTACCTGATTCTCCTTGGCCCTACCTAGACAGGCCAGGTCTTCATTCATCACCTGTCAACCCCTGCCCGTTGACATCCTTTACCTTCGCACAAGCTTGTCCAACCCTCCGCCTGCAGGCTGAATGTGGCCCAGCATAAATTTGTAAACTTACTTAAAACATTATGGTATTTTTTGCTATATATTTTTAGCTCATCAGCTATCGTTAGTGTAAGTTTATTGTTGTTGTTGTTGTTGTTGTTGGGATGGAGTCTCACTCTGGCGCCCAGGCTGGAGTGCAGTGGCACCATCCCAGCTCACTGCAACCTCCGCCTCCTGGGTTCAAGCGATTCTGCGGCCTCAGCCTCCCGAGTATCTGGAATGACAGGCATGAATCACTGTGCCCAGCTCATTTTTGTATTTTTAATAGAGGCAGTATTTCACTGCGTTGGACAGGCTAGTTGCAAACTCCTGACCTCAGGGGATCCACCCATATTGGCCTCCCAAAGTGCTGGAATTACAGGCATGAGCCACTGCGTCTGGCCAGTGTTCGTTTTTTTTATGTGTGTCCCAAGACAATTCTTCCAATGTAACCCGGGGAATCCAAAAAATTGGACACCCTTGCTTAGCATATCCTGGGTCTCCCTCACTCCCCGCAATCCCTCACTGTCCCCCAGGGCCTCCAGCTGCCGCAGCTCTCTGTCCTGCAGCCATTTACCTCATGCTCCTCCCTGACTGCTGGGCTGAGGCTCTGTGAGGTCAGGGCCAGGCCCAGATATGGCTCAATGGACGCTCAATAGAATGGCTGGATGTTGGAGGTGTGAGGACAGCCAGCTCCACTTTAACCCACAGCTGTCTCCTGAGGCAGCCTTTCTGTACCCCCTCGCTCCTCCTCCTGTCATTCATTCATTCAACTCATTCGTTCAACTCCTGTCATTCACTCATCCAACAAACATTTATAGAGCACCTAACCTGTGCCGGCTCTGACTTTCAGTCAGGATGGAAGACAGCGTCCTTACATGGACGCTTGGATGACTAAGGAAGGAACTTAGTAGGTGCCAATGTGACCCTAAGGTAGGTGGCCTGAGGCCAGCAGGTGTCCTGTGAAAACAATGGCAAAGACTCAGGTTCCCAAACTGGGAGTCATATTACTGGTCTGCAGTACAAAATCACTGACAAAACACACCTGTGCCCATGAGCCAAGCATGCAGAGGGCCCAAGGTGTCTGCTGGCATTTCTTCAAAGAGGAAGTTTTGTGTGAGCACTGAGCATGCGCGCTTGTGGACCCCTGTCCTAGGCGAGGACGATGCCTGAGTTCTTCTGCTAGGAGATCTACTCTCTCTCCCAAATCACTCACCAGAGGCTCTGCCCTCTGTCCAGGCTCATAAAGATTTGAGAGCTCGGCCAGGTACAGTGGCTCAGGCCTGTAATCCCAGAACTTTGGGAGGCTGAGGCAGGGGGATCTCGAGGTCAGGAGTTCGAGACAAGCATGACCAATATGGTGAAACCTCGTCTCTACTAAAAATACAAAAATTAGCCGGGCACAGTAGTGCGCACCTGTAGTCCCAGCTACTCAGGAGGCTGAGGCAGAAGAATCACTTGAACCCGGGAGGTGAAGGTTGCAGTGAGCCGAGATCATGCCACAGCACTCCAGCCTGGGCAACAGAGCAAGACTCCATCTCAAAAAAAAGCAAACAAACAAACAAACAAAAAAAAGATTTGCGAGCTCAGAGACAGAGGAAATGCCATGTGTCTTCCCCTTCCGAGTCCCATGGGGCCAGAGCACGCCTTCCTCTGCCTTGGCAATGACAGACAAGCTGGGGTCCTTCCCCAACGCCAGCTCTGCAGCACTGCCCTCCTGGGAACCACATTCGGTCATTCTGTGGAGTTTTCACGATGGGTTTCATCATCAGATTCGTTTCCTCCATGGGACTAGACTCTTCAGCAAGTCTCATTACCTCTCCGGACCTCAGCTTCCCCTCCTGTGAAACAACAGGGTGGAACTTAAGGGCCCTTCCTGTTTTCTCTGACAGTCTGAATCTGTCTTGTGCACGTACATAGCCCAGCAATAGTGTCAAAGAGCTTTAATTGTGGGATGGAAAGAAAGGAACCTGTGGGATTTGAGGAGGGGACAGGTACCGCCAAATGCAGATGGTTATTCTGAGGGCATCCTTGACAGGCCGGATATTGTACTCTGAGTTTATCTGCAGCCGCTTGTTGTCTGGCAAGTCCAGGGATGCTGTGGGTCTCCAGTTGGTTCTATCTGAGCTGCTACTGGGGTGGCAGCTCTCAGAAGTGTGGGACAGGATGCAGGCGATGGGGAGGGACCGGAATCGCATATTCCCTGCAGGACAGAGCGCACGACGGAGGTCTGGGGTAGGATGAAGTGTACGTGCTCTGCTTCAGGCCAGCCTTGGGTGCGAGCCATCTCTGCTTAAGTTGTTCATAGAGTCCATAGTTTGTAGGGGGAGCTGCAAGAGAAACCAGGGTCCTGTTGAATGGGGCTTAGAGAAGGAGTCTTGCTCTAAATGGCCACGAGACTGGGCAGCAGGGGCGCTGGAGATTTTCCCAGGCTGCTCTGTCAGGCACCAAGGCCAGCAGAGCCCCAGAGGGAAGAAGCCTTGCAGAGAGCATTGGTTCAGTCAGCCCCTGGCGGTCTCAAGGTGCACCTGCATCCCAAGTGCTCAGGGGAGACCAGGCTCTGCCACGGGGGCCTTGGAGAAGTCAGCCCCCATGGTGAGGTTGTGCGTGGCCTCGCTAGTCCTGAGTAATTGTCCCACCCCTTTCGGGAAGGAAGCTGTGTGCATGGAGAGTGATGTTGAGAAGAATCCCATGCAAAAGTAATGCAGAGTGACCAGCAGCTCATCCTCTGACCTATGTCCCTTTGCATCAAAAGGTAGGACCACAAAGAGATGGCACTGCTCTGTGTCCTCATTAGGGTGGACGTGGCTTGAAATGTAAATCAGATCAAGGCACTCTCCTACAAAAATGCATTCCAGGTCTTGGGATTGTGGGTAGGACAAATTTCATTCCCTTCACTGTGCCCTGTGAGCCCCTACATGGCCCTCCTCCATTCCTGCCGTAGACCTTTTTCACTTTCTGTTCCTTCCTCTGGAATGCCCTCCCCATCGATCCCTGTATGGTTCCCTTCTTCCCAACTCAACTATCTCCTCAACAAAGACCATCCCTCACTTTTCCAAGGAGGAACGTGTGAACCAAAGGAGGCTCACAAATTCACCACCTCACTTTCTATCCATTACCTGTTTTCTCTCCATAGCACACATTCCGGTCTAAAATTATCTATGTGATCTTAAGTGTTCTTACTTTTTAGTGGTGTCTTACCTGTTTCCCCACTGGAATGTCAACTCCCCGAGGCCAGAAATTCCTCAGTGTTTGTTACCATTGCAGCAAGGAGCACTACCTGGGAAATATTGTCACTATTCATGTAGTAAATACGACTGGGAGGAAGGATGCGTGGATGCGCTCCCTGCCACCTGTGCTCTAAGCATGCCATCATGGGGCACAGGTGATGGCTTCATTACACAGCCAAGATTATCCCGTATCAAGGGGAGAGCACAGGAGGTAGCCCTGAGGGGACAATAGGACTCAGCCCCGACTGTGTCATCCACTGCTCTCCTGGAGCCAGGGCCACCTGTGTGGCTCCTTCTGCATAAGGCAGGTATAGCTGCATTGGTCTGTGCACCTTTACAGACCAATTCAGAGGAAAACCCTGAATTATAAAAATACCAAGAAGGGGGAAGTCAGACTTCTCTGGCAGCCACAGCAACTTCTGTCCATTCCAGGTGCGGAGCGGAGGCAGCCCCGGGTTGTAACCATGCCGGTTGTAATGGTCGTCATAGGTGCTGATCAGGTAGCGATGTGGGGGTTCCTGGTGGTGGGTGATCAGGTGTTTGTAGGGGAGCCCCTGGAAGGACAGACACAGTGGGCTCATTACTGATAGGAGCAAGGCATCCGCCTGGCCATGGTGGAGACAGGAGCTGCCACATGTAGGGGTCTTTGGCGCTAATGGAGAGAGTGGGCATCCATGGGCTGGCAAAAGGTCTTCAGAAACACACTTGTTTATCCCACTCTGAGGCATCCCACCTTCAAACACATCCCAGCTAGCTGCAGTCAGTTCTCTGTATGGCCGGTCCCATGCCAAGTCAATTCATTCCTAGAATGAGCTACGTTGGCACATTAAAATTAAAGCCAGGACATCCTGCTGAATGGGAAGAGTCAGTACCACCTCACTTGTGATCTGAAATTGCAGCCTATTTGTCTCAAGTCTCATGCATCCAAGCCTGTTCCTAAGGGCAAGGAAAAGATGGTGAAAGCCAGCCTGACGTGTGTGCCTTATATTTCAGTCTGTTACTGTGGGAAGAATCAGACAACACCCTATAAATTATCTTCTCCTGCACACGATTTACTGCTCGCTCAGTTGGAAACTAGGGGAGTGATTTCTTTGGTGAGGAGTAATTTACAGGGAGAAGAAAGCCATGTTCTCCTTTCTCTGGGATGTCTGCCTGATTCAGTGCTTTTCCTAAGAAAATCCTCTTGGGCCCAGAAGGGAATCCTGGGGAACTGCACTGATTTACAAGGGGGGATAATGTTGATTTCCATGCTTGTCCTCTTGTCTGGAGCAGACAGGGAGGCCTGTGTCTGCTATGGTCTGGAAATGCCAGCTGCACCCAATATTTCAAGTGGTGGTCCCATAAATAAGTCAGATCACAATGCCAGAGGAAGACAAGGGGGGTGGGCACAGACATTAAGCAGGATTCCCAAGATCCACATCGCCAGGTACCCCGTAGTGTATTTCCAGTGCCGAAGTGACTTGGAGGGTTTCCCATCAACAGAGGGAAGTGCAGAAGCAGCCTCGTGGCTTGGGAGGGAGAGACGCCAGGAGGAATTTTCTCGCAGTTTCTCTTGATTTGGGGTGTGGTCCTGCTGTCTTTATTGGGTGCCTGGGATTTTTCCTTATTTGGGAAAGTGACAGACACAGAGACAACTACCTTTGAAAGAAGAGCTTGTTACTTACAGTTCTCAAGAGGAAGAGTACGCCATGCCCTGCAGGGCCACATAAGGAAGCACCAGTGTTGGTCATTGGTCGGGAGGCGGAAGGAACGAGCGGGGAGCAGGGCCCAGAGCCTTTACTGTGGTTTCCATGGGAACCATTGGGTGAGGCAAGTTTAGGGTGGACAAGTTTAGGACTGGATGTGTGAATAGTTTGTGGGCTCTGGGCCCTAGAGGTGGTCTCTACTGTCCACTACTTAGCCCTGGGGTGATTTAAGGCAGAGGAAACATTGGCTTGGTGTGTGAGAATCAGATAAAGGAGGCAGTTGGGGATATGAGCTTTGGAATCGTTTTCGCCTAAGAAGGAAGAGCAAGTGGAAGTGGAGAGTGGGAGATGGAGAAGGAAGCTGTCCTAGGAGAAGAAGGGCATCATGAAGGAAACAGAAGAGCTGACAGAGTTGAAGCAGCCGTGTGGTAGCAGGGTTATGTTCAGAGCCCCATCCCACAAGCAGGCAATTTGAACAGAAACATTAGACATAAATATTCAGGACTGGGCACAGTGGCTCACGCCTGTAATCCCAGCACTTTGGGAGGCCAAAGTGGGCGGATCACTTGAGACCAGGAGTTCAGGACCAGCCTGACCAACATAGCAAAACCCTGTCTCTACTAAAAATACAAAAAAAAATTAGCTGGGTGTGATGGCACACACCTGTAATCCCAGCTACTCGGGAGGCTGAGGCAGGAGAATTGTTCCAACCCAGGAGGCCGAGGTTGCAGTGAGCCAAGATCGCACCACTGCACTCTAGCCTGGGTGACAGAGCGAGACTCTGTCTCAAAATAAAGAAAAGAAAAGAAGAGGAGAGGAGAGGAGAGGAGAGAAGAGAAGAGAAGAAAGGAAAAGAAAAGAAGAAATGAATATTCAATTGTCTGTTCTTTTGGAGAGGACAGTGTGGGGTGTGGGTGGGGTGGGTGCGGGGGTTCTTAATTTTAACTAGATTGTATGTTAAACTCTTGGTCAGAGCTTGTAATGGGTCCAAAGGTCTTTCAGAAAAGCTCTCTAAATGCTCTACAATGTACTGAGAACTAGGGTCAATACCTCACACACATGGATGGTTGGAGACCGAGAGCCCCCGATCCTGGCTTCTTTTTTTTTTTTTTTTTTTTTTTTTTTTTGAGACGGAGTCTCGCTCTGCCGCCCAGGCTGGAGTACAGTGGCTGGATCTCAGCTCACTGCAAGCTCCGCCTCCGGGGTTCACGCCATTCTCCTGCCTCAGCCTCCCGAGTAGCTGGGACTACAGGCGCCCGCCACCTCGCCCGGCTAGTTTTTTGTATTTTTTAGTAGAGACGGGGTTTCACCGTGTTAGCCAGGATGGTCTCGATCTCCTGACCTCGTGATCCGCCCGTCTCGGCCTCCCAAAGTGCTGGGATTACAGGCTTGAGCCACCGCGCCCGGCCCGATCCTGGCTTCTAACTTTGACTTGTTTATGTTACAATTCACTTGTGTCTTTGGTGCCCACTACCGGTGAAGCTCAGCAGCCCCAGAGCATCAACTTGCTTGGGGATGTCAGCGTGGTCTGAGGATGAGGGAGTGGTCTGGGGTTGCCAGCACAGAGCTGAAAATCTGTTGCTGCTTATCCTAACGTGGATCCCTAAATGCAGTATGCAAATAGGCGACTCTGGCAGATGACGAATGGAATCTGAGGACATTCTTTGCCTGAGTTGCAGAGCAGCAATTTGCTTCATCCCTTACCAATAAGCCACACAGCTTTGAAAAAGACACTTGACACCTCCGGCCGCTGAGCTGAATGATCTCTTGGGTCCCTCCAAACACTAAAATGCCCCAATTCCAAAAGATGTCCACGACCTTATTCCGTGCGTCTCTGCTGCCACCCTGAGTTGAAGCAGGTGTAGTAGGGTCAGGTGCGGTGGGAGCGGGGAGACAGAAATCACTTATGAGAACAGCAGGCTGGCAAAAGAAACAAGTCAAGGGAACTCCCAGAGTGTGGTGGGGACAGAGCACAGCTGCGCACCCAGTGGGTGAGCACCTACAAGCTCGCTCTCCCCAGGCTGTGCCGGCTGGGAGCTGCCCACAGGGGTTACTGTAGGAGACCGCTTTCCCTGCTGTTCCTGGAAGCGCCAGGATCTCTGAGCCTCTGGCACACCAAGTTAATAATTGTCTCCTAGATACTCACCAGGGGGATTGCTAAAGGTAATAATAGTCTCAAATGCCCCTCCTTGGGTGTGGGGGGCATGTTCTGAGGTTGCAATGCCCTGCTTTCTGCTTCCAACCCCTGGAACACCATGATTCCCACAGACAAGAGCCCAGTCAATACAACGTGTGAATGGTGCTTGACTTTTCATACAAAAGAACAGGAAGCTGCAGCACGGATAATACACAACACTGTTTGTCCAAATACATCACTGCTAGCTGCTTTTGCAGTGCCTTATGTGATTCCCGACTATATGCAGCATTTACCTTTTTGTTGCTGTTTCTCACATTCTTTGCCCATATTCTGTTGGAAGAGTGTGATCCAGGTGCTGGGATATAGGTTGGAGGGAATGCTACCAGTTTGAGATTAAACAGATCATCAGCCCACACAGGTAATTATGGGTTAGTGCTATCTGCAGCCCCTGGGCTGGGAGGGTATTAATGAGACTACTCCTGTTTTCCCCAAGAGGATAATACACCTATAAGAACCTGGCTGGTGTCCCCTGAGCTGTGGGTGGGGTCCAGGCCTGAGTGTCCCAGCCACCACTCCCTCTTACCTCAACTTTCCTTTTCCCGTACCACCTGGAGATCTGGTCCGGTCTGTGGTCTGGGAAAGTGATGTAT
The DNA here is from genome assembly GCF_049350105.2 of Macaca mulatta. Classification (NCBI taxonomy): domain Eukaryota; kingdom Metazoa; phylum Chordata; class Mammalia; order Primates; family Cercopithecidae; genus Macaca; species Macaca mulatta. Next base: position 227,952,860 of record NC_133406.1, read on the forward strand.
TCTTTTCCGTAAATGGATTGGGGTGTCTTGTCAGTGTCTCTGGTGAACTGGAAAAGACCAAATATTCAGGAAAGCCTCTGAGATGCCACTTCTCAAACTTCTGCTGGGTCCCCTTACCTCCTGGGCCATCAGAAGATGGGTCGGGAAAAGGTAAATACAAACCCCAGGACATCCTGCCCAACACAGGAAAAGAGCTTGCTTGGGGACAGGGAGCCTGCCATGCGTCACCCCTGGGAAGAGCTGTCATTGTCTCCCCTGGCCACCTTCTAATCATCCGCACCTGTGTCCTTTCTCATCTTCTCTCTCCCTGCTCTTGTCTCCTTTTTGCCTCCTCCTTTTTTTTTTTTTCTTTTTGGACACGGAGTCTCGCTCTGTCACCAGGCTGGAGTGCACTGGAGCGTTCTCGGCTCACTGCAACCTCCGCCTCCCGGGTTCAAGCGATTCTCCTCTCTCAGCCTTGGAGTAGCTGGGATTACAGGCACGCGCCGCTGTGTCCAGCTAATTTTTGTATTTTCAGCAGAGACAGGGTTTTGCCATGTTGGCCAGGACGGTCTTGATCTCTCAACCTTGTGATCCACCCGCCTCGGCCTCCCAAAGTGTTGGGATTACAGGTATGAGCCACTGTGCCCAGTCCTCCCTTTCTTTCTCTTCTTCGTTCCTCATTCTTTCCAACTCTCTCACTTTTTAAATTACATTTTGTTCTCTAATTAGTTTTCTTAACGTTTAATATGGTAAAATATATTCAACATAAAATTCATTTACCATTTTAGCCATTTTCAACTCTACAGTTCAGTGACATTCACACTGTTGTGCAATCATCACCACCATCCATCTCTAGAACTCTACTTACCTTGCAAAACTGAAACTCTGTGACCATTAAGCACCAACTCTCCATGCTCCTCTCCCTGCAGCCCTTGGCAACCATCATTCTACTTTCTCTGCATGACCTTGCCTGTTACAGGCACCCTATGTAAGTAGAATCATACAATATTTGTCCTTTTGTGTCTTAGCTCACTTAGTATAATGTCTTCAAAATTCATCCATTTGATAGCATGTGTCAGAATCTTCTTCCTTTTTAAGGTTTGATTATATTCCATAGTATACTTACACATTTTGTTTATCCTTTCATCCATCAATGGGCACTTGGGTTGCATCCACCTTTTGACTACTGTGAATAGTTACTATTATTGTGAATGTACAATATCTCGTTGAGTCCCTGCGTTTGATTCTTTTGGGCATACAACCAGAAGCATAATTGCTGGATCATATGGTAATTCTATGTCTAATTTTTTGGGGGAACTGCCATATTGTTTTCCACAGTGGCAGTATCATTTAGGGTCCAAGGGTTCCCATTTCTTCATATCCTCACCAACACTTGTTATTTTCTGTTTTTTGATACTAGCCGTACTAAAGGGTGAAGTGGTATCTCATTGTAGTTTTGATTTGGACCTCCCTAATAATCAGTGAGGCTGACTATGTTTATGTGTTTATTGGCCATTTGTACATCTTCTTTGGAGAAATATCTATTCAGCTCCTTTGTCATTTTTTAATCAGGTTGCTTGTCTTTGGTTATTGTTGAGTTATAGAAGTCCTTTACATATTCCGGATATTAGCCCCTTATCAGATTTGTGATTTGCAAATATTCTCTCCCACTCCACTGGTTATCATTTACTCTGTTGATAGTGTCCTTTGAGGCACAAAGTCTTTTGTTTTGATGACGTCCAATTTATTATTTTTTTCTTGTGTTGCTTGTGCTTTTGGTGTCATATCAAGAAATTCTTGCTAAAGCCAATGTCATGAGACTTTTCCCCTGTGTTTTCTTCTTTTTTATTTAATTTCAAAAAGAGAGAGATGGGCTCTTGCTATGTTGCCCAGGCTGGTCTTGAACTCCTTGCCTCAAGTAGTCCTCCCGCCTCAGCCTCTCAAAGTGCTGGGATTACAGGCATGAGTCATCACACCCAACCCCCTGTGTTTTCTTCTAAGAGTTTTGTAGTTTTAGGTCTTATCCAGGTCTTTGATCCACTTCGAGTTCAGTTTTGTATATGGAATGAGGGAAGGACCTAACTTTATATTTTTACACACAGATATCCACTTTACCGAACACCATTTGTTGAAGAAATTGTCCTTTCCCCCACTGAACAGTTTTAGCATCCTCGTCAAGAGTCGTTTGATCGTATATACAAATGTTTGTTTGTAGGCTCTTTTGTTCTATAGGTCTATGTATCTGTCTGTATGCCGGTATCACACTGTCTTCATTACTGTGGCTTTTAGTAAGTTTTGAAACCAAGAAATGTGAGTCTTCCAATTTTGTTCTTTTTTTCAAGACCGTTTTGGCTATTTGGAGTCTCTTGAGATTTTATATGAATTTTAGGATGGATTTTATGTCTGCAGAAACTTTACTGAGGTTTCGATAGCGATTGCATTGAATCTGTAGATAGCTTTGTGTAGTATTGGTATCTTAACAATATGAAGTCTTCCATCCATGAACACAGGGTGTCATTCCATTAATTTATGTCCTCTATTTTTTTCAGCAGTGTTTTGTAGTGTTCAATGTATATAAGCCTTTCATCTCCTTGGTTAAGCCTACTCTTAAGTATTGTATTTTTTGATGTTACTGTAAATAGAATTGTTTTCTTAATTTCCTTTTCAGAGTTCACTGTTAGTGTTTACAAACACAATCAACTTTTGCATACTTTGCTTAACTCGTTTATTAGTTCTAACAGTTTGTGTATGGGTGCATGTGTGTTTCCGACATATAAAATCATTAGGGGTTTCCTATATATAAAATCACGCCATCTGCAAAAAGAGAGATAATTTTACTTTTTCCTTTCCAATTTGGAAGCTGTTCTTTTACTTTCCTAATTTTTCTGGCTAGAACTTCCAGTACGATGTTGAATAAAAGTGGCAAAAGCTGGCATCTTTGTCTTATTCCTAATCTTAAAGGAAAAGCTTTCAATCTTTCACCATCGAGTATTATGTTAGCTGTGGGTTTTTGTTATTATGCTGAGGCAGTTTCCTTCTATGTGTAGTTTGTAGAATGCTTTTTTTTTTTTTTATAAAAAGAAGTTTAATTTTGCCCAATGCTTTTTCTACATTGTGATGATCAGGTAGTTTTTTTTCCTTCGTTCTAGTATACTGATTAATTTTTATATATTAAACCTTTTTTTTTTTTTTTTTTTTTAAGACAGAATTGGCCAGGCTGAAGTGCAGTGGTGAGATCTTGGCTCACTGAGACCTCCACCTCCCAGGTTCAAGCCATTTTCAAGCTGGGACCACAGGCATGTGCCACCATACCCACATAATTTTTGTATTTTTTGTAGAGACGAGGTTTCATCATGTTGGCCTGGCTGGTCTCGAACTCATGACCTCAACTGATGTGCCTGCCTCGGCTTCCCAAAGTGCTGGGACTATAGGCATGAGCCACTATGCCCAGCCCTGAACCGTTCTTGCATTCCAGTAATGAATCTCACTTGATCATGGTGTATATAACCCTTTTAATATAATATTGAATTGGGGTTTCTACTATTTA